>NW_027526203.1:311073042-311673042 GCF_048455015.1 Haemaphysalis longicornis | reverse complement strand
CCTCGTCAAGACCTTAAATATAATACCTCACAACCCCATTGACATCAATATGACTTTTAACCCAACCTATGATTCACGTGACCATCTCATGACTATAACTAGGAAGCGATTTCTAATTTGTACCCCGTGATTACCCTCATCGAGACCTTTAATTTGATCCCTCACAAGCCTTAGTGACATCGATTTGACTAACCGAATCCATAACTAACGTGACTATCTCATGACTATAACCAGGAAGCAATTTTAATATGTCCCACGTGATTCCCCTCATCGAAACCTTTAATTTGATACCTGACAAGCCCTAGTGGCATCATTTTGACTTTTAACTCTATCTATGACTCACGTGACTATCTCATGACTATAACTAGGAAGCGATTTTTAATGTGTCCCTCGTGATTCCCCTCATCGAGGCCTTTAATTTGATACCTCAGAAGCCCTAGTGGCATCAATTTGACTCTTAACCGAATCCATAACTCACGTGACTATCACCGTGACTATAACTAGGAGACGATTTTTAATTTGTCCCGCGTGATTCCGTTCATCGAGACCTTTAATTTGATACCTGAGAAGCCCCAGTGGCATCAATTTGACTTTTAACCGAATCCATGACTCATGTGACTATCTCTGTCTATAAGAAGCGATTTTTAATTTCTCCCACGTGATTCCCCTCATCGAGACCTTTCATTTGATACCTCAGAAGCCCTAGTGGCATCAATTTGACTTTTAACCCAATCCATGACTCACGTGACTATCATGACTATGAGGAAGAAGCGATTTCTAATTTTTCCCACATGATTCCCCTCATCGAGACCTTTATTTGATACCTCACAAGCCCTAGTGGCTTGTGAGGGCCCGGACGGAATACCAATGCAACTGATAAACCTGCTTGGACCTAAAAGTAAGGAATCGTTTATGAGGGCAATAGATAAGGTGATAGAAACCAAACAAATACCAGAGGACTGGCTAGAAAGTAGGATGAATTTAACATATAAAGGCAGAGGAGACAAAGCCAGTATTGATTCATACAGACCACTCACAGTAACGTCAGTGGTGTATAGATTCGTAATGCAGGCGACAAAATCAGAAATTCAAGAATGGATGGAAGAAAATGAAATACTTGGGGAACTGCAGAATGGATTTAGACAATACAGGCGACTGGATGACAATTTGTTCGTGATAACGCAATACATTGAAATTGCGAAAGCACAGAATAGACCACTATGGATTACGTTCTTGGACATTAAAGGGGCATATGACAACGTAAACAGAGAACGGCTGTGGAGAATGCTGAAACTCCAGGGATTAGATGACGAGTTAATACAGTTCCTTATGGCGATCTATAAAGACAATAGAGTACACCATACATGGGAAGGACAGAAATGCGCCCAGCAGGTGAACATCAATCGGGGGCGGAAACAGGGATGCCCTTTGAGCCCAATACTGTTCATGCTTTACATGGCAGGGTTAGAAAAGAAACTGGAAGAAAGTCAAGTAGGGTTTAGCCTAACCCATATGCTGCAAAGTGAAGTGGTACAACAGCATATTCCGGGAATGTTATACGCAGACGACATTGTTCTTTTAGCTGATAACCAAACCGATATGCAGCGGCTAATAAATATTAGCGGCCAGGAAGCAACCGACCTCGGGTTAAATTTCAGTGCAGAAAAATCAGGAATAATGGTTTTCAATGACGCTACCACTGACGTAGTGTCTATCCAGCAAGGCGAATTACCTAGAGTGAAGGAATATTAATATTTGGGAGTGTGGATAAACGAAGGGGATAACTACTTAAGAACTCACGAGGAGCAACTTAAGGTTAAGGGAAAGCGAAACGCAGCTATAATGAAGCATAGGGCTTTGTGGGGGTATAACAAATATGAAGTAGTAAGAGGAATGCGGAAAGGAATAATGGTTCGGGTCTCACGTTTGCGAATGCTGTACTCTGCTTAAAATCAGCCGTTCTATCAGGCCTTGAAGTAAACCAGAGAACGGTAGGACGTTTGGCCTTAGGCGCGCATGGAAAAACAACTAACGAAGCAGTTCAGGGAGATATGGGCTTGGCGTCGTTTGAAGTTAGAGAAGCTCAGAGTAAAATATGCTTTGAGATGAGGTTGAGGGCAATGGACCAACGAAGGTGGGCAGCTAAGGTTTTTAGGTACCTATACTTGCAAAGCGTGGACACGCAGGGGTTAAGAAAGACTAGAAGGCTAACGATGAAATACGGTAAGAACAGTGGAGAATCCAAAACAGCCAAGGTAACCAAAAGAGAGGCAAGGCAGATTGAAACGAATAAATGGAGGGAAAAAATGGAAGCTACGTCGTTAGAGATGTACAGGGCTGAGAAAATAAACATCAGAAAGGAAAATGTCTGCGATAATTCCCAGGGCAGTGCTTTGCTTTTTGAGGCTAGAGCAGGTTGCTTGGGAACTAAGAGTTTTGTGGGGAAGTATTCACAAAACGATGGGGTATGCGTGGTCTGCGGAAAAGAAACAGAAACTATGCGGCACATAGTGTTAGAATGTGAGGGTATCCATCCAAATCTACATGAAGGGAATATGGGGCTTCCAGAAGCCCTAGGATTTAAGGGTATCACAGAGGAAGTTAACTTCAAGGCTGTCGAGGGGACGAAAAGAAGATTAGAATGCTGGTGGACGAAAAGCAGAGAGGGCAATATTGCTTAGGACAGTTACCACCTGTAACAGGAAAAAAAAAAGTATTTTGTGCCTAATAAGCTTTTTGTGCCTGCCCCTAATCAGCGCTAGTATTAAACCAAGAGTGTGGAACATGGGTATATTAGTCCTTTTTGGTAAGATGACATGTCATCACCCCGCTACAAAGGGGAAACCAATAGCAATCATCATCATCAGCAGCAGCGCCACCTGTCCCACGTTCGGGCCCCTATAAGAGCAGCGCTAGTATTAAACGAAGAGTGAAACATAGGTATTGGCGGTGAGATGTTTGAGTGGCGCCCCCTGGCTCTGACGTCAGCTTAGGGACTCGCTCCGCTGTCGTCTGCTACACTCCGCTTGTGAGGGGCAGCAGCGCCTGTGCTAGGAATCGCCCGCTTTGGTGCTAAGCGTATTTGTAGTAATTCAGGTATTTTTACTAGCTTCTGACACATCTGAATAATTTCAAGCTGTATCCACCACAAGTTTGCAACACACGAGGAGAGAGCGAGAGAACAACTTTCGTAAGAGCATTGGTCAGAAGATCGTGTGTAACTTGTCCTTTCTAGCTTATACGCGAGGTTCAGCGCTCAGAGCTCCTCACAAGTATTCAAAATGCGTAGGCTTTTATACAGTATTTTTGGGATACTCTTATGAAGACTGAACAGTCTAATGCTACGTGTCAAGCAGAGGGACGGTACACGCGCATTGCAAGCAGGAAATAAAGCGGCTATCTTCTTTTTCTTTCGTTGTTGACTTGTATCAGGTTGTTTTTACTGTGCCCAACGCATCAATTTTTCCGCACCGTCACAAACGTCTAATCAGTAGGTTTGGGGGTGTTTGGCAGGTTTAAAAAGATCGTGTGGATATTTTCTTCGGGCTGTACGGCATACATTCCCTGCTTTACAAATTGGTTTTCGTTATGGCTGCGTGCACGAAGGTACTGTCTGCAGCGTGCGTTAACTATTCACATGCAAATACAATGACAAGGTGTGTGCTACTCCGCCGTGATCGCACTCCAGGCAACGTACGTTGTCCAGAGTACTCGAAGGCGGCTTTTGTGCTCCGAATTTCTACCGTAACCATCGTTATCATAACAATTATGACATTATTACGGTATTGAATGTGCGATATACTAGCTAACGAACGCAATAAAAAGTATACGTGCCTATATTACAAGAATCGAAACCGATTAATATTTCCAAACAGCTCTGTATTGGTTATTGGTTGTCAGCCCTTGCAGGCGTAAAGGACAAATCCTAGTCTACTCGGGATCACGTTCTGTGAATCGAATAAAATTACTCTTACTCTATTGCCCTGGACTGAGGACCCGGCCCATTAATCAGTTCGATTTTACTGATAAATAAAATTTTCTCCTCCTCCCCCTCCTCCTCTTCAGCGCAGTTTTCCTATGACGCATATCTGAAGATAAGGGAGATAAGGCTGTGGGAAATGTACCGAATTTTCCTCCAGGTCTGAACAAACATAGTGTTACTCTGTCTTTCCCGTAGACCTTACTCGTTTTGCTCAATAAACCCCCATACTGGTTAGAAGCCTGGTATAAAAGCAGCACGCACCTATACACGCAGTCGGTTATTTGGAACTCAACCTACAGTTTTTGCGGCCGATAGTGCATGTGGCATACTTTCAAGCTATTACGACGTACAGTGATGTGATATAATACTTTCGATCGTTCAGCGAGGTTGCAAAAACTGTTTTTCCTTACATATGATTACCGCGAATCGTAACGCTTTCTGCCAAATCTGACAGCCGCGAAGGCCTGGAATTTGTTTTGGTATTGCATTTTCGCTGCTGTCGGTTATTAGCAGCTGGCGGCTCCCTTTGTTCTTAAGATTGCTGAACACTGAAGCTGACGCTTACTTCGACAATTCGCGCTCCGCACAGGGTCGGCTTCGCAAAAACTGGGGCGGCGCCGGCAATATTTCTTCCGGAGCGGTATCTAAAACTATACTTTAAATAACGCCTTCAGCTGCTGTATGCGATTTAAAGTGTTTTATTATGATAAAAAGCTACGCACACGCAAAATCTGACACGAACAAGCATCAGACGTCAACCGAGAGCAAAGAAACAGCAGGAGGAGCGAGCCCGAGTGAAGCGACGACAAACGCGAGAGTCCCTAAGCCGACGTCACGCAGGCGCGCTTCGCAGCGCCGCCCGTGGTCGCGCTCACGGCCAATATTAGTTTCTTTTCAGTTTTTTTTTTGGTAAGATGATACGTCATCACTCGCTACAAAGGGGATACCACTATCGATCGCCATCCTCATCGTTGCCGTGCTTATTACCCAAGCAACCACCGGACGTCCGTCGGCCGTCCACCGTATGTCCATTCCGGCTCTAGCGGATGCCCGTATGACATCCGTTTCAGGGCCGATGGACGTACCATGTACGGCAGTGGAATGTCAGGTTTTAACACTCCCGTACGTCCAGTCGGACGTCCGCAATTGGCTGTATTCTGGATGGTCAGTAAAAATTTCCAGAATCACGTAACTAGAAGCTAATGCGCCTACAACCGCGCAATACATGAACACAGTGAACTTGCTTCACATGTTTCGTTAGAGGTTCTGAATTCTTATATAGCCTTCCCCAAAGACATCATCGTTGGAGTTAGTGAAGTGCTCCAAAAAATTTTAAAACTGAGGCTTAATATTAGAAAAATATAATCTTTTTAATTAAAAAGCACGGTAGCTTGTTCGTTTTTGCTTTTATATTCAATTTACTCCATTATTTGACGCTTCGTAGTAACTTGAAGCAAGAGCCGTGAAGCAAGAGCCTCTGTCAGGCTGTAGCCTTTAGCTCTTGCTTCAATTTCCAGAAATGGAAAGTGAATAAACTTGAAACTTGAAACCTTTTACGTCCGTTGGCGGATGTCATTCGGACTTGTACATCCATTTCTGGATGTCCACCGTACGTCCGAAAATGTACGTCCAAACATGGACGTACAGTGGCCGTCCAAATTGGGCCTTGGATTTCCGGCTGTATTTCGGACGTCCCAAGGACGTCCGTGGTTGCTTGGGTAAGTTAGCCTCTTGCGGTTGCACCGTGCAGCTACACTGGCTGCCGGCCCACATGGGCATCCCGGGAAGTGAGGCGGCCGACGCCCTTGCCAAGGGCGCCCACTAACCAGGGACCCCCGCCTCCCAGGACATGACGGCGTTCGACGCCCCACGCCAAATCCTGGCCCGAATGGCCCTGGCCACACTCCTGGACCCCTGAGTAGTTTCTGGCCAGGCCCCGCCTGTTCTGCGAGGGCGCCTCACCAGGGACGTCCGGAGCCTGCTGCTCCGGATGCGCCTCAACTGTTGCGAGGTGGCGGCCCTGCTGCACCACCAAGGACGACGCGCCTCCCCCGCCTGTGCCGACTGCCCCGAACCCGAGACGCTGGAGCACCTGCTCCTGTCCTGCCCCCAGCACGCAGCACACAGAGCAGTGCTGCAGGCTGCACTCCAGCGTCTCGGGCGGCCCAGACACAACCTGCAGAACCTGCTGTTCCCGACGGGTCCTGCCAGCTCCCGTCGTCAAGTGTTCAGCCACCTCCTGGCATTCCTCGAGGCCACCGGACTAACCCGGCGCCTGTAGCTGAGGCTACTGAACAAACACTCGCGCCGAACACTCGTGCCGCTGTCGCCTATGTAATGCCCCTTTTTTCTTTATTCTCTCTCTCTCTCTCTCTCTCTTCTTCCTCTCTTTCTCTTTCACATCTTTTCTATTTCACCCCTAACCTCCTCCCAAGTCTTTTATCCCTCTTCCCCCTCCCCCCGCACTGGGTTGTATGCAGGTGAGCTCCCTGCTGAGCTCAATAATATCCCCAGTGCACTTTCCTTTCCTCTGTTCCAGCAGATCACTTCTCTCTCTCCTGAAGTATAGCACGAGGCGTTGGAAAACGAGTGTCCCGGGGCCGAATTCTATTAGGTGCCGGAAGGCATCCGGAAGGGCGATGGAAGATATCCGGTGGGGTTGATGTCCCACGGGGACACGCGATTGGCGCAGAGCGAAAGCGCCACCCAGCCTGCGTCACGTGAATAGGATTTGGCTACAATTTGGTGGCGTCACGTAGAACCCGCGGGAAATCAACCCCGTCGGATATGTTCCGGCGCCCTTCGGGATGCCTTCCGGCACCCTGGGCCTGCGGAATTCGGCCCCCAGTGTGTTTTTTTAGTACGCGTTACGTTCTAGCCCGAGGCATTGGAAAACGAGTGCCTCGGTATTTTAGTATGCATGATACAAGGCGACATGAGACGCCGACAGCCCGAGCCCCGGCTTCGCCCCTAAAAAAAGAAAATTAAGGACGGCATTACCAAGAGGTTGGTGCTGGTTCGAGCGCGGAAAAATATACGCACGGGCGTACCCCACGACAGATTAGGGTTTCATACAGTCGTATGAAACTTTCTGGTGAGAGTTTGGTAGCTAGTGAACGTGGAGAAAGCTTAGGGAGAAACTCTGTTGCATGGATAGTGTGCTACAATAGTCCCGGTACACAATGGCATGGAATAAAGTACCTTCATCGCCCAGTGGCCCCAGCTGGGGAATGTATAACCATAAACCAGCTGGGACCAGCTATCATTTTCGCTTGGGCGACTTTGCTAAAGCCGGCGCAAATACTGCATGGCAGATTAAAGAATACTGCACGCTCTGTGGCATATGGGGTACCAGCGCGAGTTAAGATGGATAGTGTCTGCCATAGAGTTGCGTGCGCACTGCGGTAGGGCATGGATAGAAATAGGGGAATTCTAGTCATGAGCAGTTCATAGGCCGTCTAGAACTGATCTCGCAATTCATTTTAGCCAGACTTAATGAGCAAAAAAATACGCAGCTGCTTTGGATCAGTTCTGGACAGCATGAAGTGACAAATCGAAGAAGTTATCACATCATGTGTCACACCTGCGCCATAACTCGTGGTGGGAGGACTCTGTCCTAATTTTTACCCAACTGGCAAATCCACTTCACTCTATTATTATTAAGTACTATTTTTTGCATTGGTTGGAGCTTCATCCAGATGTACTATTATGAGCAATATGAAAGGGAACACAGGAACGCATAGAAAACACCCTCAGACCCAGCTATGCGTGATATGCAGCGGCCGCTGTGGAAAACAAAGTGGAAAGGGGGAGGCTGTTCTAACAACTGTTCCCATTCCTGCCGTACGTCTTATCCGCTGTCGGACGATACCATATCATCAATGAAATGACGTAAGCTGCTGCTTTGTAGAAATCCTAGCGTGGTGGGAGTGCCAACACTTAGAGGAAGAGCACCCTCCTTTCCCCCTTTGTTTTCCACAGCGCCATCCGCGTATCGCTCCGAGCCTGTTTCGAGGCTGTTTGCCACGCGTTTCTGTGTTCCCTTTCATATTGCTCGTAATAGTACTCCTTGCTTTGGTGGGGTTTCGCTCAGACTTGGCCGTTGCTACAGTTGCGTCCGATTAGATTAGCAATAATACATAGGTATTACTAACTAAAACGGTAACTCTTGCTAGTCAGTGAATGGAGGCGGTTTTGTGGGTTGAGTAAAAATCCAAACATCCTGCGAGTTGTGAAACGGGCATGGCTCGGGTAGGGATGCTTACCAGACACCCAAATTTAGTAGCGCGTGCAGACAGAAGGGGCACCACACAGCGCTGACTTACACATTGTTTTACAATTGAGGGGCCCGTGCATGAGCGCTCATCGCCGATGCATGTTGAAGTCACGCAAAAAAGTGACTCTCTATTTGACAAGCGATGGCACACCTACGTATGATGTACCCGCTTTTGTAATCCTATAAGAAGTAATCCTGTGTTCTTTTCTGTACGAGATATGAATTTTCAAGAATCGTCATTGCAGTTTTACTATCCAAACGCGGGCACGCATTGGTAAATATAGTTTCATTCCGGAAGTCTATATTTTGCTGCTGTATGCTTATGGAGCGCCATTCGCTATTTTCTACTGCTGCGTGGAACGTTCGATTGCACCTATGGCAGCAGTGTCCGTGAAATTATTGATCGTGAGCAGACGATGTGCCATTCATGAAGCCCTGTGTCCGTACGTACATCACAACGCTTCGTCCTGGTCAAAGCCCGTTGCTCACTGACTGACAAATGATCTGCTGCTAAAGTAAGTGATGAACAAACAACCGAGTGAAATTTCACAATGCATTCTTGAATAATTCAAATATGTTTTATTTGGCTGTTTTCTTACATGAGAAGGGCAGATGACACAAGCCGCATAGAAGCAGCTTGGCAAGCCCGGCGCTATTTGCGTGCAGTGCAGTTGCTCTAGTAATCTCATCATAGCTAGTGGTCAAAACCATTTGAGAAATAATATATGCACTGACCTGCATGCAAAACAAAATAACCCAATGGACCTTTTTCCAGTAGCGTAACCCTCTTGCGGCGGACGCCGAAATCACACTTGGGGGATTATACAAGAACACGCCCCCTTTCTCTCCGCCTCCTGCACTGCGCAGCTGAGGAAGCTGTCCCAGGCGCCACGCATGGTTTTGGTGGCAGAAAAAGTTTTCCATGGCAGCCGTAGCGCCTACCTACCGATTTTAGGGCTCAGAAAACAGAGCAGCACTTAGATGGCTCGGCGTTCAACCACTGGCTAATCGAATATGGCGTCGTTTTGTTTACATTTTGCCCCCCAAGAATGGCGGATCGGTCGCTTGTAGCGAGAGTAGCGCATGCGCAGAGCGCTACTGGAAAGAGGTCCATTGTTCTGTTATAGTAGCACAAATGCTAGCTATATGTACAAGATCCACAGTACTTTCTTTTTCTTTACGTTTTGGAGAAATACATAGCGACTGCTGGAAAATTACGAGGCATGATTGAAGGAAAGCTGTTTTGGCCATGTCATAGAGACTCGTGAACGAGGAGATCGATTACGTTGCACAAATTGAGATAAGCGTACACCACAGTACAAGCCGGCGAGCAAGAGAAACAAACGAAATTTTAAAGCAAGATTTCTCTAAACGCTGTTCTGACTTGATAAGAAACACCTTCTCTGCAGTGAACGAACACTTATTTTAGAAAATTTAACCAATAATTAATCCGTGGTAATTGCATCGTCAAGCGCAGGTTTTAATAATAAAAAGTTTTTCTGGACCAGAGAGTCGACCAGTTGAAACTCATCGCAGAGTGCAGCTAGTTAGTGTCGGAAAAAAGCGCACAGGGAAGAGACTGCGTATGACCATTAAGAATAAAGGGTAAATTAAAACTTAGAATGAAAAATATTAAAGAAATTTTCAATAACGTTGCTATGAATTTTATTTCTTTTGGTTCAGCGAAAACCCTTTGTTGTTTGGAGCACGTGAGAGCACTTCCGTCGAAATTAATCGAAAATGCATCGCTGGATCTTTAAGAATGCGGGATCATCTCACCCTCATTCTCGCGAGCTTAAGGTTCGGTCTGATGCGCACGCCACGCTCCGGCTTCTTGTCTTGCGGCCTGCGCAGAGCAGTGTGACGAGCCGCGCTTCGACTTGACATCACCCTGGCAACGTCGGCAGCACCGCTGCGAAGGCAGCTTTCCCCTCTCTCGAAAGATGCTCTCTCGACGTGCTCTCTTGACACGCTCTCTCTGCGCCCTACTGTTGTTCACTCTTCCTGCGATACATCTGTGGTGCAGGCTGGGCTCTCTTGCCCATCTCACACTCTGTCGTTCACTCTATTGGGGCACCGATGCGGATCAACGCCGAAATTTTACCGACGTGCCCCATTCATTGCTCACTCAATAAAAATGAGGTGTGTCTCCAGTCAGCCACAAGTAGAGTTATACTAGGCGAATAGTTACAAAGTACGAACGATGGGTGTCTGTGGAGGCCGCGGACAGTTCGAATAGCCCGCAATTTCAAATAAACATGCTGTTATATAACGGACTGCGACTGCGCTCAACTGCCCATAGCACACCACTATTACACGTTGTAATTTGTTGTACCTGGATGCCTTCGTCCATTCCCTTCAATGCGCACCATATTTGCCAGTGTGATATTACTTTGAACTTCAGCTGCGACTAATAATTTGGTCTCGTCATTGACGGTGTCGCATTTTTGTACCTGAAGCCTCTAATGTGATACTTCTTAAGTACGTTTCGGGTGTCATTTTTAGGCTTAACTGCACACTTAATCGCGAATAATTAGCATAGTGTTCATTAGTTGTTCTATATCTTTCCTCACCAAAACCTTCTGTTTGATACCTTGGTACATCCCATTTATATCTTTAAGTAATATTGTAATTACAGGCAATGTTAATTTAACCGTAGTGTTTTGCGCCTTCTGTCTTCAGGAGGTACTGATAATCACCGAAAGGTAAACCCGGAGACAATTTTCTCGGAACCAGTAACCACCAAAAAACCCACAACCTGATGGGGAAAACCCTTGCTTCGTGAAAATTGAATGCCTTTTTGTGCAAAGACCTTAGCAGCGGGCACTGGAGTGCCGCGGCGTTAGGCTGAGAAACAGCAAAACTTTTTCAGCGGATCCTTCTCGTCAATCCTGAGCACGTGAAAAAAATATCCACTAAGAAATGTGTTAACATTTTAGCCGTATGAGGTTCCTGCTGCCGAAGTGTGCACATGTCTTGGCAGCTTCCGGCGAATTCGCAGCAAATAATTCCCCGTCTCCGAAAGTGTCCTCTTATCCTCTTGCCTTACCTTTCACTGGCGCTGATGTACCCCGGAAAGTATTGCAGACAAACACTATGTGCATGCTATGCCTACAGCGTATATGCAAGTCAATCTTTCTTATACTCGGTGACAACTTAAGAATGGCACCAGAAGTTGCCGCTGTGCCTTATCACCGCAGCCGGACGTTTCTCTGCGCGGCGCAAGTAGGGCGTTACTGGAAATATTTTGAACATGGCGTGAGCCGTTCCCGTGATTTTTTGGACTTAATATGCTTATAGACGACTCCAGTGACGACAAACAAACTGCGTGAGACAAGGCAGACGATATCACGCATTCATAGCAAACCCCTTTCAAAACGCGCGCGCACTGACGTCACGGGTCCGGCGCTTTGGCGGAGTGATACACTACATGAGGTGGCGCCGTTCTTGAGTTGTAACCGAGTATAGTTCTCAAGGAACTGCGATGTTGTGTGCTATTCGGCTGATTTTTTTGCGTGTGTGTAATGTAGTTCGGTATATATTAATATATTAAAAAATGTTTTGTGACGTCAGTTGCATTATATATCAATATTTTTTTTTCAATAAATAAAATTTACTGATAAGTGCGCAGTCCCCCCCCCCCCCCCGCCCGCATAATGCCGACGTCTGTCAGGCATTGAACTTATAAACGGCGAAAAAATATACGATCGAAGTAGAGCAAACAATGAAACCTAGTCCTAACTGTCATTGGAGGGGGGTCATTACCTGATGTAGACTCCCGCCTCTATAATACATTTCAACATTTCATCTGCGCACACAGCGACTTTGCCCGAATATCTTTTGAGGCTGGAGGTGACCGACCACCTGATGGAACGACTTAAAAAATACGTACGCGTCTTAAAGGGACACTGAAGTGAATTTATTAAGCTCCCGTTTTTGCTTGCACTGCGTAGACTGACTCAAATTAACACACTTTTTATCGTTTATCCGGTCGATAAGTCGGTAATTATTTTATAAAGCCCGAAAGAAGAAAAACTACCATGCGCGGTGTGCGGTGGCCTCACCAACTAAAGGCTGTGACGTCGGGAGGGGGTGCACCGGGATTGGACGATGTCCAAGATTAGCATTAAAACAGGTTTCGGTTTTGTAAAACGACATACTTGACATCCGACGTTATCGTTAGATGGCCATTCTCGATATCTCAATTAATCGCCATACCGCGCTTCTGCGATGTTGTCGGCTGTAAAATGCCTAAGATAAGCCTCCCAGGAAGGCTTGGAACCATCGCAATCACTAGCCGAGGCCTACGCAGTGCATGAACGCCCTCCGCGTCACCGCAGACGCTCAAATGCCATGCGCTTTTCCCACATATTTGGAGCTTGCCTCACTCATGCCTGTATCGTAAAAAGCGCGTTCGCACCAGGCCAAGGGTCTGCTGATTCTGGCTTGTGCCCACTGCCCGCAAGCAGTCGATGCTTATGGCAACATCACGCCAACGAGAACTGGCTAGCGCGTCAGTGTCAGCTCTCATTCACACAGCCGTCACCTTCTCCGTCACGGCACCGTCACGTCAAGAAACAGCGACGGAGACGTAAACGGAGTAGCGTTCGTAGTACTTCGTACTGGGGCTCTCCGTCAGTGTACAGGGTCGTCTGCCTAGTGATCAGTTCAATCAGTTGCTTAATCAGTTGCTCAAACTGAAAAGTGACCAGTTGGTTAACCTGAAAAGTAAAGAAAATGGCTTAGATTTTTACGTGTAGATTTTTAAAATTTCTTAGACGGAAAAGCGTTCGCAGATGTGTGGTCGTGCTGCTGACCGCTGTGCATGTTCACTTTTCGCTAAATTTAGCCGTAAAAACTTGTTTTCTGATTGGCTGGTTTACCACGGAGCGTGGTCCCGTCGCGTTGACAGAACGGAAACGTAGAGCTCGGCTTCCCGTCACTGTCGCACCGTTTTCGGCGAGAAATCGCCCGAGAAACCGTCGCCCATGACGGAAGACGGTGACGTGACGGTTACGTGAGAGGTTGGAAAGCGGCTGTGTGAACGTGGGCTCAGTCTGCGCGCGTTCTGCGAACTCGCTCGTAGAGCAGCGAACGTTACGGTCGAAAACATCGGTCTAAAACGAAAAAAATCAACTTACAAAAGAAGAAGAACATACGTCCGGGGATTCGAACTTGCGACTTGCAGAATAACATACCGAGCGCTCCAGACCACTCGACCACGGGTTATGGCTGCCGGTGTTGGAAATATAAGTCATATAATGTATAACCGGTTTACACTTTTTAGTTCAGCATTTCAAGCAGCTTAGGTGACTATTTGTTGTATAGCGCTCGTGCAGTAAGCGTCCCCCAAATTTCCACTTTATATATCTCCGTTAGACTGCAAAAAGATATACGTGGGGCAAACGGGGAGGTGCATCAATGATCGCCTGCGCGAACATGCCAACGATGTGAAAAATGCTAACTCAGGTCATTTGGCTATCCACTGTCGGGATTGCAAATGTACCCCCCTGTTTGATAAATGTTATATTATAGCAAAGAACAGGAACCAAACGACCCGCGAGATCATTGAGGGCAATGAAATAGCACGTGCTGGGGACTGCTGTGTAAGCACTCCCTCCCTAGCACTTACGGAAAAAGGAGATGCACTTCCTTGGGCGAGACAAAGATTTATCGTGCCCTTAGGGTACGTGCCCTAAGAGTGTGGCAATGCACAGAGGGGAGGAGGTGTTTGTTTATTGTTTTTTTTTTTTGGATGAGTGTGTATGAGAGAGAGTGGGCAGTATAAATCTGTGATTTCTTCTCAATAAAGTTTGTTGAAAGTGCGCTCTGTCTCGTGTCGTCTCTCTCCAGTCTTCGTTACTTTTTTGTGCAATTGAATTACAGCATATATCTCACGTCTAGCAATTGCATTTGTTAGACGGAAAAGCGTTCGCAGATGTGTGGTCGTGCTGCTGACCGCTGTGCTTCTTCACCCAGCGCAAAAAGTGCTTCCTGCTCCCTAGTTTTACGCTGTACGTAAAATTTTCAGTTGATTTTATTTCCTTAGTACCTATATTGCCTTCGCTGACTCGTCTCCCGCCTTCAAATGGCCTTAGATTTCCCTACTAGCGTACCAGTCAGCGAAGCGTCGCATGTGCGCTTGTGCAGCGCTTGTGTGCGACCTGAACTTGGAACTTGATACAGTGTACAAACTAACAAACTAAAGAAAGGCACATTCTTCCATTCACAAACGTGTCGTGGCTTAGTTTCAACCGAGCGAACGAATTGCGACGACCCGTCGGCGGCCGGCGGACAAAACGCTGGGACGACGGAAGGTCGGCGAGCCGTGCAGTAGCGCAGTCAAGCCAAGTCATCTCCTCCTGAGGTCACACGAAAACGCCACAGAAAATGGGCGAGGATGCAGAGAGGAGGACAGCATTTTCGAATTGATTTTTCTACTAAATAAATTCGCGTAAACGCGCTCAGAGTGGTCGAAACATGGCCTATGGACTACGGACTACAATTTGCGCTAGTAATCCCGCAATGTTTACAAATAACTTCAGTGCCCCTTTAAGCTGAAAAAGGTGAGGCATTGCTTCCACGCTGCATACTTACGACGCGAACGGCTGCAGGATCGTTGTAGCAGACCACCATGGGGTTGCCATTTGTGACGCCAAAGCGGTTGAATGACGTCAGCGTCAGCTTGATTGCTACGACCCGTAGCTTCGACAGCTTCGTAATATGCCACCAGGATAACAAAAGTTAGGAGTAGAACAAATGTAAGCAAATTCGTTCCTTGCCTGATTCAGTTCACCTGATTGCCGTCCCACGTATAAGACTGCTCGTATCCATGGTCACCCATCGGATTACACTTTATATACCACCTTTTCTTCTTTCCGTACCGTTATATTTTTAAGCGTACAAATAAGGGCACCACAAGTAATTTTTACTCGCACAATGGTCGGGTCCAGGCCGGGGGTCTAAATTAGGCCGCCGCCTGTGCGAATCCCAAGCGGTCGTTGCCCCGGTCGAAGATGGTGTACACACTGCGCATGAACACTTCTCCCAAGGTCCAGAGGGGGCCTCCTTCGTTGTTGGCGAACCCACTGAAACATCGAAGCTTGTCGGGATACGGGATCTGAAAGACACGAAAAACGGTTGTACATGGCCTCAGCCAGCACGAAAGAATAACAGGAATGAGCAAATCGTACACCTATATCGCGCAGCGTCGTGGTAAACGCACGGAATATCCGGCAGGGCGGTGCTGCGCTCAGGGTGGCTTTTCTACCAGAATCTACTATCGTCGCTACCGGAATACGCTCGTCTTTGTGTTACACATCTCTATAGTATAGTGCCTAGAATATACTGGTGCCTAGTATAGTATATTCTAGGCACTATACCTACAGCGTCAAGCGGAAGGTGGTATAAGTTAATCCGTAGCCCTCTACTAGGACGCGCCTAAAAGCGCAGGTGCAACTTGTGGCTAAATAAGGCGCGCCGTAGTTGAGGGCTACGGATCAATTTAGACCATCTGAGGGTCTTCCCCGTGCGTTGAAATCTCCCCGCACCGGCGTTTCGTTTCTCGCCTATAGTATACGTCAGTTTTGGAAAAAGAAGGTAAAAGAGCTGCAAGACGACACCCACCCCCTAGAAAACGCAAAAATGCACTGACGATCACTATACTCTCTAGTGCGAAATTTGTGCGCAGCACGAGCTGCAGTCTTCTCGGTCACGGCGCATAGCTGCTGCGCACGCTCGGCGGCGCGCGCTACATTGCCGCTTTCTCGCATCGCTTCGCTGCCGCGGAGCATGTTGTTACAAATGGTGTTTGAACCTCCCGCGCAAATGTCACGTGGATCGGATGAGCCACAAACGGGGGAGGAGTGACCCTCCAACGGAGTCCTGAACTGGGGAAACCAACCACTTGACTCCTTAAAAAAAAAAGACTCCTTACATCTAATCAAGGTTGTTCTCTCTTTCTCGTACAGACGCAAAAACCACTGATATTCTTTGGCCACTGCGCCATACGAGTTTTCTTCAAATGCTGCAAGATTTCGTCGCTTTTCTAAAAAAAAGAAAAGAAAAGGCGCGCAAGCTTACTTGCAAGACATAGTCCTTGGCTTCGAGCTCGAACTGACGGGTTCCGATGGTGAAGACAAGCTTGGGCATCTTGTCGATTTTGCTGCATTTTACGCGGTACTGCGACATAAAAGAAAAAGCATGCACGCGCGTTTACCCTTGCGACATTCAACCAAGGGAGAAAGTCTCGAGACAGTTTTAAAGAACAACCGTGGCGATGCAGAACAAGTCCCGCCATACAAATACACATACAGATAGTCCTACATTTAGCATGAGCCTGTCCCCAGGCGGGATTTGGAGGGTGGGTGCGTCTTCAACGGAATAGGCATTATTTACTTGGATATCTCAGAATGTTTCGGTGCGATACTTTTCAAGATGGTAGACATAGCATCTCTTTAGTCGACTAGATTTCTGTACGGAAATTTATTTAATTTGTTACAACAGAGGGCCATACTAATTATTTTCAAAGGACTGGACGAGAAACTGTGACACTTTTGTTTCGCAGGGCTAACCAAATTTTACTAAATTCCGTTATGCTCTATTATAGTCTAGGATTTTGTTTACTTCTGCTGCCAGTATGTGTATGTCAATTGCAATATCATAGAATAAAAATTGAGACATAGATTAAAATATTTCGTTTAAATCGAAATACTTTATTCAACATTATTATTTATCCAAGTTTCACGGAAACAGTCGGGAAATTCATACCTATGACGACAAACTTTGTGATGGGCTGGTTAATTCATCGTAGCACAGGCCAAACCACGGCGCCTGGAGTGTTTAAATGTAGAAATCACATTTGTTCCCCTGCGTAGAGGTGCAGTAAGGAGGTATAGCTGAAATCGAGTCCTAAAGCGCATAAAAATGGTTTAAACGTGTGTGTGCGTGCGTGCGTGCGTGCGTGCGTGCGCGTGTGCGCGCGTGCGTGCGTGTGTGTGCGTGTGTGTGTGTGTGTGTGTGTGTGTGTGTGTGTGTGTGTGAGTGTGTGTGCGTGTGTGTGTGTGTGTGTGTGTGTGTGTGTGTGTGTGTGTGTGTGTGTGTGTGTGTGTGTGTGTTTTAAAATCACTAATTTCCCTAAGGCTGGTAATGTCACCGTATCGGTTGTAAAGTGCTTTAAAATAATCGAGGTTAGACGCTGGTTTATGTAGTTAATAACCCTCTGGTTCCAAAAATATCATATTAAAATTTTTTATAGTCGAGTCCAGATGGTGCCTATATTGAAAATCGTGGGCCCGCAGTCCAAAGAGCAGCGCACCGCCTCATGGGCGCTTAAAATTGGTAGTGCCTTGCGCGAAGACATCAGAGGACACCCGCCGACCGTACTTGCTACCAAAAGCTATAGGTGGGTGGGTAACAACAACGATCTGCTTTTCGCAACGACTGAGCGCGCCATAAAGGGCCCGATATTCCGCAGTGTTGGCGGCACGGCGGCGGCGGCGGGCGGACTCCCGGCGCTGTTCGCACAGCTGTTATTTCTAGGCTAGGCTCCCTCCCACCTTGTTCCCTCTAACTTGGCACGTGCGCGCTCCCCGCAGGCGGCTACATAACACCCACGCTGTGAAAGAACGACCTTTTTTTTCCTCTTGTTCCCTGTTGGCGCGTGTGCACACCACGCCGACACTGCGACAGTGTATGTATATATATATACGTCACCAACAAACGCTCCCCTCCTCTTGCTTCTAACTCCCCTACAACTCGGTTGTTCTTTCGCGCATGCGCACTGGTTCGTGGGAAGCGCCCTCCTGGGCACGGACGAATATTTCGCCTAGGCATATACAGCCTCGCTGTAAAAATGCATACATGATCTGGGGAAGCTCAGCACCTGCTTTAACCATGACGCGGCAGTTTGTCCGTTGACAGGTCGGAAAGACGTATTAAGTTGGTTATTTTTTCCCGGTGCAATCGCACATCCGAATTTGCTGCCACGAAATGTTGCTTAGAACCCTGATGTGTGGAAATATCAGTTCACCTCATGTGTACTACGGGTCACACGGATTTTCTCAGTGCGTTTTCTATAAGCTCTGGTTAAATTACCAGTTATGGCATTTTAAGTATAAATAAGCAGGCAAGCAAAATTAAGCGCTTGAAAACTGGGCCTATTACCGTGCGCTCTGTTCACAAGAGCTTTAAAAGCCTCGAAAGGGTTAAAACTGAGCTGGTTAGCGCATATAACTTTGAGCATAAGGGGAAGTGCAACAAACGGGACGTAACGGAGACGAGACAAAGCGCAACTCTCGCCTCCGTTACCCCCCGTTTGTTGCGCTGCTCCTTACCCTCAAATTTAAAAGACTCTGCCATCGTTACTTTATCTGCGGCGTCACGGGGTTTCCACTACCGTTAGCGCCACAGAGGTAAATGTGTGGTGCAGCATTGGCATTTTGCAGTTGTGTCCGCACCTCGCAGCTTCGGTCTGCCGTGAATAAAACACGTCCCGACTCCGAGGCTTCGGAAACGGCAGAAAGCATGTGGAGCGAACAATTCGCATTACTGCTCACCTGCCCCCTTATAGGTTCAAATGTCTTCAGATATTTGTTGATGCGCTCGACCGTCTCCTTGGGTCCGTACATGTACGAGCTCCCGCTGTCGATGACAGTTTCCGTTGGGCTGCCCAAGAACGTCTTGCTTCCAATCTGAAGGCTGAGTATGCATTTATTATAGTACACTGCATGCAAGCAAGTGCTTCTTTTCTGTCCGATTAATTTTATTTTTAATGTGAAAGCAGTCAATAGCCATACGAGCGAAAAACCCGGCGTTGTTCGGCGTATGTAGCTGTTAATGGGCTTCTAAACCCACATGAGTGAAAATATTTTAATGGCGCGTTTTTCGAACTACTAAAACGCGAGAAAAAGGCCACGCTACTATATAGGCAATGCCATTGGCTACGCCACGTTCCATGGGCTGTGCTTCGCATAAGGAAACACTAATGAGCACGCGCTTGCTAGGCAACGCATGGGGCCCTGCAGCATCTTCATCATCTTCATCGTCGGTGACGGCAACTCCAGCAATCGGCGCGCAATGTTTTCTTTCCTAACGTTTCAAAAAAGCTATATCTTCCCTAAAGAAGTTATCCTCTATGCCGTCCTTAGCCATCGAGACGGTTGGCTTTCCTCTCTCTGTGCGTGCGTGCGGGCATATAACGCCTTCCCGCAAGTGTATGGGAATACACCCATAAAGTGCCATCATAGTCTGTTCGTAGCGATCCCTCCAAAAGAGGAATTAAACCGAAATTGTCGACGTTTAAAGCTGGTAACACGTCCTTTAGAAACAATGATAACGGCAAGCTGGAAATGTCACGCAAAAAAACAAAAAAACGTTGATGAGGGGTCTTGCTGTATAGTGAATTGCGGTCGGCGCTCGTAACAATGAACCCTTATGATTCAACCAAAAATGTCTGGCATATGCGAATCCTGCAGTGTACAGTACACGAACTCCGGGGAGCAATAGAAATTGAAACTGACGTTTTCCTGAGAACTCAAGCAGCTTAACTTGTTATTAGGTAGTTTATGATACACTTAGCTATGGGAACCTACTCGGATCGCGCGAGCGAATCCACTGTAATCTGTGTTCCGTTTTCATTCTCCCAAACATTTGTCTCTTCAGTGTAAAATGCATATTTTGATAGTATCCGTTGAACGGTCTGCCTGGGTACGCCCATCTAAATTCTCCTCCGCACGTATTGTGAAGCGGGTGTGAATAACACTCACCCGGCCCACAACCATTGAGTTGGGAGACCCCTATGAGGGGCTGTTACACGCCGTATACCCTCGCGAGATATCGTTGTTCATTCTGCTGATCTAAACAATGTCATTCTGCATCTTCGGGCAACTGGAAGCAGGAAACTGGTGTATTGGTGGAAGCATTGCCGACTTCGATGAGGGACTTTTGGAAGCTCTATAGTATACAGGGAAAAAAATTACGTAATGCGCGTAATTTGGCCTCAGGTGACATTGAACTTGTCAAGATCCTTTAGAAACTTTTGTTTTGAAAAAGCTTGGGCAGAACATTCAGCACGTACCCGCCCAAGGAGAACTGCCAGTAGCCCTTCTTGGACACGGGCGCGTAGGTGATGTCGCCGGTGTAGCGGTCAGCGTTGATGCCCCCGAAGAGAATCTCGCCTCCGCTCTGCTCGCTGGGCGTGCGACTGAGGAAGACCGAGAAGACTGGATCGGTGACCAGCTGCTGCTTGAGCATGTTGTCGAACGGGGGCACCACTTCCTTCTCCGAGATGTCCGGGTAGGCGAGTCCGAAGATGCCGTCGAACGGCATCGTGCTGAAGATTTCGCCCGTAGTGTGGGTGACTTCGCCGAAAAGCTGTCCCCACACGGCCGCGCCTTGTACGCCCAGGTCGTCTCTGCTTAGCATGCCTCGCACAAGGCCACTCTCGTACCTCATTTTGAAGCGCCTGCCGTTTTTCTTGTAGGTCGAAGACGCGTCCTTGTCGTACTTATTTCGACCACCTGCCGAAACAAACAGGAAACAATAGTTTAAGGGCACCTAGTTCACCCTATGCCTATTACACGATATCAAATTAGCAATGAATACTACCTTAATATTGCCATCACGCCCCATTAATTCGAAAAGTCATTAAAAGACAAATGCATTGGAAAATAAATATATTGTCACGAAGCCAAAGATGACGCAGTTGGCTTGAAGGAAAAAAGGTTTATTGGAGCGAACTTGTGCTCCCCTAACAACCCCCCCAAAAAATACACAAGCGGCGAAGCAGCAGTCAACAAAGTGACGTACGTGCGCAGGCGAGTGTCGGAGAATGGAATGCCGCGGCGTATGCTCTGCGGTAATTTATCTTTCGGTGCGGATGTTTCTCGAACCGTAGAATTACATCGAGAACACTGTAGATAAAAGAAGACTATTCTAGGCTAGTGGCGTGATGGCAAAACATTCTCCTTATCAAATGAGATAATCAGTGGGGCATAAAAAAGAAAGAATGGAACATGCGCTTCCCTCGTGACACACAACAGCCCGGCGCAGCCGGGCGGTAAAAGCAAAAACATAAACAAACAAAGCCAATGCATGGTTTGCGGCAATATCAACCCGTCACAAAGTCATGTCCCGAACCGTTGCATGGGCTACTGCAGCCGAAAGAGGTTGCAAAAAACACGATGCCCACACTATTCAAAACACCTTCGAGCAAAGGTATCCTTCGCAATTATATGCCTAAAACATTCCTCTGGGAACCTAAGTCTGCTCACGTGCTTTGAAGGCGAAAGAATGGCGATACTTGTTAACAACGTCTTTACTGCTACACCATATTTGCGTATCTTTCTTCGCTTTAGCTTCTTCTTATTACGGCGCGAACTCGTCAGCACCCAGATTGGCACACGTCACTGCAGCTTACCCAGAATCGGGGTTCTGCGCGGCTGCATGGCTTGCACCTGCTCTATCTCACATCCCACCGCTTTCAGGTGTTGCGTGGCATGCCCTACTATACAAATTCTACGTTTCCAGTGCATAGTTTTCGGAATTTTCTGAACCAGGAACATTAGCCCCTCGAAGCTCCTGATTCCTGACCAATCCTCCAAGTTGGTATCACGAAGAAAGGACCAACAATGACAACAACTTTTGTTCTACCGCTGGCGACGAGCGGAGTCAGAGAATGCGAAGTTGCGAAAAACGACAACGCCAGTGTGTTCGAGATTTCGGCGCACGTTAAAGATCCCCAGGTGGTCAAAATGAATCCGGAGCCCTATGTAGGTTATACATGTGCACTCCGGCGTGCCTCATCGCTTGTGCAGCGTCGGCGCGTTAAACCTCATAATCGAATCAGATAGCGCGAAGTTTTGCTTAGCTATCATGGGAAGTTAAAGTAATGTTTATGCTGACCATATGGCACATTTTTGTGCTGATAAAAGTGCCCAAGAAGCCCTTACGTTGAATGAGCAGTTCTGTGACGTGTCTGGAGCGGATGGTAATATGAAAATCTAAAAAATTATGGATTGGTCAATGGGGAACGAAACCCTCCAGATTCATTGGCATTAATTGGGATAGTGCACCACTTCAGTACCTGGGAGTGCCTTTGCATTAACTACTGGATACTTGGACCTGATTGGTCGTCAGCACTAGCGGGCATCACAGGCATGGAAGGGGCGAAAACTTCTGGCGTTTGCACTTGCGCAGGTATGCAATGTCTTTCTCACCACAAAGACATCGGATTTGTTTGTAGACAAACTCGTGTCTCGTATTTTTCTTCCACAGATTGGTCCATCATCCACTTTTACTAACTGTACTTCAGCAGCGCATAAGTTTCCATTCACCTTCTCAGCTTATATATAGGGGTGACGTTAACACGAAACCACCATAGGGATTTCTTAAGGAAGTTGAGGACACTTTTAACTCTCTTACCGCGTGGTATTTTTTGTAATATCGGTTCAGTCTGTCAAGGAATACTAAAATAAAATAAAAAAAACTAAGATAAACGGATCAGTCACTAAAATAAACGGATCAATTACTGGCAGTTTTTGTATGAGCAGGCACTACTGAACTCTGCAGCCGTTTAGTTATTTTTATAAAGTCATCCTAAGAAGCGCCCGGGACAATTCCTTCCGGGACCATTTGTTCCGGGACCATTTGTTCCATAACCATTTTTTCCCACACCCTTCTTGGGCGCGTGTGTCTGATTTCCCGACTTTGAAAAGTCACAAAGTTGGACTTAAGTACCTCTTCTTTTAGCTTTTGTATTCTGTATGGTCGTTATGTGTAATCGTGAATTTGTCTAAATTTACCATGTATTAAACAAAAACTGCAGCAAATTTGAAAATCGTGGGAGGCTTCAGACCGATATCATTGTGTAATGTTGATTATAAATATTTGGTAAAGTATTGGCACACAGGCTGCAGCTCGTAATTGCAGGTCTGATAGGCTCCCATCAAACCTGTGGAATTCGAGGGCGGAGCATTCAGACAAACATGCACATTGTTCGCTCAGTACTATGCGTAACAGATGGGACTGGGCAGGTTACACTTCTTGAAATCGATTGATGGATTGTAGGGTTTAACGCACCGACGCAACGCAGGCGATGAGGCGCGCCGTAGTGGAGGGCTCCGGATTAATTTTGACCACCTGGGGATCTTTAACGTGCGCCGAAATCTCGTACATACGGGCGTTTTTGCTTTTCGCCTTCATCAGAAAAGCGGCCGCCGCGGCCGGGAATCGAAGAAAATTGAAATTGTCTTGAAATTGACTTGTCTAAAGCGTTTGATAGGGTTAGCCATCCTTTCTTATTGGCCGTTCGTGAGGCAGCTGGGATTGGGGACACTTTATACAAAAGAACAACGTTATGCTATCAAAGCTGCACGACCAGGTTAATAGCAAACCGCGAGCTCTCTAGTCTTATCCCTATTAAGTCCTCGATACGGCAATGTTGCCCTTATCATTCATTTTATTTGGTTTGTACCTCAAGCCGTTGTGTATTAGCATTCTACAAAGTAGGGTCATTCGTGGCTATTCTTTGTCAAATAATGAAGTTGGAGTTTTAGTGTATGCGGATGACCTTGAATTTTTCTGTTCGGGAAAAATAAAATGTTTTTTAGGTCATTATGCTAACACAGCGGTTTTGTAATGCATCTGGAGCTGAGGTAAACCTTCAAAAGTTCAGACGATTTTGGAAAGGCTGGTGGGGTTCGCAGCCGCAGCACTTCGGAGGCACAAGATGGGATTCAGAAGTTATACAGTACCGCAGCAGCGGGCCTCAATGGTCTGCGGCGCTTGCAATTGTAAAGCTCAAGACGCAGGCATGCGTGGATGGGGCGGGAACTCTCTATATTTGAGCGGGCCGAAGCCTGAAATGTATTTTCAGTCTCGAAACTTGTTTATGTCGTGCAGGTTCCTCGTTGCGCTCGAGATAAGGTGCAAGCATTCCATAAAGTGTTGGCTACTTTCGTATGGCTGTCCAGGTGGGAGCCAATGCGCCGAGATTACCTTTTCCTCCCGTTAAAATCTGGTGGTGTTGGTCTGGTGCATTTGTTTGTCCACCAGTCTGTCTCGCGTTCCTGCTTTTTTTTTAAACGGCTGATCGCCTGTTTTTAAGGTTATCGCTCCAATATCACTTGAGTGCTCATGAGTGCTCATTTGCCTTTTTATTTGCGCCTACCTATCGCGAAATTCCAAAACCACCTTGGGGCTTTCTTAAAGAGGTTGCTGACACCGTCAGGTTCCCCAGTGCGCGTTTTCTCCTAGAGTACCTGTACGAACTTTCCAGGAAGGACTTGACGCGTGTATTGAAAGTTTATTCTCTATGCCCAATTACCGGCAACCATACATAAAGTTTTTTGGGAGTCGTGTGTCGCAGCGGGTCAACCGCATGTACATTCAGGCTGATGCAACGACTTTCTTTTTAAAGTTGCATGCATCTACGTTGCCTGTCAAAACGTGGCTCTATAGTAAAAGGGTATTTGTTCCTTGGTCTGTTAACTGCCGCTTCTGCAACCAATCCGAGACAACTGACCGTTGCTTCGTTTTGTGGCGGGATGCTGTGTTTTTTAAAGATGATAATCTTTCTTGGGCTACTTAATTAAACCCAGAAATTTTGGTCTGTCTGTATGTCTGTCTGTCTGTCTGTCCGTCTGTCTGTCTGTAACTCGATTCAGCCACCCGGCCAAAGTAAAATGCCTACTGCGCAATAGTCTTATATACTCACAGCCAAATCTAAACGTCTAAGCCCAGTTTATATGTTCATACTTGTCAACTTTGTTGAACAAGAACAAGACATTCCGCAAATATAAGACAGGAAATTAGTACACAAGGGATATTTACAGCGTTCCTTTATTAAAAAAATTCATGTATGCTTGGTTTTTCGATAGCAAATGATATCCTACATCTGCTGCAGAAAACCGCCGCCTGGTGTTCTGTTGCCCGCGCCACCTCCTGGCGGCATATGAGACATCATGCGGCAACAGCAAAGAAAGGTTCCACTAGCTGGGTTTCACGTTCTGCTTGGAACGCACATGGAGCATGGCAACGCGATTCTATAAACCTCGAAGTCGGCCGCCTCTATTCACGCTCGTCTCCGCCGTACTGCAGCGCTGGCATCGAGGAACCCCGCCTGTCGCAGTGGAACGCGGTAAATTCAAATCGCCTTGAGAAAACCTTTCCTGTGTTTACCTTGGGATGTGCGCGACGGAACAGAAACAGCATGAGAGGTGAGCAGGAAAGCAAAGAGGGGCATTTCCTTGGCAAATGTGTACAAAGACGACATTTGATGACATTTTGACGACATTTGCAACGAAAGGAGCAGATACGCGGCCAATTTTTAACAGAGAAGCTGTTTAGCAAATCGTAATTTTTCGTGTCCGCAGTTAAATATACCAAGAAATTGCCGAGCGTGCTCACGTGAACGCGGGCCTCGCGGCGACCGCTCGGCAGTTAACAAAACCAAGAAAAAGCCTCGTGCCTCGCGACGGCGTCCCCTGCGCACGTTTGTCAAGCCAAGCATGCCTACTTAGAGAGATTGGCCAAGATTGCGGCAACCGTGCGGCAGTTAAAAAACAAGAAAATGCCGAGCGCTCGTGCGTGCGTGCCTCGCGGCGACCGCCCAGCGTCTCCGGCGCACGTTTGTGAAGCCAAGCATACCCACTTAGGGAGATTGGCCAAGATTGGTAAAAAAAACCTCCACCGTGCGCCGTAATCGTGGCAACACTTTCTCGGAACGAAAAACGCACCAGCGTTCGCCGTAATCGGAAGCAACACTTGCTCGGAACGAGAAAGACACGTCATAGCATTTGCCCCTCCAAGGTGATGTACAATGATTATCACTTCCAAAAAAATGAAAGAAGCTCACACTTATAGCAACAATGATGAAGTAAAGGTCGTTGCGGCAGCGAAGAAGAGGCAGATCGGCTGCAGCCGTGGACTTAAACCTTCTTGAGTGCCGTGAAGGTTGCGTACAGCTTCGGTACCTTCAATTCTTACGCGTTACTGTGAGCTTCATTCTTTTTTTTTTTTTTTTTTTGAGCGGGGGGTTGAGCGGACTTTTCAGAAAAATATAGACATCACCGCATATAGTATTCGATCCTCGCCAGTTACAAAAAACTGTTCTGTGCTGTACGATCTTTTTTTTTTGTGATGGTTGGAATGTTCAGCCTCTAGAAGTAGCGCTTGACCGCAATAAGGGGGGGGGGGGGGGGGGGGGGACTTTGGGGCACGAAGTCAATTTTCCGCGAACAATCTGCGTTTATGCAACTATGCCGCACAACCACAACCGCCGGACTGGTTGCATCTCCTCCAAGCGTGTGTGTCTGCCTGACTTTTAAAAATATGTACATGTGAACCTACTGTTGTTTTTTAACGGATGTTGGGGAATGTGCTGCTATTGTAATAGCCTGTGATTTTATATCTCTGAATGGTAGTTTTTTATGTTATAAAAAAACCTGGGGAGGGGGGGGGGGAGATGCAATGGTAGCGCATCTACTGCTGGGACCCGGGTTCAAATCCCATCGGATCTCAGTTGTGTTTTTATTTGTTTACTATTTACAGCGATGGCCTTTTTATTTTTGACCGGACAACAACAACAACGATAACATTTTTTCCCAGAGTTGGGTACATAAGGCTTTCGCCTTAAAAATTAGCTTCGGGGCATGTAGCATGGGCCGGGAACAAATAAGTACAATATTATCTTTTCTTCGCATAAAAGTCGCAAGAAACCAATAACCAAGGAAATCTATGCATTACGATGGCCTTTAATCCCGTCAGCCTTGATCTTTTAGATCATTCTCAAGATATCGCTCGAGAGAACTACTGCAAGTTGCTGTCTCCTGTTTAATAGAACACGTGCAAAGCACAGGTAACCCCTGGGTAAACAGTCGTAGGGCCGAATATTAGCAGAACCGATAAAAAAGCAAATGTTTAACTTAAGCGACAGAAAAATTGTATACAGCTTTATACAAACAGAGACAGCAAAAAAAATCATGAACCATTTTACTCTGGGACGCTGGATTTCCGTGAGACCTTTTAGAACTCCAGATAGAGGTGTCACGGAATCTATGTGGGAGATATGAGCAAATTTTATTTTTATTGAACGCTACGACATTTTAATTTTGACTCTATTGCATGAACTTGAAGATGGGGCCTATTAATAATTAACCTACTCAAGATGCATATTCAAGTGGTGATACCAAATCGAGGTCCAAATGAATGTTTGAACGGCGTGCTACTTTGGTGGTGACCGCATGCTAAATATACACAAATCGGGGCGTTCATTCTATAACGCAAAACGCTATAGAACGCCTCGCGCTTCAAAGAGACGCGGACCCTCGGGAGTTATTGTTCTCGGACATGAAAAATGCGTGGAACGTATTCTAACCATACAGGTTTCGCTTAAAATCATTTTGCTGTTCTTACACAGATGGGGATGCATTTCCGCACGCTGGCAAATGGGGGGGGGGGGGGGGGGGGGATACTCACGGCATCCGAGGTTATCGTCGGTGCACTTGACTGAGGGCACCCACAAGTTCGAAGAACCCGTGTCAAACAGCATCTTGAACTGCTTCGGAGGTGTTCCTAGAGTAACAACGCCGACGTAACGCATCTGCGCAGAAGAAATACCTATTTGAAACCTCTGTAGTAGGCTGGTACGACTGATTGCTTGAGGAAATAGAAGAGTGATCGATTAGCAATCCGTATTCATTCAAGGCCCCTGTGCATTTTGTCTTTAAGTCCTGCAACACGCCCCAAAACTTGGTGCACAGTCCATGTTGCTCACCTGGGTGTCGCTGCTAAGTGGCTCTGAGATCGACGATCTTCCCCTGATTGACGTGCGATTCGGTTCTATGTACGTCAACGGAACCCTGCGAAGGTGAGCCACAGTGCAAGGAGTATACACGGTGGTACGTTTTCAGTAATCATCGGTGTAGACATGTGTGTCTTGTGTCTTAAAATGAACAAGAAATTCAGCCGCAATGGCTGCACAAATTACTGATCAAACGGAATAGCATATATGGCATCAACGCTTCCGAAGAGTAGGTTTTGATTTTAATCGCAGAAATGCGCATGGCTCTGGCCAGAACCTGCAGTCCTTACGTACAACGTCCAATCGCTCCACCGCAGTTCAAACCGGATCCCGCTACCCCCCGCGGTGTATTTGTGGCCAAGGAGTTATGCTGCTATGCCTGCGGTCTAGGATTTAATTTTTTGTCGTCCATGCTGTGCTCATGGTGGAGATGAAACAGAAACCCGTCTTGCATACGAGACTCTATTCGCTAAACTTCAGATACATGGTCGAAACTCATACGCGCTCGTCCTTCATGAAGACGCGCCTTGTAGACCAGGCGTAGCTTCTGGGCTCTATACCCAAATTTGAATCCCCGTGCTAAAGAATTAACTAACTACGTCACCATAACACCAGGCAGCCATTGATGAGGCGAATTCCTCGCCAGCACACCTCAATTATGCTGTTAGTTTAACTAAAAAAAACTTGAAGATGCAAGGGCGTGGTGTTAAGAAACTGTTGGACGATGGTCTATAGTGGACCAAGATGCCTGACGCCTCCTGGACATTCTGGCGATAAACAAATGCTCTCCCAGTCCAATATTTCGTTTATAAGCAATTGCGAGACGTTGGCAATTAAAAAAAGAAAGAAATGACTTCTTTATTCTTTTATGTAACGAAAACACACATTCATCAGACATGCAGCGCAGTCGTGACATAGAGGACAAGAGTGAAGGATCCACAAGAGAATGATCCTCCTCGTCAGTACCCTTCTCTTGCGTATCTCACAGTGGTACAACTTCCACTAAGTCGTATGTGGCGCAGCTTATAAAATAGGCAGGACCGTGCTAGCCTCACCTCAGTTGCTTGCCAGCGCTTGTAAGCAACGCCTTGGAGACAAGGGCGCAAAGGAGGACGAACAACTTCATGGCTCTTTGGAGTTTTGCTGCTAACCACCAAAGTGGCCGACCAACGACTCTTGATTTGCGGTAAAAACCTTATCGTAAAGGCATACAGCGCCGAACGTCAGGTGACCTCTCCTTATCACGAACAGCATGCATACGCGCAGAAAACTGAAGGGCCCAGGTGCTTGTTTTTATGCATATTTCTGTTTCCAGATTTTCTTCGTACAGTCAAGTTTCGCACAGTCCTGCAGAACTTAGCACAGCTTGACCTCATGCTTGCGAAGCGCTGATTGTGCTGCGTGACACGTCCCGGTGGCTTACTGTGCATCGCGCCACTAGCACTAGGCTGCGAGTTGTGATTTCTGGGCGTTACTTTTTTTTTGTGGAGGCAAAAAAAATCTACAGGGAACTTCGACAATACGGAAGCATTCTTCACGCGTCTGGGACGTGTGCACCGAGTGATTCGCCTTGCAATACACTCGAGCCCCCTCGCTATGAGGCCTACCATTAGCTAAGTCATCACCTCTTGATTCGCGTACACCACAACTCAATGTGTCGAGGATGACGCCATGTGTTCTGAGTACTGTAATGACCCACTTAGGCCAATTAAGCGCAATTAGTATAAGTGATCTTGCTTAGGTAAGTGTTAATTACAATTCGTATTGTGTATTCCCAATTAGGCGATGATTTCTTAATTGACCTAATTAGGATTAATGCTTCGATTAGTTGTATTTACTTTTATAGTATTCAGCAGTGGCTCATTTGAGCTAAATTACAATTAATTAGTAGTCATCCGTCCTAATTAGTCTTACACAATCTTAACTGTACCTGATTAGCCTTCGGTAGTCATGGTATACCTACGCAAGACGCATTTTTTATACCTATGCTAGACCATACGCATTCATATATAAAGCGCAACGCGTTACGCTACGGGCCAAAGCAGGAGTTTATGAGAAGAGTAACCTTAGAATACGCAAGTATTAAAGCAAAAACCATTATGTTTGTAACTTTTTCCTTGGTAAACAGCTCAGCGCGCATAAGAACGGGACGACAGAAAGAGGCACAACACAACAAAAGCTTGTGTTGGGCCTCTTTCTGTCGTCCCGTTCTTTCGCAATTCGCACGCTGTGCTTTTCCCACGGTGATTCACCAAAGATGCGTAACTTTCAGTGTATACTTTTTCCTCATGTTGCATGCGAATCTAAGCTCACCACTCCGGCATTCCTTGAATCTATACATATGTAGCTTAGGCGAGGGAAACAACAATTCGATGTTTTAGATCGTGTTGCGTGATCAAGGCCTGACTCAGTCCACATAGTAGGCACAAAAAAAAATGTTATGCACGATGAACTTCCAACAGAAAAAGGAAGGCAGGAAAACTCGACTAAGTAGGGCTGACTGTTAGCTCCTCGGTAAAGCATACAGAGCACTAAGGAAAAGCAGTGGCGGACAGACAGGTAAGACGCCCACTTGCAACCTCATTTCGTAGGAGGTGCGCTAAATAAAGCTCCTCCTGTTCACTTCGTACCCTAATAATTTGGCTCGTATTTTGAAACAAGTTTTACGCGCCGAAGCTGCACCTAGTTTATGAGGTGCGCCTTAGAGGAGGGCTACGAAATAAACTTAGCCCTTTTATCGTGCGCCGAAATATCTCGCACATAGGGGCTCTTATTTTTGGCCTCTAACAGAAAAACAGCCGCTGCGGCCAGGAATTGAACCCACGTCCTTGTGCTGAGCACCACATGTGCGTTGGCTAACACGCCAAAATTATTCCTTTTTATCAGGAGATATCTCCCAGCAAATTTCAAAGTTTCAACAGTAGCCATTCAGTATAACATATTTTAAATCCATTTTAAAGGCCAACTGCAACGAAAATTTACCTGCCCTAAATTCTGCTTCAATGCGTGGTATGCACCTCTAAAGCCCCTTGTGACCTGATTTTAAACTCCACAAACGCGCAGTTTTTTTATTAAAACCGTTCGAAAACACGCCACTTCAGCCGACGCAGCACCTAGCGGAGTGTCGCCACAACTTGTCGCCACTGCGGCGGACTTCCGGGTGTGACGTGCCAGTCAGGACTCCCGTGCTAGGGGCCATACCCGTGCGGCCGTCGCTTCTCCTCAGTAGCACTTTTACATGCGGCCACGCGATTGAGCAGCGTAATTCGTGCCTCTTGCATGAATAATTGCTTTCACGCGTTTCCGTAATGCGAGAAGCTGAAGAAACTCTGGGTTGCCGATACATAAAGAGCCAATTTGAAAAGTGCCGGGGCCGGTCTGGAGCGAATACGGCAGTAGCACAACGGCCGATTTCGTGGTCGCGGCGGCGGCAGCAGGCTCTCGGTCGACTCGACGAGCACGCGAAACGCGTGTACGGCCTACCTGAGGCGATACGCTGTTGGCGCGGCTGGTCGGTGCGGCGGCGCGCGAACGACTACGGCAGCTGTGCGGCGCACTGCAAGCTCGCGCCCGGGCATCTCTACGAGTGCGCAATACGTAGAACGGCCGACGCGAGACGATACGCTGGTGTCGCGGCCGCTCGGGGCGTCGGCGCTCGAACGACTACGGCGGCTGTGCGACGCACTGCAAGCTCGCGGCCGGGCGTCTTTTACGAGTGCGCAATACGTAGCACGGAGGACGCGAGACGACGCCACGCTGTTGTCGCGGCCGCTCGGTGCGTCGGCGCGCGAACGGCTACGGCGGCTGTGCGGCGCGCTGCAAGCTCGCGGCCGGGCGTCTCTACGAGCAGAACGGCCGGCGCGAGACGATACGCTGTTGTCGCGGCCGGTCGGGGCGTGAACGAGTACGGCAGCTAGCTGTGCGGCCCACTGCACGATCGGCCGGTCGACTTTTCGAGAGCGCGAGTACGCCTACGCCATCGAAGAGCTCTGCGCCGACGCGAGGTGATACGCTGTTGTCACTGTTATCACGCCGGTCGGGGCGCGGACGAGTACAGCACGCGGCGCACTACACGGAATCGATTCAGTTCAAACAACTTCGTCAAAAAACAAATAAATACTAGCCGCTGTGGGCAACATTTCTCTCGCCAGTTAGAATAAAAAACAAAAAAAATGGGGCCACATATTTCGCAGCACTGAGCCTCGGGGAAGGTCACTGCTTCACGAGTGAAGACACTGCAGTGCTTTCGTCGCTGCATGGCATCATTATCTAAAGATTTGGCGCGGGCACCCTGCTAACAGGAACAAAACTGACCGTGTAAACAAAAATAACAAAATTCTGGATTTGAACTTTCACAACATGCGCCGAAACCGAATTCTTACACCCTAGCTGGCATGTTTCGACACTTTCCTCCCACGGTAGCTTTTTTTTTTTTTTCTCACAAACACAAAATGGTTCGATCGGCACAGGGCATATTAGCTGTGCCGGCGCCCATCTAGCACTCAACACTGCCTTTTGTGCACCCAGCTTCGCCACGACGTCTCGCGATGCCTGTGTTTTCGTTTTACCGGACGACTATAGGCGCGTCTCAGCAGCTCACAACGAAGTAATAATGGTTGCACGAACTTCCCAGCCCCTTTTCGCGCATGTTTTAAATGTCTGATGCAACAGACGGCCCGAAACACACCGAATGCGCGCCGTCTTCTCACAGGCAGCTGTGGGAAAATCCGCCGGTTGCGCCCACTCGGTTCCTGAGTGTAACGTCACTTCAACCGTCACGTCACTTCAACGTCACGTCACTTCAACGTCAACCTGGTGATGGCAGCCCTGCCAGGCTGCCTGCCCAGAGGAGGGGGCCACCGAGTGTACATTTCGGTGTACGCCGACGACATCGCCCTGTGGGTGCTGGGGTCTAAGGGTCAGGGCCGAGCCATTGTGCAGCAACTGCAGGCGGCCATGGATGCAGTCCGTGCCAAGCTGGCGGGCGTCGGCCTACAGCTGTCGGCGATAAAAACCGACGCCATGCTGGTGCATCCGGACGCCGCCGCCCGTGGATGGACCCGGCGCCTGACCATCGATGACGAGGAGCTCCAGTGGAGGACCAGGGTGCGGTACCTGGGGCTCACCCTGGACCACCGACTGAACTTCCGGCAGGCGGCCAAGGAGCTCCGAGCCAGGGCGCAGCTGGCCACCACGGCAGTGCACAAGATGGTGGCCCGGGACAGCGGCTGCTCGCAGCGAACGGCCCTCCGGCTGTACAGTGCCTCGGCGGTGGGTCTCCTTATGTACGCGCTCCCAGTGGTGACCCTGCGGAAACCCACCTGGCGGCAGCTGGAGGGAGACCACCGCAAGGGGGTCCGCGCTTGCCTCGGCCTGCCCCAGAGCTCGCCGTGCGAGAAGACGCTGGCCGAGGCGGGGGCGTGGACTCTAGAGATGACAGCTGACTTGCGGGCACTTAGACAGATTGACCGGCTGAGACGCGCCGAGGGGGGCGGTCCGCTGCTGCGGCGGCTGAAGAGCCACCACCACTCGCGCATGGGGCGCATGCTGATGCTCTACGAGGAGGTGGTGGGCCCCGTGGACGCGGTACCTCGTGGCCCCGCTGCTGTTCTGGCAGCTGACGTGCGGCTGGACCTTCCGGGGCTGCACAGCAAGCGGCGGACACCCCACTGCGGGCAACTGCAGCTGGCCCGGGGTGTCGTCTGGGGCGACCTAGACGGCCACGCCCTATGGCTCGGTGCGGCAGCAGCAGGGGTCGGCCGCAGCGGCCGCCGTGCTGGGAGAGGCCACCCGACAGGCGCGGCTGTCCTATGCCTCTTCTTCGGCCACGGCTGAGCTGGTGGGGGTCGGACTGGGCCTGGACCTGCTGCTGGAGATGGAGCCCTTGCCCGAGCGCTGCGCCCTGCTGTGCGACTTCCGAGTGGCCCTGATGCGTCTTCAGGACGGAGACTCGCACTCCCAGTTGGTGCGTGGCATCCGGGAGAAGGCGGCACAGCTGGCGGACCGGGGCACTCAACTGTGCCTGCAGTGGGTCCCCGCCCACATTGGTCTGGATGGCAACGAGCGGGCGGACGAGCTGGCCGCCGGGGCACACGCGCTGCCTCCGTCGGACATGGTGGCTCAGGCGGCAGCGGACGACGCCCGCCTGCTCATCCAGCGACACATCCGGACCAGGCATCCGGACCCGCGGCTGCGTGTCGGAGGGGGCCTGCCGCCTGTGCGGGCCTCATTCCTGCCTCGACGACTGCGCTCGGCCATCCTGCGCCTCCGCGTGGGGGACGTGTGGACGGCGGAGCGGAAGCACCGTCTGGGGCGGGCGACCAGCCCCGCCTGCACCCACTGCCGAGCGCCCGTGCAGTCCCTGCCGCACGTACTATACGAGTGCCCCAAGTTTGCGGCAGGACGGGCAGAGCTGCTGGTCGTGCTTCACGGAGCGCGGCCACTTGAGGATCTGCTTTGGCCCCCGGGCAGTGCTAGGGAGCGAGACAAAGTGCTCGAGGCCCTGGGTACATACCTGCGGGCCTCGGGGCTGCACAGCGCACTCCACTACAACTCTGCCTAGCTGCCCAGGTTGTGGTGGAGTGCTGCTGCTGAAGCAGCTTCTGTACTTGTGTGTGTGCGTGTGTGACCCCTTTTACATGTGTGCTTTGTCCTTTGTAGATTCATGTGTTGTCTATATCTGTAGTGTTTCTCTGTAATGTTAATTTTCTCAATGTGCAACTCCTTTCTTTTTTTTCTCTTATTCCCTTTTTTCCTTTTTTTATCTTTTGTGTTTTATATTTACCCTTATTCCCCTTTTTTCTTTTTTTCTCTTTTGTGTTTTATATTTACCCTTGTGCGTGTTACATACATTGTAATGTCAACCTTCTCCCATATCCTCCTATTCCTATGTATTCTTTTCTCCCTATCCTCCCCCTCCCCCCCCTACACCAGCAGGCGTTCCGGTGTCCGCCCCCTAGGCGAGACAATTTACGCCTGTTGGTGGATCTTCCTTTTCCAAAGAACAATAAATACATACGTCACTTCCGGCCGTCCGTAATGGCCGCCCTTTTTTTCCAGTTTCGGTTTGAAAGGAGCGTTTTTGATCTTCGTTTACGATGCAGCGAAGCACATTTGGGCCTCCAAATTTTGCAGGTAGCAACTTTTAAGGTTATACTACCGGAAAATAGGGCATTTAAGCAGGCGAATATTTCGTTGTAGTTGGCCTTTAATCTCTGCCCGCACGAGAAAGCCCAGAGCGGGCCAGCATGGCATCATCTGCTACTTGCCCCAAATTGCCGACGTCGGGGCTCCCGTGACGTAGCCGACGCGCTGGCTGCGGTTGGCGCACGCTGCAATGCCTTGTGTACACGTCATGGTTTCGTAACTGACGTCATGCTGCCCCGGCCGCGCTATGGTGGCTAGCCGCGCTGGGATGGTGATGATAGGGTGGGTGCTACTTCCTGTCATGGCGGCCGCTCGGCGTTCGTTATGTCGAAACCGAAACTGACACGAATAAACGACGCCGTAAATGATTGTTTACGCTGCGATCTACCGTATAATGTGCCATTATATGATCAGTGGGCTAATAGGCACCCATAGCAGCGAAAAAAAAAACGCAACACGAAAATTTCGTGCCAGTACTCCTTTAACAGTAGACCAGTTCTTTCAGACCAATTTTAAGCAGAAGCGCCAATCCCGTGCATTTTTTCCCTTTTGCTTGACTTTAGAATTCTTTATAGCGGAGCATTTTAGACGGAACCTCTGGCTATTTCAGGGCTCCCTCCGCTCGAAAACACGAGCGAAGCACGCTCGTGTATAACATTTGTTGATTTAGTCCTACAATGTTGTTACAAAATGTGTGCATTTGAAAGTAAAAACACGAGCTACTCCATACGATCATATAAATCCTTTATTCGAATATAAATGCAACAATGATGCGTTTGAACACTCTTACTTCCCAGCTGCCAACTGGGAACCGAATTTGTTAACGCCTTTCACAACAAACACTGAGTCATTATCCGATATTCCAATGCACTGTGAGAACCTGCAGAATGTTTATGTTATTATTATTTAATTATGTAATCAGCCCACACTTGTACGCTGTGCATGACGTGTAGAATGTGGGTATGTAAAGTGCAGAGTTGCTGGTTGGTCGCTTTTTATGGATAGTTCAATTTCTAACGCGATAAAAGAGGGCTTTATATCTGCTTATCAAGGAGAAAGCCTTAAATGCCCCAATTCTGCGAAAACCCGTCGTTGTTGTCGTTTGGTGAAGAAAATGGTCACCCCTGTAAAGAGGGGAAGGTATAAACTGTGAGTAAATAAAAAATATAATCAAGAGGGATTTGAACCTGGTTCACCACAGTTGTAGCTCGATGTGTTGCCACTGAGCTATCTCCTTTTTTCTTTATTTCCAGACAAACACCGCTGTTACAAACATAATACACAACAACAAAACAAACCCATTACACTAAGACATAAAACCACTGTTCCACTCTAGGATACAGTGCTGACTGCTAAAATACTTTCATTTTTGTTAACTTCTCCACTTGTGACAACTAGTCTGGAACACATTGGCGTACCTTTTGAACTTCAAGAAAAGGGAATATGGCCTCTCGAAAATACTCATTTACTGGCCGCGCATCAATGTCCGAGTGGCGGACTGCCATTAAACATCTCCATGTACTGTGCAGACCTAGTAACATTATTAGATCTAGAGGGACGCCATCATCATCATGTTCAACGGACAAATACCGAATACCACGGGCATCGATTGGCAGATCTTTTTTCAGCGTACGTTGCAGCACATCCCAGAAAAAGACCCCGTCCCAACAGTCAATGAAAACATGTTCAATGGTTTTCGGTTTGTTGCATAACCAACGCTGTTCACCCCACGGCATAAAAAGGCCCTTTTCTTGCATCGATGTTTTCACAAGAGTGTCCCGGTGTGTAGTTGAAAGAAAAATGTCTTGCATCCCGGTGCAACTGGCATTCTTTTAACCCGTTTTAACACATCTCGACCCGTGCCAGCCGAGTGGGCAATTCTGTACATAGGAATGGGAAAAACAGTGTCGCAGAGATCGTTATACAGTCTCTTCCTAGTGACTGCGCTCAAATACTCTAACGAAAACCGTGCACATAGAAAACGCAACGAATCCACTTCTTTTAGATAGCCACGGATACCATCTGGCATACACAATGTCGTAACGGACAACTCAGGCAAAACCCTGCCTAATCTCACTTGGCAAACGGTGCGCAAAAAGGGATCCTTTACATCCCTCCAAAACACAAAGCGGTTTGCCAACTGACGTAAAAAGAGATGCGTTAAACCTAACCCCCCTACCCGTACACGTCGAAAGAGATTTGTACGACTCATCCTCTCCCAGGTTGATCCCCAAAGGCAGGTCAATTTTTACGAACATACACAAGGCACGGGTGTGCTTGAGATTTGCGACGTGACGCATACAGGCGTCGCAATGCTACAGGTAGACCTAGAAAAGGCTTTTAATCGTGTGCCCCACGATGGACTTATGGCGGTTTTGTAACATAGTAACATCGGGTCAGTCATTCTAGAGGGTGTGCGCATGGCATATACGCCTCGAGATTCGCGATCGCTGCGACGCCTGCCGCCGCTTCTCCGCGGCGTTTGCGGGATTAGCGCTGCGTGGCTGATAGGTGGTCATGCAGTGTTTCGGTTCTCTTTCGCTTCTCTTTGCCTTTCCGCGCACTAAGCAACTTGTTATGGTGACGTCTGTAAGTTAACTGCACGTTTAGGGCACTTAAAAAAAACAGCTGCGTCTTGGTAGAGCGCTCTAACGCCAACAAGAGCTACCCGGGGAGGCGGTTCTGCGCGCTTCTTGGCCGCTCTTGCGGGCGTCGGCGACGGCAGCAGCACATCACCGCTGTCACCTTCGAACACATCAGCACAAGTGATCGCCTCGTTTAGACCTGATATTGGCACTGTAAGAGGTTGGTTCGTTTTGCAGCGCAGACAACAAATGCGGCTTTGCTTCGGATATGTACGTCGTAGAAAAATATGTTGCGGGGATGTGATAACCCAATAGCTGACGAAAACTTGTGCCTTTTATGGGAATATAAGCCACGCGAAAATGTTAAGTACACTCAAAGCCTGTGCATTGTCAGATATGTGCCCACTCATGCATTATAGTAAGAACCAAGGTATATGTTAAAGGGGCCCTGAAAGGCGTTTTGAGCACACTAAATTGACTAGCGCAATCGTTAGATTGGGTCGTCAACATCATCTGTGCCAAGTGTTACTCTTTTACGCGCAGCGAAAAGCTCACACGTTTGTTGCAAAGTTTGTCGCTTTTTTCTCACCCTTTCCTTCGTGTTTTTGGACGCCGCCATATTCACATGTCTACATCATCGATTCCCAGATGTTCGTCATGAGCTAGACATCCTGCTATTGGGCGGCTTTTTCACGCACTTCCGGCAAAGAGATGAGTCGTCTGCTCAGCGTCGGCTCGCCGGCCGATCTGCCAGCGGAGTGCCGGAGTGCTTGGACATTTTACGACAAACGAAACAAGTGTAAACAAACGCTTAACCGTTTGTATTGAATGCAACAGGGCCATAACACGACATGAATATTCTCTTACTTGAGTACGTTCCATAAAGAAAGCGTTGAAGCCCCGTGGCACTTCTTTCTTGCAATTGCAGAGAACGCCCTGAGCCGAATGCCCGGGTTTTACGCATACATTTTATTCAACTTCCAAACAATCCAGAGATGCGTTTCGAAGGAACACAACGTCACAACATGCGTTGCAAGTCCGAACCGCGATTTACAGACGATGGGTTGCCTCCTCCTGCCCCTCGTAAATTCGGCACTCACCTCGCGCGCGGTTTGCGGGGACGAACAGCAAGTCACTTAATTCTGGCGCACAAGCCGAGATGGCTTTTAGCCACGCACACTGCACATACCCCATGCGAGGTTGAGTCGTACGCCGCTCGAGAAAGATAATCCAGACCATGGAAAGCCCTATCCACCCGCAGAAGCACAACGTTGCATTTCATCGCGAAACAAAGGCGTCCACAACACACACACCATCGCCTCCTGTAATGCCAAACGCATCTCGCACTTCCAAATGGGAGAGTGAGTAGTATGCCTGCAGTGCCCATATGCCGCGAGGTGGGGCCCCAAGCTGAACCGGGATCACGCAACCGTAACTGACTTCTAGAGCGGTTTGTGCCTTGTTGCCAAGGCAACCGATGTTTGATATTGTCAAAGAAATGGTGCTCGCTCCAGCGCTAGAAAGCTCAGAGCCGCGGAGGAGCATGTTTTGCCAACGTTGCCGCTCTCCACCACGCGTCGCCCCAAGCTGAACTGGCGTTTTGTGCACGGGTTCTGTATCGGTTTAAAATGTCTTTTTCCCATGCCGCCGCCAGGAATTACCACCGCCACAAAATAAGACCCGGCACCAGCGGGGCCACATCTGATACGGCGCTTTTTGGATGAACAGTGCGCTGTGCATCCAAGGGAGCGAGCGCAGGATCCTCCCCGTGCGGCTGCGAGTTCGCCGCCGATAAAGAGTCGCGTGCCGCCGATAGCAAAGTTCTGCAGCAACGTACACCGCGAAAGGGCAAGGCCAGGCCGCCGCAATCATGCGGCCAGATTTTTCGTTCGCTTTTCCAGCCTTGAGCGAAGAGCGGGATTCATGGTGTCAACAAAGCTTGCCCGTAGCAGACGGCTGTGTGAGCAGCGCAATAGCGGAAGTACGTCACCGCCGAGGAGCGCAGCATCATGGGAGGGAAGGCTCGCTCGCCGTCAACAGCGGAGAGTAAGTTGAAAGGAGGAGGAAACGCGGCGCGACGATAATACGCGGTTTTTGATTTACGATTTCTCAGCTAATACTCATCGCTTCAACAAAATTTTTGCGGGAGGAGATTGCTAATACATTGCTTTATTTGGTTACATGTACATCCACGCATCGGCGGAAGGTATTTCAGGACCCCTTTAATGAAACCACGGGAAGATGAAAGGTCTGCAAGTCAGGAATAAATAGAACAGTCGTAGGGGAATGAAAAAAAAAATGAGTGCAGCTTCTGAAATGCTAAAGACGTTTGTTTGAGCATGGTAGTATTCACCAGACCAACTAGATGCGAAATGCACTGATATTTCGCTAGACATGGGGGGGAGGGGGGGGGGAGGAGGAGGAGGACGCTCAACTATCGTTGTTTACAAATGCGGAGTGAAATCAACGATTGAACGTTTTAGTAACCACACACACACAAGCTGCGTGTTCACTTTTCGTTTGTTTTTCGCCTTCAACGAACGGCTGATCACTCGGCGGACGCATTTTTTGAAGAATACAGGGTTGGCAGTTCACAAGCGATACGAGGTGTCTTTGAAAGAGTTGATTGATTGGTTGCAGGGTTTAACGCGCCGACACAACGGAGACGATGAGGCACGCCGTAGTGGAGGGCTCCGGATTAATTTTGACCACATGGAGATCCTTAACGTGCGCCGAAATCTCGTACACACGGGCTCGTTGGAAGAGTCGTATCTGATAAGGGTCTCTGATATAGATTTATGCTAGATTCTGCAGTCTCCCTGTGTCATATGACGATGTTTAGAAGAAGAGTTTGGTCACGGACGCGGATTACTCTATAAGCCCATCTTCGCGCTTCTCGTGGAGGATAAATGTAACAGATGAATCTTTGCGAGCGCTCACCTCGGGACAAGACGACCCAGCATTAAATTTGTCGCCGTGTGCTGACTCCGGAGTGTAATTTTGCATTATCAATCGTACTTCTTTGGTACAATGTTTGTGAAATTTAAGCCGCATTGGCTTGTTCATGGTACTGATCAATATCTAATATGTGATATTGGCAGGCGTAACTTGCGTGCTGTCAGGTATGAGTGCTCCGCTGGATTTTGTAAGTGCACAAAGTCGATTTACATCATAGTGTGTATGGCCGCAACATTACCATCGGAGGAAACACTGCTTATGGAGACACTGCCACTAAATTTCAGGGCAGCGGAATTGCAATCAGCTGCATGCAAATGCTGGCTTCGGGACGCCGGCCTATGACACACGCCCGGCGCTCATATAGACCTCACTAAGATCGCGTCATAAACGTTTATACTCTCGTGAACACACCACGCTTGCAAACAGAGTGCCTGCTCCACGTTATTCGGTATTTCGAACGCGGACAAACGGTAAATCGCTGTCTTGAACGAGCCCCAAAAGCAACGGCGACAGGGGGGAGCGGGCCGGGTACTCCCGCGCCTGCTTTCGAAACGGGCCGCTAAGGGGATTTCAGTGGCGCCCCTACAGGCCGCGCTCGAGGCGTATAGCAACTGTACAACTAGACGTATTGTTAACAAAGTGGTTGGAATGCGTATAGAAGTGCAGAGGTCCGTGAGGCAGGGGTGTCCTCTTTCCCCCCTCCTCTTTTGCATATATATTGAATCATTATGTTTAAGCATAATAAAAAACGACACTGTCAGGATATAAACTTCATGCAGCTGAAATTAAATTTTTAGCATACGCGGACGATATCTCTATCTTCTGCGTAGATCAACAAAGCATTGCTAGGGTCATTAATACAGTTAAATGGTTTTGTTATGTCAGTGGATGTGCTGTAAATTGGGACAAGTGCCTGGGCATCTGGCACGGAGAGTGAAGTTCAACACCGGTGGTATTTCAAAATGTCAAATGGGTGACGACACCGGTGAAGTACCTTGGTGTTCCCCTAGAGTATTATTCAGACAGTGACCCTTACTGGAGGCCACTGAGCTATCTCCGCACCTTATTTTTGCTGTATTTCATGGAATTCAAACGGCATCTCCCTCAAGAAACGTATATGAGCAGCGAGGGAGGGAAAACGCGGTTGATTGATTGATTGATTGTAGGGTTTAACGCGCCGAAGCAAAGCAGGCGATGAGGCACGCCGTAGTGGAGGGCTTGAGATTAATTTCGACCACCTGGGGATCTTTATTGTGCGCCGAAATCTCGTACACGCGGGCATTTTTGCTTTTCGCCTCCATCAGAAAAGCGGCTGCCGCGGCTGATAATCGAATCCGCGACCTCGTGCTCAGCAGCGCAACGCCTTAGCCACTGAGCCACCGCGGCGGGTGGGGAAAAAAAACGAACACATATGTATCACATACTTATATCCCCTATATACATAAAAGTAGCACGCTCTTTTTACATAGAAACATATGTGTGCAGTCCGAAAATACATGTACAATGTTTCTAGAAAAGTCGCAGAAGGCGAGGGGTCAATGTAACGTTTTCCCCCATCCCACAGGTACTGCAGTGCTTTGCACTCTGCGTGTAGCACTGCTATACACACTTGTAATATACACGCACCCAAGGTCTATTAACAGATATATACAACGCAGCCTATGAGTCCCGGATGGTGAGGAGTTTTTAGAATATGGTATCCCAGTCGGGGGGCTCGCACACAACCGAAAATGCACTCTGTGGCGGCCACCGTCTCGGCGCCAACGTCAGCATTGCGATCTACTAACCGAGACCTCCAGAGACTGTACATGCCAAGCAAAATAGGAAGGTCGTATGGCAACGTCACCACGGGAATACACAACCAAGTACCGTGTGGAAAAGGGACTGAGGGTTCAGTGATGTTCCGTGCGAGGAATTTTCCCTTTTTAGGGCTGCAATTTTCACCAAAAGGGAAAAGGGGAAACTTTAACTGATTCAGGGAATTTTAGGAGTCGGGGAGACAAAAGGAAAATTAATGTCTGTAAACCGGACCTCGCATCATTTATTCCTTTATTTTTTTTTTAAGTATCCCTTAACACTTTGTCGGTTTCATGTTAAAATATCCGCAGTCGTGTTAAGCCACAAGCATCCAAGACTGCTTCCAGTCCAGTTCATAAAACAGGGGGAGCATAGAGGGAAGAATATCCCATGACAACATGCTAGTAAGGCGTGAAGCAGCAGCGGCTGAAGGGCTGAAGCCTGTTCGTATGTTTTGCTTTGAAGTACACAGAAAAGTATTTCTGGTACGCCTTGGTCCGCGTGCTGTCAACGAGAGATGGCGCCAGCAGTCCCGGCGCTGAGCAAAAATTACCTCGATTTACTAACTTATCTTGTTCTTTTTCATACGGCCAGTTTCAACTTGGAAATTTAGCACGCAAAGTGAGCATGCCGTTTGGTACAAAGCATGAAACGCATAGTCAAATGCTGCTGCGCGGATGATGTATTAGAATTTCATTCGCGCGGAAACTGATTCTCTGAACGACGTCTGCACCCGGAAGGTTACGTAAAGTAGACACAGGTGGCGCTGGAAAATGCCCAAAAGCGAACACGAAACCACGTTAAGACCTATGAGCTGCTGAAAGAATACGCAGGGAATTTTGCAGGGAATTCTTGACAAGCATACGGGGAAAAAGTGCTGAAAATAGGGAATTTCTGAACCTACAAATCGGAATATTTCTCCTCAGTACGAAACATCACGGCGAGGATCTTCGCATTGCCAGGTTGGCTGGTTGGTTGGTTGCCTGGTCGAACAGAAGTTATTGTCTTTGATGTTTTAATTTCCTTTCTTCGAGGCTCATACTGCCTTGGGGATTGGACAGCTTCGAAAGGCTAATGTGCCCGCTTCACAAAATTCGCGAAACTCTGAATTGGAAAGGTAAAAGCTGTAGGATAGTGCGTGACCCCTAACGTTATGGCACGTGAGTAGAATACGTGCACCTGACCAGACGCGCAGAACACTGATTCTAGGGAAGCTGTGGGCGTGAGCAAGTAATTCGCCCAGTAAGAGGCAGAAACGAAAGCGAAGGTAGAGATGCAAACACGCTGTGAAAAGAAGCCGGTCGACGAAACTTCCGCCTGGAGACAATTCAAGGACAAGCGAGAGCGAAGAAAGAGGTGCTAATACGATGTAGCAGTGAAGTTTGTTTATTCATAGAAACCTTACAGGCCCCATTGGAGGGCATAGAGTAAGGGTCATTTGAAAATGTAATAACAGAAAAAGCATAAATGTAAGACAGGAACATCGTAACAACAAAATATAAACGCATTATACATATTTCAAAGTACAAAGTGATAAATTTTTGACAGTACATGAACACGTGTGACCGTTAACACAGTGATAAAGCATACAATTTGTGAGAGAGAAAAAAGGAAAAAAAGAAACATAACATAGACACAAATCGCGATAATGTGAGTTACGCAAAAAATTCGAGAACAGCCCTAGATAGTGTAAGCGATAAGCTCACGGCGAAACGTTTCGGGGTTAGATATGGAGGCCATATTATCAGGCAGATCATTCCAGAGGCGAATGACACTAGACAGTGCGGATGTATTAAATGAATTGGTTTTACCGTATATGCGCATGACACTGGACTGATTATGCAATCTGCGTGAAAAAGTATGAGGTATTTGTAGTTGTAGCCGGGTTCGTTTATGGGCGAAAATATATTTGTGGAAAATGCACAAAACAGCAATATTACGGCGGCTGTATAATGGCGGCAGTTCCATGTCAAGTTTTATTTGTGTAATGCTGCAATTGATAGTGTAGTTACGGGATATGAACCGGGCTGCTCTATTTTGTATCATTTGTATCATATTTATTATGTAATTCTAATAATTGTTAGTATCACCAATTTTTCCCATTCAAAGCGAGTAATTTTTGTCGTGTCCACCGGCTATGGTCTCCCGTGAAGACTGACATATCGAAAATAAATAAAACTGAATTTGGAGTTTAATTTCGAATGTTTTTACCTCATCAATGGATGTATGCTGGATGATACCAGAAACACCATAGTTTTATACCTAACATTCTTTTTTTAAGTTAATTCACAGTTAAATGTGCGTAAGTGCGTTCATTATTGTTTTAATACCCAGTGACTTCCAACTTAGCTATCTATGACATAATGTATGTACAGTAAACCCTGGTTATAACGAAGTGAGCAGAGACAGCGAAAAAATTCGATATACACGTTCATTCTATGTATGCGACTGCTCCCTAAAAGCTCAGTAAATACAGCCTAATGGGCCATGATCACTCTGGAGAAGTGGTAAGTGCGGAATATTCAGTGAAACCCTAACACTCGACTTAGTTTTTGCAAACGACGGAGGCTCTCCTGCGTCTTCGTCGCAGTTGGTATTTCGCGAGTCGCTTTGTCTATCAGCTCTTCTTCCTCACTGTAGCCATAAACAAACAAGTCCACTATTTCAGCATCTTCTAGCTGGGGCGGCGCCAGTAACATCTGCGTCAACATCGCGAATTATTTCAAGCTACCTCCCAGCTCTAACGCCAACGATAGGCGACAGGTAAAAAGCGCAGAGGCTCATGGGTACGTTGTCTGCTCCCGCGGAGTCCCGCTACTTCCGGTTCGAGAGCTAACCTGGCCAGCGGCTTTCACGCGTTTGTGTGCGTGTTGTTTATCTGTTTCCACCGAAAAAAAAAACGCTCATGCATCGCGCATTCAATAAATAGCGATTAATCCTCCTAAGCGCTTCTCTGAAAGGTAAGCACTCTGCTAGAAATAAACAACACGCACACACACGCGTGAAAGCCGCGGGCGTACGGGAGGGCAGGAGAGATCTCGAACCGGAGTGGTGGCAGCGGACGACGTACCCATGAGCCTTTGCGCTTTTTACGGACCACCTATTCTGTGCACAGCTTCGTAGATCCAGGTTATGAGGGAGCAGAGGGTTCTCTAGCACGGCCATGAGAGGGGAAGGCACTTTGCTGACGATGGGGAGGGTCGGTTTCTGCGTGCAGGAAGGTTATGGTGGAAGCTATGATGTCAACTTCGGAAACAGGGGTGCCACGGTTAAACACCTATTTCACAGAATTGACCACTTTCATTTTTAATATCGACGATAAATATTTCCACGCACGAATACATGCTATTTTTAAAACAAAGCTTTACTAATCTCGTCGAGCAGTTTCACCATTGCGGTAAATTTGACTTTCATTTGACCGCAGCTGCGCCTTATCTTTGGCAACGAATCACGTCACTAGCCTGGCCGAGCTCCGCCGAAAGCCGAATTCGCCGCCGCCGCTGCCGGCTTGACGCGTGCGCTCTCCGTAGCTGGTTCGCGCTCGACCACGTGACTCACCACGTTGCATGCGAGCTTAGCCATGAGTGAGAGCGAGCCCAGGCCGTCTTCTCGGAGCGCTGCGCTAAGGTGGCTAGAATGCTGCGCGGAAGCTGGAGGCTTTGAGCCGTCGTCGGCAAACGGCATCTGACCACACCGCGGGTATTGTCTGGCGAGCTGTTCGGCTCGGAAAACGCCGGAAGCGGGACCGCAACCGTAGACAAAGGCAGACTTTGGACGAATAGTATGATAATTATAGCTAAATCAAAGTTTAACCAAGCGAAATTAAGACTCAACCAGGCTAAGCCAAGCTTTCGCTTTGCATTTGCAGGGTTAGCTGAGCTAATTTTTCCCCCGAAGTTCGTGCAAAAATGCTCTTTACGACGACGCTGTTAGTGGTACCTTTGCCGAGACCTTTGGTGTGGGTTATAACTTCACGCAAAAAAAAAGTCCTCCGTAACGCCGAGCAAAAAAAAGAAAAAATCACCATCATCAACCCACTCCTCACATTAACAAAAACCCGGTGACTGACGCACCGTTCACCTTTTCGAGTAGTTGAGATTCCTTTACTCTCAAGGGAGAGGAGGAATGACGATATTGAAGAGCGGGATAACTTTTGCAGGCTTTGATGGCTTATTTCCCTCTTAATTTGACGTGATTCTCTCATCAAATTGTACCTATAGCATTTCATAGACCCTGTTTGCCTCGGAGAAGACAAAGAAGTACGTTTTAGTTTTTATAGAGCGCCATTTTCTTCTATTTTCGCTGTGGACAGGCCAATGTTGTAAAAAAAACTGTGGTTGATTCCTCCGTCGTAGGAATCGGTAAAACACGAAAGTGAAACGTTCAGCGAAATCTGCAGCTGAGCATGATTTGCGGGTCGGCGGCTGTCTTGTGGGTGTGCTTTGCGAGCGAAGTCCTGCTGGTGGGTCGCTTCGCAAAGGTGTACAGGCGTCATTTACGTGATGGATATGGCGTCAGTGAAATCTTGGTGTATCATGGTGTAAAACACTTGCGTGTTAAAATATAAATCCCGAAAACAAACAACCCTAAGTATAACGAACTCTTTAGTATTAAAGGTTGCTCCCCGCAAGAAGAACCGGTGTGCAGGGGTGCACCCTTTAGAGTCCGCTTGCTTTGTTGTACTGGCGTCATTTCCGTGACGGATATGACGTCAGTCGAATCTTGGTGTATCCGGGAATAAAACACTTTCAAAAAATGTTAGGAGCATGCACACTCTCAGTAGCAGACGGGAGAATCGGTTTGTTGGGATTCATTGCTCGTACGCCGCAAAAAGACGAAACGAACACGCGGGGCAAGCGCTCATCCTGCGGGATCACTCCTCTTCGTCTCTCCTTGAGCTGTTCAAGCAATGAATCGAATTGCCGACATAACTAGGACCGATCTCAGAGCAGGGATTCTCAAGATACGATGGCAAGGGAACACGTATGAGAATTGGGTAAAGCGAGCGTTGGCAAAATCGCCAGCCCGGCTATGGGCATATTGACTTAGCCAGGAATAATTCTACATCATTTATTTTGCGGTACACGGCGCGAAAGCGATTAACACGGCCCAGATGGTGGATTATTATTTTTGTTGTTTGTGTTTGAACTGGATTTTTGAGGGAACAATTTTTTGGCATAGCCTGCCGTTTTGCTCCCTCCATAATTTCTGGGCGCTAGACCGATAACTCCGAGAACACCACGCACTTCTTAAGAGCTATGAATGAGAAAGCATAAATGCCCGATTGAACGCTGTGGAGATGACGCGGGGGGTGGGGGTGGGGGGGGGACAAAACGTGCAAATATTTATGCTACAAGAAAGCAAAAATAAGACACTTGCCATGTGCGAACGCATTTACAGGCGTAGGATCTCCAGATTTTATAAGAAAGGCCAGCGGAAGAGAGGGGGGTGGATAGTTGCGCAATTTTACAATCGCGACTCCATAGCCGCACGTTCTACAATGCCAGGCCAGAAAGCTATCACGCGATTTTTTTTTCTTTGCAAGCTTGCTCCCGGAGCCTATCGTTAATAGAGCGGATATCTGTCTTGCAAACTGTTTTCCGAACCAGCGAGGTGTCTGACAAGCAGCGTCCTCTGCACAAGTGGCATATGGATTAAGTACAGTACTTAGCAGTACGTAAGGATCAAGTACATGATTAAGCACCGTACTGTGTATCCTATTTCGCCCGCGGGCTGCGCTTATTTCTCCTTCCTCGTCGCCTATTTTCTTTACGCCATACCTTCAGGAATGAGTCACCAACAAGCCCAAGTTGACAGTCTTTAGACATGCCGATCTAGTGTTTTAAACGCCTATTCGGAACAGCCAACCTACTGGAGCAGTTCGATCCCATATCTGCGACCGCTACGCTGCGGGCAGACCTCTTATCTCTTCCTCGAGATAAGCATGCTAATCAGCTGTCGAGCGGAGCACTTTCTCGGACACTTTCTCAGTTCTACACGAGGCGCGTGCCATCCCCAGAGAGGGGGCAAGAAAGAGTGGGGAAGCACGCTGACCTGCTGGGCGCACCACGAAGGTCGCGCCCTTGCCGTGAGGCTAGCCGAAGCAGGCGAGCCCGCACGGCCAGCCTTCTAAAACTAAATAAGCCGGCCCTTACGACGGCTGGCGCGGCAAACAACCGAAATCTGGGGCCAAGGCGGCGCTGGTCCTGCTTCGGCGCGCCTCCGGCTGTCACTCCGGCGATAGCTTATCTTCGGGAGCGAGCCCAGAGGGGCCGACAGCGGCTGCTTCTGACTCCACCACTCGGCGCCAGAAAAAATAAACCGTGCTCGCCCACGGCCTCCGCGATCGGCTGCCGGCGGCGCGCCGTTGCTCCGATCGCGGAGGCCGTGGCTCGCCCCGGCGATGGGGAAGTGCGCGCCCACCGCGGTCACACGCAGCTGCTGGCTGCGGCGAATTAGGCATCGGTCGCGCAACCCAAGGCCGACCCGAGAAGTCTCTTTGCAGGAGGGGCGCTGCCCCAGATCTTCCATGTCTGACGCACAGGCGGCGAACTTGCGTGGAAAGGAGAAAAGGGTCAGCAAAGGCATCGCGTTTCTTGACACAGGAACAATTAGCTGCTCTGCGGCGGTTCAGCATCTACGCTGAGCTAATTCCAAGTAAACTTGCGTCCTCTGTTTATATTTTGTAGGCATCAAAGCAGTTAAAAGCAATGATTCATTTTTTTTAAGGCAGTAAAGTGTGGGGCTTATATCGGTAGATTGCAGTGCCGTCAATACCGATGTACCACTCACGGTAGGAGCAGATGGAAAACAAATATTGCCGGTACAATATTTTTTTTCCGCATTACGTCTCACACCCGCACAAATCGCGATGGCGAAACGGGGTTGGCGGAGCTTGTTCGGGCGTTTTTATTTTCAGAAAAATACCGGAGATTAGGACCATATATATCTAAAAGAAATGTTTCTGGCAGATATAGTTCAACGCACGTCTTTAAAAGCTCACAAACTGCAGCTTAGTAAGCATTGCCAAACAGTCAACCTCACTCCTACCGCAAGCGATTTGGATTTCGGTCAGGTGCTTTGTCTTGGCAAAGAAGTGTAGTCGAAATATTTACGAAGCTGAACTGGCGCCTGTTATTACCACCAGCGTGCGAAAAACAGCCACAAGGAGTGGAGATTATTTCCCGAAGCGGTGGTGCTACCAAGCTGGCTGTCCGCTTTTAAATGCAGAGCATTTCTTTTAACTCACGATGTCACCCGGCGTAGGCGTGCCTCTGCGTCCGCAACAGCCGTTCCAGGTGCGCCCTCTCCCCCACTCCTCCTCTCCCGCATCACGCTACCCTCCTCGCTCTCAACAACAGGTCCGCACCCCTCCCCCTACACTATACAAAAAAAATAATACTTACCGGCGCCTGGTTTCGATCCCACGACCCTGCGGGCGGAACGCAAGGTACATGGTGCTGTACCCACTGCGCCACAAAGCCGACACAGAATGGACGGCTAAGAACGCGCCTTATATCCTTGACTCATTCAAACTACGTCAAGAAGCTGCTGATACAACGCATTCACTACCACCAACTCCCCAAACACTAAACGTTAACTCAATACACCCACCCCTATGCGACGCATTTACTCGAGTCCCCCTCGCGGGGAGATGGGCTGCACGTGCACCAATGGGGCAGCGGCGAATGGGTTGATCGGCAGGTGGGCAGCGCTTGGCCCCCTCCATTTGTGACGCGCTATTTTACGTCGCGAAAAATGAAATGGCAATGAAAGAGAGCGAGAGAGAGATAAATTCCAGCTTTAACATTTTTTTTAAACAAATGGAGCACCGTTTACCGCCCGATAAAAACTCCATAAAAATCCGAAGATCCAGATGGCCTTTGCACGTTCCAGCTATTTTGATTAAACCAGCTAGCAGATGATCGTTTTTTTTATCTGCACTAGGTAATGGGAGAGCGGCCACGCTGGTGGGTGAGCTGAAGAACTAACAACGCATCATATTTTTGTTACGATTTTCTTCTAGTAGTTTTTTCTTTGTTTCGTATTTGCTTTAAAATGTATAGTTGCACGTTATACGCCAATTCCTGTCTGTAAAACGTTCGCTGCTGCAGTGTGTCGCCACACAAGTGTAAAGCTCATGGTCTGCCCGCTGGTACGTTGTACATTTGGGAGATAAATGAACCCTATTCAGTAGCCCTGCACTGCCGTCCGCGTCATGGCACAGGTGGTGTTTCGGGGTGTAAAGCCCTAATCGGAACCTTGAACGCACTTAGGTTAAGGGCTGCATTTCTAATAAAGGAGAAATAGTGAAAGGTCGGTGTGTGCGGGAGTTCGGCCCAGGATAAAAAACACTAATCCGTAGCCCTATACTATACACATAGCGCGCCACTTAACTAACGGAGATTAAAAGAGAGGAAGCGAGAACCACTACTGTTTTTCACGTATAGGGGGTCGCGAAATTTCTTTTAAATGATGGAAATGTGGGAATGCTGTGGGTAAGGTGGAAAAGGGGGGAAGGGAGACAAAGGAGAGAAGAAATATAGAAGACAGAATTCACCTGGGAAGATAATGCAAGGCGTCGTTAGGATTAGGAGAATTCCTTGTAGAATTACTTGAATTACTTAGAATTACTCGCGAGGATTACTTGACTGCTCGAAACTGTTAAATATTGCAGAGAAAGGGATGCTGCAGAATCCACTACGCTGATATGCGATATGCGAGAGCATATCGCATATGCGAGAGCATGGATGTATGAAACTCACGACGCAGTTTTTGTTATATTGAGGGAACTTCATTTATTCATACTCTCGACGTTCTCTTCTGGCAGTTTGAAATGGTCGATGCCACTGTTCTTTTTATTATATGTGGCAACTGCGATGCAAATTTTGAAAAAGCGTCACTTCATTCGTGCATGCTATGACGCAATCGTTTACGTCAGCGCAACTGCAACGAGCCACTTCAGAACCCGTTCTGAGTGACTGAGGTGCGAATGTGCGGTCGCGGAATAAATGGTCCCGGAACAAATGGTCCCGGAACAAATGGTCCCGGAACTGATGATCCCGGAACAAATGGTCCCGGAACAAATGGTCCCAACTTCAAACTAGGAAGAAATGGTCCCACCACTACTGCTCCTAAGAAACAACGGGGCCCCTCCCTCCCTTTCCCGCCTCACCGACATGTCATTCTTGAGACGTGAGCTTTTTTAGAATTCGCTACAAACAACACGTGTCGTATTTACTCGAAGAACCTCCGGACTGTTTATGAACACTGCCTGGGCGTCTACTTTCTCGCAGAGCAGGTGGAGAAATTGTCATCGGAATCGGACTATACCAGGAGACGAAGAGACATAACCAGCATTAACATTTATCGGGCTATCTGGTTCACACTGAAAGAAGGGTAAACTGCGCAAGAAGTCAAGACGAAATGAAGAAATACACACGACACTTAGAAGGGCAGTCTAAGTGTCGTATGTGTTTCTTCCATTCGTCTTGACCTTTAGCGCACTTTACCCTTGTTCAAAAGACATCTTCCCTCGAAACTCAGGAAGCGCATTCGTGAAAATGGCTTCCTCTATCCGCTTCACTAATTTAATTGGCAGAGCATGCTTTGGTTGCCTGCGCGTTAGCACTGCCAAAGTAAACAGGTGGGTCTTTTTCAGAAACTCTTCGCACATCCTTACAGCAAATACGCTACCAATCGTCTTGCTACTTTGTGACTTCATCCAGCAACAGCCTAAGGCAGCGTTTCCATAAAAGCAATGATATTATGTATATTGTAGCATATGCTGACTGAGCACAACAAATAATGTAAATGGTTTATTATTCAAATGTTTCCATCATGCGGTGAGCTAAATCTTTTAGAAAAGGTGGCGCCTACAGAAAACGAAATCGATACCGAACTTTCACAAAAATGTTTTTAAATAAGTACTGACACAAAATTTTGAAGGAGAGATTACTTGGGAGATATATTGGTGGGAACACACATGCATCATCTGCAAAATACCAGCGGCGAATACAGCCTAGAACATATTTAAAAATCAATTTTAAATTGGAGATGGGCGCGAGCAGCCTGGCCGCTGACATGGCACATACCCACGTGGGGGATTGGCCAGGAATCTCCTCGTCTTCCTTGGCAACGGGGGGAGATGGGCGTGCGCTGCCTGGCCGCTGACATGGCACATACCCACGTGGGGGATTGGCCAAGAATCGGGCGTGAGAAGGGCTAATGCACCTGCTTAAAGGAGTACTGACACGAAATTTCAAAGCTGAGATCCGCTTTAGCAATCAAGTACAACGACAACACAAATAGGTGTCTGTGAATAAATGCATCTTTCTTTCTTTGTAGTTGTGTGTGTGTGTGATCTCTCTTTCGCGAACATTACCGAACCGCGCAAATTCAACTCGTGCATTCGCACTTTCACATTCTTCCCCTCGGGGAAATGCGGGGAAATTTTTTTACACGCTTCGTAAGCCACAAAAAATTGGCCGCGTATCTGCTCACTTCGCTTCAAATGTTGTCAAAAGACGACAGTCTCCTGCCGCCCCTGCTACGTAAATGCCTCCCTTCTCTCCCCCGTCCACATCTCACGCCCTTCCCGCTCCCATTTCGCTTCTCCCACGATGAACTCGGGGAGGTTTGCTAAAAGCAATACACTTTCCGCGCGTTCCACTGCTCACGCGCCATCTAACGGAACCTTTCGTTACTGTATAACTTGGAAGGCCGTCACGACATCCAAACTCGTCGCGTGTACTACAGTCGAACACGGATATATCGAACACGGGTATATCGAATTATTGTCTATATCGAACTCATAAATTATCCCCTTGAAAATTCTGTGTAAAAGTATAGGAATTCGTACGTTTATATCGAACCGTATTTTTCCCGACATTGGGTATATCGAACGCCGCGCGAGCTCGAAGGTGCTCTTCGGTGGTCGCTGCACCCCTGATTGAGGTTGAGGAGGATGTGGAGGAATGCACGGGCATGGCGAAGACTGACTCGCGGAACTAATTCCCCCTACCGGAACGAATTTGCGCTTGCCCAGTCGGGCCCCGCTACCGGCCGCCGTAGCGTTAGCGGACGGAGCCCGGTATGCTAAATCTCTCTAGGCACACAAGTCCGAACGCTCGGAAAATGTGACAGTGCGAGGTAGGGATGCCCCGACTGCGCACGTCCTTTTTTTTTTTGCAGCTGCAACGTTCCTCGGCTTGCCGAAAAATAGTTTTTTTTTTCTCTCTGTCTGGGTCTGTCTGGGTCTGTCTTCCCCCGATGTCGTCTCGGGAAAGAGAAGAGGGAACAAAGGCGCTGGCGGCCTCCTCCTTCTTTTTCATTTTGCTGCTGTTGGTGCTGTTTGGCGAGTTGTCCCGCACCTTTCGGAGATAACTGTTTCTCTGGGCGATGACCATCGCGAGCGCTTTGTTGGAGTCCCTTGAGAGAGCCTTGGAATTGTAATTGTTACCTTCAAAGTTATTGTGGTACGTGCGCGCTGTTCTTTTGCGTGCGTGTTGTGCATGGTGTGCGAAGGCGCAGCGTACTGCTGGAATTTTCTAGTTGCGCAGCCTCGAGAAGATCGAGACCATCGTCTTTAATTTTCTTTCCTGGACGAAGAAGCAGGCCAAGATCAAGTTTTTTTTTCACGGAAATAAAGCGTCCTGTTGCGTCGTGAGTGCGGAATTAGTTGTCATTCTTGAATGCGACGATCGGTAAGTGATCGTCCGCCATAGGTGAGGTCTCAGAGCCCATATTTTTTTATATCGAATTTTTCATATATCGAACTAATTCGCGATCCCCTTGGAGTTCGATATACCCGTGTTCGACTGTATTTGTATTTTTTGGGTCAGATTATTTTTTTTTCAAGGTGTATTTTTATTGGCTATCGAAAAAATCAATCAGCCACGTAGTTTTAATTAAAGGAACACTGCAAATACCATTTATTTATTGATGTTTTGCCTTAGATATGCCAAATGTTTTCTTTTTTGCTGAACGATGTTGGCAAGTATGAAGTGTGCTTGCAGATTTGGTGGTTTGGAAAAGTTTTGCCTAAATAAACACCCCCTTCACGATTCCATTATAACTTTTTGCCGGGTGGCTGAATTGCGGCACGGACGGACGGACAGACAGACAGACATACAGACCAAAATTTCCGCGTTTAAGTGGCCCAAGAAAGACTCTTCGCAACAAATTAAGCAGCTTGACATTTCGACCGACAGGCTGTGCCCACTCTGATCAAGCAGAGATGCCAGTTGATCCAGTGTCTCCTGTCTCTAAACGCGGAGGGCACAACATATTTGAAGCTTTAGGGGGCTGGGCCCAGCTCATACATTCCCATTCCGCCTAAGAAGCCTTCTTTGGGCGTGAATCGTTTATATATGCCTTACAAGACTTCGCGCGTGATTCACCGCACAATGATGTTATCTGAAGCTGGAAGTACAGAATAAAAAGAAGACGATAGAAAAACTAGAACTGCAGCCCTGCACAATACCGACAGTAATTATATAATATATTATTATACTATATATATGTATATAATTATGTATATACTAATATATGTATGTAATTATACTAAATGGTTAAATTAAAAAATAGGTTTTAGCTAGCGTGTTCGAAGCTTTATTTGAAGAGAATTTGACATTTACGTACGCAGGCGGGAAGACTCCGCGTTCGTATGGGAGAGGGAGGAACGGGCAAGGATACTGACTCTATCACACAAAAAAACAAAAACAAAGGAAACAGTAAAAAATCATGCACTCAGGATCGTGGTAACTGTCCGCACGGGTAAATTTTTAGCGCTTGGCACACATCATGTTTAATCATAAAATGCGAGAGGACGGTGGCCACAGGAAAAAGTAAGTGCACTGATTTTTTTTTTACCTGAAATTGTCCATATATGTTACAGCCCAAACTTCCTTCAACCTCGAACTCGTAGGCTGAGGCTGAGATCGAAAACCCTGAACTCACTCAACAGGTTACAGCATTCGGCCTCACCTCAACCTCCCCTCACACGGTGAGGTTGAGGTCCACTTCAGGCTGAGGTCAGCCTCATGAGGTCGATACCCCACAAGGATGCCCACCCCTCATTGGGAGTCTCCAACGCGAAACGTACAAGTCGACCAACTCGACAATGTACAAGTCAAACGCACTATAAGCCCCCTGCAGTTGTTGAGTGCGTCTGCGACTCTCAGCTGCATTTGCATCTTGTGGCTCTTTCTACATTGCTCGTCGACTAACCCTTAACAGCTTTAGCCTTCTCTGCCTTCTCCCGCATCCATCTGAGCTTATCATAAGCTCGTTTCCGTCGGCCTCTTTTCTCATCCGAGAGCTTGTATTTTGGGTCATGGAATCATGTCATCATTATCATCAGATGGCACGGAATGCGCTGCGATATGCACCGACTGTTAAAGTTTCCAACGATAACTGGAACGGCTTCAGGCGAACAGTCGTCGAACATTTCAAGTCCTTGGAAGATCCCTATCATCAGACTGGCGTCACAAAGGGACTTACGGGATCGGAGGCAACGTTGCTGTACCGCATGCGAACGGGCTCGGCGAATACCACAGCATGGCTATGCAAGGTGGGCCTCATGCGATCGCGTCTGTGTTCGTCATGTGCAGTGATAGGGGATGTACACCAGGGGATGTCCATTTCTTTTTCTTTATTTGAATTATGATATCGTCAACTCTAGTTTGTTTTATGATCCAGGTAGCTCGTTTCTTGTCGCTGAGTGTTATTCCTAACATTATTCGTTCCATGACCCTTTGAGCCGACCTAATTAAGTTTGCTTTCTAGTTTTTTAGTAATGCGCCGAGTTTCAGCTTCGTATATCATCACCGGCAGTGTGCACTGGTTGTAGATTTTTTTTTCTTTTTAGTGACAAAGGTAGTTTAATTTTCATTATTTGGGAGTGTTTGCCGAGTGCTCCCCAGCCCACACCTATTCTGCGCCAGATTTCTCTCTCGTGGTTGGAGTGAGCACTAACCATCTGTCCGAGGTAGTTATATTCTGTTACTTCTAGCGTTTCATTTCCTAAGCTGAAGAAGACGTTCTTGGCATGAATATTCTGCATTACTTTAGATTTATTCATTTTTATTTTTAGCCCCACGGTCGCGCTATCTGATTGTAGTTCCTCGAGCATTGTTTGCGAGTGTTCTGCATCCTCACACACCAAGACTATGTCGTCCGCAAACCTCAAATGGCTAAAGTACTCCCCGTTTATCCTTAATCCGATGTTTTCCCACTCAAACTTTCTAATACCTCCTACAGACATGCTGAGAATAGTTTTGGCGAGATGGTATCTCCCTGTCTTACCCCCTTTCGGATCGGAAATAAATAGCTTTGCTTGCGGGGGGTTATCCTGCCCGTGCATCCCTTATGTATGTCTTCTAGAAGTCTTATGCAGATTTCCTCTATTCCCTGGTCTTTTAGTGCTTCTAAAACGGCATCGGTGAGTACGGAATCAAACTCTTTCTCGTAATCTATAAATTACATGTAAATGGGTTTAGTGTACTCTGCGGATTTTTCTATCACTTGGTTGACGACATGGATGTGATTCATGGTTGAGTACATTTTCTTAAGCCCAGCCTGCTCTCTGGATTGTTGGAAATCCAGGCTGTCAGCTATGCGGCTAACAAAAACTTTGGTGAACAGCTTGTAAACAACTGAGAGTAGGCTGATAAGTCTGTAATTCTTGAGGTCCTTGGGATCTCCCTTCTTATGAATCAGAATAATGTTGGCGTTTTTCATGGCTATGGGCACTTTTTGAGACTTCAAGCATTCCGAAAATAGTACAGCAAGCTTTTCCAGCAAAATATTTATTTATTGAGATACCCTAAAGGCAAAGAAGACATTACATAGGGGGGAGGGGGGTACTGCACATCAAACAAGAAATTGCATGCAAGTTACATATGTCAAATGACTGCAAGGTGAAAAGCCATAACATGCATCAAGGTTGTAAAAAAGTACAAAAGAATATGGGTACAGAACTAGAGCGGATGTTCACTTTGTAAAAACGCTAACAGGACTCTCTGGAACGAGGACAGCTCGGTTAGGTTTGCCACACTGCATGCAACATATTCCACTCGGCAATACTAAGCGGTAATGGTGAATTTTGGTATTTGTTAGTTTTCGCGAATATAGGCCTGACTTTCTGCGCATGATCGATGCGTGCCGATACATAAATAACTGGATGAACATAATTGCTTGAAGGCAATCAACCGCTGTGATAAAAAGCAAAGAAAAACGATAACTGACAGTATTTTTTTCGAACTGCGAGAGGCGGAAGTTTGAGGGACGCTTTTTATGCCGAAACAATGCTATAGCGGGAATAAGATGAAAGAATAAACCAAGCTGCTTTGTATTGTACTGACTCCAGCAAGGCTGTTAGATATTCGTGGTGCGGGGGCCATATAACAGAAGCGTACTCTAACGAAGGACGAATTAAAGAAATGTATGTGTGCTGTTTCGTTTCAGAGTTCGCAAGGTGTAAACGTAGTTTTAGAAGGCCCAGTTTTTTAAAAGCTTTACTGGTTATGTATTCGTTTTCCAGGTTAAGTTTCAACTAAGAAAACTATCGATATACTTAAATGGCAGGACTGACTCTATACGGTTATCGCAAATAGTGTACTGACTTGGGATTATATTGTTGGAGGAAATAAACGTTACAAGCTTAGTTTTATCTGTGTTAATCTCCATTTACCAGGTACAACACCATTCTGAAATCTGGTTAAATCAAGCCGCTCGGCACCCTAGCGCAAGCGGCTCCCGCGAGACGGGGCTTTTCCTTTGTATCCGGTCTGCGGCCGGCTTGACGGCAGTGCGCCTTTGTGGACGACGCGTATTGGCGACGGCGCCGCCTGCTTACTTCGGGGGTCATTCCCCCGCCCTCTTCAACGGTCACCGTCGGCGGAGGCATAACTCGTTGTCCGGCCGACTGCTCGCTTGAGGGGCCTTTTTCCTCTCTCTTTTGAAGGACGCCGGGTTCCCATTTTTTCCCTCGTTTTTTTGAAAATATTTTGAAAATAAACAGTCTTGTCTTGAAACTGCAAACCAGCTCCACGTCTGCTTTCTCACCTCTTTCAGCAGCCGACATTCCGGGCTGCTACAAAATTGGTGACCCGAACAACACTTCAACGAACACGCCGCGATGAGCTCCGACAACAACACTGCTGCCTCCACGCCTGCAGTCTTCGCCACAGAACTGAAGCTACCAAATGTTTGGCCTCAAAATCCAAGAGTTTAGTTCAGCCAAGTGAAGGCCCGTTTTCAGCTCCGGCACATCACCTCGCAGTCGACAAAGTACCTTCACGTCGTCGCAGCCCTGCCCCCAGAAATCGCCGACGCTATCGAGACATTTTGGTTTCACCCCCCACACAAAGGGAATACGACACCCTCAAGAAGACGGTGCTGGACCGCCTCGAGGCGCCTGAAGAAAGCAGACTTCAGCAGCTCTTATGTCGGGAAGAGCTGGGCGACCAACGATCTTCCCAACTGCTGCACTGGATGCAGCAACTACTCGGTGTGCACGCGAGTCAGGACGGCCAGCTCCCACTTCTCCCACAGGACGGCCAGCTCCCCCAGTCGGTGCGCGTGGTTCTCGCGGGTTCAGATGAGACGTCCCTTGATCGACTGGCGCAACTTGCCGATCGCATCACGGAATACTCTGCTCCAAACTTCGCGCCAATAGCTGCTGCAAGAACACATGAACAACCAGATCGACTGTCGCGCCTGAGGAGAAAGTGCAACAACTTACCGAGACCTTGCAGCAACTTTTGCTTTCTGGCGCTCCCCAACAGTGTGAGCAACGACGCAACCGATCCCCTTCAAGACAGCCAAGCTCTTCCCAGAGAAGCCAGTCACGAGATAGACAGGACGGAGTTTGCTGGTACCGCCGTCGTTTTGGCACGGGTGCTAGCCGCTGCACTCAACCTTGCTCGTTTCCGGGAAACGCTCCTGCCAGTCGTTAACGGCGGCTTACGACATCGGCCTTCCACCCAGCCGCCTGTTCTTCGTAGTCGACCGCGTAAGCAACTCGCGTCTGCTAGTCGACACAGGAGCCGAAATCTATTGTCCGGGCAACCCCCGAGGATCGCCGACGTAGCAAGAACATATCGTCGCTGCAGGCGGTGAACAGCCCTGCCATCGCAATACGTACGGCTTCCGCTCGCCGACAATAGACGTTGGACTCAGGCCTGTTTCTCTGGGTCTTCGTTGTGGCGGACGTTAATTTTGCCATACTCGGAGCAGACTTTCTCAGCCACTTCAACCTGGATATGAGCATACGTGACCATTGCCTCAAGGATAACAACACATCCCTTAAAGTACGTGCTTTGGAGTCAAACATCTGCTCATCTGGCATCTGCGCCTTCCAGCCAGTATCTGCCTACCGCCACGTCCTGGTCGACTTCTCTTCTCTCACCAAGTCCCACAACTCGAAACATCCGGTTGAACATAACGGGACTCACCACATCGTCACCACCGGGCCGCCACTCACCGCCCGACCACGACGGCTGTCCAGCAACAGGCTTCAAGCTGCACGCAGTGAGTTCGAGCATATGCTGCAGCTGGGAATTATCCGCCCTTCGTCTAGCAACCATTCATCGCCGCTGCACATGTTGCCTAACGACGACGGGGACGACTGGCGCCCGTGCGGTGACAGAGCCTTTAACGCATCGACAACGCCGGACCAGTATCCTCTGCCACACATTCACAATTTTAGTGCGCGGCTGGCAGGTACAAAAATATACAGCAAGATCGACCTCGTAGCGCCATACCACCAAATCCCCGTCGAACCGGAGGACATACCAAAAACAGCCATAACAATTCCATTCGGCCTGTTTGATATTGTCCGTATGCCCTACGGCTTGAAAAATGCAGCCCAGACCTTTCAAAGGTTCATGAATGAGGTCACCCGGGGTCTTCCTTTCGTCTTTGTCTACCTGGATGACATTTTGGAGGCCAGCAGAACTCCTACCGAGCACGAACAGCACCTCCGCCAGCTCTTTCAGCGTCTGGATGAGCACGGTCTGGTGTTGAAACCTCAAAAGTGCGTGTTTGGCGTCGAGGCTCTCAACTTCCTCGGCCACCACATCACTGCTGAAGGCATTATGCCATTGGAATCGAGGGTGGAATCCATCAAGAAGCTTCCTGCTCCAACATCTTTCCGCAAGCTGAGAGAGTTCCTCGGGCTCTTAAACTTCCACCGGCGGCTCATTCCGTCTTGTGCTCGAGTACTCCAGCCATTGACCGACCTGCTGCGCCGAGACGATCAAAAGGCACCGCAATTTTATTGGTCTGACGAACACCAGAACGCTTTCTAGAAGGCTAAGGACGAGCTGGCCGCGGCTACCCTTCTCATTAATCCACTGCCTGACGCTCCTACCCGCCTCATGGTGGACGCCTCCTCCACATCGGTCGGACCAGTGCTGCAGCAACAGGAAGGTGCACAGTGGAAGCCACTGGGCTTCTTTTCGAAACGCCTGAAGCCTTCAGAAGTACGGTGCAGCACTTTTGGAAGGGAGATTCTCGCAATCTATTGTTCCATTAAGCATTTCCGCTACTTCCTCGAAGGTCGTGGGTTCTACATCTTGACAGACCACAAGCCCCTCACCTACGCATTCAACAACAACAGTTCCTCCTACTCAGAACGGGAAATTCGTCAGCTCTCATTCATCTCTGAGTTTTCTACAGACATCCGCCACGTTTCCGGCGTCGAAAACGAAGCAGCCGACGCCTTGTCTCGCGTCAATGCTTCCGGCACAAAAGTCCTGGAGTTCGAGGGGATGGCCGCGGCTCAGCGGGAGGACACTGAGTCGACGATACTGAAAGGTGGGGGATCTTCACTCGTGCTTTCAGAGGTTGCACTTCTCTACGTCCAGGGCACGATAACCTGCGATACCTCCCAGGCAACCCCACGACCTTTCGTTCCACTGAATTTTCCCCGAGTGGTATTCAACACTTTCCACTCCATCAGCCACCCAGGGGTCCGCACCACCCAGCGAATGATAACAGGACGCTTCGTTTGGCCCGGAGTCAACGCGAAAGTGTGACGTTGGGCTCGGACATGTGAAGCGTGTCAGCAAGCGAAGGTGACTCGCCACACTCGGGCTGCACTACAGGAATTTCGGACTTCTGAGTCACGGTTTGACCTCGACCTGATGGGACCGCTACTGCCCTGCCAAGGTTTCAGGTACCTGATCACATGCATCGACAGATACAGCCGATGGCCCAAAGCTATACCAATTGCGGATATATCAGCTGAGGCCGTCGCGCAGGCCTTTATTCAGACATGGGTGTCTTGCTTTGGCTGCCCCGCCCGCATAACAACTGACCGGGGACGGAAATTCCAGACAACCTTTTTTCCGCGCTTTCGACCCTCCTCGGCACGAGGCTGCAACGTACAACCGCCTACCACCCCGTCAGCAACGGAATGGTTGAGCGCTTGCTGCACTTACATCGAACTCAAAGCTGCACTTACAGCGAAACCGATCGCCAGCACTGGGTGGAAAAGCTCCTGCTCGTTCTTCTTGACCTACGCTCAACGGTGAAGGAGACCTCGGCTTCAGCGCACCGGAAATGGTGTACGGCTCAACAGTGCGCCTCCCGGGAGAATTCTTCTCCGACCAGACACTTCCCGCCCAAGCAGCCTGCGACCACATCGAGAAGCTGCGCGCATGGCTTGCGCAACTCAGGCCAACAGCACCTCGCATCGCTTGCAACAGAAAGATTTTCGCCTTTCCCGACATGGACTCAGCTACACATGTGTTCGTGCGACACGACGCAACGAAGCCGCCCCTCACTCCGCCGTACGACGGCTCTTTCAAAGTTTTGGGACGCAATAACAAGAGAAGTCGTCGCCGTCGACCGCGCCAAGCCTGCTCATATTGAGGTTTCTGTTCATGCAGCCTCTCACGTACGTTTTCAGTGATAACCAGTGGGCTCTGACCTTTCGCCATTCAGCCGGTAACTGCTGCCTTTCTTTAAAAACTCCGCAATCTAGGGGGGGAGCCTCTGTAGCGGAAGCCGCTCGGCACCCCAGCGCAAGGGGCTCCCGCGAGACGGGGCTTTTCCTTTCTTTTCGGTCTGCGGCCGGCTTGACGGCAGTGCGACTTTGTGGAAGACGCGTATTGGCGACGACGCCGCCTGCTTACTTTGGGGGTCATTCCCCCGCCCTCTTCAACGGTCACCGTCGGGGTAGGCATAACTCGTTGTCCGGCCGACTCCTGCCATTAGTCCTGGCGCCCTTGCCGTCTGCTCGCTTGGGGGGGGGGGGGGGGGGGGGGGGGGGGCTTTTCCCTCTTTTTTGAAGGGCGCGGGGGTTCCCCTTCTTTCCCTCGTCGGGGGACGCTATCAGCGTACGCATCTTTTTAAAATAAACAGTCTTGTCTTGAAACTGCAAACCAGCTCCACGTCTGCTTTTTCGCCTCCTTCAGCAGCCGACATTCCCGGCTGCTACATATTCATATCAGCCGGATGTGTTATTTCTCTATAAATAACGCAATCATATGCGAAAAGGCGAACTTGAGGCTAGATTATCAGCTATGTAATTTACGTATATTAAGTAGAGTAGAGGGCCTAGGACTGATCCATGTAGTAGATTGGATTTTACAGGCATGCGGTTAGGCATGATCATCGAGTTTGACTGACTGAAAACGGTTACTTAAAAATCCATCGATCCACTCAGTCGTCCGGCTGCCAAGTTGAAGCCTTGAGAGCTTCGGCAGTACGCGTTTATGGGGCACACAGTCGAAAGCTTTCGAATAATCAATGAATATTGCATCTAAACTGAAGAATGCAGTGAGCGATGAAGGTCGTTCACTATCTCGAAGAGCTGTGTATGGCACGATCACTCGCGCCTTAAACCACGCTGGTTTTGAAACATAAGATTATTTTTGTTGAAATTAGCCATAATATGGTGATAAAGAATGTGCTCTTGTAGCTTGCAGCAGATTGACGTTAGTGAAATAGGATGGTAATTACTGGGTTGGGTACTATCACCAAATTTAAAAATCGGGACTACATGGGCGTTTTTCCAGTCGTCCGGTGTACATCTTGTGTCCATTGACTGCTGGAAAATTAGAGATAATAGGAAAGCTGAAAGATGAATGGTAAATTTTAACAATTTGCAACTAATACCACCAGGACCCGGGGGTGTAGGAAAAAATGGTTCCGGAAAAAATGGTCCCGGAAGAAATGGTCCCGGAAAAATTGGTCCCGGAAAAAATGGTTCCAAAGCCAAGGTAGGAAAAAATGGTCCCGGAGAAAATGGTCCGGAAAACCGGAAAAAATTAGACCGGGAAAAATTAGTCTCGTAAAAAATGGTCCCAAAGCCAAGGTAGGAAGAGGGAGACAGAGAGAAACATTTATTGTACTAATGAGCAGGATGTTCTTAGGGGGTGATCACGATTGCCCCGTGCGCAGAATCCCCGTCGCGAAAACCCCGCGACGTTAGCCCCGTGTCTCATTTGCCTCGCGTGCAGTAACCCCGCGTGCCATTTGCCCTGATGCCAGTTTCCCCGACCCATTCTCCCGGGAGATATTATGGCGCGCCATTTTCTTTTCAGTGACTATATTTTTTTTTTAATTAGAGTAAAGTAAGGTTGGACGATCTTCTCAAGAAGAAGATTGGGTCTGCCGCTTTCCCGAAGTAGCAATGGGGCGTTATTCCTTCTTCCCTTAGCTGCGATAATTTAGATGAGGGTTCAAAGTACGATGGAGGCAAACGCTATCCCCCCCCCCCCCCCCCTTCCTTCTCCGCTCGGGTCTAGGACATCTAGATGCACGGACGTTTCGGTGCGCAAGCTTTCCGGGAAACGACTGCCTGTGCTTACTTGTTTTAAACAGTCAGTCTATATTTCCGCGTAACTTGGGTTATAGAGCCCAATAATCTACTGCAGTGCTTTCACATTTGCATTGATGCCATTTTTATTGCGCCAGTTATTTGAAAAATTAAGCATTTCAATATTTCTCTTTTTACCTTGTTCAGGAAACATTTATTACGCAGCCAACCAATTAAATCCTTTAGCAGACCCTTTTATTTACTACAGCACTTTATAATGTAGATTCGCTCTTTTTTGCCGCATGCACATCAGCCAGGGCCGGATTAAGGTGGGGGCTACGGGGGCTGCAGCCCCGGGCCCCCAGCTGTCAGGGGCCCCGCTCGATCATATGAAAAAATATATATCTTGAGTGTGCTCGCTGCCCGCGTTGAAAGTTGAAGGTAGGAGCTTCAACCTCACCTTCAAACCGAAGCTGACTAACTCGTGACGGGTGTGGAGGTGGGGGGGGGCTCACGTTATGGTTGACGACGTTCGAGTCCATTTCAATTTAATTTAGTTATTCCTTCCTTGTTTTACCGAGATTTATGAGAAGACGTCCTGGACCAAAAGTCGCGGGTACACAGCTTGACCTGGCCTAAGAAGCCACATAAAAAAGTCCCCGAGCTCGGCTCCAGTCTTTTTCGGCACAGGTCGGTTCGGTAGACTTTTCGGGACACGGACATCTAAGTACGCAGACGTTTCGGCGAGCGCCCGTTTCGGTAGAAGAAAGGGTCAGGAATGCGAATAATGAAATAATGTCTGAAGAACATTCTAAATTGTTTAAGCCTGAGGGGCGTTATATGTAATTATTGACAACTTAAGCACTACCCTACGGGATCATACACAGTTTCTGCCAGAAATTTCAATGTATAGCGCTTAACAAGCAAGTTCATTGCGATGACGACCCGTTCAATAAAGCTAGTGGATTAGTTGAATCGCATAAGCGTGATTGATATGGACTCGATATTTGTCTATGAATGGTCAACGTATATATGGTTATTTAAATATTCAAAGGTTGTGCAGGCCACTCGCGGGATCGTTCGGCTTGAGCCCGCGCCTCTGGGCTGTAGCCTCTGCAGGCTGTCTGAGCAACAAGCGTTGCGGAAGCTACATGTCCGTGCGACTCCATTCGTAGCGTAATTCTCTAGGCGCCACTCCGTGTGGACGCAGAGGCCGCCAGGCCAGCGCGACCCCAGCGGCTCCCTTCGAGCTGGGGAATCAGCAGGCCTAGGCGGTGTGAAGAGCTCAGGCGTGGACGCCAAACAAAGCAATAACAACGTCTGTTTCCTTTCGGGATGACGAAAGCTGTGTCCATTTGTAAACGCATCCCGCGTGCGGCCCCTTCGATGCCGTCTTGAAAACAGACCTCCGCCGCTACTCGGGGACGGTAAGCTGTTTGTCCCGGAAACGGAAAAAATGGTCCCGGAAAAAATGGTCCCGGAAAAAATGGTCCCGGAAAAAATGGTCCCGGAGAAAATGGTCCCGGAAAAAATGGTCCCGGAGAAAATGGTCCCAGTGACCATCTAGGAAAAAATGGTCCCATGCTCCAGTCGACGTGTTTCCCTTCAAGTTAGCCAGATCAGAACTTTTTTGCGGCTTTGCTTTTGTGCGTTTGCGTTTTAGCTAAAGGGTTGAGAAAGAGATGGAATGCTTTAATATTCAGGGGCAGAAATTAACTCCTGTGAAGGCTAAAATCTGGATGGATGGGTGGGCGATGTACGTACAGATGGATGGATGTATAGATGGATGGTAGGGCTGAGTACCGATTAAAAATTTAGTGCAAGTAATTGGATTAAAACCGCCCAAACAACTGCGAGGCCTGGAACAGCCGGTTTAGAAGCTTAGTCGGACACAGCTCTCTCAGTGTCTGGAAGGTCAATAAAGCTCTACGCTGCGAGGTTTCATCGGAATCGGTGTAAATTGATATCGGGATTTACGCGCTGATGCTCCGCCTTGGTTTAGCCTTCATTTCTGCGCAGTGCGGCCCAAACCACATTCTCGAACGTAAAGTCATATCGAAATAAAATATTAAAGCTAAAGCTTTAAGTTAATGTCTGGGACATCCCGTGCACCGAAATGATCGCACCGAAACATCGTGCACCGAAACGTCCGTGCGCTGAAAAGTCCATGCACCGAAATGTGCGTGCACGTATAAATATATATCTGTGCACCGACATGTCCGTGCACCGAAATGTTCGGCCACCGAAATATAAATGTGAATACAAATAAAATATACAATCTTTAACTTCAAAGCATGAATAAACAAAGGAAAAAAGCATTCAAGAGAAACAAATAGCAACAAAGAGTGTAAGAAAAAGTTAAGAAAATAAACTAAAAAATTGAAGGGGGTGCTTACAACTCTCCGAGAATGTGAAGGCGAAATTTTCTGTTGATATGCCTTGAAATTTCATAGGAACTTAACGGTCGCCCCCCTCCACTCCTGAATAGCCCCCTGGGCAGCACCTTCTGATGCTCCTTCCTTTCACTACAGATCACCAGGATCCTGTTTTTTGTGTCGGTACCTTCACCTGTCGAGGTTGTGTGGAAGCGGTTTACCCTCCTCACAACGTGCGGGTTCAAAACAGAGATGTGCTGATATTTATACATGCTATATGTGGTTGAGACGTCATCAATGCGAAACATCTGTGGATTAAGCTAGTGTAACGGCAAATTAGAAAATAAATATGGGAGAGGCCATGAAAACAACCCAACCTGAATTTCGGTAAAACAAACGTTCTTGGTGCGATTAACCGGATTTACTCGAACAAGACTACTTTTCCTGCCTTGGCTTCGGGACCAATTTTTCCGGGACCATTTTTTCCTACCTCGGATTTGGGACCATTTCTTCCGGGACCATTTCTTCCGGGACCATTTTTTCCAGGACCATTTTTTCCGGGACCATTTTTTCCGGGACCATTTTTTCCTACACCCGTTTGTCCCGGTGGGCGCTTTTCTCATTGGAATGAGTCGGCGGACGGCGCGGACCAAAGGGCGGCCCGCAGATCTGGTCCCGCTTGGGCGCGGCGGCAGGAGACGAACCCCCGAAGAAGCACGGGAAAAGCAGTGGACGCGGGAGATGTGTTGAAGACTCGAAAACGAGGGGTCCACCCACACTCGCCTCCGTCGTTGACCCCGAATCTAGACGAGAAGCTTCAGCGTGTTTCCACTGCCAGTTACGACCGAACAATGACCCGCCCAATCGACAACGAACTACTGACTGCTGGAACTGCTATGCGGCACCGAAGGGAGCAGCAGCGCGGGGGTTAGCAGAGACATTCTATTCCTATTAAACTGTTGTCTGATGCCATCTCTCGTGCTCACCTGTCGCTCTCCAACCCAAAGGGGACCCGTTAATTTGTAACGGCTTGCCGACTAGCAAGACGATCACAGCTGCGCAACAGGAGTTCATCGCCGCTGAAAGTTCGACGGCCATGCGCAAACCCACGCACGAAGCGGACCGCTCCCCAGCCCAAAAAGCGACATTTTTCTGCTTATCGTCTTTGTGTTAATCGTAATGCGATAGGAAGGTTGCGTTGCGCGGCACATCTGAGAGCCCCCCCCACGACCTCCTTCAAAGGCGGCGCGTGTTCTAACCGCCGCGTGCTTTCTCGCCTGTGCGGTAACCTGCAGGATTTTGGCCCGTAAGCCGTGGCAGCCAACTGTTTGGCAGATGTCGCTGAGTGACAGCTGACTGCGCGGACTTTGAGCCCTCCCATGTATGCAGGTGGAGAACTTTGCAATAAAACTAAAACCTTACAGGCTTAATAAAATATGCTTCTTGTAAGAAAACACTCTTGTACCACGGCGTGTGCAGGCCGACACGGCGCTTCGATTAATTGTGAATCTGTGATGAACCGGTAATCAACCCATGCTAACTTTTACGGCTTATAAAATCCGTTATATAATACCAGACATCAAGCCAAGAAATAAGTTTCCGGAAAGCGTAAAATTATGTATAATTTATCACTGATCAGAGAGCATAACATGGGCTTCCAAAATTTTCACCAATTATAAAGCGGAATCATTATCATCATCAGCATCATCATCATCATTAGGGCCCCAAGGACGCAGTAGCCCCGGGCCCCAAAGTTTCCTAATCCGGCACTGACATCAGCTAAGGAAATCAGCCGATGTTTACGATGTACTTTGCAAGTAATTTTCTTTAAATAAAAGGCACACTCCTACTATCGCAAGACAGCACCTTTACAAACATTCTGTTGCTCCCAAAATGCAGAAAATATGAGGTGTTTCATGCCGGCAGCGCTGTGACCCTGAAATGAACTTGCAAATACTGTTGCCGGTAGCTTTTTCTTACTGAGTCTAGAATATCGTCGTGAAAGAAGAATGGGTCTTTTTGAAGACAGCTGCAGCTTCGATCTCTCCTAAATCTTGCTAAAACGTATGTGGGCGGTTCCACGCCTCGCCGTTGTTTGTGCGGTTTTAATCCAATTACTTGCATTAAAATTTTTAATTCATGCTCAGCTCTACCATTCATCCATCCATCCATCAAACCATCCGTCCGTCCGTCTGTCTGTCTACCCAATTTTCTTTGTTAGATTTTAGCCTCCATAGGCGCTCATTTCGGCCCCTTATAGGAATATTAACGCATTCCATCTCTTTCTCAACCCCTTAGCTAAAACGCAAAGGGACAAAATAAAACCGTGAAAAATTTCACATCCGACTAACTTGAAGAAAAACACGGTGACTTGGCCATGGGACCATTTTTTCCTAGTTGGTCACTCGGACCATTTTTTCCGGGACCATTTTTTCCGTTTCCGGGACCCGGGCTTGTGCTGTGAGGCAGGCGGTCAATCGCACGAGCTACACCGTTTTCAGTGACAACGATGGGAACATCTGGGTGGGGTATCGGTATTTGCTCAGGGGTTATTGGGTTGCCTAATGACTGTTCAGGGATGAATACTTCACTAAAATATGTTAAAACTTTCGGCACATTCAACGTTCAACATCTCCTCCCTCCTTCAACAGATCTACGGTTATGCCATCTTCACCTACAGCTTTTCCTATTTTCATGCCTTTGAGAGCCTCTCCAACTTCCTCTTTAGTTACTAGTAGGACGTCGCAAGTTGAGCATGTATTTTCAGTAGTTTCCCCTGGTCTAACGTCGCTGGCGTACAGCCTGGTGTAGAGTCGTTCTGTTACCTTAATTATCTCGTCCAGGTTGTGCGTAAGGTTTCCCTGCTCATCCCTGAGTGCGTACATCCTGTCTTTGCCGATGGCTAGATTTCTCTTAGTTGCTTTGAAGCTTCCCCATTTTTTCAGCATTTTCCTCGACCACTGCCATGTTATATGAACGAATGTATTTCGTTTATTTCTGCTAATCAGTTTCGACAGCTCGGCTAATTCAATCCGATCCACTGTACTTGAAACTTTCATGTTCTTACGTTTGGCAATTGATTTTGCGGTTTCTTTGTTAATTCTCAACTTTGTTCTCTACATGTTGCTTCTCCCAGAGCCGCCGCTGATTCACTGAGTGCCGATGTTATGTTGTAATTTAGCCTGTCTACACTGACCTCGTTCTGCTCGTTCAAAAGCGAGAATTTGTTCTGAAGAGGGTTTTTTTTAAAACTCCTGTGATCTGGCTGTGACTGATTCTATGGGGGGTTTCTTAGTTTTCATGAGTTTCGTTCTTTCTCCTCCGAGATTCAGCTTTAGCTTGCATCTAGTATAGCTATCCTGTGATCGCTGCTCCGAATTTTACTTAGCACCGCTACATCTCACCCGCCGCGGTGGCTCAGTGGCTAAGGCGTTGCGCTGCTGAGAACGACGTCGTGGGTTCGATATCCGGCCGCGGCGGCCGCTTTTCTGCTGGAGGCGAAAAGCAAAAACGCCCGTGTGGACGAGATTTCGGCGCACGTTAAAGATCCCCAGGTGGTCAAAATTAATCCGTAGCCCTCCACTACGGCGCGCCTCATCGCCTGCGTTGCGTCGGCGCGTTAAACCCTACAATCAATCAACCTCTACATCTCGCACGATGCCCGGGTTGTCACTTAGAATAAAGTCAATTTCGTTTTTGGCTGTACCATCAGACTTTTCTATGCCCATTTCCTATTCTTCCGTTTGTAGAAGAATGTGTTCATCAACCTCAGGTTATTTCTCTCTGGAAATCCCACCAGTGTATCTCCTCCACTGTTGCGATTGTATATTCCGAAGTTTCCCTCTGACTTTCTCCCATTTGCTCCTTAACGACCTTTGCGCTAAAGTCTGCCATCACAATCTTCAACTGGGTTGTTGCGTTCTTCATTTCTGATTCAACGTCCTCGTCAAAGCAAGATTATATATATATATATATATATATATATATATATATATATATATATATATATATATATATATATATATATATATATATATATATATATATATATATATATATATATATATATATATATATATATATATATATATACACGGCTTTATCATCTTTGATGGCGCATAGGCCCGAACTAACCTTAACCTGCATCGCTTGTTTAGCTTGATCACAACAGCCGCGACTCTCTCGCTAAGGCTGATAATTAAACTCCTCCACGTTTCCTGCTATTTATCTGTGAATTAAAAATCTCACCGCGTGTTCTTTCTTCTCTTGGGATCCACTGTAGCATAGAATATGCCCGCTAGTGAGCTTCATGAACCCTTTTCCTGTCCTTCGAACTTCACTTAACCCTATAATATCCCACTGAATGTTAGAAAGCTCCTCTAGTAGTACAGCTAAGCTTCCCTCGCTATACAGAGTGCGTGCGTTTTGAACGTTGCCAGGGTCAAGTTAGAATGGCGGCCTGTCCGTACCCAGAGATTCTTACGAATCATGTGCACAGTGGATTATGTAGCCGACCTGATAATCCCTGATATACATTTTGGCTGGGTTCCAAAACCTTCCTCGTAGAATTGACCCAATCAGAAGAACATGTTTGTGGACTTGGTGTGCCTTGTAGTCCTCCCGCGATTCCTGCATTCTTCCTCTCTCAGCTGACATATGCATTGTTAGGCTGTTGGCTACATAGGTAAGGTTTGACGGAGGTGAACGGGGGAGGCATCACCACCGGTGCACCGCCACAGCCACGAATCGGACTACTAGCCTAGGAATGTTCCATGCTAAAACACCATCTCCACCGTACCTATTCGCCACCTTTCTAAAGTTTTTCAAAAATTTGTGGCTACTGGTACCACTTCGCGTCCTATACCATTTTCTCTGTCTGGTTAGCCCTCTCATTGCGTGCGCCTTCTGTCGTTATAAGGAAGGTCTTGGCAACAGCCGTTATGACTAAACACGGAAATCAACCAGCCGTGATAGCTGTCTACCTAAACTAGCCTACTCAGCGCGAGGGCACGACTTCATCAGCGCTAACTGACTTGATACAGTTAGCTGCTGCCTCTATTTTACCGATGCATGTTTCGCAGACTCAAATGACAAGAGTTTCTGTCGTTCTGGGTGCTAATACAATATTCGACAACCCAATGGTTCAGCCGCACCACAAAGCACTCAATTGAGCAATCCATACCGCAAAGATAAAATTTCAGCGAATGGCGATGTCGAGCATACATCTGACAGAAAATTTCGGCCTGCGCTGCAGTCGGTCATAACCCAATGCAAGAATGACGTTCTGCATTGCGCCATGCCGCAGCGTAGATCATGTTTCTGAGTCGCATGATATGCACGTTGTTGTCATTTGCCAAATTCGCTTTGTTGGAAGCATCGATCTTGAGAGCATTGCGGTGAAGCTGAACCACCGGATTGTTCTAAAATGTAGGACCAGTGTATATGAATTCTGTGGGAAAATATCTTGACATCCAGAAACTGCGAGGCTCCCGGAGCAAGAAGTTCAAAAGAAAACGACACACCTTTGCCGTGAAGTCTAAAATAGTTAAAACGAATATCCTCGTGTTCTGGTACCATGCATGCTCGTGTTGGAAATCGCCATGTTAAAATAAAAAACAAATCACCCCATCACTGGCACGCGCATCATACACACAGACGCACGCACTCCGCCCCCCCCCCCCTTCCCCTCAGTAAATGACCATGTATTCCTTCCCTGTTTTCCTAACAACCCCTGTCGAGAGAGAGAGAGAGAATAAACTTCTTTATTAGCAAAAAAAAAATGTGGAGTGGTGTCCTCATTTCAGGACCCCATTCGTGGTGCCAGCTGCGACAGCCCTTTCAACCAACCGAAGCTGGTCTTCCGGACTGGAACTGGACAACACGCTCTCCCACTGCTCATAAGACGGACGAGGAATTCTGTCCAACTTGGGGTTTTTCTGGCAACCCCACACCATATGGTAGAGCGTGCCAGGTTCGCCACAAAACTGACACAGAGCGGAGTACTGGGTCGGGTACATTAGGCGCAATTTCGTCAAGTGGGGAAACGTATTCGTTTGAAACAGCCTAAGTATTCTTTCCTGGGCTTTAGTTAAGGATTCGTGGGCCGGGGGTTAAATCCTGCGCTCGAGCTTGTAATGCTCACTGATCTCGTGGTAGCTGAGCAATGAGCTCGCAGCCTCTATCCCTCGTGGTGCCCGGCGGGATAGCTCTCGGGCAGTATTATGGGCGGTGTTGTTGCCCTGGAGGATCGAATGGGCTGGAGTCCAGGGTATTTTGACTCGTCGGTGAAGCGGACGTTGAAGAAGAATATTTAAGCCACATTTGGATATTCTTCCATGCAGGTAATTTCGGCATGCCTGTTGGGAATCTGTTACAACTGTATCTGCGGTCGTCTGAGAGATGGCCAGGGCAATGGCAGCCTCTTCTGCTTGGTCAGTGGTCGTGCAGGGTAGGGTAATGCTTGTAATATGCGACGTTGCGGTTGTCACAACAGCAGTCATCGATCCCCTTCTGGCGTATTCAGCCACATCAGTATAGACCGTGCGGGCCCTGTTGTCATTGACCCTTCCGATTGCACGAGCTCTTGCCTCTCTTCTGCCTGCATGGTGTACTGGATGCATATTGCGCGGTATTGGCGCTACTGCAATCTTCTCTCGCAGTTCGATTGGCATATCCCGATACTGTACCTCTTCAGGGTACGTCATCCCTAGTCTGGCTAGGAGGCTTCTCTCAGTAATACTTGACCCCAATCTTTGTCGCTGGTTTGATATGAGCCTCGATGATTTCAGTCACTGTGTTGTGAATACCCAGTTTTAAAAGTTTTTCATTCGAGGTGCTTACTGGGAGCCCCAGAGCCTGCTTATATGTCTTTCTGATTAATGCGTCCAATTTAGCTGTTTCAGTCTTATTGAGTATGGCATATGGAAGGGTGTAAGCCAGTCGGGACATCATAAAGGTCTCAACGAGCCGAAGTGTGTCCGCCTCTTTCATGCCCGTAGACTTTGTCGTTATTCTTCGGAGCATATGTGTGACTTCTTCGGTAGTGCGCTTCAGCCGGCTGATAACAACTGTGTCTCTGCTGTCCGCCTGGAAGAACATTCCCAAGATCTTGATCTGACGGGAAGGCCTGATGGTATGACCATCCAAGACGATCACGCTTGCCGCCTTCCCCTGTGCACCATGAGGAGCTATGATTTTTGCGGTGAGTAAGAGAGGCCACAGCTCTTCGCGTATTCATTGACTACGTCGACGGCAAGTTGTAAGCGGTCCTGCATTTCCCCCACCGAGCCCTTTCCAGTCAACACCGTTATATCGTCGGCGTGCAAGCCATGGTGCAGATCTGGTATGACCCCTAGTTTAGCGGGGAGGCCAATAAGGGCGATATGGAACAGTAGGGGTGACAGAACCGCTCCTTGTGGCGTACCCCTCCCACCGAGCTCGATGGGGTCCGACGCAATGTCTCCGATCTTGATAACAGCTTTCCGTCCTGACAGAAAGTCTCGGACATAGTTGTAAATCCGGTTCCCACAGTCTAGACCATTGAGATTTACTAAGATAGCCTGGTGGGTGACCTTTAGGTCGAGGGCCAGTATGGCTTTTGGCGTGTGCCTGTTGGCTTGCATCATGATATCTTCTTTCAGTTGTAAGAGGATATCATGAGTTGAACGATGCAGCCTAAAGCCAAACATGGTGTATGTCAGTTTTCCGGTGCTTTCTAGGTATTTCTGCATCCCATCTCTTTGACTTCTTGCGTGGGGAAGCTCATAGAACACATTGTCCTACGTCGAGACATCGTATACTGTTATCGTGTCTGATCGCTACAGCACTGAATATGCACCGCATTATCGGTGTGTAGTCTCCCGGCAATTTTCTGAACTGTGTAAGTAGTTAATTAAATGCTACACTGCGTGCACCTTAAATGGTTATTGATTCCGGGCTGTTTTCTTCCTTTTCGCAACTCTAACAAGCACTTGTTTTCAATACCAATGGTGAGGGGAGCGGCCAGGGACATCTCTGTTAGTATACAAAAATGTTTGTATGTTTAGAAGCTATTACGCAAGTTCACTCCCCATTTTTCGCAGGCAATCGCAGCACCTAACCTCGAATTCGTTACCATGGTTGCAGTTTGTCGAACCGAAAAAAATACCGGTTCAGTTACGGTTCTGGTTCAGGCGAAATCATTTCGTTCCGGTTCAGTTCCGGTTCGACAAAATCACGTACCGAACCGGTTCGCGAACCGGTTAGGGAGCTTGTACCGGTTCGCGAACCGGTTCGATGAGTTGAATTATCACTGAAATTAGAAAAAAAGACATTTAGTAGTTTAAAACGACAGTCAAATCAAAATACAAACAAAAATTCAAAATTCTGTTGTTGCCCAAGGGCAGTGGCGCAATTGCAAAGCAAACTTTAAACAATTACGAGATGTTAGAAAAACAGATGAAGTGGCGACCATTTACCACCTACTTTCTCGCCCAGACTTTATGCTGTCTAAGCGACTATTCATAAAGCCACCGCCAAGAGATATGATGGTGGGATATATATTCTGCCCTTTCCTTTTTTGTTGAAATCGCAATCGTCGCTATGTAATCGCCCATCACGCTCAGTTTGAAGCCTTAAATTTAGGCCTGCGTACTGGCGCGTTCAAATACCAGCGGTTAGTACCGATGGCGCAATTTTTTTATATTTGTAACAAAACAGAAAAATCCTACAACAGGCACATAAATACTACCAATGAATTAGATTATTTGGTCACCCTGAATAATTTGTTAGCTGTCACCTTATCGAATGTGTTAGCCACACTTTTGTTAAAAGTAAGCTTTAGTTAACGCCCAGTCACTGCATTGTTGCTCTGACCATTGCAATTCCTTTTGCGATATCTATACCGGATGTGTGCATTACAATCAGTATGTCATCGTGCCGCCTGACGGCCATCGTTCCATGTTCTACATTGCGGAATCTTATAACAGATTATGCTGTTAGAAAATGAAAGGGAAATTTGACGCGCGTAGCATGAGATGGGACTTTTTTGGGTAGATGCTCTTTAATTCGTCCACAGCAGTACTCCGCTCCGCAACGAGTAGCACTAGAAGTAATGTAGCGAGTTGGGCAGTCAGTAAAAGTACACCTTCAAAAAAAAAAAAAAAGCAGATCTGAAAGAGACAAAACTGCAGAGAAAAGCAGAAAAGATGATCGCTGGGCGAATGGGACAGTGTGAGGTACCGGCCTGCCTTTCTGCACGTGTCATCTGCTTTATTACTGTTTCTGCTTTCAAGACAAGGTCGAGGGCTGCAGTTTCTTGCTAAGGGATTACGTGCGCACCTTCCCTGACATATCTGTTGTTATTTGTATCTGTAAAAAAGGGAACTTGTCCACTGTACTGTCCTCAAAAACTGACCGCGGAACTCACTTCCTTCGCATTGATGACACGTTTGGTTGTGGAAGGTAGGGCAAAGAAAAGTATAGAACAATATCCAAGTTTTGTTGCTTTTTTTTTACTTATTCGGTTTTACTTACTTTTTGCGTAATATTTTAAAACGACGTGATTCGCCTTTTGATTTTTGTTGTTTTCCGTGTAAACAAATTAAAAAAAACTGGCGCATTTGATGTCCCGTGCTGTATACATCTCTGCTCCGAGGCAAGCTTATGTTGCAGGCCGGCAGGCTTATTTTAACCAGCTGGGGATATTAAACCTGGATCAAAATCTCGATACACGGACGCTCTCGATTTCCATCTACTTCAGAAAAACGGTCGTGGGGAAGGGAGATCGAGGACCCTTGTGGTCAGCAGCAAACGGCTTAGCCACTGAGCAGCTTCTGTGATCACACTTGTCAAGTATTAACAAGCTGCAGGTGTCGGACGTTTTAAACAAATTATGAAATGCAAAAAGTTTGCACACATCGGGTGCGGGTTTTCGCTGTTGCGCAGTGGAGCACTCCTGCATCCTCATTGCTCCAGTTAGGGAAGGGCAAAATCGTTTTATATCCCCTGCAAGCTGCCGAGAATGACATTTAGTTTGGTCAGCTTGCACTAAGCTCGCGCTTCCAGCAGCAACAGACCATTGCTACTTTGGTGCTCATTCATTTCCCCTGTTACATAGAGCGTGATAGTGTTCAATTGTCTGGAGGGGAAAGTGCGTTAACAGGTACGAAGTTGATGGTACGTGAAAGACAAAAAGGCCTGAATTGCATTGACTGTGCAAAATCAACAACGGAGAGTAGAACCGTTTTGGCATGAACCGGTAACCGTTATTTCTTTTTTCGGTTCAGTTCCGGTTTGGGTTCAGCGTGCTCAAAAATAACGGTTCGGTTTAGGGTTCAGTTTCGGCAAAAATACTGGTTCAGTTCGGTTCCGGTTCGACACCCTGCATGGTTGTGAACTGCCGCGTTTCGGCAGCAGCAAGGCCGGAGCTCTTGGCGTACGAGGAATCGTTCCCCGGTGGAGTTCTCCTATAGGAGACATGCGAGTCGCTCACGGTGTGCTGGTGACTTTCCATTGCTTTATAAAGGAGTGGCACTTTTACTACAGCGCTAAGCAGGAAAGACAGGAGAAGTTAAACAAGCAAACAAACTAGGGCTACATTTACAGTCGGAAGAAAAACGGGGTATTGCGCATTCTGCTCTGACCCCTTTTTCTTTCCACAACAAACAAGCTGGGAGGACGAAGCGCGCCAAAAAAGAATCGCACCCGTCGTCTCCATCCCCTCCCACCCTGAACAATATGTTCGTTTATGCGTTTCTCAGCAGTGAAAATAACCCGCGAATTCTTCCGGTACCCCTCCTGCCTGTGGCCGTGAGCGAGAAAGGCCGCCACGTGTTCCGTTGTAGCCCCGAGGAATTTTCATCGTCAAATATTTCGTTTACTTAACCAGGAAGTCCAGTTTAGCTTACACCCACCACGAACAATTCTTCAGTTGAAATGGTCTTGTAGGGTTATCCAAAGCAATGGAATGCAGCACTTCCTCTCATGGCGCCAGTAACTTGATAGTACATGCTCATGTGCAATCTGGTGAGGCATCGGTTAAAAAAGGTGAATAATCGCAGCCGAAGTAGAAAAGTACGCTTATCTGCCACTGTGATATGACGTTCGAAATTCTTTCACTTGGGGAGCGGCGCTTGCAAGGAATTGTGCGAACAGCTGAAGAAATTAAGGATACAAGGAGAAGTGGAAGGTGCGGCGTAAAGCTCTTCAAGAGGCGCCAGACCCGTTCCGGCTCGTACATAAATGATGATCCAGTGAATGAAGCAGAGCGGTAAGAAAAGCACCCGTAGCCGCAAAGGCCGTCTTATTCCGCCGTCTGTGTCAGGAGCGCGTTGTTATTTAAGGACCCGCTCCTCCGCTCTCAGGGTGGCATCCGCTGGCACCGTGAGCCGAAGGGCGAGACGCTCGGAAGAGAACAACAGTACGGAAACAAGCAGCGCCAGGTTGCGCAGGGCTGCCCCGGCGGCCAGCAGTCATTCACGGATGTCTGGCACCGCGCGTGTTCTCTGCCCAACCGCGTTTGCTCGGTGAGCGTTTGCTCCACCGCCACGCAGCCCGAACAAGTCTTCGCGCATCTCGCCAAGCGACTCCTTATTTGCATTTGTTTTGTTTTCTTTCTGCCCTTTACGCCTCTTGTACACCGAGAGCTTTAGAGCGGGTGGAGGGACTCGGTTTGGACGTTTTGTCGACCGAAAGGATTACATAACCCTTCCTGTCAACGACGTGAACCTCGCCTGTAGCGACACTTGATTGCGAGTTTCGCGCGCCTTGAACTGTGGCAAACGCGGCGGTGACGTTTCGCGCCCTGGACGAGAGAAAAGCGTTGTGCCGCGGAAGCTAGTTACCCAAACAACGAGTCAAGGTTGGTTTCGTTACACCTTTTCATAGCCTGGACCGAGGTGTTTTCTAAACATGCTGTTTATGTCGTGCTACACGTGCAGAACCCCTCGTCCAAGCCAGCCGCGGACGGCAGCCGGGATTGCGGTGCTCCGGACTGCGATGCACGGCTCACGTCCAGGCGTTAGCAGGAAACTCCCCAACTGCTGTCAACAGTAATCGGTGCGGTCAAAGATGATCTACTCCGTTCCTCCAGGTAGGTGAAAGTGATGATCCCGTTGATCGCGGGCCAACATGCGAGGGAAGCGGCCAAGCCGCCCTCCTGCAGTGCCTGCCGCATTTTTAGCTCCACTTTCTTTCTGGCCTTGCTAAGAAGAACACAAAATAGCCCAGTGATAGAAGGTTTGAAGGTATATTGAAAAATATAGTTGGTATACATTGAAATACAATAACTGATACATACAGAAGGAGGTCCCAGAGTGAAACACTGTCAGGGGGACCTCCTGTAACAACGTTATATGGTACAAAAATTCACAGAGGTGTAGCAGCATTCCACTGCGGTAGTGTATACAGTAGAAGTTATATAGTAAAAAGCGAAAACATGGTACAGAAAGAAAAAGCATGGTACTGGCTAAGTTGTGTGGGTTGTTACATAATAAATGCAACACACTGATGCGTTAAGTGCCGTGATCTGAATAGCTCTCAAAGAAAAAGCTGTTTAATTTACAGTGGAAAGAACTTAAGGAACGAGACAATTTAATTCCAATTTCCAACCGGTATTGTGTTCCAAAATGTAATGCCTGAAAACAGAACTGTTCCTTTGCCGTAATCGGTGCGTGCTTTTGGAAGGAGGAAGTTATGATGCTCAGAAAATCTGATAATGTTAGAGTTTGTGAGGTAATCATGGGGAAAGCCATCAATGACGACGACATGAGAGCGGAGGCGATCGATCAGTAGTCTCAACTTGAGTAGCACTACGCGTCTGAGTAGAAGGACTTTTAAACTGTTGTAAATGTAATATGTGGGTGCCGTGTGTGTGAAGCTGATTATGCGAATAGCTTGGGTTTGTAAGTGTTCAATTCAAGATAGACGTGCTTTGTAAGTGTTTCCTTATGATTAAATTGATTATCAAATGTGGCTGTGAACGAAGGCAAAGTAAAGCAAACGAAGCATGTGAACAGGGAAATTAAAACGTGATCGCAACAAGACACGGATACCGAAGCTTAACTTCTTAGTAAGAAATTTAGCATGCAGATTAAATTTTAAATTGGGGTTAAGGTAATTCCCAGAAATACAGCAGATCTTGGTGCCGCTATGCTGTGATTACGAACAGACGGAGTTTAAGGAAAGTGCCTTTTTGATGTGAGTGAAAGACCACAAAGCCGGTTTTAACGGGGTTTATATGAAGCTGTTTTTTTTTCCACACCAGCGACAAATATTTCTTAAATCGTTGTTGAGTTGTTCCGTTACATTGGTCAAGTTTTCGTCCCCAACCAATAGTGTGGTGTCATCGACATACAGGATGCAATTAGTTTATTTAAGGCAAGCAGGTAAATCCTTTATGCACAACAGGAAAGTGAGAGGGCCTAACAAGGAACCCCGTGGTACACCTGTGTTTATAGTTGCTGGTTGGGATAAGGAATCTTTAATTTGTACGACTTGATTCCGGTTAGCCAAATAACTGTGTAAAAGATTTGAGATGTACCCACATATTCCTAGTGATTCCAATTTAGAAAAAGTATAGTACTATAAATCGTGTCAAATGCCTTTGTAAAATCAACGAACAAGGCCCCGGCCCAGTATCCCTTATCAATAAATGTTTTGATGGCGTCAGTAAATGCTATCAGAGCAAATTCCGTAGAGTAGTTAGGACGAAAACCGAATCCAAACCGAAGTCAAATTTGTTAAGGTAGCTGATCAAGCAGTTAACAATAAGTTTTTCGATGAGTTTGCTAAAAAACGGCAAGATAGTGATTGGGCGATAATTATAGGCAACATATCACGCTCTCCCTTTTTAAACAGAGGAACACTTTCGCCCTGGTTCAGCTGGGTGGGAAAAATACCACTCTTAAATATTTTGCTTACGATGTTAGCGAGTACACAAATTGGCTCACGGATACAAGTTTAATTTTGGATGGCCTGATTGCGTCCAGCCTAGCTTTGATGTTTTTCAAGCTACTCAGTACGAAGAAAACTTCATCCAGTGATGTGGGGCGTAAAAAGAAACTATGTGGGCAGTGGGGAAGGTGAACTTCATCAGCGTCCTGAATCTGAATACCCGTTGAGCAAAAGCATTGAAGTCATTTGCTATATCGTCAAGTTTAGTTAAGCGCCGAGTACCATCAGTAATTTCGTTGATTCTAGGTTCTGGATTGGCCAAGTTTAGACATTCTTTAGCTAGTTTCCAATCCTTGCAATTATTTTTACCGGTTTTCAGGATTTGATTTTGGTAGTAGGTTTGTTTGGCTTATTTTAACAACTTGGTGAGTGTGCGAGAGTACTTCTTTAGGCGGGCTTGGAGAGCTAGGTTAAAGCAGTGTTGTACACGTTCCTCCAAAATAGGAACGAAAGCTCGTTCCTCGTTCCATGCCAATTTTGAAACGAGTTCCCGTTACAAGTTCCTTTATTGCGAAAGGAACGCGTTCCAGTTCCACTTCGAAAATGGGAACGTGTCGTTACATTCACGTTACAATTAGGTTTTTGAATTAAAATATAGTGTCGGATAATCCTGGGTCGAAATTAAGTTAGACATTTAAAACTCACATCGAACTTCTTATATTATACGAATATTGACACCGCCGGCAGCAGATTATCTGGAGATAAAGATAATCAAAAGAAACGCTCCTAGGCGAATTTTTTCAGGGAGCACCGGACAAACTCCAGACGGCTCGAGGACATTTCGGTGCACGATATTTCGGTGCGGAAATTTCGGTGTACGGACATATCGGTGTACGGGCGTTTCGGTGCACGCACATTTCGGTGTACGGACATTTCGGTGTACGGACATTTCGGTGTACGGACATTTCGGCGACCAAATTATCCGGTGCTCGCCTGTTTGCGACAGCCGTTATATTTTTATTTCCGCCTAACGTGGGTTATGGACAACAATCTGGAGGAGTGAATTTATTTTTTGATTGATTCCATGTTCGATCTTTGCCAGGTATTCTTAGAAATTCTACATTTATATATTTTTGTTTAATACCTCTTCTTGGGGACACCTGTTATGTAGCCGATTGAATTCTTTAGCACACGTTTTTTTTTCATTTACGACAGGTTGTTAACTTATATTCGCTCTTTTTTAGCTAAGACAATTACCCGTCTTTACGATGGTCTACCGCCTCTTTTGTATTTTTTTAAATTACGCACCCTCAAATTACATAAATTACATGCACACTGTCAATATCCAAAAAGTAACGAAAATGAGCTAGCCCCCCAGAATGAAGAAAACCTTATGAAGAGTATTACGTAGGCTGGGCTGCCTTGCTAAAATGAATTCGAGAACACTGGTCTAGGATATTGTCGGGCAGGAAAAACGGGCCTTTTGGAAAACAGCCGCAGGTTCTAATGTCCTAAATGCTGATTAACGCGTACTGGTTGTGCATGCAAATTCTACCCATTGTGTTCGGGACAACCAACCTTCGTTTAATGTTTACAAGGCTATATTTACAACATTTTCATTCTTTGTTCTAGCGCCCCCCCCCCCCCCCCCCGATCTTCCACCTCACGCCTGTAAGCTCGAATCTCGACTAGATTTCTTCTTCAGCCATATTATTTTCTGTTTCCCCTGAAAATCCTACTGGCGTGGTGGAGTTCACGGTCTCCGAAGCGTCACCGCAGTGATTTTTTTATTTTTGATTACCATACTGCTAGCCTCTGCAGGAATTTTGAGAACATACTGCTAGCCTCTGCAGGAATTGGGTGATACATTCAGAACAATGACATAGCACACTTCGTGTTTAAAACAGAGAAAAAGCTTTACATTCACCATGGGCGCACGAAACCTCTATAATGTGACACAAAAAGCCACCCAAAAAGCCTCTGAGAACACAATGGCCACTATCGTTTGCTGGCTACGCCCTTCCGCGCGTCGCGGTCATATCGATGGCGCCCCCACTCCAGGAATCGCTCTTTCTGCGCCTTCAGTCGCCCACATGGGATTTACCTCATCAAGTCGCGTTTATCAAGGATACCCCAGATATACATCGCTTCCTCCCATTATAAGGAGCAAAAAAAATGAATAGGCTAGTGTGACGAGAGCGGCAACAGTCGTCTTCAAGTTTGGGAAGTCCAGTCGACGCAATGGTGAAGCACAAGTGACACCCCTCTCTCTCTACTTAGGGGGATGATTGCCGGTGGGGCTCAGCTTTCCCCTCCCCTAAGTAACGCCACCGTAAGTGCGATCGTTGGTTTGTTAGTTTTAAGTAGAACTGACACCGAATGCAACGAAGGCGAGATTGATTGAGAGAATAATTAAAACGAAATGCACACGCGCCTAATCGACCTCGTTTTTCTGTTGTTTTTTCGCGGAAGTTTTGCTGGGGGGGGGGGGGGAATAGAATAAAAGCAGCAGCGTCTTGCACCGTTGGGTGAAGTGAAGGGAAAGCGCTTTGGTAACACTTAAAATATTATGGTTGTTCACATGAATGTTACAATAACAAAAAATGGTTGAACGGATCCAAATTAACAACGTTAATTTTTACCATCTACTACAGAAATTGGGTTTCACGTGGCAATGCTTCGCCAGGGTTTAGCGTTCGTTTCCACGAATGGCGGCGCAAGCACAAGTCTCGAACGTAGAATCATATCAAGTCACGAAATTACAATATTAAAGCTAAAATGTTCAAAGAATGCCTGGGACATCCCCTCACTCAATATGTCTGGGCCAAGACGTCGTGCACCAAAATGTCCGTGCACAGAAATGTCCACACCGAAACATCCTGGACCGAAATGTCCGACGCCGAAATGTCTGGATCCCGTTTAGCAGTCGGTCCGTTTCGTTGGCTATGTTGTTACCGGGTTGACCGGGACCGGTCTGTTCCTGAGCGCGCGGAAGGGCGAGTAGGAAGGGTGCGGAGGCACGGACATGGCGAAGGCAGGCCCGCGGAACCAATCCCCCTACCGCGACGAATGCCCAAGTGCACAGCCGGGTCCCGGTCAACCCAGTAACAACGCATACGACAGAACGGACGGACTGCTAAAACTCTCTAGTCTTTCCCCGCCAGGGACCAATTCTATGGGCCAGACGCGCATTCTGGCCTCCCCAGACAAACGATGAAGGGTGAAAAGCATTCTCGCGGCTACGCTATTCACCCGTCGAACGCTGCGTAACCAACCAGCATGAAAGCAAGCACAAGCTGCGGCCTGCTGCGTGGTTATTCTTCTGCCTTTGACCTTCGAGGAAGCACTTACGGCTGAAGGGCAGGCAACTTGATTAGCTTATAGGACGAGAAACGCAGTAGCGCTTTGTGGATTTTTGTACTCGAGCCTTGGCATCAAAAACAGCCAAATCCTAGCGATGTAACGGCAGGAACGCCGTTACTGCCGTTCCTTCAAAAACGTAACGAGTTACCGTTACAGTTCCACCGACCCTTAAAGGGGCACTGACACAAAAATTTTGCATCTTGTTTTTTTTGTTGCGATAAGTAGCTAGTGACCTACTTATAACCTGTAGAAACCTCATTTGCTTCAGCGTGCGACGGTTGTTTAATTAGAGGCATTTTCAATGCGGCCAGTCGCAGTTTCGGTTTCAGCGAGTGCCGCGAAACGATGGATTTTGTGTGAACAAAGCTGACCACGTGACCGTCGGAGGGTATCACAGAGCAGAGCCGCCGTAGCACTGTCGAATCCGCATCGACGGCAGTTTCTGCGAATGCCCCCCCCCCCCCCCCCTGTACTGATCTCGTGAGGCGCTTAATTAAAAAGCGACCGTGGATGTGACGCAGGCGCTGCGAGTGCAAATGCTACCGCGGCTAAAGAACGACGCGCGACGCTCGAGACGGTGGGGGTGCAAGACGCGCGCTGGGAGCAGCCGGCCGGTCTGCCTACAGGTCCGCCTACAGATGTGTTCGGCTTAGCACTGCGGCGGATATTCGAGTGCCGCTCTCGTAAGCGATGCAGATGACAATTTTTAATGCAACCCACCATCGCATCATTAACTCCTTTCTCATGTAAGCCACCATGGTCGGGACTTGGGGACAATTTCGTGCAGCGGTAACAAGCTATCACTCGAGCTACTTGCGCCGGCCTGGGCCACTTCGTGCCGTGGCCGCCGCCTGCACAGCGACCGTGCGGCTAGCTCAGTGGGCTTTTCGTGCCTCCGTCGCGTTTTCGCATCCAATGGTAATAAACAGTAATAGAAACAGAGTGCCTGGAATCGCTGTAGAACTTTGGTCGCGGCCAGCTGCCCGATGAGCTGACGAGATCACGGCGCCTCCGCCGCCAACGATCGGGTCGTTCGTTCTCGAGAGCAGAAGCTCCGCCCTCCGGCCCTCCGATTGGAGCGGCGAGCCGGCGAAAAACGCCGGCAGTGCGGAAGCGGCAAACACAAACTCGTGACGTGTTTGGACGTTGTTTATTTACACAATATCCCCGGGATGTCGATCGCGCGTGGTCCTCTGCTGGTTGCTCGGTTGCGTTTCGCACACTTTAAAATTGATTTTAGATATGTTCTAGGCTGTATTCGCCGCTGATATTTTGCAGACGATGTATATGTGTTCCCACCAATCTATCTCCGAAGTTACCTCGCCTCCAAATTTTGTGTCAGTGCCCCTTTAATGTAACGGTGGCGTTCCTCCGTTCCTCCAAAAAGGAACTAGTTCCAGGAACGCCGTTCCTTGTAACGCCGTTCCGTACAACACTGGGTTAAAGGGACGCAGTTTCACTTTTTTTTATGCAGGTTATCTCGTTTGCGTATGGACTGCAATAAGCCGCGTGTAATCCAGGGATTTCTTGGGACGTTAGAACGCTTGTAGGTCTCTGATCTTGATGTGCATGAGGTAATAGCTGTTCTTAGTTCATCACAAAACGTCATATGCCTTTTCAACATTTTTTTCCTGAATTATATCCTCCCAAACCGCAGTAGGAATGGCTTCAATAAACTGAACCAAGTCAAATGAAGCTGCATGCAGAATAATACGTTTTGCAGGGTTCTGATTTCTGATAGGGTTCCGATTCTGATAGGGTTATGACGAAATGATAATGCAGCAAAGCTGTTACAATATTCCCCTGATCTAGACAAGGAGAATAAACTATTTGGTTAATCTGTATGCAAGCGTGTTCTGGGTGCCATCTATTTGTTTGCCCTTGACAACCGACAGGATCATCACCATCGAGGTAGCCGCAAGAGGGCCTCGGTTCTGGCGGCCTTGATGACGAGAGGTAGCATAAGAGGGTTTCCTGCCAGTTGACTGATCATGACAGGCTGTAGACGTTCGAGTCATGCCCGGGGTTGAAAAGAAAAAAGAGAGAAATAACTTTATTATGTTCATTGGGTATTGCGACGTGGTGGGTGCCCCTAGTACAGAAGGCGTGTTGTCAGAGTGGCGCTGGCTACCACTTTTAAGATACAGATACAGTTGCGGTAAATATTGCCGCGAACCATGCATTAGGTTTGTTTATGTTTTGTTTTTGTCGACTGGCTGCGCCGGGCTGTGTTGTCTGTGTTATCCGTAAGCCAAGTGAAGCGCGTGTTTCATATTTCATACTTTATTTTTTATGCCGCGCGTTTTTAGGCCGCGCATTCTTTATTTTTTATGCCGCGCTTTGATAGGGAGAGCGTTTTGAACTAACGTCACCAGCCAAGAATAATTTTCCTTGATCTCAATCTTCCAGTGTTGTCAATTTAATTCGACAGTTCGAGAAACACTCGCGCCCGCAGAGCAGACGCCGCAGAGCCCGCAGAGCAGACGCCCCGGTATTCGATTCGCCGACACTCGCCTGCGCACGTCACTTTGTTGACTGCTGTTTTCGGCCTGCGTATTCTTTAAGTTGTTAGGGGAGCACAAGTTCGCTCCAATAAATTTGTTTTTTCTTTCAAGACAACTGCTTCGTCTTTGGCCACTTGACAATATAAATACCCCAGAAAGTGACGGAGGACGCAGTCGCCCAGATTGCCGAATTGGTACGGCATCCTACATCTAATCGGAAGGCGTGGGTTCGGTCACCACTCCGGACGCACGTTTTTCTTTCTTTCTTTCCTTCTTACGTAAAATTTAAATTGTTAACTTCACTAACCGTATATAGTAAAAAAGCCTAACCATTCCCCATGCCTCCCTTGACACGTTGTAGACTATCGGCCACTTTCTGTATTTCCTCAACGCGAACCTTATTCCAACCTATATATATATATATATATATATATATATATATATATTATATATATATATTATATATAAGAAAATGGTTGAGTCACGATTAAAAAAACAAAAACAGTGGTTTGTTTCGACTGTAGGACCAGTCTTCATCGGAACTCAGATGAAGACTTGTTCTCCAGTTGAAACGTCAGTAAACCATTCTCTAATATTTTCTCAACCATTTTCTCAAATATTTCTTCTGGCTCCTCTAGAATTTTCTTCTACTCCCTATATATATATATATATATATATATATATATATATATATATATATATATATATATATATATATATATATATATATATATATATATATATATATATAATATAGAAATAAGGGTTGGTAGTCAAGAAGGCCAAGGAAAACAAAGGGGAGAATGTGGTAGGTCATTTACTATCCTTGAAAGCAAGTGGATAAAAACGTGCCCGCTGGGTGGGATCCGAACTCACGACCTCCTGAATACACGTCTGGTGCGATGACCACCACCCTACCAGCGGGGCTGTGCTCCCCTCCACATTCTCGGTTAATTATGTTAAGGTAATTGTTTCCTGCGCTTGAGGCTGGTACTCAGCGCTACTCCGACTACTCGGGGTGAAGGGGACCTTCTTTTGAACCCCCGGGCTGCGACTCGAGTGTCCACGACATGTCGAGAGCTGTCGACCAGCGTTGATAAATGTCGACCATAGGTAGCTTAAGAGGGTTCAACGCTGGTCGACCGCTCTCGACATGTCGTGGACACTCGTGTCACGGCCCGGGAGATGTCGGTCGCGGAATAAATGGTCCCGGAACAAATGGTCCCGGAACAAATGGCCCCGGAACTTATGGTCCCGGAACTAATGGTCCCGGAACAAATGGTCCCAACTTCAAAGTAGGAAGAAATGGTCCCACCACTACTACACCTTAGCGCCTGCATGAGGGAAGGACGGGGTCAATGTATGTATATTTATGCTTGCATCTGTGCACACTGTATTTTGCGTCTGTTCGTACACAGTATATTTGCTAATGCTGAATTTGCTTGAGCTCAATGCTGTATACAAGCCTTTTTTTGTCGCACGTGTACGATCTTCCGTGCTTGATTTGTTCGTACTTTTTTGTTATTCCGAGTGCCAGGCAAACCAGTGGTGAACCTTTCAATCAAAACTCTGCGTGTACTGGACCGCCCTCGGCCGGTGTTTAAAGTGAATACAATAACGGGCTACCGTAATTTTCTTCGTGAATGCAGTTTTCTTATGAAGTGGAGCAACACAACTGTTTAAAGTAACATGGCTGACGTGCAATACTCGCAAGAATACAAAATTTTGTTAATGCTTGAGAAGTGAGTCTGACTTCATCCAGTGCGTTGAGCCTATTTACAGTGACGGTATTATTTAGGGTATGTAAAGTATAAAAAATGTGAGTGGGACGGTACTGTTGACCGCCAGTCAACATAGAGCTGTACTGGTGCATTGCGCTCGCCGTTTTGTCGCTATTTCAAAAGGAAACTTTACTCGATGAGGGTTTATTGGGTTGGCTAAGCTGAGTTACTGTGCTCACCACCTGAAATGCTTCGATATCTGCAGTTCGAATCAAGCGAATCAACAGCAATAAAGATTTTGCACCTCGATAATTTTACAGCTTGCAGTTTAGAAACTGGTTTTTCTCCGAAAATAGGCAATACTTTGCTCGCGAATCTCCCCAAAAGCCAAAGCCGAACGTTTAAAGCTGTCTTCGCGCAGCTAACACCTTAGGGTGTCGTCGCCTTCCCGCCCTGCCTTTGTCGCCGCGCGCGCGGACACAGTGGGGGAGTCGTGGCTAATCCCTTGGGACGCCGCCGCCCACCGGACTACCGAGAAGAGCTCCTTCAACCCGAGGCGAATTCCTAAGGCGAATGACCGTCAACGAACAGCGCCGACGCCGGCTTCGCAAATCGTCAAAAACTAGAGACGGCACCCTTTCGCTTCCCGTCAGCTCGTCACCGAACGACCGCATACCAACAGAGGTATAGGGCTCAGCACCCCAGTCTTTTGGCCACACAAAAGAGGAAGGAGCACAAAGCATGCACTGCGCGACCCCCAACTTCGCGTCTTTGCGGCTGCAAGAAAGGAACTGAGCTTACAGCTAGAAGCGTAGGCGACGCCAATACATGAGCCACCGGCGGCTTTCATTAATTAAATAAGAAGCACGAACTTAACAGTGCTGACCGGCGCGACAGCCTGGCTTGACCAGCGCCTCAGCTGATGTTTGCTATCAGACCAGACGTCCGCATGTCTCGACACTGTGCCTGTCATCCCCCTCGCTTACTAGCGGCGTCTCGCGACACGTGCGGCTTCCTGGAACACGACTGGACCCACAAACTATCAAAACGTGGAAAACCGAAAAAAGGAAAATATTACAAAAATCAAATACCGAAAGAGAGAGGGAAGTAATAAATAAGAATGTTCGTCTAGAATGTATAAAAAATGCGATGACTAAAATAAAAATGCCAGATAAAATACGCATAAAAAATTCCGAAAATGGGCCAGTCGTGTAATGAATGCCCTGCACTTTCACAATAATGAGTGGTTGGCAGAAATACCGCGTTTAATCGTTGTAATCGCCCAAATTAAGCTAACCGGTTTAACGAAATCTAAAAAAAAGAAAACAAAAATAAACAAACCTAAGAAATTAGAAACTGCACTCCAGCAAAATAAAACAAATTTAAACAGAACCCACGTGGAGTTTTATGGAATCATTTTGCCTGAACAGGTGCCTGGGACCATTTGTTCCGGGGCCATAAGTTCCGGGACCATTTGTTCCTACTTTCGAGTAGGGACCATTTGTTCCGGGACCATAAGTTCCGGGACCATAAGTTCTGGGGCCATTTGTTCCGGGACCATTTGTTCCGGGACCATTTGTTCCTACACCCGGGAGATGTGTGTGTGTGTGTGTGTGTGTGTGTGTGTGTGTGTGTGTGTGTGTGTGTGTGTGTGTGTGTGTGTGTGTGTGTGTGTGTGTGTGAGAGTTAAATTTCGCCTCTCCATCTTCTTGGCGAACTCATGGAGACGAAATAGTGATGTTCTTTTGATGCGCGAGCCGAGAGGACGATCTCGACTCGCTCCGATGACCGACGACCGATGCTTGGAGCGGGTGAGGGATGAGGACTGCCTTCCTTGCTGGATATTAGGTTTATTTACATTATTTACATTACTCCAAGTTTACATCAGGTCAGAGTGACGGTTACATTGTCACTCTGACAGCAGCAGCCTGTTCGGCCGAGATCTATACTGAACTAGATCCCCTCTCGACCGACCCTCGACAAAACCCAACACTCCGGTTCAAAACAATTATTACAATTATTACAAAACCTTTCAAAACAATTATTACAAACCATTGATTGGCCACAGGAACCAGCCAATCACACACATGTCCCCACCTGCGGTCACGTGACCTAACACTCTCTCTTACACACTCATAGTGCGTTTCCCACGAACGCCATAGCACCCGACAAGCAAATACAGGACATCTGTGGCCTAAGTGTACACACATTACGCTCAGCGGGCGGCATCTGCACAAAAGCCAAGCCGAGGGCCCGGAGCGGTCCTCGCGCGGCTGACCTACCTCCGCGCGGCGCCTCCTGCGGCGCCGTGCGTCTGCGTGCGCGGCGGGACAATGAGGGTTGCTAATTCCCTCCCAGACGAAGGGCGCCGCCGCCTGCCGCCAGTCCCACCGGAAGACGCGCTTCAGGCCCACTCGGTGGTCTCCGAGGCGATTGACCCGTCAACGACCAACGCCGCCGCCGGAGTCGAAGGTTTTCCAAACTTACCCCGCGCGCGCTTTCAACACTAAGAGATACGATAATCTGGCTTCCCGTCAGCTTGTTATGCCGAATGACCCAGCCACCTCCGACGCGACAGAGATACTCAGGCTAATCACCCCCGTCCTTTTACACACAAAAGGACGGGCACAACACACGCTCTCCGCGTCTCCGAACTTGGCGTCCGTGCGGCTACATGAAAGGGACACAGGATCGTAGCTACCAGCGGAGGCGACGCCAATACATGAGCCACCGGCGGCCTACATTGATTACATGCGGAGCCCGAACTTAACAGTGCGTGCGTGCGTGCGTGCGTGTGTGCGTGTGTGCGTGTGTGCGTGTGCGTGTGTGTGTGTGTGTGCGTGCGTGCGTGCGTGCGTGCGTGCGTGCGTGCGTGTGTGTGTGTGTGTGTGTGTGTGTGTGTGTGTGTGTGTGTGTGTGTGTGTGTGTGTGTGTGTGTGTGTGTGTGTGTGTGTGTGTGTGTGTGCAGAGTCCTTATTACCTTTACTATTCGACTCTTTCAAAGAGGTTTATATGGCCAAATTGGGGTATACTTGCGACGCTGCACAGGCAATGAGGCGCGCTGTAGTGGAGGGCTCCGGATTATTTTTACCAGCTGGGGATCTTTAACGTGCGCTGAAATTTAGATAGAGAAAGGAAATTAGAAAAAAAAATGATGCACCTCTCCGTCTAACGACGGCGATGGTTGAACGCGAAGCTTTCTCGTGAGAGATTTCTCTGTTGTCCTCTAAGTTTGGACATTGACTCGCCGGCGGTTTGGACTTTGACTCGTTGAGCTTTGACTTTCGCTCGCACGCAGTTCAGATCGCTGCGGTTTTTAATTTCCCCCTTTGCCATTTCATTTCCCACAAAGAAAGCCTCGCGTTTAAACATCGCCGTTGTTGATGGAGGGGTGCATGATATTTTTGTCTAATTTCGCACGTCCATGCAGCCCTCCCTAAACTGCTTCGACCGTGTCGGAATCGCACATCGGATAATCGTCGGCTTCATAAAGCGAGAAACCTGCATGTTCGATTCCGACCATAGGAATCTTCTTCGCCCACGATCATCATCATAGCCCGAGAAAGTTTGCTTTCCTGCAGTGGGTTTTTAGGTGGACTACAGACGCCATCAGTGAGACATAGAAAGCTTCTTTTTAAAAATCAGCCGAGTTCCGTAGACGCCTACGGAACACGGCTGATTTTGTTGAGGCTGTTATTTATTATATGCTTCAATAACATGCATTATTTGTGCACTGTTGTAGCTACAATGCACTAATAATTACCCTGTTAGCTGTACTACGGTGGCATGTTTTATACAGTGGTTTGCAACAAACTTCTTAGGTCAACCTGAGAAGAGAAATGGCCGGTACAAACTTGTCCGCTCTACGTGTTCTGAGAAACTATCGATTATACCAGGCACCAGTGTTGCCGAATTGACAGCCCGATTCCATTCCGATTCCATTCCGGGGAACTTGAACTTGTAGTTCCATTCCTTTCAATTCCGCGGAATGCCGAAACTTTGCCCATTCCCCCTCCTGTAATAGCCGGGCAGTTCAATTCCATTCCTGTATTGCCTCGACGTATAAGCTACCTCGGGGTGGCTGTATCGAGTTACAGACAAACGCAGCATAAAGAAGACATTGCAAGAAGCATTAAGCACGAAAAAAATGCGGACACGTCGCTGAAGTCGAGGCAGTACACTCGGGTACAGTTAAGAGCGGTAATAGACCCTTTTCAGAAAGGTTGGCAACATAGTACAAACGCCAGCTCTCATGATGGCAACACTGACGCCATTCGCAATGGGCGCCATCATAAAGGAAGAATTGCGGCGTTCTCGTAGTCACCCGCAGTCAACTCGGCGTTCTGTTCACTCGCATCGGTGTCTGTGCTTTTTCTCACTGTTGTTTTCATCTGCACATGTGGTTACGAGTTCGCCCGGCATCATGCCGACTCACTGCTGCGTCCCGCTCTGCAAACTGCACGGATACGTCGACACAGCCGGACGAAAGGTACGTAAGATGGTGTTTGGTGGCATTGACACTGTTCGTCGTCGTCTTGGTTTTTCACCTCGTAATGCGCACGCCCGCTTCTTACGTTCTGGCGCATTTGTTCTTGCTTTACGAAACCCCCTCCGTCAGCCTGCTGCAGAGGTTTGCACCGTGTCGCCGCTCGTAAACGGCATTATCTGTAGTTAAAGCGAGCTGCGCGGCGTGTTGCAAGCCTTGGTAGCAACATCGCGAATGACGGGATAGCAAAAGGACGACGAACACCGCGTCGTTTCTGGTCTTTTACCGTCCCATCCTTCGAGTTGTTGCGATCCAGGTACTGACGTACCAACTTAGCCAATTTTACGCATTTGTTTTAGGCGTCAACTCTCTCTGCATCTCAACTTGTTTGGTTTCGCACGAAAAGCGGTCTCGCACTGCGCCACATTAGTTGCGCGTTGGCGAGTAAGCATACGAGACAGACAGAGGCATGGTCTCAGTGCACTGAGCTAAGTATTTTATTTAACTGATAACCACACCAGCCCCACAGCCCAACTGGTTAAGCAGCGTTGCTTTGGTCGTGTGATGAATAGTAAAAATGGTACTATGAAGTGTTTGTTTCTGTTTGCAGGTTTCTTATCACAGATTCCCAGCTGAAAAAGAAATGAAGAGGAGATGGATCGCTGCGATCAAGAGAGACGAAGGACCACACTTTCAAATTTCAAAGGCAACCAAAGTTTGCTCGGAGCACTTTGTAGAGTCCGACTTCTGGACTAGTGTAGCAAGTGGGCGGCGGCTGCTCCGTGACTCAGCTGTGCCTTCTGTTTTTTCGTTTCGGAAATCAAAGCCGCCAAGGAAGCCACCTCGTGAACGAACGTTCAACCCTGCCACGAAAAAGCAGCACAGCAAAGAATGTCACCTACCCAATCCAGACCCCAGTCTGCTTTCACTGCATGATGCAGAACATGGAAGTGAAAACCAACCTCCCACGCTGGATGTTCTCTCTCAGCAGCTAGCTGCACCCAGCACAGTTCATGAAAATCACGCCCCACTACAGGAAATATTTCTGGGTAGTGAATTTCAAATTCAGGGGCAGGCTTCAGCTGTTGTGTGCGGCTGCAGAGACACCATTGCTGCACTGGAAATGGAACTTGCAGCAAGCAGGGAAAATGAGCAGAAACTGCAGCAGCAGTTGGACAGACAAGAAATTGCAAACAGGGAAAGTGTGTTGAGCCTGCAAGCACAGCTAAATGCACAAAGAAGTGAGCTACAGGATTTTACTGCTGCAAGCAAGCAAAAAGAAGCTGATCTGCAAAAAGAGCTCCAGGACGTACAGCATAAACTGACTGCTCAGGGAAAGGAACTTGGCCTGCTTCGTGACGAGCTCGTTCAGGCTCAGCGCAACATTGAAAGCCTGGAAGAAAAGAATGCTCCATTTGGAATAGAAAAATTTAAAGAAAGCGATGAGGACATTCAGTTCTATACTGGGTTGAGGAGCTATGGCCATTTTGTTCGTTTTCTGACGTTTCTGGACGCTGGGGAAGACGGCGAAAACATTAGACGGCACCAGGGCAGCAGTGGCCATAGAAACAGTGGCCGACGGCGCAAGGTCAATGTCGAAAACCAACTTTTTCTGGTTTTGATTAAGCTCCGGCTTGGGTTATTTCATCGGCACATTGGCGACTTGTTCAATGTATCAACCAGCACTGTATCCAGGATATTTTCATCCTGGATCGACTTTATGTACTTGCAGATGACTGAACTGCCCATATGGCAATCCCGATGTGCAGTTGACGCTGCCATGCCAGCAGCATTTATAGACAAATACAGGTCAACTCGTGTGCTTCTCGATGCAACCGAGATTCACTGTGATGTGCCGTCATCATTCGTGACGCAATCGGATGTTTATTCACATTACAAGTCAGGCCACACGTTTAAAGGGCTTGTTGGTGTGGCACCTAGTGGGGTGCTGACCTACGTGTCAGAACTATTCACAGGAAGCACGTCCGACAGAGAATGTGTTATCAGGAGCGGTTTCCTGAAAAAGAGGTTCGATCCCGGTGATTCAGTAATGGCCGACAAAGGTTTTCGAATCGAGGACCTTCTTGCGGAAAAGGGTGTTCAGCTAAACATACCGCCTTTCTTGAAAGACGGGAAATTTACGGAGCGTGAAGCCCAGAAGACCCAAGAAATTGCAGCGCTCCGCATCCATGTTGAACGGAGGATTCAGCGTATCAAGACATACCACATTTTTGATCGTTCCATTCCGATCTCCTTAGCCCCCTTGGCCAATCAAATATGGGCAGTTTGTGCTATCTTGAGCAACCTGCAACCTCCTCTGCTGAAGGAAGAAAACTGATGAGTGCATACTGAGCACTATACAAACACGTGTAAATAATAAACCTGTACGCTTATTGTGGAAATGTTTGACTTGGTGCCCTACTACGGCAGTGTGCCTCTTACTGACAGCTTTCCAGGTACGGCAGCAAAGTATAAAAATAGAAGTCGTCCAGGTCTGCTTTTAACGCTTCCCACTCGCTCAGGCACAGTCTAATCCTCTCAACGAGCATGAAATCTTTTCCAAAAATTACGAAGTCTCCCCAGCTCAGGCCAGACACGCCCATCTGACCGATTACCTGCGAGTAGTAAAAATGATTTCGCTTAAGCCTGGGGCCACTGTCACTCAGTTCAGAACAAAAGCTTTCTGCAACAAGCTCGTCTGCGGTCTTGTCACGGAGTGAATATGGGCACTTGATTTCTAAAACACCATAGCCCAGCTCTGTCGGGTCAAAGACAATCCTGTCGGGTGATGCTCCAAGCCATGGAAATTCCGGATTCACCAGCAGGCCGCAAGTGCTGACAGTCACGTGGTGTCCCATGGTGCGCAAAACCTCCTCATACCTTCTGGCTGCTAGAGGCTCGTTCGAAATTCCGTACCTGCACATGAAACAGCAAAAAATAGTGTTCGTACAAAGTAAAAGTACAAACCCAAACCGGCATTCCCAGCATTGTAACCAGTTGAACCATAGAACTACTATGACTTCCCCACAAGGTGCAGCTTAACCCACTGCAGTACAAAGGGAGTGCTCGATTTGATGCTTTGCACGCAACAGCGTTGAAGTTCATTTTCAGACATGCAGTTTTTAGAGCCTTATTGCAGGATATACACTAGAAGGAATCTGACGTAGCCAAGTACCAACTATAAAATTTCAAGGAAAAGGTAAAACTACCTACATTGAGCCGAATAGTAGCGAACGAGAACGCTCAGTTAAATATTCAACCGGTAATGCTTCAACCATAGTAAGGCTACTTTCCAAGATCTTGCAGCTGTGTATACAAGTAGCATAAATATGCTTGGCAGACATTCAGCAGCATGCCCCCCCCCCCCCCCCCTTAAATGGTGAAGTCTCTTCGAAAAGGCCGAGTTTGGTTGTGCCTATTTACTGTGAAAGGTATTTTGAAAACTGAAAAATGACGTTTGGGCCAGTTTACGTACTTTATGGGAGCGATGTTAGACAGGTCCTTGGTGTCCGTAAAGGCTTTCAAGCCTTTCGAGGTCCAGCGAGCCCTTGTTGCCACGACACCAAAGTTGGATGATGTCACCCGCAGGCTCCTTTCCTCTCTCCACCTCCCACTTTTTGCCTGTTTCCGTGTGTCCTGCTCAAGCTGAGCAGAGGAAGCTGGCGTCGTGCACACCTTCTGTTCATCGGAAAAAAAAAACCGAATACATTCGCTTACACTAACTAACCAAGCTTCATTTGTGGCAGATAAAATTCACTCTAAATATATGGACTAATAATGCACAAGCTGCACGTCAGTGCAGCTGGGCACTACTCTGGTAAAAAATAAATATTGTCATTTGTACACATGCGTTTCAGTGGCTCAATGGTTCAACAGCGTTTGGTAACGGCTAGTACGCATGAGGTAAACTTTGATAAAAATAAAGCCAATGAAGGGGCACAATGCGCAAACATACCTGCAGGATCCTGTTTTCTTTCAGATGGGTGGGAGGAACCCATGTGTCGGAACCTTCAAAAAACTTTGGTGCAGGTAGAGCTTCAGCAGGGGAAGGGGCTGCAGGTGAAATCCCTGACACACGCACATCGAAGCCATGCGGCAGGAGTGACTGTTGGCAGGCCATTGGAGAAGAAGCTGGCGCCAGGCCATATCTAGTCCTTTTGTACGGCTGCCCAGGAGTGTTCAACAAACCCAGCGCAAACACATCGCCGGGGTCCAGTGACAACAAATTTCTGGCGAGCTCAACTTTGGCCGCTTCTTGCTGCTGTTCGTTGCGGGGGAAAAGCCGACGCTCAGTCGGCCGTCCGAACTTTGGAACAATCAGTCCACCTTCTCTCACGCTTCTCCAGTCAACGTCCTGAATGGACCTTCCTTTTGTAGAACAGGTACGGGGCACCCGCCATTGTTGGGGAAGGTCCGTACATGACAAGAGTTCAGGGGGTTCCGAGAACCCTTTGGCCTGGAGGAGGGAAACTGTACGCAGCATTGCCATCAAATGATTGCACGCTAGTTTTCCAGCCGCGCACTCACAGCTGCCATCGACAATGGCCCCTTGCCTGTCTATTGCAGCAATAACGCTGTAAGGTTTCGAATTCTTCTTCTTGCTGCGGTGGCATTCCGCCTTCAAAAAAAATAGTCCATCACTGAAAAAAAAAAAAAAAGTTACACACAACATTTATACTTACAAATGGTGAACTTTACGCACATTCCACAAGCTCATCTCTCAGATGGTTAATAAAGTGCCTTGGCTTTTACTGCGAAAGCAGATCGTAATGTTGAAACGCTGTGTCTGAAACCTCCTTGAGCTCCTCCACTGTCCAGGGGAGAAAATGATTCGTGGAACATAATGGGCATGCATAGGTGCATAGGGGAATGCTAGAGAAAGGGATGAGCTATTGCAGATTAAACACAGAATGCTGCGTGGCCATAGCATTAAATTTATGCCGAGATCAGAGCAGTTTAACGCGAAAGTACGCTAGCCGAGCTCAATGCTGCTCAGGTTTGGTTGAACCACATCTGCCGTACATGGATGTAGCACGTTCTGACACAGCCTTGCATGAAAACTTGCACATTTTGGTTCCTCGTCGCTTTCCTCGAGCCGAAATTTATGGGACACTTGTGTAACACTTTTCGTCACCGTCATGGCAAGCTCTTCACATTTAGAACCCTTCTGTAACTGCTTGTCAGAACTTCAGTAACACTTATGAAATTTAGTTGCACAGAAATTAATAACTTCACGAGTGCCGTTTTGATTCCGGAGCTTGTAGTACATGTTTTAATTTGCAATGCACTTCTACTGGCGCCATTTTTCTCTAATAAGCAGCCACTTCATAGTTAAGCACGTTTAGCTGTCTTTCCTCTTTAATGTATTTAGAGCTTATAGAATTCGTTTAGGACGCACGCCTAGAAGCTTACACTTACGTTGCTGGTTTCTCAAGACGCATTTCCGGCTGTTTCACAGAAACACAAGCTCCTTCCCTATTAATAAAATTACTACTTGGTCGGGATTTCGTTGGTGTTGCTCACTCGCAGGCACAGTTGCAGCGATGTAAGAGCGCGCGCAACTTCAGAGGGGGAATGCATATTTTACCGAACCTCAAGCGCTGTGCGACTTAGTGCTTCAGGAATGTTCACACTTCAGAGAACGACGCAACAAAAACGACGAATTCTGTGAGTTGTTTCCACTTTACGATCCAGTAGTCGCAGTTACGTCCACTTTTCGGGTGCATCAAACTGCTCAGCGCCTACTTTGTACGATCGACTCTCACGCAAACAATTATATGGTAACAAGCTTGCTGCAGTGTAATACACACAGTATTGATACGAAGTGCGCTTTGATCATTCGTGAACCTTAATAAGAGAGAGAGCATACCTTTGCTTGCAGCTGTTTGTCTTCACGGACGATGGCACAACGTAGGATTCTACGCTAAAGTTGTAGCTGCGCTCCAAGCAACGCTCCGTGGTAGACTTGATAGAGTAAAACTCCAATATGCGCTTCTCGCTGAGAGTCGGTATACCGGAGAGGTTGTTGTCCCATCCGGTAATAGGAAATACCAATTTTCGAGACGCGCACGCCATATCACTCGCCCGGTACTGCGATCTACAGAGGCGCGCTACAGCCACTTCGGTACCGCCGTTGCCGCCGTATCGCGGCTTCCTTCATCATGGCCGCGCTCCAGGTTGCCCGACTGGCTTTCCGCTCGTCCGCTATGCCCGTAGCATTCTGAAAAGGGTCTATAGCTTATGCAGAGTATCACTCTGCCGAAGCCACAGCCCTGGATGTCAGCGCGGGCGCGCGTTTTGAAAGGAGATTGCGTTTAATGTATGATGTCGCCTGCTTTTTCTCACGTCGTTTGTTTGTCGTCGCTGCACTAATTTATAAGCAGGTCAAGTCTGAAAATAACTGAAACGATTGGCGTAATGTTCAAAATACTCGCAGCAAGGCGCGCTTTGCAACTTCCGTTGTTTAAAAGTTCTACCCGAGTATAGTGGCATGGGGACATATCGTGCTGAACAACCGACCTTGTAATGCACAAAGGGACACTTCCGCTACCTATTATAATATTCGCATGGACAGCATGCAGCTTTGCGCAGACCCCTGTAGCTAACTCAAAGGCACGCCGTGCGTATCTTGCTTACATCTACATGCATACGCTCAAAATCCTTAGCCTAATGATTTCGGGTGCACTCAGCAGAATTTCCATCGTACCAACGCGGGGACAGTATGGCAGCGTGACGAAACAGCGTTAACAGTTTGACATTCCCCGTACGAAAGTCGCCACCTCTTCAACACTGACCTAATTTCCTTCCATTAACTGAATACTGAATTTCCTTCCATTAACTGAATTTCCTTCCATCAATGGAATTGTTCTTTCATTAACTGAATACTGCCTGTTCAGTGCAGGACGTTACATAACACCCCCCTTATTACCAGCACACATGTTGGCACATTTTTCTGAGTGTGTCTCTGAAGCTCATGCAGTGCTGTTTAAAACGGAGTCGGCTGCAGCGTTCGTCTTTTCAAGCGAGGGCTGACTTGCGCCGTCGGGGGTGGCGTACGCCGATACGTCTTGTGGCAAAGCCAACTTTATCCACGGGCTTGATGATGATGATGATGATGCCCCTGAAGTGTTTGACACGTATTCATTCGGGGGGATTGGCCAGGGATAAAGTGTTGACTGTGCCATCTTCATCCACGTGCTCTTCGGGCGGAGCTCTCGCTCGCCGTTCGCAACTGGCGTGGTCTCGCGCGCGGATTGGAATTGGATTGGAAAAAAAACTTTTATTGGGCCGGCGGTTAAAGCCTTGCACTAAGACTTCAGACTTGGCCGGAGTCGCCCTCGCCGTCGCCGCCAGGCCCGAGCCTCGCTTCCCGTCATCGGGTCGCTCGGGCTCCTGCCTGGTCAACGCTACGAGGACCCGCTGGACGCCCTGGATTTGGAGGTCTTGGTCTTCGGATCGCTTCGCCTCCTCAAAAGCGGGTGGCAGTCTTCCTGTCGTGGATTCTTCCGGGAAGTTGAGACAGTCCCAGACGATGTGCTCGAAGGTCGCGGTGGCTTTACGACACACCCTGCACGTGTCGTCTGGGTGCGTCTCCGGGTACATCTTGTGCATTAGGGACGGGCTCATGATCGTTCTTTTCTGGAGCTGCCTGTACACGACTGCTTGCTCTCTACTCAGCCCTTTGCAGGGCGGTGGGAGCGTTCGTCTCGCGAGTCGATATGCCTGGGTTATTTCCTTGTAGCCCGTCATTCTGTCTCTCGTGCTGTGCCACGGGCGTTCCCCGCTTGGCCCGGCGCGGCCTGTTAGTTCGCGCGCACGCGTGTGTGCGGTTTCGTTGTGGTTCGCACTGACGTCCGACACCACTCCTGCGTGTGCCGGGAACCATTTGATTTTCTTCTTTTCCACGATTGTTGGCGCCCCTCTCAGGATTTTCTCCGCAGCTCGGGAGACCCTTCCTCGTGCGAAGTTCCTGACCGCTTGCCTTGAGTCGCTGAGCACGGTGGTGCACCCTAGGTCTTTAAGGGCCAGTGCTACGGCCACTTCCTCAGCTTCTTCTGGTTTGTCGCTTTTCGGACTGGCCGCCGCCCTGACGTTGCCTTCGGCGTCGACCCCGGTTACGGAGAAACCGCTTCCGTTCTCATACTCGGCTGCGTCTACGTAGCGGGCTCCCGCGTCTCCGGCGTGTAGTTCCGCCAGTGCCTTGGCCCTTGCTTTTCGTCTGCCCTCGCTGTAGTCGGGGTGCATGTTGCGCGGGATCGCGTCCACCCGGATGACCTCGTCCGGGATCGGCATCTTGACTCCCTGTTGCTCGTGGTATCGAAGCCCCAGCCTTTCCAGGATTCTCCTTCCAGTCTTAGTTGTTGCCAGTCTCTCCAGCTGCGCCGTTCTCTGAGCTTCAATGACTTCTTCTAGGGTGTTGTGGATGCCTAGGCTGAGCAGTCTCGCGGTGCTTGTAGACTCGGGTACCCCGATGGCCGCCTTGTATGCCTTTCGGATGGTCGCCTGCAACTTATTCTTCTCGCCATTCTTCCAAATGTGGAAGGCGGCCACGTACGTGATGTGGCTCATTACGAAGGAGTGCACGATTTCTTGTGAGGTTCTCATCGCGTAGCCCGCTCTTTTTGTTTGACACTCTCTTGATTAGTCTGATGGCATTGGCCGCCTTGCCGACGACCCGTGCCACCGTACTTCCGTTGTTTCCGCGTTCGTTGAGGAGCATGCCCAGGACGCAGATGTCTGATACCCTGGGGATCGCTGAGCCGTCTTTGGTGTAGACCGCGATTTCTTCTCGTTCCCTTCTCTCGGCGCGCGTGCCTTCCTTGGGTCTGTACAACAAAGTGTCGCATTATATCACGCCACAAGGGGAGCCAATCAGTGTCGTCGCTCGCAATCAGTGTCGTCGCTCGTACCACGCCCCATCGCAGGTGCGGTCGCTCGCTTCCGTCGGGCAGTTCACCTGCTAGCGCTGGTTAGGCCGCGCGTGGTTCGCTCCACGGAGGAGCGGGCAGCCATTAAAGAACATAAACGTTCCCGATAATCGCAGAAAAAAGATCTACAATAATGTATGCGAAACATTTGCGTTCGGGATAAGCTTATCGAAATGAAAAGGTTTCGTTGTGGTCCATCGATGGCTTTGCGGTTTCATTTAGGCCATTGCATATTGATTTTGGCAGTAGGGTTTTTGTTTTCATTTTGCAATTTTAGTCATTTTCGTTTTCACTGAAGTCAAGCTTCGCGTTCACCCCTGTTTCCGGAGTGAAGGGGCTCGTCACTTTTCCTCTTAACAGCCCGCTCGGGTTTGGGATGGGAAGTGAGGCGCAATTTTTGTTAGGCCCGAAGCGGTTGCGCCAGCTGCTCTAAAACTCCCTTATGCCTCATGACATCCTAGTGACAGAACCATGTCGTGGCGGAGGCAAAATAAGTAAATACGGTCGGGGGGCTTATGCGCACGAACGGGCAAACTATTGTTACGATTCAGTGCGAAGTGTTTCGCCGTTGCTCTGTGCGCGCCGCGTGGTACGGCGGCAGTGTTTTGTGCATTTCGGGGAACTTCTTGCGTGTGGCGGTGGACGTCTTGAAACGAGCCGGAGCCTTGCTTCCGCTCGCCACTCGGGGCCAGTGTGCCACAGCCGGTGCAAACTGGCTCAGCCGGGCCGGGTTTGGACAAGCCTTCTGCAAACGGTGGCCGTCCGGTGGACTCCTTAGCCCCCTCTCTCCGACACCGCGTGCAAAGGCTTCTGCGGAACGCATTACGGAACCTGTGGAAGATGTTTTGCGCATTTTTACTTGTTGGTGCTGTGCGCAACACGTCGTACACCTGTTGACAGTTGTGAATTCTGGGTATTTATTCTCGCCTTTCCGCGAGCCGACATCAGTGCGCCCTGGGCGAGCACACATGTTTCTTTGCCCGTTCGAGTTGTCATGTTGTAAGTACGCCAGTGTGCTGATGCCTGTATCATCGCTGTTCCCTACTCGCCATGCATTAAACATGCTAAGTTTGACTCCGGCTCTTCATCGTAGTAACGGAGACAACTCCACTGCAAGCCGCTCGCCAACCGCGATACCTCGACATGTCGGAGGGCCGTACTCGTATGCCTTCGCCCGTGTAACACTATGCATCAGGACACGACCAAAGCTTTGACATGCGAAATTCCTGCCCCAACTTTCAAGACGACGAGTACAGGCTGCAATAATCCGTTATGTTTATCCGAGGGCCGCTGGCACTGGGGCGACGCCGCTTCCGAGTTCCGAGCAAGCCCTTTCTACTTATCCACTCATCCCACATGTTCAGCGACTGGTGGTTATTGTCCAAGCCAGAACGAGAAAACAGTGCTCCACGTGAGGTTTCGAAAACTATTTATGGTAGCTTTGTTGGAGGCGATATGAAGTGCTAATGCGACATTCCGCAAACTCCCTCGAGCACAGCGAATGCGGGTTTCCTTCCGTCGGAGTCAATCGGCGCGTTGGAGAGGCACCTCCGGGGCCACAACTATAACGTGAGCTCCCCTGCTTCTGCCGGCTTGCTGAACCAATGCTCTCTCTCTCTCCATCTCTGTATGGAGGCAGAAGACGTAGTGCGTCGTGTACGACAGTACGCTGTGCCGGCCGCGGGTCGTTTTTTGCCGTAGTTTCGGGCGAAGGCGCGCGTGCGTGTCTAGGCGGGAGAAGGAGGTATTGTGGGGGAGAGTAGGAGGTGGGACAGAGTGGAGCTGCATCCCCAAGCCGCCGATGAGGCGGTAATTCACACCGCAATGGTACCGTGAAACTTACAGTGAGCACAACTTTCGCGCTAGCGTACTATTACGCAACACTCCTGGAAGAAGCGTTTTTTTTTCGAATATACGTGCGGGATGCCGAGGGTGACAGAAGCACAAAAGTTAAAGCGGTTCCACTCAACCTAAAAGCTGTCAAGGGCGGCGCAGTGATTCGCCAAATGGGCTGTAACGCCCTTTCTTGACTATTTTCAGTCTCAGCCTGGCATTGAAACCGAAAGTAGTCGAGAGAGGGCGCCGCAGCCTCTGAAGAGACCTACAAAGAGACATTGGCTTGAGTTTTTATTAACATGGGGTTAATTAATGCGTTAATTTATGATTTTTCTTAATTTATAATATTGTGTACTTATATGCGGCCTACAGCAATGGCAGCGTCCGTGGCAACGATGCAGCACAAAGATCACCCCCAAAACTTTGCATATGGGTATCGTGTGCCTGTATGGCACACTGGGACGGTCATCGGCTTCGTAACGCAGGGTACCCAGTTTCGATCCAGACAAGGGGAAGCGGTGATCTTTTCGAAGCCTCTGTTTGAGTGCGTGACGCCGCATGACTGCACGATGGTTCGATACCGCGACTCCGGACGAGCTACGACGACAAGGCGGGCCCCAGAAGTGCTCCGCATTTAAAGCAAAGAAACGAAGGCAGCCGGTGGCCGGCATGAGAAGCAACAGTAGGCGCGCGCCGTTGAGTCAAAAGAGATCAAGTTAACCACGTGCCACCCACCCTTCCACCGAGAACTGCTGTCGTCTGCTAACGCAAGAAGGAGGTGGTCACGCAGCAACCGTAGTTCCGCACGGCGGAGACGAGCGGCGTAGTGCCGCGGTCACAAGAAGAATCCAGAAAACACTTCGGAACAGCTCTCAGTATGAAGACAGCACAAGGAGGCACGAGTGTAGTCTGCTTGTACTTTGCCAAACTATTTTTAAACTGTTATATTGTTAAATCTGAGGTTCCGACCAACTTCACGCGCTGCTATCGGTGAAAGCTGGCATTCAATACCAACCAGTTTATCGCTGATTATGAACGGAGGATTCGTTCTGCTCGGGATGCATCCAAACCCACGACACCGGACCTGCGAAGCAGACAGCATCAGCGCCGCTCCGCTGTTAACGTCTTAGTAGCTATGCACGGTACGACCAAGGAGCGTCGTGAGCTGTCACCCTTGGGCGTCACTTTAAATCATCGAAGCGACAAAAGCAAAAGCGTTTCACGCAAATTATATAAAAAAAATTAGACAGTTGACTTGCTTCGTGGCGAATGTTGTCGAAAGTCGGTAGTCTCCTGCCGACCCCGCCATTTCCTCGTGACACCCTTCCCCCTCTCCCGCCGTTCTCCTCCCCTCTCCGACCTCCCATGATGCATGCAATGGAAGTGTGCTCAATTCGGTTCACTTTTCCAGCGTTCGCAGAGCTCGCGCGCCGTCTGTTGGAACCTTTCTTCCCCCCCCCTTTTTTTTTTTTCACGAAATGTGCCTGGGATTTCTTCTTGCGCTGAATAAAATGGATACGCCTGAGCCACGGCAACAGTTCTCATAGTCTGGAACGATGTTACCTATGTACTCTTTGTATTGAAACATTCTTTCACCTATTTTTGACGGGCGGGTGAACAGACAGACAGACAGACAGACAGACAGACAGACAGACAGACAGACAGACAGACAGACAGACAGACAGACAGACATGCAGACAGACAGACAGACAGACAGACAGACAGACAGACAGACAGACAGACAGACAGACAGACAGACAGACAGACAGATCAACATTTTCGCTCTTGGGTAGCGCAAGCAAGACTATCGTACTTTAATCATCTTATTGCTGCCCTTGACTTTTTATAATCTTATTGCTGCCCTTAATCATCTTATTGCTGCCCTTGGGTAATTCAAGGCAAGAAAGACGCGCTTCGAAATAAAATCTTCACGTAATAAAGCGGGGGACGCATGTGCGTCCGAGCAATCCGGTTTCCGACGCCGCGCATCAAAATATCTAGCAGGGGCCCAATCTATAGCAGGGGCCCAAACTATGGGGCGTCGTTTTGCAACGACGGGGTAGCGCCATGCAAATGCATGTGTTTTTGGGTGTGGGCGGCGCTTTGAGCTGTTTCAGGACGTGAGAATCCCTGCAGAAAAGCACTGTGACAAGGGCGCGAAGCGACAGGCGTGTCGCTTCGCGCCTGCAAGTATACTGTTCAGTCGCTCCGTGAGGCCATTTGCTGCTTATAGTAAGTAGTTGTGATCTTGTGCAAGCATGAAAAATGTCTTCAACAACTCGCGACAAACAAAGCGGCCTAGATCAGTGTTCTGTGATGGAGGATGACGTCTTGCAGAAGAAAACTGGCAGCGTCAGAAGCGCAGCTGATGAGGCGTGCGCGTGTGACGGCTAATGCCTCGCGTAGCCAGTGGCGCCCGCTATCCTCTTGTTGCCCGATGTTGACTACGGAAAGGGGCCAGACAGGTCGATGCCAATGTGAAAATATTGTTACGAGTCCTCAGCGACTCACGCCAAGCAGTACGGAATTATGCCAAAGGGGAGATCTCACCCAAAGCGGCCCGCATCCTGGAGCGAGCCGACCTTCATAACCGGAAACACATCACTTGGTTCCCAGCACACGAAGACAAGGTCTCAGAAACAAACGAAAACAGAAACGAGTCGGCCCACGTCGCAGCGCGCGCTCTATCTCTCCGCGCTGGCAACGAAGAGGTCACACAACTCTGGTTCAGCACTAAGGACAGACTCGTCAACGACCACGAGATTACCAAAGCGTATCACCTGGCTCGCAGGACTCTCCCTCCACCCAGCGACAAGCTGGACAGAGCCCAGGCTGTCATCTTCAGACAACTGCAGACCGGAACCCTCCTAACGCCGATACTTCTGCACAGACAATACCCCGATGCCTACCCAGACAGCAAGTGCAGGGTCTGCCGAAGGGAGACGGCTACTCTAACGCACATGCTGTGGAATTGCAACGAACACCCCGAAGAAGCAAAGTCCGGAACCCTTCCGCCGCGACTAGCAGCGGCGCTGACATCCTACGACCAAGGAGAACAACTCTGGGCCGTCCAGCAAGCCCAAGAGGCGACAACGAGGCAGGCTTCCGACACCCCGCATGTGGGGAGAAGAAACCTAGCCAAGACGTCCCCCCGACGGTGACCTAAGCCCGGTCGACTAGCGTGCGTGCACGCGAGTTTTGCCAGCACATAATAAAGTTTATTCCACTCCACTACGAGGAAGGCACAACGAATAATGGTGTATTGCCAGGTATTTACAGCAAAGCAGCCCGAGTACGAGGAGTCACAAGTCAGGCAAGGCGGCCGCGGTACGAGCGAGAGATGATGATGATGATGATAATCTTTATTAATCACCAAAGAAAAGCTACAGCGAAACGGGCCCATCTTAGCCAATAGCGGCTTGTGTGATGTGGCCCTTCATCGTAAGGAAGACATGTGGGTTCTTTGTTAATGTACAATATTCAACATTGAAAGAGAAAAGTAATTAGTAAAATTGAACATATTTACAGGGAATCGGAGTAAAGGAGCAGCACACTCCATACGGAGTAGTGAAACATCAGAACACAAAAAAATACGAGAATTACTTATTTACATGCGACTCTTGAAGTAGAAATAATAAAGACTTCAACATTGCAAGGAGAAAAGTAACGAGAAAATAGAACTTACATTTACAGTGAATCGAAGCAGAGCAACCGTATGCTCTAAACAGTAGTGAAAGCAGACCCCAATACAAGAAAATGAGACTATAGTTATATATACGTGCATTGGACTCTTGCGACAGAAGCAATGAGAATTTCAATTCAGATTGTGATTTTACAGAGAAAAATTCATCGCGCAAACTGTTAAAAATCTTATAGATGTACATACATCGTCTCGCTGCTCCATATCTAGTTGAGAAGCGCGGAACAACAAAGCGTGTTCTTTTTCGCAGCTGACGCGGGGCGATATGAGGGAGCTTGAAGTCATCCGTCCAGTAATGGCGCAGTACTACAGTAGAAGTGAATAAAAATTTAAATCAATGAAAACCAAGTTCGGAAAAAATGTCTTTGCCCAAAGGTGCCGTTCGATTGTAAGCCACACTCTTTAATATATTTTTTAACAGGTTATCAATTCGGTCTTGCCAGCCTCCGGAGCAGAAACCGAAGACCGTTATTCCATATCTTAAAACACTATATGCAATCGCATGGACTATCATCTTTTTAATTGGGAAAGGCACCAAGCTTTTTACATTGAAGAGTAAACACGCCACGGATCTAAGTTTTGAGCAGACACAAGCACTATGGTTTTGCCACGGCAAATCACTATTGAAATGAATTCCGAGATATTTAATTGTATTTGTGTATTCCACGGGAGAGCATTGACAGGATGTGCAGTCATGGTGATGAAGAAACACTGTCAAGTCCGTCTCACAAAGTTTCAGGGGATTTTTGAACATATGACTTTAGTCTTGCTGTGATTGGAGGTGAGGTTGTTTTTCGAGAACGAAGACATACATTTGTACACCGATTGCTGTAGTTGCTCAACTGCCGATTTATATTTAACATGCTTTGTTAGGAGGACAATGTCATCCGCGTACTGAAACACTTCCCCGTTTGGGATTATTGACACAAAATCATTTACAAACAAATTGAAGAGGAGAGGAGATAAAATTGATCCTTGTGGGACACCGGCATCAAGCGGCAGTTTGGTGCTGGAGTATGTATTGCCAATAACAACCATTTGTGACCTGTCCGCAAGGTAGTTCTTAAGTACAGCATGAAAAAGGCCCCTGAAGCCGATAAGGTATAATTTGCGGAGTAATATGTCGTCACAAACTGTATCAAAGCCTTTGGATACGTCGAGAAAGAAGGCGCAGCAAAATAGGTAATTTTCAAAAGACGTAGACAACTCATCTGCAGATTCTTCCAAAAGCGCAATTGTGCCCCGGCCTTGCACAAAGCCAAATTGCCTGTCAGATAGAATTGAGAACTTATGAATAAACGAATTCATCAGCTCTCAAGCAAAACTTTTTCTAGAACCTGGGATAATACCGGCAGAATTGAAATAGGGCGGTAGTTCTCAAAATTTGATTTATTACCGGTCTTGTGTAACGGTCTAACTAAAGCAGTTTTTAGATTTTAGAACTCCCGTGTCGAGGAAACCATTCAGCCTGAAAAGAACAACGTCTGCTAGCGCCTTCGAGGAGGCGCACATCAGGCCAGACACATTCTTCCTGTGTAATAATAATAATAATAATAATAATAATAATAATAATAATAATAATAACAATAACAATAATAATAATAATAACAACAATAATAATAATAATAATAATAATAATAATAATAATAATAATAATAATAATAATAATAATCTAATAATAATAATCTTTATTGCCATTCTCATAAGGAAATACATCATGTTCGGGCCCGTCAAAGCCAAAAGAGGCTTGAGGGACTGGGCCCGGCAATCGGCGAATCAAACAATGGCCGAAGGAAATGAACACAATAAAAACAAACAGCATAAGTCACTCAAACAAAAGCGCCACAATTGATGGCTATCAGCACTATGTCTCATGCTTTAAAACAAAGGGAGAAAGATTAACGAAGAGATTTTAACAAATTTTGCAGTTGCCGCTTGGAGGTTACAGAAAAGAAATCTTCAGACAGTTGATTAAAAGAAACAGGCACATACACATTTCTTGTTGCTTTACCATATCTAGTGGAGCAATAGGGTACAAAAAAACGAAGTTCCTTTCTTAACATTCTTGGAACCACGGCTTCATGCTTGAAATCGGAGCTCCAGAAATGCTTAAGAATGACAGTTTCGAAAAACAAAGAATGAAATGAAGGAAGCTGCACAGCGGTGAACATGTTATCAGATATGGGTACGGAAGAGTTGTAGACAATACTTTTTAACGTGTTTTTTAGCAGCCTATCAATTCGGTCTTTCCAGTTAGATGAACAATGCGCATACACTGTGATGCCATATCTGAGAACGCTATACGCCAGTGCATGCATAACCATTTTCTTCACTGGAAACGGCACAAGGGATTTCATATTGAACAATGCGCATGCAGCGGCGCGCAGCCTACCACAAACAAAAGCTAAGTGGCTATTCCATGATAAGTCGCTATCAAAATAAACGCCTAAATATTTTACCGAGTTTGCGTAATCTAAAGGCGCACATTGACACTCGCAGCAATTCTGTTCATGCAAGAAAATCGGCACGTTTAAGGTTACCTTTTTCAAAGGGTTGCGGAAACATAATAGTTCAGTCTTTTTCACGTTAACGATCAAAGAATTTTCCGCGAACCACTTCATTGCGCTGCACACATTTTTCTGCAATAAATATGCCGCTTTCGTGTATGACAAGTGAGTAGTCAGTAACACAGTGTCGTCTGCGTACTGAAAAACTGAACATTTTGCGGTAACTGCTGGAAAGTCGTTCATATATATGTTAAATAATAGGGGGGACAACACTGAACCTTGTGGAACACCAGCCTTGATGGGTAGTTTACTGCTGAATGTAGTTAAACTATCAATCGCTACTACCTGAAAACGCTTACTTAAAAAAGTTTTAAGTATGGCGTGGAAAGGTCCACGAAAACCCACAAGATACAATTTCTGCAGCAAAATTTTGTGGTCTAACGTGTCAAATGCCTTTGAAAGGTCAAAAAATAGTGCGCAGCTAATCAAATTTTTTTCAAATGCAGAATAGATATCATCGGCAAACTCTTCAAGCAATGCAACGGTCCCTTTCCCGGCCATAAATCCGTACTGTCGATCTGAAATCACCTTAAATTTAACCAAGAATGACGTCATGCACTGGAGTAAAAACTTTTCTAGAATTTGCGAAAGAATGGGTAATATAGATATCGGTCTGTAGTTATCGATTATGTCTTTCTTGCCTTTTTTGAACAAAGGCTTTACAACTGCCGTTTTCAGAGTTTCAGGTATTATGGCTGTTTCTATGAATCCATTCAACATGTGAAGTAGAATCCCAGAAAGGGCGTGGAAGTTACGTTGAAGCAACGCTATCGAGATACCGTCTATTCCTGGAGGCTTGTTTTTCCTAAAGCTAAAAATTATCGCTGCGAGTTCATCTAAAGATAACGATGGAAGAAAAGCCGAGGCAGGCGTTGCATTTGTTAGCGTACAATTCACAGCATTTCCGGAAAAGGGGGTTGCTGAAGCACGCGTAAAATGCTCATTGAACATATTGGCGGTTTCTACCGGATCACCGGAGAATATGTGCGACAGGGAAGTACGTTCATTATCTTTGCTGCGGAGGGTGTTAATTAGGGACCACGTTTTTCTCGGGCTTTTTGCGGAATCTTTGAATTGTTGCTGGAAGTACCTACGTTTAGCAGCACGCATAAGAGCTAAAGTTCGATTTCTGGCCGATCTGTATTCAAGTCTAAGGTCAACACTTTTAGGGGGGCGTTTTGAACGATGCCATAACCAGTCTCGATGTGATATCGCTTGCATAACTTCAGTAGTCAACCAATCATGCTTTTTTCTCCGCTTAGAGATCACAAGGCGCTGACATTGTTTTTGAAAGGTTCCCATTTGTTTAATAAAATCCTCATAGATTACGTGTGGTGGATTAGAGTTGATAAGCAGTGACCAATCATGCTCTCTGATCATCTTATCTAGTTTTGCTTCATCGGTTACTTTGACTACAATTTTTCTGTCATCAGCAGAGTCCAGAGTATTAGAAAGGCGCGAAACGGAGGCATCAGTTAATCGACAGGCGGTGAAATAATGGTCTGCTAACCGTTGTGTAATTACGCAAGAATCTATGTTGTGGTTTGGAGCCCGAACGTTTATATGATCTAGGCAGGAGCTGACTAGCCTACCGTTTAGTGTGCTTTCACGTGTAGGGGCGTTTATGGCGCAATCGAGGCCGTAAGATGAAAGGACAGATAAGTAGTCTGACGTTGTTTTGTTTGTGGACGATAAAATGTCGAAGTTTATGTCACCTACCACAATAAATTGTTCTTCTGAGCTGTGGCGCCGTAGCGCATCTTCTAATTCAAGCACAAAGCGGCTTTTACTGTTGCACGGGGGGCGGTATATGGCCAGCAGGGTTAAGGAACTATGCAAGTAGCCCAATTTTAGTGATAAACATTCTGCGTGTGTGAAAGTGCTTTCCAAACGCGTCCCTTTGTACTTATCAATCACAAAAACGGCAATGCCGCCTCCGCCCCTTCTAGCCCGCGTCATAGCGTAGCAGTGATAACCTTGCAGGGCAACGCAAGACAGCCAAGACTCTGGCACATTTATCTCTGTTAGAATGAATGCATCAACAAAACCCTTCGTTGATTCCGCTACCAATTTAAATTCGTCCCAATATTTACGGAGGCTTCGAATGTTAAGGTTCACCAAAGTGAAACTTTTTCCGTGGTTTGGCCCGAAATTAACCTTGAAACTTTCAAAGTTGCAGAGTAAGCTCTCGGAAGAAGTTTTCATTTCTAGCTTTCTAGACGTTCGCTTCGGTGTTTTCCGAGTCAGGAGTAGGGCTTCCACCCCTAGTTATTTTTCGGATGTCTGCCTCACTGTTCACGCGGATAAGCGGCGCGTCTTCGAACTTCTTAACAAAAATTTTTCCGCCTTTAACCCAGGCAAACTTGTAGCCATTTGTCTTTGCAGCGACTCTTGCAAGCCAAAACAGCCTTCGATTTGCTCGCGTCAGGTTTTCGTTGAAGAAAAGCTTTGGAATGGTGTCAGAGTCATGTAGCTGGCGAAGCTTTCCGCGCAAACCGAACCACGTTTCCTTGATGGCTACAGACGCAAAGCGTACCAGCACCGCGGGAATCGCACCCTGTTTTGCCGGAAGCCGATGAATTGCAACTATGTCCTCTGACGAAAATTTCGGGACCTCAAGCAACTCCGCAAGTTTTTCGATCCATTCAAACAAGTTTTCATTTTGAGCCAAGTTGAGACCGTTAATTTCCATATTCGCTCTCCTACTGTATTGCTCCGCATCGTTTTGTTCGCGCAAAAGTTGTTCTATCTGATGCGATTGCGTCTGCAACATTTCCCTCAGAGAATAATAATAATAATAATAATAATAATAATAATAATAATAATAATAATAATAATAATAATAATAATAATAATAATAATAATAATAATACAGTTAAACCTGGATGTAACGAAGTTGGCAAACATTCGCAATTTTTCGTTACATCCAGGTTTTCGTTACAAGAAGGTTTCGAGTTAAGGATCGCGGGAATGAAGCAGAAACGATCGCCAAAATGGTAGACATCAGTGAAGGTGAACTCTTCCTTCATGAATTTATTCCAGAGCAAAAAACGGCGTGAATTGCTCCTGCTGCTTTGGCCCGAGCCTATAGGCACTACGCGGCGCTGCAAAGAAGCAAGGTCACTCACCCCCGTATTAACAAACGCAACGTAACTTTTGCCTTTTGACACTTTTCAGCGCCTTAACGTGTTACAAGAATCAAACTTATGCGGAAAGGGTGCCTTTTTGCGAACTTTATGCTCTTTACCGCACTCAAGATTGTTGAGAGGGTGCCAGCTGGGATACTACACCAGGCGGCAACATTCTTCTTTCTCGCCTGCGGAGGCGGCATTTAAAATTGTGCGCTTTTCCTGAAAAGACGACTTTTTTCCCCCTTTCTGGCGGCAGCACTCATCACCGACGAACCGACACCATCGATAGAAGGGGCGACGCGCGCCGAGCACCTCAAAACTTAAGTCTGGCACCGAAACCGCACTCAGACGTGGAAACTCATGGAAATTTGCTGTGCGGGCGAAAAAGAACGTGACGGGTAGTTACTCTTGCTACTTGGTGTGATTTTATGCCACACAAGCGAAACCAGAAGTGACTGCTGCATTAGCCACGGGATGGTGCTAGCCCCTCTGTTTATCATCATCATCACCATCACCGCGAATTTCCTGTTTAGGCGATTCAACACGTTTTCATTGCTGCTGGATCTTTACGGTAGTGCTAGTATTCGCTAATATAGTAGTTCATTTCTCCGGTCGATGTTTGAGTAAAAGTGCAACAAACAATGACTGATCAGCTCGGCGACTTCGTTGCACCAAGGTTTACCACTGCGACGTTTCGTTACATAGAGGTCGCAAACACATGGGCTTCAATGGGGGTGGAAATGGGGAAGTGAAAAACTTGGTTGAATACAGGAATTCGTTACATAGAGGTTCGTTGCATCCAGGTTTGACTGTAATGATGATGACGACGACGATGATTATCACGATAATGATGATGATTATTATGATGTTCCATGTGAATGGAACATACCCAAACAGGGGATTTGATTGATTGTATACGGTTTAACGCGCCGACGCAACGCAGACGATGAGGCGCGCCGTAGTGGAGGGCTACGGATTAATTTTGACCACCTGGGGATCTTTAACGTGCGCCGAAATCTCGTACACACGGGCGTTTTTTGCTTTTCGCCTCCATCAGAAAAGCGGCCGCCGCGGCCGGGAATCGAACCCGCGACCTCGTGCTCAGCAGCGCAACGCCTTAGCCACTGAGCCACCGCGGCGGGTCCAAACAGGGGATCGGCCAAACATCAGGGGTATGAAAAAAAGATGTTATTTATTTACAGGATCCCGTAAATAGTAAATTTGGAGAGGTTGGATACTTTTTGAAAGCAAAAATTTTTTTTTGGAGGAGACCTGAAACCAATTACGTAAGTTTCAGGTAAAGGAATCCAATCAGAGCGGTAATCGATTAGAGTTTTCTATGAAGCTCAGACGGGCTGAGCACACATCCCGGCGGCAGAACCAGGTCTCGGACGCCCCAAGCGAAAGGAGGTACTCGGCGCAGATAATGCAATCCCAGGGCTGCGAAGCGGCCCTTCAGTAAGCTGCAATCTGATTGTAGCAAAACGTCGACTGACTATCAGGTCATGGTCGACGGACTCATCTTCATTGCAGTAGCTACAAAGAGGAGATTGCGTTCAACGTGGCCTATATAGATACCTGTTTAATTGCGGAACACGACAGCGGATAGTGTTTAAAATAACATCAAGGTTACGGGAAGGGCATGCCCATGTGGATTCCACGGAAATTTAAGGTGATGAAAGTCTGCCAATGATAATAAAACGATCTCCTGCTGGCCTTGAAGTTTTAGCATTCTACGATACCTTGCCGCCGTAATTAACGCAGTTGGCTGGATGACTTCTACGACTGTCCCAGGGAGCGCTATCCGTGCGAGCGAGTTTGCAGCTTCGTTTAAAGAAATCCCCGCATGCCCAGGAACCCAAAGAAGAATAACTTCAGTCAGATGAGGTGGCACGAGAGATCTAAATGTTCGTTGGAGAGGGGAATCTTGAGGATCCGTTAGGGCAGAGAATATTGAAAGAGAATCTGTGATTACAACCGGAGAAACAATCGATGCACCTCCCCGGATGAAATCATCTAGACAAGCGAAAAGGACCAGTTAAGGGTGGGAGAACATATACCTAATCCTGACTTTTCTTCGCACTGTGAGGCATCTGTGGCAATAATCGCATCAGGCTGAATGGCGGCCAACTGATCTTCGAGGAGCATATATTGAGTAGACGAGAAGGCAATAATTTGGCATTTTTGGGGAAGATGTTGCGGAAGTTCATCTCGGGGAATGTACTTCTATCTATAAACGGAGGGATCCTATTGATCAGTACCCGTACTGGCGAAATAAAGCTCTGTACTGAGGTACAGGTGCCGTCAGAAGTAACTGGAGCACGGGAGCTGTGGTCGAGCCGCCTAGGAGCGCCGTGTAGCTGCACCGGCAGTAATCGAAAGGAGCAGAACACGCATGCGCGCCTGCCGACGGTGATAGCCCATCTATTCGCCCCGAGCGCGAACACAGTCGGCCCCTGGCGGCGGCGGGACGAACCGCTCCTAGTGTGGATGGCGCACTCGCGTCGTCTGCTTTTTCACGTTGCGTGCGGCGCAAGACGCGTGCTGCACACGACAAAAAAACCAATATGTGTGCTCGTTCGGCAGTAAGCAATGACATAGTTACCTCTGCTTACGCATTTCCTCTAGAAACGCAATAATCAGCGGCCGTTGCGGGTAAATGCGGCGGTTTAATTCCACGAAACATCTTCGCCGTGGTCACCGCTTGAGTGTGAAACGTGTTATAAACATTGCTTCCACACATGGCACTTTTCGTATTGTTGGGTGCAGTCGTCTGCCGTTTCGGGCACGTCGAAGGGTGCTTTTTGAGGGTGGCGTGGGGATTATTTAAAGGATAAAAGTTTAGTACGCGAAACGGGTAAGTAGCGACAAGACCTGTGCATACGCGTGCAAATTCCACACCCTTGTAAAATTGCGCTGTGTCCTCATAGAAAGAAGAAACGAACAAAAACATTTACACTGCAAGCGACCCGTGCGCTATCGCCCATACATTACCGGACACGTATTTTACAACCGCAAGCGCCTGTGTGATCGTGTCCTTCCCGTACCTTTTCTAAAAGAAATACCATTTTTGGACAGTCGTTGCAGTTATACTACGGAGGAGGAATAAACATTTATTCTACTGTATCGAGTTGCTAACTTTACGTATTATTTAAAATATGTTTCTATGGATGAGCAAGAGTATTTAGGGGAGATTTTTCGGTAAAATTAAGCAGTTGTGAGTTTGCGTCTATCATGTGGCATTTCGTGTGTCATTTTCGTATATATCATTTTCAAATCCGACATAAATCACCTTGTCCAGAAACGTGTCTCACTCAGCATAACCAAATGCATAATATGGTCACGTCTTGACCTCTTAAGGTGGACCTAAGTTTAAAGAAAAGGGAGAAAACGCGTAATATAATGCACGTTGTTGCCCACATGTGTGAGGGGTGTGTTCCATGACTCGCTGGTTTTTTTTAGTTTTTTCCCACAATGCTTGCTTCCATACAATTTTGAAAAAGGCGAGCCACAATTCCTGGACAATCTCGGACCAAAAAGGGGTTAATTAGTTTTGAAAATACGTGTTGAAGTACTGCTTTTCCACCGCTACAGAACACGACGCCTAGTGTAGTTTCGATTGCGAGTAATACTGATAACAATAGTTTGGCTTTTCGCGTTACATGCGTTCTCTTCTCGCTGCTCTTGCAACGTTGGCAGGACCCCCCTTCCCGAAAAAAAAAAAAAAAACGAAATGCACAGAATTTCATTTTTTTAACCAATCCTCAAGAATTAAATGCCAAGACAACGGCGATATTCAGTTTACAAAACAAAGTAGTTACCGGGAACCCGTGGCGCTGATTCGCAACGAGAAATAAAAAGGAAATGTTTTACTACATCTGCAACAGCGCAACTTCATTTATTGCCACCTTTAGGGTTCGTAAGCGACCTTATACGCAAAAATTCAAACACATCTCGCTGTTGCAGGCACCTGTTAGATTTTAAAAGGAACGCAAATGGTCAACAAAGCAGCCGTAACAGAAAATTTGTGCTCACTATGAGACCCCAGAAGCTTGGTTTGCACACTGTAAACCTGCTTGTCATTTTGCGAAAACCTAGCTAAACATGAGATGTTGATCGTACTGCGTGCGTTGACAATTCAATTTGCAAGTTCACTTGCGACGAAAGCCGTAAATAAGTGATCCGAAACCGTTATTCATCAAACCTTCCTTCAGAGGCGCTAAAATTTCATTTAAAAGACCCGTTAGAGCGGTTACATTTATATCTCTGCGCTGATCAAAATTCACTAATTTTATGTTGCCTTTTGAACACACAAAAAATATCGTAAGCTCTTAGAAGGAATTTCGGGGCAGTTAAGTAGTGTTACCACTTCAGGGCATCTCACAAATGCAAGAATGCGTCATGCTACCAGTGAAAGCGATTGAGATTGCCGTTGTAAACTGAATTTCAGAGATCGAGGCTTCCTGATTTGTTTCTATTTATGCGTTTATTGAAGGCTCAAAGCCATAATCTGGAAAGATCGAGCTTGCTACGAGCCACAACGTACAAGTTCATTGTCACAATTACGGCCATTCTGAGATTCCCGATGAGTCGTCGCTTTTTTTGGCGTAGTAATGAAAACTTACTGCCGCTTCCATGCTATACATTGAACGTTGAGGACCCGAACTACAGCACACCACTCTTGTTTGCACCTTTCGTGCGCACATACGGCGAGAAAAAGGCACGAAGCGCGCCCACAGTGTGCATTCTTACGGGCCGCTCAGGGGAGCATCCACACTAGCAGCGCGACGCTGTCGCCACCTACATGTCGAGCTCGCGGCGATACCGTTCCATCGGGCGAGGGGGAAACGTACTCTCGTACTCAGCGGTCGCGGCGCGCGGCCGCCTTTCCTCGTCTCTGGAGTGGGCGCGCGATCACGGCGAGCCCGGCGCGGCTGCTCCTTTGCCTTGACTACGCTTCGTAGGCATCGCGCGTGCGGGTTTACCACTAATTTACGCATTCTTTTAATTAAATGTTGCTAATAAATGAGCGAGACTAGCAGCTCGTGAGTTGCGCACTTTAAAGCACACAAAAGTTTTGGCAGTTTTGTTCTTCTGAGCTCTTACTGTCCCACCTTGGAGTAGTGGCACAAAATTCTTCTACCTTCTTTCCAAACTAAAATGGGTCACTGAAACTTGCCTGCGCCGCAGATGGTATTAGTGCCATCCACCGTTGCTCCGGTCACATTGCGGCATACCCGGCTCCAAGTATTACGTAGGCTGGAGTTGGCGATTTTCACAGTGACTACTACCTTCCTAGGTTGCCCCTTTCCCCAGCCAATCTGAGCGGAAGGGGGGAGGGGGTTACTGAAGGGGATTCCACCTCCCTTCTTCCCCCATCCCCGACTCAGGCAAAATAAAATTGTTCACTCACTCAGTCCAGCAAAGAGTTCAGTGTATTACCCAAATGTGATGTCTCGTTGTCGGCAACAACAAACCTAGATAAAAGCAACGCAAAAGTGAACGCTTGTCTGGTTGCCCAACGGCGGAAGCTTAATAATAAGTTGGCCAACGGCGGACGCTCTCCAGGAGCTGTGCTGTTCATTTTATTTATGTTGTACATTAGTTGCAAGGCTAAATTGTGCTGCAGAGCAGCTTGAAATTCTAAAGAGAGGAAGTTTTGTTTATAGTTGGCGGCAGTGTTGATATATCGATAATATTTAATACGAACTACGTAATATGCCAAATATTTACTAAGTCCACCCAAAACGACCTGAAAGGATGTGAAACCAGAAGTCTGTTACACTGACGGCGACACGCGCTTCTGTTTGTTGCCCATAGGCGCCGAGCGTATCACGGTTAGATCGTTTTAATAAACATTATTCTTTGCAGTAAAGCGATCAAAATACCCGCTTTATGTTATCCCGGGCACACACACGCAAACAAAAAAATTGTGATGAAGTACTGCAAACGTGTTCGACATGGCATCGTTTACCCACCATGGACCACGCTACCTCGAAGCGAATTTCAGCTCCACCGCGGCCTTAAAAGCCGCCAATTTAAGCCAGATCGCTTAAACTGGTCCTATGCAACAACTTTCCCATTTAAAGTATATTACGGAAAAGAACGTACAACGCGCTACAACGGAAAATTCACCGAGCCGCCGTAGGCGCCCATGCGCCGCGGAGCAAACGCCCAAGCCAGCAAACCGGCCAGCTACGAGAGGGCGCTGCGCACGCAAGATGGCGGCGCCCTCGTTGGAACGGTCTATACCTCTCAACCCACTTCTTTTAATGCGGCTTCGAGCAAATCATTCGCAGCATGCTGATCTCAGCGATGGCGCTGATAGCAAAGGCGGTATCTATAGCAGCGTCGCTCCCCTCACACACTTTCAGCACACGCGAGCTGCCATGAGAGGCGTCGCAATCACAGGGATCTGAAGTGACAATGTTTTCTTCTAACATTTTTAGGTGGGCATGTATCAGTGCCATCGCTGAGACCAGTATGCTGCGAATAATTTGCTCGAAGCCGCGTAATAGTGGGTTGAGAAGTATCGATGGGCTATCACCGTCGGCAGGCGCGCATGCGTGTTATGCTCCTTTCGTTTACTGCCGGTGGAGCTACACGGCGCTCCTAGGCGGCTCGGCCCACGGAGCAAGAATAAAATAGGAGGGGAAACTGAGCTTCCTGGGGCAGCCTGATAACGTCACAAGCACTTGGCGAACGTCAAGTTTCCGCCATCTGGCGGCAAGCGAAGGAAGTGCGCGGTCATCGCCACGGCCGGCGTGCGTTCTGTTCGCGCTCGCCGAGTACAAACCGGCCGCGGCATCACGTCGGTATTTCGCCGGGCCGCCGAAACATTCCGTGGCCAAAGTATGGTGGCTAGAAGGGGCCATAGCCAAAGCAAGAGTGTGTGCGCTCTTCTGCGCTTCCGTTGGCAGAAGAGCCCGCCTTCGCGATTAATTTTCTGTCAAATTTAAACCGGCCGGTACAAGCGAATAAAAGGGGCATTTTCTTTTAATGCGTAAACAATCTTGCGCGTGCAGCAAGCCCAAAATACAAACCTGTAAACGCAAAAAAAGTAAAACCTGTAAACGCACGGCCTTATCTCGCATGCGATGCGCTCGAAGCGAGTTGAGTGCACCGGCCAATTTAATGGTTATGCGACAGGGCACTGAAAAGTGCCAGCGTCACCGATGTTGCGCGACGATGACGCGCGCGCTACGTCCGATAAACGCGCGTTCCGTGCCCGCGTCGCGCAGCAGCTCGAGCGCACGGAGCGTGGCTCGAGCGTATAGCGATTCACGCCTTGTGGCGAATGCTGCAAACAACAGTATTGCTTTTAATACATTCAACCAGGTGCCGCTGTAAAATTGTTCGCCGCCGCAGCTGCGGAGCTCCGTAGGTCGCCGTAGTTATCATTGTGACATTATCTGGTCGCTCGATCGCGCCGGCCGCAATGGGCGTTTCCTCTCCTATATATTCTTGCTCCGTGGCTCGGCCACAGCTCCCGTGCTCCAATTACTTCTGACGGCACCTGTACATTGCGGGCTATACGGTCGAGGACACTGAAGTACATAAAATGGGGGCGGTTCCGTAATAAAGATGAACATCGACCTATTAACCACAGATTCATAGGCTTGTAGGAAGGTAGTCACGGTGAGTATACGATATCTGGTTAACAGTGGAGGGATGCGGGCTTCCATATAAAGTACCGCATTATCCACACATTTAGGCAATCCTAAACAGCAGCGTAGCGCCTGCCGTTCCAGGAGGATCAGTCGATGGAGCTTGTATGTCGCAGCCCCAGAGAATCACACGCATCCAAACTCTAAAATAGGGCGTACACACATCCGGTATATCATAAGTGCGTTCCTGCGCATACCTTTTCTTCTACGGCTGAGACGCCGCAACATTCATACTGCACGTGCACCTTTAACAGCTGTAATGGCTATATGTGGGCTACAGTAAAGCCTTCTATATATGATGCCAAGATACTTTAATGAATCAATCTGTGGGATGATGTATTGGCGATAACAAAGAGTGATATTTACTGGCGTAGAGACTGGAAAGACTAGTGATGAGCATTTACTGGCTTTAGATATCAATAATGCCTAGTCTAGAATATTTAAATATACATTAATTCATGTTTTATTGCGTGTCCAATACACCATAGAGGCTCTTATAATGATTAGGAGTCCAATACACCATAGAGGCTCTTATAAATATGATTGCAGTGAGGAGTAAAGGTATTGAATATCAGACTCTGCAGTGAAAAATGCAATATCATCAGAATATACAAATGTATGTTCTTCCGAAACCACAGGGACCGCATTTAACAGTACGTTAAAAAGCACAGGCAACAGAACTACCCCTTGCGGCGCTCCCCTTGCTTGCGGCCGCCTACAGGAACAAGTACTACCTTTGCACAACAGAATCGTCTATCTTTTAGAAATGCACAAAGCTACGCTATTATGTATTTCGGAAAGTTTAAGCTGACTAATCTAGACAGCAAGGTGTGATATTCGACACTGTCGTAGGCTTTAGCAATATCTATAAGTCACCAAAGCAGCAACCTGGCTCTTGCGACGGGCAAATTTTATACGGCTTTCAATGTCGACGTGCGTACTCCAAATGGAACAGCCAGGGCGAAATACAATTTGGCATGGTCTGAGGATATTAGTTGTGGACACAAACTGCATAATACGGTGATGCAAAATCTGCTCAATTAATTTGTCCACATTGGATGTTAAAGTCATAGGTCTGATGTTGTGAATCCCAAAGCCTTGATTATAACATTCTTAAGTATTGGAATTTTTTAGAGATGCGCCCCGCATCAGGGACCCATGCATTTTTGAGGGAATGATTTTACCATGACATCAAACAGCTCAGACAGTGTTACCTCTACAAGGTCATTTACCGCATCTGGCGGAGAAAAGGAGATCGCATAAGCAGATGAGAAACGATTCTGCCGACCATCAGCAATCGATTCGAGTGACTCAGAGAGTTCACTAGTCGATAATACCAATGAGCCCGAATTATCAGAAGAGGGAACTGCTTTCCTAGATCGAAGGGAGCGAAAAAGGGCACGCATAATATTGGACTTGGAGAGAAACGAACAACGCTGCGAGGCATAAACTCCTTTGGCGTTGAAAACAGCTCTTTTGAATGTTGCAGAGGAATATTTGTAATTGCACCAGTTAAGTGGGCATAGGTTGTGGCAAAGCTTTTTTCAAGCCGCCTTTCTGCGCCTGTAGCTACGTGCACATTCGTCTTTTCCAACAGGGGCTCGGAGACACACACTTCTTCGACCAAACTTGAAATTGTGAGGATTGCGCTGAAGTAGTAAGGGAATCGCATGTCAGGTGGATTTTCTGTGGCCAGAGCTGCAATGGAGTCCTTAAGAGAGATTTGAAACTTACTGTATTTTACAAAAGTGCGGCTCTGCCGATCAAGTGTCCGAGTAGGACACGATCTCAAAAACTACTGGAACATGGTCACTGTTAGAATCCCCGTCCACCGTCGACCATGAAGATAATGAAGCACCACGGGAAGAAATAGTTAAGACCAGCACAGATCGCGTTAGTCCCTGGATCTAGGTTGGAGGATCCGAATTTACACATTCTAAATTATTGTCTCTCATCAGATCGAACAAGCGAATTCCGCAGGAGTCCGTTCTGAAGCCCCAACTAACATGGCGAGAATTGAAGTCACCCGCAAATATCACGGGGGGGGGGGGGGGGCGGCCGAAGCGAGAGCAAAGTCGAGTAGATTGGTATTTATGGCACCCTTCGGAACGTAAACATTGGCCAAGGAGAACGGTTGACTACCCGGAAGCCTTATCTCCAACGCTAAAATTTCAGAGCCTGAGCGCCGAAGTTCAAAAGACACTTTAGCCAAATGAGCGAATTTCGTAGAAACCAGAATCAACAACCCACCACCCCGAGACAGTCGATCCAGTCTAAAAGAACGGTAATTACTAAGAGCAAAAGGTTGGTTGTTGTTAAGCCATGTTACCTGAAGCAAGATAACAACCGGAGAAAATTGAAAACAGAGGCACCGCAGGTCCGCAAATCCGGCTGTAACAGACTGACAATTCCACTGGAGGGTTTTAACCGACCCTATTATTCAGAGAGACCCGTTGCAGAAAGTGCCGCCTCCAATATCCGATCATTGCCCCTTAAGCGAGGATTATCTTTCTTGGTTTTGCTTTCGGCTATGAGTCCAAGCCTCCAGTACCAGGAGATACCGAGCGTTTATCATACTGAGGTGCAGGCCACGATTGTAGGTCCGTGTCCGAGCCTGAAGAGTGAGAGTACGAAGCCAAAGTCTGGGAGTCATTCTTCGAGCAAGAAGCTGACGAGGATGCGGCCTCATTGCAAGGGAGAGGATCAGAGTCATTCATTACAGCAGAGAAAGCAAGCGGGACATTTTAGGAGCTTCCGGAGCAACAGATCCTGTAGAGAGCAGCGGTCTATCAGAGATAGAGGCGACTTGTGCAATCACTCGTTGTGAGGTAGTGCTAAAGGAGGGCGTTAACTGCAAATACGGTGCAAGCTGAGCCATTACCGTGCGAGCGACACACTCAGTGATATTAGCAGTTAACTGAGTAACCACTGATGCCACACCTAGCTCAACAACCGCTGCAATAGCTGTTCCAAAGGCAGTATCAGTTAAGGAAGGCTGCTAGATCTTAGCTACTGCTTTTTCCACTGCAATGACAATAGCACTCAAGAAGGATGGATCGGTCATCGATGAGACCTGGTTTCCTGCCACTCTCGCATATCCATGAGCCTTTTCTCTGACTAGAGACACTGCCGGGATCCCCACGTGAGCAGCGGCGCTTGTCCATAATCTCAAGTATTTGTACTTCCTGAGCTCTGATGGGGCAATTGGAATAATCTGTTTGGTGTCCAGACCCGCAAAGGCAACATCTGACATCATGCTCAGAACACAAGTCAACAGAATGACTTTAACCGCAAGATCGGCAGCGGAGAGACGATTTACAGGCCTTAGACGTGTGTCCAAAACACCAGCAACTGTGACATTGAAGGGGTCTCGGAGTGAGAGGCTCAAGTCGGTAAAAAAACTGTTCTAGAATTTCCTAGAGCATAGCCAATCCTCACCTTCCTCCTCGTTTCTCGTAAGCGCTACGTGCATAGCCGGCACGGCCCAGGCACATAGCCCCATGGTCTTTCAGACAGGAAGCATGGGGTTGCACTGCATCTTCCTCGGAACATAACTCCCTGAGGAAAAGCACCGTCTCGGTGCTACGTAGCAGGAGGAGTGGGCGCCTGGTAAGGCTTAAGTCGTGCGGCACGACCAATATCTGTGTGACGGCAACTTGGCGAACTCGTTTGCAGAAATCTCGTTTGTCACATCTGTAACCTGGCGCAAAACACGGTACAGACCATTGGAACACTAAAAACGTTTTTGAGACAGGCCTAATCGACGACTGGGGGACCATAACAGAACGAGTGTTCCAGCGGAACAGCTAACGCTCATGCGGCAGCGATCGTAACGAATCTTTTGCGACGTTTGAGAAGCTGATAGTTTGGCACGAGCGACATGCCGTGCGAGGTGGGCCCGTGTGGTCGCTTCGTTAGCGTATTCTGTTGCAGCTGGGCAAGGAGGAACCAATGTGTCCATCGGTGATGTCGGCTCACGGTTGTAAAGAAGATAAAAGGGGGAGAATCCAGTCGTGTCACGGCGAGAAGAGTTGTAGGCAAACGTGACACAAGGTAACGCATTGCCCCAGTCTCGGTGGTCAGCTGACACGTACATCGAGAGCATGTCCGTGTGTGTTCAGTTAAGGCATTCCGTAAGCTATTTGTTTGAGGGTGGTAGGCAGTCGAAATGTCGTGTGTGGTAGAGCAGGAACGAAGAATGTCGCTGACAACTCTGGACATGTACCGACCTAGGTCGGTAAGAAGTTGCCGAGGAGCGCCATGCTGGAGAATGACTCTGCAACGTCAGTCGCACAGCTTGCGGAGGCGGGGGGGGGGGGGGGGGGGGCGAGTAATGGCGAAACGCGTTGCGTAGCCCGTAGCAACCGCAGCCCACTTGTTTCCTGAGTTAGATTCAGGAAAAGGGCCTAGTAAGTCGACGCCGGCCAGATGGAACGGTTCAGTTGGGACATATATCGGTTGAAGTGGCCCGGCTGGCAGCACAGGTGGGGTCTTGCGCCGTTGGCAAGAGTCACATGCGTGGACGTAGCGGTGCCCTGACTTGCACAGACCAGGCCAGTAGAAGTGCCGGCGTGTGCGGTCATAGGAGCGAGTTAAACCAAGATCACCAGCTGTGGGAACGTCATGGAGCTGCTGTAGTACTGACAACCGCATTTGCTCTGGAACAACTTCTGGTTCGTGAGGTAAGTCCAATGGGGTAAGGAGGAGAAGAGGGGGAGTAGGAAAAGATGGCGGGCTTTTTACGGCGTTAGCAGAGCTGCAACGTGGCCACATAACTGGTAAAGTCTTGTAAAGTCCTGGCCAGAAAAATCGATACGCACATGGTCGTAGGACCCCGAAACTGTGAATTTGCGGCAGTAGCAGGTCATAAAGCTGATTGAGAAGGTCCAAGCACAGATGTTCAAGGACGACAGTAAGAAAGTATACAGATTATGAGGGTGCATGTTACGCAAATAAAGGACGTCATTCTGCAATGCGAACAAGCGCAGTGAGAGTTCCGCGGAGGTAGAGTTGAGACGGTCGATAATTGTTCGTAGAGAATCATCGCGGCGCTGCTCGTCCCGAGACGCAACAAATCCGTAATGGCTAGAACACTTAAGAAGGAGTGCTCTAACCGGGAGTGTCGGTATAGCGTGTACTGGGTAACGGGACAAGCAATCGCAGTCCTGATGCAGGCGTCCCGACCTAAAGACGATAGTAAATGAATACTCCTGTAGGCGCTGAGCCTAACGACCAAACCGTCCTGTTGAGTCTTCAAGAGAAGAAAGCCAATAGAGCACGTTATGGTCGGTTATCACCGAGAACTCCTATATATAGCCTTTATACAGGGTGTCCCAGCTATCATGCACCAAGATTTTAAAAAAGAGCAATGGCGTTACTCGAAGAAAACCTAGTGCATGATGTTTTCAGTACTGTGGAGAAGAGGACATTAATTTTTTTGTTAATGAGACTTCACTAATTAATTGTAATTAATTATCTAACTCGATAATTACTGTCCTAATCACTGAAGTGTCAATGAGGCACTTGTAGGTACCCACGAGGGGCATCTAACTGCGGTATTTTCAGCGACGAACTAATTGCGTACTCATTTATTCCGACTGAAAAAGAAAACCCGCGAAATATGAAAAATACCACGTGACGGCGCTCCCGCGCGCATCAGCAGTCATTCAGGCATTGCGGAATCAGGGTGTAGACGAGCATTACGTAAGAATACTAGAAGATATCTACAATGGGTCCACAGCTACCGTCGTCCTCCATAAAGGGAGCAGTAAAATAACTATAAGGAAGGGTGTCAGACAAGGAGACACAATCTCTCCAATGTTATTCACAGCATGTTTACAAGAGGTGTTCAGAACATTTGATTGGGATCACGTGGCGTAAGGGTTAATGGAGAATACCTGAGTAACCTCAGATTTGCTGATGACGTTGCCTTGCTAAGTAACTCGAGGGACGAATTGCAAAGCATGATTACCGCACTGGACAAACGCAGTAGAACCGTGGGCCTGAAAATAATGCAGAAAACTAAAGTAATTAATGCTTCATAACCTCGGGAGAGCACAGCGGTTTGAGATAGGTGGTGAGGTAGTGTAAGTGGTAAGCGAATATCTACTTAGACCAAATTGTGACCCCGAATTCCAACCATGAGACAGAGATAACTAGAAGGACAAGAATGGTATGGAGCGCATTCGGCAGGCATTCTGAGATAATGAATGGCAGCCTACCATTGTCCCTGAAGAAGAACGTGTATGACAGCTGCATCTTACCGGTACTCACCTACGGGGAAGAAACTTGGAGGCTAACTAAGAGGGTTCAACTTAAATTGAGGACGACTCAGCGAGCAATGGAACGCAAGATGATAGGTGTAACATTAAGGGACAAGAAAAGAGGGGAGTGGGTCAGGAAACAAAGGCCTGTTAAGGGCATATTAGTAGAAGTGAAGAAGAAATGGACGTGGGCAGGGCGTGTAATGCGAAGGCAAGATAACTGTTCGTCATTAAGGGTAACAAAGTGGATCCCTAGAGAAGGCAAGCGTGGCAGGGGGCGGCAGAAAGTTAGATGGTCAGATGAGATCAAGAAGTTTGCGGGGATAAATTGGCCACAGTTAGCACAGCCCGCACGGCTAGGCAGAAAGGCCGAAAGCCCGTACGCAGGTGTGCCTGCTAGCCTCGCCACCCAGGAAAAACATGCCAGGAAAAAAACTAGCCACTTATCTGCTTGCTTCACTGAAAACGTGGTCGAAAGATGATGGTCGTCTGCCGCCTGTACCATGTAACTCCTCCACTCTGCGCTCCCACCCTTCACGCTCATCCCCTCCCCGCTTTCTTTTCTCATGATGACTACAGCGCGCATCCTTTTCTGTTCTGCGTGGAACAGCTCCAGCGGGAGCTTTGTGCTTGCTTTGATCTCGAACGTGCTGGAGCCTTATGCGCCATTTTTTTTTTTACTTGCATCGTAAAAGCAATGCAAAGTGTATTTTTAACTAAAAGAACGACGTTACTCCTGGTTATCTACATTACATTCTGCCTGAAATGGGCCCGAGATTCCCTCTGCGTTAAATAATGGGAAGTCGTCTGGTACAATTCTTTTTGAGAAAACTCTAGACCAGAAGGAGACAGACAGAGGCATACAGGCCAAAATTTTTGTGATTGATTGTAGGGTTCAACGCGCCGACGCAACGCAAGCGATGAGGCGCGCCGTAGTGGAGGGCTTTGGATTAATTTTGACCACCTGGGGATCTTTAACGTGCGCCGAAATTTCGTACACAGGGGCGTGTTTGCTTTTCGCCTCCATCAGAAAAGCGGCCGCCGCGGCTGGGCATCGAACCCGCGACCTCGTGCTCAGCAGCTCAACGCCTTAGCCACTGATCCACCGGGGCGGGTCCAAAAAATTTGTGTTTAAAGAAGTACTGACACGAAAACTTTATGTTCCATTTTTAGTGATTTTATCGATCCTTAATGGTCTGACAAACCCGACACAGCACTTTAAATACTTCAGCGCGCGATAATTAATTACATTGAACAGCCTGAAAATGGTTTGTTTCAATTTCGCGCGCTTTCACCCGAAAGGCGCAAATGACAGCTCCCGGCATGACCTCACCGCTTTGTGCGGACGTCAAAACACCGCGGAGGCCGGTGGGGGCGTTGTTTCGACCGCGCCGCCGCCGGAGCTGAACGGCTGAGCTTCCTCTTGAAGGTGCTAGGCCTACCGTTGCGGCGGAAATTCGATGACCACTTTCAATAAAAGCCCTAATGGCGACTCATATTGCTATTCCGGGCTATATTATCGCTTCCTTTCCCGTGGGTCGAATTTTATTCATTTCAGTAACTCACGATGTCACCCGCGTTGTCCCGTCGTAGTCCGCACCGTCGTTGTCCGCACCCCTCCCCCTACACTATATAAAAGAAAATACTATCCGGCGCCAGGTTTCGATCCCTCGACCCTGCGGGCGGAACGCAATGTACATGGTGCTCTACCCACTGCGCCACAAAGCCGACACAGAATGGGACGCTACGAACGCGCCTTATATCGTTGACTCATTCAAATTACTGCTGACGAGCGCTCTCTCGTCAGCAGTTGCCACAAGTGCAACATTGACGTAACGCAAACTACTTAACGTCGTGCGCCCCCGGAAATGCTCTGCATTTGATCGTGCCCCTCGCGAGGGGGATGTTTCACTGCGTCGCCATGCGAGCAGTTTGCCACGCTTTAGTTTCAGGTCTTTCTTTGCTGGGGTGCCGACGAGCGGCGCCACCTCCTCGCACTTCGCCGCGGGAGGATCCGCGGCGGGGGCGAGAGATGGCGCTGGCGTCTCCGTCTCCTTTTCTGTTTTTTTTTAATCCCACGTTGACCACCAAATTATTCATCTTTTCCAACAGTGCCTTTCTGGGCAGCGGTTATATGTCTGTAGCCCTGGCTACGTGCACCCGTTTGTGCTCCTGCGCCCAGTCGCGGCGCCGGGCGCGCACGTGAATGACGTCACGAGTTTTTGGCGAGCGGTGTCCGCGTGACTTCTTTTGGCTACCGCGGAATGATGTCACGCTGATGTTCATTTGCTGAGTGCCGCTCCGCTTGCTGTTCCGTCGGCGCGATAAATGAGATCCAATTAAACTATGTTCTTCACGTCGCAGGCCGCTCATATTTCAGCCAGGGTATTCTGTTGAGTAAAGGAAGCGAACTTTGCAATATTATTACGCCGAAAATTGGTGGTTGACAAGTGAAGCTGTATTGGCGGCACAACGGTGGGGTAGTGCAAGTACATTTACATCCCATTTTGGATAATCATCAACTTTTTTGGATGCAGCGCCAGCGCAGTCTTTTGCACTCGGCGTTGAGACCCAATCAATTATGTTGGAGTGCCCCTACAGCAAAACAAAAATAAAGAAAACCGGAAAGATATTGTACAGTACGCCCACTGCATTCTGTAATTTTTTGCGTTTTCTAACATACAAATATTTTTCTAGCTTTTTTTTGCCATCCTGTTGTTCCTTGTTTGTTTTTTCTTTTATGGTACCCTAGCCCAATACAAAAGAATACCTCCACGCGCAACTGGTCTTCACAGTATTTATTTACACAAAAAACTCTACTACAAATCCAAGCGGTCCTCTTCCCTCCTGGTCCTGGTCCTCACCACCCACCACCTATACAACGTCCGACATGGCCAGAACACCATTAACTCCTCGTCACGATCTTCTGATCTGGCACTGGAACTCCAACGGCTTCCACTTCAAGAGAGCAGTCTTACAACAGTACCTTCAACCCATTTCCCGACCCCCCGATGTCGTACTTCTTCAGGAAACGCACAGCGAAGCTCCCCCTACCCTCCCCGGCTACCGCTCACATGCCAGCCCGCCTAGCGCCCGGGCCGCTGGAAAAGGTGTCGGACAGAGAGTATGTGCCCTGGTGCGCAAGGGTATCACCTTCGTCGACCACGCGATCCTGAGCAACAGCGCCATTGAACACTGTGCCATCGAACTAATACCGGCAAGAAGCGGAAGAAAGCACGTTCCTCGCCAACGTATACAGTAACCCCCAACACTATCAACAGAAGTTTCGTACTCTTATATACAAGACCCGTCAATTAGCCAATGACAACGCCGTATTGTTATGTGGCGACTTCAACGCCTTTCACCAAGACTGGGGCTATCCCACGACCAACTTCAAAGGGCGGCATCTCTTGGACGACGCCACGGACGCCGGTTTTCACCTCCTCAACGACCCTACCACATTTACCCGCCTCGGTTCGTCAGTCCACCGCGACACTAACCCGGACCTCACCTTCTATAAGACCGCCCGCAACGGCGCTCCGGCTCGGTGGCACAACACGGGGCAAACCCTCGGCAGTGACCACTGTATCATCTAAGTCTTCGTACCGTTGCGGTCCACAGCATCTACCCCCGCCTCCCGCAGGCACAACATCACCGATTGGAATGCTTTTCGTACCTCCCCAAGGGCGTCCGCAGAACTTTTTGCAAGGGGGGGGCATCCATCAGCGGGGGGGGGGGGGGGGGGGGGGGGGGGTACGGTTGGATAGCACCAACAAGGCGTTATTGGTGGTTACAAAAATTACAAACAGCGAATTAGAACCAGACATGGAGAATATACGTTGGATTTTATTACCGAACAAAGAAATAAAGTGAATAAAGAAAATGCGAAAAGTTACTGTGACTTTGTAAAGGAGAGTGATCAGTCTCGCTGCGGGAGGATTCTCGACTCACGCCAATTGCACACAGCACAATACGTTCACATACACAAAACTGCACTCCGTCAATATTCCTTGAATAGCAGCTGCAGACGCCTCGGGTTTTTCTGGGCAAATTGCGAGATGACATCTGTGATGAAGTCTGTTGAAATGGCTCACACAATAAAGATACTACTGGCCTCCCTGACTTTCAATGCAGTACAGGCATACAAGCGTTTTGAGGGGCTGATTTATAGGTTTTGTTTCGGGGCTTGGGTGGTGCCAACATTTCGCTATTTCGAAGGAAATGGTGTACTAGGTGATGGGATGGCACGGGAGGATGTTACACTCTCCCTAATAAGTGTAGCGGTGACGATAGCTGCAAATTTGTCCCAAAAATTAAGGTCTTGTGGTAAGACTGCATAAATGTAAAGTTTAGAAAAAAAAAGTCATACCTTTCAGAATTATTTGCTATCTTCAATAGCCAACACAGACAGTCTGTTTCACTGCCGTCATATGACCGGCAATGTTAGTCAGTGCCTAAAGTGCTATGTTGACCGCAGTCCTGAAGGGCGTTCCATACGCATACGCAGGACCTGAGTGTGCTAATTATTGGGTAGCGTGGACTGCTGGGCTGGTTGGTTCACGTACATAATTAAAAAACGTTTCGCTAAAGGACGGGACAAAGAAGAGAACGTCGGTGTCTTTTCTCCTCTCTTCCGACTTTCAGGGCATAGTCATTTTAATGATGGGCCAACCAAGCTGTGCAGCTTTTTTGTAGTGCATAAAAATATCCGAATCTCCAGGGAGGGGCAGTTGCCCCCCCTTGCCCCCCCCCCCCCCTTCCGGACGCCCATGTACCTCCCTGGAGACTGTCCCGTCAAGTATCGACGACATTGAACTATGGACACAATCACTGGTAACGGCTACAGAAGCCGCTTCCTCTGAGATCGAGGCGGACGACTCCATCCCCCACCTCGACAGCCGCCTCGCTCACCTGCTCGAAGCCAAACAATCCCTACAACGCCGCTGGCAAAGCCAACGCCACAACCGCAAGCTCCGCAAGAGGATTGCGCTTCTCAATCGTGACATCGAGAAACACTGCGCCATCCTCTGCAAACAACAATGGCATGCAGGGTGTCAGGAGGCAGACGGACAAATGCACAAGAGCCGCACCTGGCACCTTCTTCGATACCTGCTCGATGAAACCAAGTCCAAAGGCCCGCAGCGTCATGGTCTCGCCCAAACCATTCATCGTGCAACGAAAGAGCTCAGTGAACCTGAAGTTCGCAGACGTCTCGACGCTCGCTACTTGCCTTCCACCCCGCCAGAACCGTTGCCGGAGTACGCAGGGGATGACAACGCTCTCCTTGACCGCGACATCGAGGAGTGGGAGGTACGCGCAGTGCTACAGACCATCAATTGCAGACCGGCAGCTGGTCCTGACAAGGTCACAAACAAAGCCCTGCGAAACCTTCCCGACTCGGGCGTCACGGCCCTCACCCGCTACTACAACGCCTGTTGGCGCACAGGCCGGCTCCCCAAACGCTGGAAAGACGCCAAGACGGTCCTCATACCCAAACCCGGCAAGCCCCCCCACATAGACAACCTTCGCCCCATTTCCCTTACGTCGTGTGTAGGCAAGGTATTAGAACACGTACTGCTCAAGCGCTGGCAGCTCTAACCTCGAAACGGCCGAGCTTTACCCTAATACCCTCACTGGCTTTCGCGAGAAGCTCGGGACCCAGGATGCTATGCTCTTGCTCAAGCACGAAATCATCGACGATTCGACCCGCAACTTTGACAACCGTGCCGCCCTCGGCCTCGATCTCCAAAGTGCTTTTGACAAGATCCATCATTCCGCCATTCTTGCTCAGGTGTCTCGACTCTACATGGGCCGTCGCACCTTCTCCTACATCAAGGACTTCCTTTCGGGCGATACTACCACCATCCATGCCGGCGATCTCAAACTCCCTCCCAAGTCCCTTGGCAGTGTCGGGACTCCGCAGGGCTCTGTGATATCCCCCATGCTCTTCAATTTAGTGATGATTGACGTGGCCAACCACCTCGCGCGTATCCCAGACATCGGACATACCATCTCCGCCGATGACATTACCCTCTGGGTTGCAGGTGGCAGCGACGGTCACATTGAAGCCACACTACAACGCGCCATCGACGTTGTTGAAGCTTGCCTAGCAGGCACGGGCCTGGTCTGCTCCCCAGCCAAGTCCGAACTACTGATATTACCTTCCCACGGTCGCCGGCCCTGTGCCTCTGCGGCCGACAGCATCACTCTCCACACGCAAGACGGCACCGCCATTCCCCACGTCCAGACCCTGCGCGTCCTGGGCCTCCATCTCGACTCCCATCGCCGCAACGGACTCACCGTCACCAAGCTTGCCACCAAAACAACCGCGGCCATCCACCTCATACGTCGGATCTCTACCCGCTACGCCGGCATGAAAAAAGCTAGCCTTCTCCGCCTCGTGCAGTCGTTCGTCCTTAGCCATGTCGCCTACGTTGCCGCCTTCCACAACTGGCACGTCTCCGAGCGCACCAAGATCGACGCCCTCATCCGCAAAGCCTACAAAGCCGCCCTGGGACTCTACCTCCACACTAGCACCGCCAAACTCCTTGAGCTGGGACTCCACAACACACTCGACGAGATTGCAGAGGCTCAGCGCACAGCTCAGCTCGAACGGCTCTCCCAGACCCGGACAGGCCGTCACATTCTACAGCGCCTCGGCATCTGCCCACGACAGCAGCCCCCGTCCACTTCGACCTCTCTCCCGCCGGACCTGCTCCAGCAGCTTCACGTCAATCCGATCCCCAAGCACATGCATCCGGACCACAACCCCGAACGACGGCTCGCCCGGGCCAAGGCCCTCACTACTACCCACGCCTCCGACACCAGAGCATTCTACGTCGACGTGGCCGCCTACCCACATCGACCCAACAACTATGTCGCCGTGACCATTACTGCCACCACCGGTGCCATGCGCACGGCGGGCAGTTTCCCGGCAGCGGACCCCCACCAAGCAGAAGTGGCTATAGCCCTGGCCCTCACCAACCCCCGACTGTACCATGGTCCTCAGCGACTCGCGGACGGCAGTACTCCGCTACGCTACGAACCAAGTGTGTGCCCGTGCGGTGAAAATGTTAAGTGCTACGCGTTCCCGTGTGTTACCAGTGTCCCTTCGGTGGTTCCCCGCACATGTAGGCCGTCTGGGTCTCCGCACCGGACTGGACAATCGCAACGAGGAGGCCGACTCCGCTGCGCGCGAGCTCACCTGTCGCGCGGCGCCCACAAGTCCGGCCTCCCCACCTGCGTCGTCCACTTATGCCGAACCCGCCCCTCTTACGACCTACGGGGACATCCTGGACTGGTACCGTCTCACCCGACGCCTTCGCCCACCCCCTCACCCGCGGCTTTCCAGAGAAGAATATGTGCTCTACAGACAATTACAGACAATATCTCTCCTCACCCCAGTGTTAGCTAAACACGTGTGCTCCAGTGTCTATGAAACAGATACGTGCCGTTTGTGCTCCAGTGCCCGCACAACGACCGCCCACCTCCTATGGAACTGTCAATCGCACCCCATCGAAGCTCTGCAAGAGCAGCTCCCTCCCAACATCACAACCGCCATGAACTCATGTGACTATACTATACCCAACTACAGGCCGTCCAGCAGGTGGCAGCCGCCCTCGCTCGCCAACGGCCCGGAAGCGCAACCTCTCCGGGGGGAGCGCGAGCAGGCCACGACACGCGGTAGACTGCTACGACGTCGTGGCCGCGTCTTCATAACTGCAGGCTCTCAATAAAGTTGTTCTCTCTCTCTCTCTTATTGAATATCAATTGGTGGATCTTTAGGAATACGTGAGCATCTCGTCCCTCTCCTTCACGAATACGAGGCTCAGCTCGATGGGCAAGTCTGGCTCCAGCTTCACATCTCTGCCAGCGGTCTTTTTCGCGTCTCTCTCATACACCGTGCCAACTGTGCGTAGAACTTCAACCGCCTCAGTGGGCACGTTTGCTTGCTTTAGCAACAGCATTGGCTGCCTGTCGCTTTTTTCGACACTTACACTCCGTTGCCGTCATTCCCATTACCAGGCAGGTTGTGAGCCGTCCTTCGAATTGACGTATCCCTGGAAACGTAGGCAGCATTGCAAAGGCCTCTCTACTCTTTTGTTCTCTGTTCTTTTGATGGATCGATGCAAAAAATTTGTCGGTAGCACACACTCCTCGGTATTCAATTGCGTGGAATGCATGCAGGCAACCAAGTGTGCGCCGGCATATCTGTGGCCAAGCGTCTGTTGCTAGGCGATGTTGTGCGCACGGTCCTCATCCATGCAACCGTGTGAGTGCGCCCGTGGTACCCGTGGCCTCCGTGATTTGCTGCCGGCGGCGCGCCGGAACTCGTTACGTCGGGCTCCGCGGGATGGCGGCACTTGTCCAGCTAAGCACGACTGTGTCACTGTTTCACGTTACGAACTCTTCGCCGAACACAAAAGGTCTCTTCGATTTGGCCTGCACTTTCTGCATGAGTTCAGGATGAGTTCAGCCAGTTCAGCGCAGGCGCCGCCACTGCAGAACCGGTCCTGCACTTTTGTCGTCTGCTTCTGCACCTCCTCCCTGGGAGGTGCAGGGAAAGCGTGAACTCATCCTGCACTCTCTGCACCGTCGGTAAATCGAAGAGAAAAGTGCAGGCGCCGCGCGCTGCACTCGAAAATCGAAGAGACGAGTGCTGTACTACCTGAATGAGTGCAGCGAGTGCAGTAAAATCGAAGACACCTAAAGTATTGCGTCGAGTTCACTGTGAGCGCGATTAATAACATCTCTGTTGGCGCCACAGTTTAGAATCGGATTGGAACGGAGCAGATGACGCACGCCGGTGTCTTTTTTCTTCGGCGTGCGGCCGCAGTAGCCCAGGCCACGTGGCCTAGTAACGTTGGCCCAGGCCACCTTACCTAGAGTTCCTGTATATAGCTCCCTGCGGGAGCTATATACAGGAACTCTAACCTTAACCAGGCTGCGCCGTACCCATGGCGCATCGGCCATGTCTGTGGCCGTTTCCAGTGTTGCCAAGCGAAGAAATTGACCGCTAAACTTTTCAACGAATACCGCATAGTCTGTTAAACCTCCCATATCAACACTTCCAGTGTATGAACACGGTGTGTGTGCACCTAGTGACTGATTAGTGTCGTTTAAATGACTTCGGGTGTTGCCGAAACAATCGCTTCAGCCGTACTCAACCAGTGAAGGCAAGGCCACAAGTGCCATTTCATAGGCTGCACAAAATAAACGATCCAGAGGCATCTCTGAACCCCAAAACCCAGAGCTTGAGGTAGGTGAAGTTCCCGTTCCAGTCTGTATGGATAGTTTGGCATTCCGTTTTTAAGTGCTTGATTGTTTTGGTATTGTTTCCACAGGATACACAAGCCTTATCCTGTTTTATTTGCCCCATGGCCAGTTCTAGCTTCAATAAGAAATAGGCTCCATTTAGTGCTATAGTAAAATTGTGTAATGCCTTGTTTGCCTGACCCCCTTGATGTTTTTCTTTTCCTGCCTTTCCACCAACCAAACTCCCTTCCTCCTTCCCTTTATTTTTTTGTAGCCCCTAACATTTCGTCTGCATTTTGTTATCAGCATCCCGGTAGTCTTCTGCCATTAAGTGCGTACCCTTCATGGCCATTTCTTCCCACCTGCCTCTCCTCAAACACATTTTACTTTGTACTTCCCTGGCTTCCGTCTAACCACCTACATGTTTGCCTTCAACACTTCCGCCATTTGTTTCATTATTTTGAAACTTGTGTTGCGCCATTTAACCTCAACTTCATCATCATTATTTTGAAAGGAAGTTGCTGTTTGTTTTTTTCTAGCCTAGAGGTAGGACTGCTGGTTCTGATGCTAACATTCTAGGTTCGAGCTGCTGCAATCTTAATAATTTTGCAGGTCCCATGATTATTTTCACTGTAAAGTGTTCTTGTATCAATTCTATGCATTGTTTCTGCAAATAAGGGTGGTTTGGTACCTTTTAGGTCAGTTTAGGTGCAGTGCACAGCCTGTCACATTTTATTAACCACGCGTATCGCACACAATGTGCCCAGCTTGTACCTATCTCGCAAGGGAATGTCACCTTTCCCAACCAAGAGTAGTATGTCAGTAAACACATGCCAACAGACTTCTGCTTTCTCCTCTAATAAAGAGCCTCCTCTCTTTTTGTCTACTTCACTAAACAAGTTTCCTAGGCTGTCCTTTTTTCAAATTAATATATAACCCATTTGAAAGCTCTAAACAATGATACAGAGTGTTGCAACATTAAGTGAGCCCCTTTAAACAATATTTTGATGAAACCAGCTGCCCAACTAAGCTCAAATTTTTCACGATTGCTTTTAGAACCCCATATGTTACAACGTAATACATACAGGCAACAAGAATTCTTTGGTTCTTTTGGAATCAAATAAGCACCAGTTTCAGCTTATGAGTGCAAAGTTCACTGGATTCCGTTTTTTTTTTTTTTTTTGCTACACGTGGACAGCAAAAGCCAAAAAAGGTCTGTGCCCCATAGGGGAAAACAGGTTTTTCTTTAGTTGCAAAAAACCCGAGCACTGCTGTTTTGTGCTATTTAAAAATAACACATCATCATCATTAACAGCCTACTCAGGTCCACTGCAAGATGAATGCCTCTCCCATTGACTTCCAACCACTCCTGTCCTGCACTGCTGAACACATACGGAAGCAAAATACAGCCTTTGTTAAAAATTTGAGTGCAATCAAGCCAGTGATTTGCTAAAAATACTTCTACCAAGCTGATTCTATGTTGCAACACCCTGTACAATGGAACCACGCGAGCGCACTATTCAGCCCCATCAAAATGACCATTATGGGCTAAAGTATACATAACTGGTCAGAGGGCAAACTAGTTCCAGTGAGCAAAAAGATACCAACACACTTTATTAGAAGTAAACTTTCAATATTTAATAAATAGTATCACAGAGTCTTCTTTTTACAATGTCATAGTGTACAGCAAGACATAAAAGAAGTATAACACAAGGCCACATGTTGTGGTAATAGTCACTTAAATGTGTGGTGCATTGTAAGGGCCACATTAGTCACATAAAAGACACAAAGGGAAAGAGAAACAGAATAAAAGTACACATTTCCTTCTTGGAAAAGCAGACTGCCATGGAACAAAATCCTTGAAGCAAGCAGCAGACGACATAAGCGCGGGTGCTAACAATCACTGGTGGAACAGAACCATTTTTTTTGTTTGCTGTCTGCAACTCCAGTTGCCCCCAAAGCCAACACACCAGATCAACTACAACGCCTGTTATTCTAAAGCAGATTTGCTCTTTCTTTGCCTCAGACACAAGCTGCACAGGCTGGCACATATACGACAGCAAAGAAATTTCTGGCAGTCAAAACATTATACCATTCGAAGTCTTTCTAGTTACGATCAACACCATTCACCAACTTTCAATAAAAACCTCCAAGTTTAAGTCAGCAGACCAATGCAAGAAGTTTGAAGGCTGTGCAACAGCAGCCAATTCATAACCCTTAGCTCTGCTAGACAAGGCTAGTTTTCACCCGTTTCTCTGAACGTCAAACCAAACTTGTACCAACAATACAGTAGCATTTCAACGTTGCCCTACTTAGCCAAATGCAGATGGGACAAATAAGGTGCAGTTGTTGGTTGCACTGCAGCACATGGTCAATGCAAAACTACACCTAAACCAGACCCTTGAGTTTAGCCACTGCAAAAGCTATCATGAGCACGACGACCTCGTAATGCAGACGACATATATGGTGATCTGGCTCAGCACAATGGTCACTCTAAAGCTTCAAAGCACTGTAAGCAGGCAAGGGCACTAATTAACTTCTACAGTAACTACTTCCATCAACAGAAGGCTCCAGCTTGCGCCAAAGTAAAAGAGCAAGCAACAAGAAAAGCCAGGGAAGCAGGAACGAAAAAGACGTTCTGTAGATTCTCAATCACACAACCCGTTTGGTTGATTGTACAAACCACAAGCTACTATGGATCTGATAGCAACCTGAGGTTGCTTTAAAGGGATGCTTGTAAAACGACAAATTTTGGAAATGAACAATGCACCAGCAGTTCTACAGAACTTCAAAAATTTTATCCAATCACAGGACTTATAGCAAACAGTGTGGACACAACCCCCTGGGTACGGTAAGCAAAGGGAGCAGAAAGAAACCACGGAAGGCATACTTCTACATTTCGTAACAGTTTGCCTCAGGGCTTGCTGCCGTAGACAAACACAGAGGGGACAGCGCTGAACCCTTCAACGAGTTGACAAGTTCTGTTGCATGGTGGCTTTGGCGGACTGGCAGACAAAATAGTGGGGCACGTAATAAAATACCCTGACCACTCTAGGCAAACTGCATAGTACCACTGTGCCAAGTATTATATGCATACACCATAATATCTAAGGAAGCAGAAAACCAACTGTCTCCCCTCACGTACACAATGCAACTAAAATGCAGAAATATTAGACAAACTTTTCTCTCAGCAGAAAGAATTTCAGCCACAATTTGTCACAATGAATGAGCCAATGTCAAGGGGAAAGGAGGTGTAACACCACCACAAACCACCGGCCAAGGTATCACACAGCACCAAGCTTATATTCTACCAGGCATGAAATCTGCAAGTCAATAGGCATTTTCTGCGCTCAATTTTGGTTGTGGAACATGTTAACTTTGCTCTCTATTTCACAACACCTGTGAAGGCAGCTGCCATTACTATGACCATCTCAGTGCGTGCTTAGGAGCACTAACCACAGTGCAAGAATATATTTAGGAGGCGAAATGCCCATTGCAGCGACGGCAACGTGGATGAGTGACCCGAAATGTCACAGTGAATACTAATGTGGACTGCGAAGCTTCGCAGCTCCCACAGCGAAGGAGATGACAGCAGCAACTGATGGACAAGCTAATAGTAGCCACATTCCCTCTGCGACAACGCCGCATTTCAGCTGCACAGCAGAATGCCGATCGTGGCGTCCACACAATTCTTTCCCCTGCAACAGATTCCGCTAGCTTAACCTGCGCCTAGTGCTTGCGACGTTATCTAGCCATCCCAGGCAGTGAAGCTTCCCCCCCTGTCTTGTTTCATACTCCGTGGCACTAACACAGCACAATATTTTACTCTTCATTTTGCACCAAAATAAACGAAAGGGAGTGATTTCTTTTTACAAAGGCAGCAGCCACAATGAGTGGACAAGTGAGAATAAAAGCAAACCACTGCTATTGACCTTTCTACCAGTACGTAACATTGCATACTGTACACACATAACGACAACAGAACATCAACACTGATGAAACCAACACAGTTCTACAACAGCTCACATCAAAATGGCAAATTTATAAAAATAAGTGAACCCAGTACTCGGAGAAGTAGAAAGTGACAAAAATAGAAAAAAAAAAAAAGAAAGCTAGCTAACAGCATTCCAAGAAAAATAACTGCACTGCAAGTTCCATTATGGGGCACCGCAGAACAAATGCACTCATTGACATCCACAGACAAAGTAAGCCATAATTTGGACCATAGCCCTGCCCTCACGATGCGGGGCATGCAAATGGACTACACATGGCAGTTTAATGCTAATACGACAAGCAATTTGAACCATTTCTGGTCAGGTAAAAATTGCCATCTGGCTACATACCCCTCCAGTTGGCATTCTTATGGGTCTTTTAGTGCCCCATAAAGAAAAGTTCCACTAAAAAATTTGGTTATAAGCACTTAAATGAAGCATGTTTTTGGCTCCAATGAGTCTTCAGTGGAATTTCTTTTAAATGTGGCACCCCTCCAGAGTGGATGCCAGGCTTACCACATGTCTAACCATAAAAAATTATTTTCCTTTTCTGAACTGTTGTTGAGGTTGACAATTCTGTCGAATGTGGCACAAAGTTTTCTTTGTCACTGAAGTTGTCTTACTCTTCACAAAATCACTAGCCAACTTTCCGCAAAATGCGAGTGGTGGAATGGAAGCATTTATATGCATCCGAAACGACACGATAAAAATATTTTTCGGCGCCGGTACGGTGCTACCTTCCTCACGACAAAAGGAAAATAGCTAAGCTACAGGTAACAACTATTGTCATAAAATTTTCACAACCGAAATGACAAGTGAAATGTCTTGCCAGGATGCCGCACACAAGCAGCGCAGTTTTCGCCCATTGCTAGGCAATGGGAGAAAATACCCGGACCGGAGAAGGCAAACACTAGCGTGACAGATACCACAAAGGAGTGTTACACACATTGTAGCAGAAGTGAACACAAGATAAGTAAAACTGAAACCAACATGCTTCACCTAGTTCAAAATATTTTAAGCCAGACACCTGCAGTTCAACCTTTTTTAAAAAGCCCCATTTTGTAGCACTGATAAAAACAATACACTAAAGTTCAGTCTAAGTTTCACATTCAAGAGCAGTTCAGTCTAAGTTTCACATTCAAGAGCAGTTATAACACACAGGAAGCATTACACTGGAGAGGTCGAACTTCACTTCTTTGAAATTACTATGTATACTGGAAAACTGGGCGTGTATTAGCTAGCCTCGCTGCAAATGACGTCAAAATACAACAGTCATCCACCAACCCTGCCCTGGAACTCCCTCTCCTCTCCCCACCTCTGACCCCTCACACTCTGCCCCTCCTCACTCGCTCCTCCAATGATGGACCACGTAAGGACCACGTAAGGACTGCTCGAGTACTATCTGTTGGGACTTGGTTTCTGTTGCGCTTGAAGCAGCTCGAGCCAACAATTGTTTTATTGCTTCCTTTTCTCTCGTCTCCCTTCCACACCATCTTTAACTTTTTATTTGCTATAGTTAAAACTAATCCAACATGCATTCCTAATCACGAATGCCGGTATGCTTGATCATGTACTTTTATTTTGCCTCAAATACACCTGTTCCCTCTCCACTGAATGTGGACACATATGAGCCACGGCAGCAGCTTTAGTAGTTTGGACGTCTTGCCCATAGTACACACCTCGTGTTCAAGCATTCTTTCACCTTTTTTTTTTTTTTGGCTGGGAAGCTAAATCAAGTGACGGACAGACCAAAAATTTTCGTGTTTAGGTGGCTTAAGAAAGTCTACCGTCTCTAAAAAATTCGCCCTAAAAAGCAACAGCGAGGCATTAACTAATGTGCAATAATAACAAAAGAGTAAATTTGGCAGAAGTGAAGTAACGAACTATTGAAAGTACCATTACCTATGATGTGTAGGACAAGATAGAAGTTACACGTAAGATAGATGGTATTAAGGGATCCGATCTCTTACAACATAACATTTGCTGGTGCATTTAGTAAATAACATACACACACAGGATACTATAGGATTTTACGGTTTCAACTCCAACAACATATAAAGGCTACACAGTTGAAGTGGCAACAACAGATGAACAATTCTGATAACTGGTATCACATTATGTTGCCTCAGCGAGAGAATTTTCGTTAGTGCATGGGTCTAAAGCAAAGATAATTAGTATTCCCTGTGTAGCACCTTAAATAAACTGCAAATTTATATCTACTGCAGAAGCATAGAACGTGTAGCATCTGTATCCTAGCTGTTATAGCTTCTTTTATGGCTTTAGCTTTGTCATGGCTTCTTGGCTTTTTACGTTGCAGTAAATACAAAGCTGAAGATGCTCGGTGATAACAGGTCTAAATCTTCAGAGCAGAATCACGACAGAAACTAATTATGAATGCTACGAAACTGGTAATACACAAAGAGTCAACCACGAGTTCTTAATGCAAGGGGACAAGGGAGCAGGGAAACTGCCAAGGTTCAAACGGTTATAAAGCATAAACCACCCTAATCAATCAGTGAAAAATGAATTTGATACTTTCGAGCATTCTAGAAGCTTCAGATTTCACTGCAACTATATGTACCCCACACACAGAAAGATAAAACAGGGTAGGCACCCTCAGTGATAATACCAAAACATGTCTCGGCGCCTTTGCGATATATTAACAAAAATACGCCTACCACAAAAATATTTTGGTATCTTAATGCTGACTGATAGATGAACACATGAATACTGCTGAGATATCAATGAAGCTGTAAGAGGGCAAATGAGGCTTCATTAAGGTTCATCTTGCAAATGACACCAGCCTCCATATAGTTTCTTTCAAAGGCAGGGAGAGCAATGAAACGCTATGGTTCAAAAATGGCAGGAATAGGAAAAGAACTGCGAAGTCACACATCCCTTTCTTTCAACCCCTCCCCCCCTCCCCCCTCCAAATACTCTGGTGCCAGCCAAAATTACCGTATTTTCGCAATTCTAAGCACCCTCCCCTACTTTTCGGGAAATGTGTAAAAAAAGGTTTGCATGCGAATCTAAGCACCCTCTTTTCTAAGCAACCATCGCAACGTGGATTTCAGACACGTGGAAGCGGGCCCGAGTTGACATTCTGGCCATGTTATTTATGGAGTTTCCAATTACAACTCACTTTAATGGGATAGAAGATGACCTGCTGGGGGGTACTGAGAGCGGTGGCCCACACGGCACAATGTACTCGAATGGTAGGGAGGTGGACTGAGTATCAGACGCAAGTGTTAGGTTTACTGTCTGTACCTATTTTCCTTTTGAATGTTTCCCAAATAAAACATTATTCCTTGCACCCGTCTCATCGAGATATGGCCGCGAAAAAAAAGTATCGCGGAGGGGGGGAGGGAAGGAATCGCGGAAAAAGGGGGGTGCTTCGAATCTAGTAAATACGGCAATTGAAAATAATTTTTATGTCAAAGCTGGCGCTTGGGCAAGTTGGTAATCTATATTCTTGAAGTTCACGGTCCAAAATACAAAGACTAGCGGAATGGTGAGACAATTTATATGTGAAAGGATCTGGGCTTGCAAGCCACTTGGAGTGTGGCATTTTACCCCCCCCTCCCCTCCCTTATCTATTTCTATATTAAATAAAAAGATGAGCTCTCAACTGCATGCTCTTTGACAGTACTGAATACTGGCTTCCATCATTCTGGCATAGCCGTTTATTTTTGTGCAAATACTGCAATACTCCTGGGATAAGGGGCAATTAGAGTGTGAAAAAAAAAAAACACAAGAAATTTGACAGTACACAAACCATTAGGCAGCATGCTCCGTAAAAATCAGTCACAGGAGCATTTGAACATTTTTACACAGGATAGGCATCTATAATTCCCGCAAAAAAGCAGCAAAAGACCAAATTGCAGCAGCGTAATTTATGAAAGCACTCTGCTTCGTGAGAGGTCGTACCCATACTCTTTATAGTGTGCGCTGAGCTGCAGGTACTGGCTGATGGCGTTAGACCTCAAAGCAGGGCGTCAGGCCCAACATCGTCCCCTCCCTCAACTGCACATCAGCCTTTTCGTGAGCTACGAACAGAAAAATAAGAAGGCTTCAAACAGGGTTCCCCCGATTTCATAGATGCATCCTTACACTTGCATTTAAATGCCGATTCTAACCGTGAAATGGCCAAAAACAAAATTTTTCAAGGCTGAGAAAGTATGAAAAGTCCTTACAAATCAGCATGACATTATCGTAGCTTGTGTAGTGGCCGCTAATAGAGCAATGTTTTTTCTGTTGCACTGCGCTTTACAGTAAAACTAAGACTCTAGACTTCAACAAACCAAATAATGAATAATAATAACCAACATGCTAAAATGTCACTACCAATAATACCTCACTTGCATTTTGCCAGAGGATTCTTGCCAGCATTGTAAAAAAATGTACAGATGCCAACAAGCAGAAATGTACAGTTGATTGCACAAGCAGAAAATCTGCTTGCCATTCAACCTGAGATGACAGAAGAACTGAAGCAGTGCTTGGTTTGGCTCTTCTCGTCTTAAGCCCTCATTGTGCATTGCCTGTCATTTAAGTTAGTAAAAAAGAGCATAAGGAACAATGCACTCTCAGGGCTAAAAACTGCCATCAGGGACCTAAATTTCTTTTACATAGGCATCATTCATGTTTCTGCTAGTCATGCTAAGCAGGTTTGATATTTGATGACAAACCAATCCAACTGTTATAACCTCCATAAAGCTGTAATATATGAGCAGAAGCAGAGGCCCATTTTAGGGATATTGTAGTGGAAATTCCCAACTGTCTTTCCAACTCTTTTAGAGTGCAAAGTTACAGGCATTCGTTATATCCTCTTGCAAGTCCAGACATCATTGCCCCTTTTAGGAATACAGGAAAACTAAGCTAAGTATATGCATGTACAGTAAGTGGGTACATGCAAAATCAGACGAACACTTAAAAAATATGCAGCTAAACATCCCCCTAAAAAATGTTTAAAATAAGCTGTAAGAGACATGGAAAGGGAAAAAAAAAAGCTTTCTCTAGTTCCCACAGCCCAGCTCCTTTCTGTGTAGCCCAAATTTGTAAAAGCGGTGCATTGCTGTTAGCATAAAACCAGTGTCGCCTAACAGTGATCAATACAGCTCACATCAAGGTCTTGTCCGAGATAACATCTAGGTCATCTCTGCAGCGAGGGACAAAAAGTGTACAGCACACGTGCTCCCAGATGTCCTGAGGATACGGCTCCGCTTCCTCCCACCCCAGACTCCCATCTAGGTCAAACCTTTCGACAATTCCACTAGCCCTGTCAAATGTTGTGTCACTGTGAAAACCGCCCACAGTGTAGAGCCATGATCCGAGCACTGCCACACCTGCGTGGTACCGTGGAGTTGGCACAGTAGTCACAGCTGTCCACATATTTGCAGCGATGTCGTACGACTCCACAGACTCTGCCAGCACTCGCGTGCCTGTTCCGCCATCCTCGTACCACCCTCCGCACACCACGAGACGGTCACCGTAGACCACCATGGAGTGGTCGGCTCGGGGTGTGGACATGGGCATCATCGTTTCCCAGCTGTCGCTGCGCGTGTCATAGCGAAGCAGGGCACTGAGAACCGAGTCTGCGTTGAGGCCACCCGAAACGAACAGGTAGGGGCCCCAGGCGGCTCCAGCGTGCTGCGTTCGTGCCCCAGGCAGTGGGGCCACGGGCATCCAGATGTCTGCGAGCGGGTCGTAGCGCTCACAGTGGGCTTCCCCATCCTCGGGGGCATCCACATCGCCCAGAACCTCCCCTGCACCCCCCACGGCGTACAGGTGGTCGCGTGCCACACACAGCGCGAAGCGGCAGCGCTCCCAGCGCATGGGGGCCATGGTAGACCATTCCCCGGCCAGGGCGTTGTAACGGAAACCGAATGGGTGCACATTCTCCTGGTGCAGGCTCTGGTTAAAGCAGCCACCCACCACGTACAGCTCATTCCCAAGAACCGCAGTGCCAAAGTTGCACTGCTCGACGTGCGGGATGGAGGTGAGGTACTTCCAGCGGCCGGCACTTGGCAGGTAGTAGGTGATTTCGTTTGTCACTCCCGACAGGCCAAAGCCCCCCACTTTGAGCAGCACCAGCTCCATGCCTCGAGTATTCACAAGGCTCGGGGGCGGCTGGCCACCAATGCCCGACAAGTGGGGGGGAATCCTGCGCGAAAAAAGGCACTGCAGCACTGGCGAGTCCCATAGCTCGGCAAGCTTGGATGCTGGAATTTCCGAGAAGCACACGTACGAGACCAACTTGCGTGCCTGAGAGAGGCGATCGCCTATGTTGCAGGCCACCCAGCTGAGAACAAACGAAAGCACATCACCTTCGGGGCAGTTCACAGGGAAATCGCAAGCAAGCAGGTGTTCCATTTGCGTCGTTGAGAGCCGCTGGAATTCGGGTGTCTTCGCAAACTGGTGCAGGTTTGCACACATAAAGCGGTAGACTCGTTTGCGGAGCCTTCGCAACGAGTACGTTTCTGCAAGTGTAGCGACATCAATGCAATTGTCAAGGTCCAGCTGGTCTTGGAGGTAGGAAGAGCAGGCCTCGACAATGGGGGTCAGTCCAACATGATTGGCTGTAGCCAGGACATCCTGAATGTTGGCCAAGCTAAGCACCAGCCGCGATGTATATGCATATTCAAGCAGACAACGCAGGCCTTGAGCACTGACTCCATTGAGACAAATCTCGGGCTGACGGCTCTCAAGCATGGCATCTGTAAACATGGCACGGAAGTAGTCGCTGCACGCTGCAAGCACGGCACGGTGGGCTTTGAACTCGCGTCCACCGGCAATGAGAGTCACGTCCAGAAGCTGTCCCCGGGCTCGCAACAGGTTGAGGCCATTGAGGAGTGCGTTGGCATGTGGCGGAGACTCGAAGTGAACCATTCGGAACCCAGGTACTGTTCCGTCACTGTGCCTTGAGACTTCCTTCATCCTGTGCTGTGTGATTCCCTGCGCAACTTGATGTCTTTTCACTCCTGCTTGCTGCTGTCCACTCAGTATGAAGAGGTGCCTTGCTGTAGAATCATGATCGCGACGAGACCGCTGGCAGTGCTACCTGGGAATAAAAGACACACCTGGTTTCTCAGTGAGCATGTCAAGACAAAAGACCAAGGGGAGAGCACTACTCTGCATGCACCTTACCCACAGAAGCTTCTACAACTGCACTTTTGGAAAAGTTCTCAACGTAAGCAAGCACCTGTCCCTCATTCTAAATCAATTTGTAAAATGGTAATTGCTTATATCCACCAAATGCTGCATAAATTCTGGTTTTATCAGTTGATCTAAGCACAAAACACAGGTTATTTTAGAGTGTGTTGGAAATGGCTTAACTTCAATGGTTGTAGGTTTTCAATGGTGACTGTACAACGTAGGAATGCCCATTCTGCATTTCTGCTTTCAAAACTAGCAAGTTCCACATTTCCCAAATGTTTCTTTAGATATCTAGGCTTCAAGTTGAAGCTTTAAGCCCCAAAACACTGCCTTTTCTATAAAGCAGGCTACATGCTTCAGTGCAGGCGTCTGGACTAACAAGGACAACATGGGCTTTGCTGTTGTGTACCCAAATATCAAAAAATGCCCGATTTGATTGATTGATTGTAGGGTTTAACGCGCCGACGCAACGCGGGCGATGAGGCGCGCCGTAGTGGAGGACTCCGGATTAATTTTGACCACCTGGGGATCTTTTAGGTGCGCCGAAATCTCGTACACACGGGCGTTTTTGCTTTTCGCCTCCATCAGAAAAACGGCCGCCGCGGCCGGGAATCGAACCCGCGACCTCGTGCTCAGCAGCGCAACGCCTTAGCCACTGAGCTACCGCGGCGGGTGAAAAATGCCCGAGGATTACAATACTCCCTAATACAAAATTTGTGCGCAGCATGAACTGCAGTCTTCTCGGTCAAGGCGCATAGCTGCTGTGTCCCAGCAAGTGATCGCAGGATCATAGGACGCACGGCGGTGCGCATTACTCTGCCGCTATCTCGGAGCGCGTCGGCGCCGCCAAGCATGTTGTTGTAAATCGTGTTTGAACCTCCTGCGCAAATGTCACGTAGTTCAAATAAGCTATGCAACGACGATGACAACGAAAGACCTGAAGGACCGATGAACGTGCAGCATGCAGTGCAATCTGGGCTTCTGTGCTTTTTGTAAACTTGAAAGAACAAGACACTGGCTGTCATGGATACCTGGTTTTGCGTTTCCTTTCTCTGGTGCCGCTAGACGCCGAGGGTGGTTTTAAAACGTCTGGCACGGGCTCGGCATACTGCCTTCTCCCTCACACTTTTGGAGGAGCGTCTTGTGCTACCTCGGCGAACCGCCCTCCCCCTCACAATTTCGCAACACTCTCCTCCTCCGTTTTCTTTTAGTCTTCCCATCGTTTGTTCGGTTACAACGCCACCACCAAACCGCCAAACTGCTGCGAAAAATAAAATGTAGATATTTGTGCCTTGCACTTCCACCAAACTGCAGTCACTGTGGCCAGGAATTGAAGCTGCAAGATTGCGCCGTGCAGCATCAGGTTCCGCCAGCTGCTACGCAATCACTAAGTTCTACTCTTGGTGACACAACTAACCCGCTGTTTCACTGCAATTACTGAAGTACTTGGTGTAACCTATACAGAGCAGGTTTTATGTTGTGATGACTTTCAACTCAACTCTAACTAGCCATCTTGTACCATTTGGTGTGCCATGTTTGAGTGAATAGGTCAGACAGAATGTTCAATTGCGAACATGAGAATCTGCCTTAAAAAAAAAAAAAAACGAATGCACGCACACGCACACACACAAAAAACTGTGTAAGCCCTTGCTCTGTGGTTTTCATTCCAACCTCCACACTAGCTACTGCAGATGAGTAGCACTCTTTTGCTGCTTTTACTGGCAAGCTACAAACTGCAGTTACACAGTGTTTTATTACTGATTTGTGCACACAAGAAAAACGTATTAGCAATATCACAAGGTAATAGGAGTGTTGCACATGACACATGCATTTTTATTATTTCATGCAATAGAAATCTGGCACATAGATTTCAGTGTTAACGTGAGCGCTCTTATAACAGAGGATACAGATGAGCCAAAATTAATCGTTAACACAAAGATGTGAATATGTATAACACATAAAATACACCAATTTTCGTGCCAGTGAAATTAGGGTGTAATATCACCACACTTACACCGTACAATGACTGCACCTAGTTTTGATGAACAAGCCATTGAAATATCCTGCCTCCACAGAAAGAAATTGAGAATGTGGTGTGTTCTAATTTCATATAGCCCCCACAGCACTATTAGATTCCATTGTATATGTTACATGAATGCTGCTTTTGCATGTGCACAAGGAAGCACACTAAAGCCCCTGATATCAGGCAACGTGCAAACCACTTGACATCTTGGCAGAACATTCATTGTGGTTAATTAATTGCCTTTGGCCATGAGTACTATTTTAACGCGTAGCCTGTATCAGAATACAGGAGCACAAGCTTATTCCACTGCATGAAAATATATATATAGTATATAAAAAAATCTGAGAAAGCCATAACTGCACATACAACTGGTGCAAAACAAAATTTGGGTACAAATTTCACCTCCTTTGAAAGCTGCACGCCAACTGCACTCAAATTTCAAGTCGGCCAAATTTAGTTTGAATGTACAGTACATACCACCAAACCAGCTGTGACATGACTGGTAGCCCCGTGAAATATGCGGTTAATTAATTAGAAGCGGTTAAAATAGCTTCGTCCCAGACGATGCACCTGCCAGCGGATTGCGCAAACAGCCCCGAAGCGGAAGTGATATTGCGGCCGGCCCCGCGCTTTTTCCTACGGCCAGCCGGGGGAACCGGTCAAGCTCCGGTGGGCGATTGCGGAGCGTTGCACGCAGGTTCACCCCAGCCGGCCGGCCGTGTGCGGCCGCTCGATCGCCGGCTGGGCCGGCTGGAGCATCACTTCAGCTTGGCCGTAATGGCCGTGCTCCCCTCAATTTCGGTTTAGAAATACCCAATATCTGATGGTCGTCTGCGCCGTGGATACGCGCATTTCAGCACTCATATTTTGTATCTTGCAGTATTTTTTGGTAGACTATATGTAAATTACGTTTCCAAGAGGTTGGAATTTTGAGTGCAGTTGGCCTTTAAAAGGCCATTGAAGTAAGTAATGAACGTATAATTACCTCACCAGAATAAAACATAAAAAGTTGGAGCCTTGTTTCGAGTTTTTTTTGGCCGATTTCCATGCATTTTATAGCAATAAAATAAAGTTCCATTTCTCTTGCACTCCTCCCGCCCCTGCTCCGGCAATTTGTTGAAATCGGCCATGGCAACACAAGGCCAAGTTGCAGGACTAAGTTTAGCGGATTTCATGCTCAACCTGTGTGACGTGCGTGTGAACAAACAAAAAGATGGCAGCACTCATGAAATGGTTGAAAAATCAAAATTTTAGAGGGACACTGAAGTGAATTTGTCAAGCTCCCATTTTTGCATGCACTGCATAGACTGGCTCAAATTAACAAACTTTTCACCGTTTATCCGGTTGATAAGCCGGTAATTATTTTATAAAGCGCGAAAGAAGAAAAACTACCATGCGCGGTCTGCGCCGGCCGCACCAACTAAACGCTGTGACAACGGGAGGAGATGCACTGTGATTGGACGATGTCCAAGATTAGCATTCAAACAAGTTTCGGTTTCGGTTCTGTAAAACAACATGCTTGACATCCGACAGCATCGTTGGATGGGCATTCTCGATATCTCAGTAAGCGTCGTACCGCGCTTCTGCCATGTTGTCAGGTGTAAAATGCCCAAGATCGCGGTGGCTCAGTGGCTAAGGTGTTGCGCTGCTGAGCACGAGGTCGCGGGTTCGATTCCCAGCCGCCGCGGCCGCTTTTCTGATGGAGGCGAAAAGCAAAAACGCCCGTGTGTACGAGATTTCGCCGCACGTTAAAGATCCCCAGGTGGTCAAAATTAATCCGGAGCCCTCCACTACGGCGCGCCTCATCGCCTGCGTTGCGTCGGCGCATTAAAAACTACAATCAATCAATCAAAATGCCTCAGATAAGCCTCCCAGGATGGCTTGGAATCATAGCAATCACTACCCGAGGCCTACGCAGTGGATGAACGACCTCCGCGTCCCCGCAGGCGCTCAAATGCCATGTGCTTTTCCCCCATTTTTGGAGCTTGCCTCACTTATGCCTGTATCGTAAAAAAGTGTGCAAAAAGGCGAAGAGTCTTGATTCTGGCCTGTGCCCACTGCCCGCAAGCAGTCGGGCTTACGGCAACAGCACACCAACGAGAACTCGCTAGCGCGTCAGTGTCAGCCTGCACGCGTTCTGTGAACTAGTTCGTGGAGCAGTGAACGTTACGGCCCAAAAATGGTGAACTCAGTATAGAAAACATTGGCCGAAAACGAAAAAGTCAACTTACCAAAAAAAAGAAAGAAAGAAAAGAATGTACCCTCGGGGATTCGAACTTGTGACTTGCAAAATAACATACCTAGCGCTCCAGACCACTCAGCCACAGGCCAGCGCTGCCAGCGTTGGAAATATAAGGTATATAATGTATAACCAGTTTACACTTTTATTTAGTTTTACCATTTCAAGCAGCTTAGGTGACTATTTGTTGCATAGCGCTCATGCAGTAAGCGTCCCCCAAATTTCCACAATATCTCACGTCTAGCAAATGCATTTCTTAAGACGGAAAAGCGTTCGCAGATGTGTGGTCGTGCTGCTGACCGCTGTGCTTGTTCACCCAGCGCAAAAAAGTGCTTCCTGCTCCCTAGTTTTGCGCTGAATGGTAAAAGTTCCAGTTGATTTTATTTCCTTAGTACCTATATTGACTTCGCTGACTCTTCTCCTGCCTTCAAGTGGCCTTAGATTTTCCTACTAGCGTACCAGTCAGCGAAGCACGTCGCATGTGCGCTTGTGCAGCGCTTTTGTGGAGCGACCTGCACTTGGAGCTAGATACAGTGTACAAACTAACAAAGTAAAGAGAGGCACATTCTTCCATTCACAAACGTGTCGTGGCTTAGCTTCAACTGAGCGAACGAATTGCGACGACCCGTCGGCGGCCGGTGGACTAAACGCTGGGCCGACTGGTTCTGTCGGAAGGTCGGCGAGCCGTGCAGTAGCGCAGTCAAGCCAAGTCATCTCCTCCTGACGTCACACGAAAACGCCACAGAAAATGGGCGAGGATGCAGAGAGGACAGCATTTTCGAATTGATTTTTCTATTAAATAAATTCGCGTAAACGCACTCAGAGTGGTCGAAACATGGCCTATGGACTCCGGACTACAATTTGCGCTAGTAATCCCGCAATGTTTACGAATCACTTCAGTGTCCCTTTAAGGGCTCTGATAGCATAGCAGCGCATGGTGTTTTCTCAACTAGTACCCTTTAGAGATAAACAAAGACTCTAACCATCCGTTAAACAGACAAATAATTAAATACACGAGTTCATTGCTCAATGCAAAGATGAACACAATGACCAATTCACTTAGGTGTCCCTTTATAGCAAAGAGTTACGTAAACAAATTTTGCTGAAAAGCAATTTTCTCGGACAAACCGCTGGCTGACTCCTGCGGTAATTGTACAGGAGTAAGCCAGTGGAAAACCTACGTTCAAATAGCAACATGTTGGGTACCATTGTGGTTCAGTCAGGAAAAAAAAAAAAAAAAAAAAAGCCCTCGCTGGGGCCACTACGTATTGATTAGGCACCTAAAACGACCCTGGTGTTGAAGCACATAAGTGTAATTTGAGCGTGACAATTTACTTGTGAAAAAAAAAAGCACATAAGATGCTAGTCTGACAAAAAAAAAATTGCTTTTAAAGAACCAACATGTATGCAACTGCCGCAGTGCAAAAATTCTGATAATTTGGTAGCATAATAGCTACTGCAGCTCACAAGTCGTGATACAATGTTGAAAAAAGTGTTATTCAGATTTTCAACATTTCTTTGCTGATTGCGGCCAAAATAATGGCCCAGCTTCTTCCACATCTTTCTTTCCCTGAATGAAAACATTTTGTTTTGCCCACTCTTTCATTCAGAACAGTTCAATTCTTAGCAACAGCTTTTGCACTGTAACCTATTCCCTACGGGGAGCGGGATTTCTGACAATGACAATGTCAGCTCGTTTTACGGATAATATTTCGGTCGATGTAACGGAATCTTTCACGCATCAGTGTTGACTCTTTCATCACAAGCAATCATTCGAACTGCTGCAGGACCGTCGCAGACGACGGTATATTGTTTTGGTAAAAGCTGCGCAGACAACAGGATTACAGCAATTTAGCTTTATCGTATTTTCTTGCAACAAGTCCCGAATGACCTTCTCAAGAAGTCCTGAGAGCTACAGCTACCATTTTCACAATAGGCGCTACGAAAGCGGAACAACAACAACAACAAAAAGAGATCTCGTACGCAGAGTTATGTTGCCGGAAAAGTTTACTGTGATAAAGGCAAAGTAAAAAAAAAATCTATGCCAACGCTTTCGACGCTTCGTAACCTTCAAAATGTCATTGTGTCGAACAAATGTACCAGCCCAAATGTGTTCGACCAACGTTTTGCGTGACATTCAAATTCATACTCAAATTCCAAAATCAGGCGGCAGGTGATATGAACCTGACGCCAATAGATCCCAAAACGTACAAACGTTACGTGCGAGTTTACAAACGGAGCAAATTAAGCGTTAGGTAGCATTGCACACTCTGCAGGAAACTGCACAAGGCTTCATGCACTAACTACAGAAATTAGGCGTTATCGCTTATATTACCTTCCAGATGCAAATCTTCAAGCGAAAAAAATTCTGCTCCCTGTGCTTCGCTAAAAGCTTACCTGCAGCACGCCGCATGAGGATGGTCCCATCTCACGAAACGCATTGCAAGCTAGTACCACAGAACAGGGACCAAACCAGTAACAGCTCGGAACAGCGAAATGTCGATATCACGGACAGCTGTTTTTGTGGTTCAAGAGCTAGGACTAACATGGGTAAAACGGAGCGGATCGGCAACTTCTCGGATTACATATGCCTGATAGCTCACGAAGAAAGTACACATATGTCTAACTTTACAAGTTCTATTACTGGGGGTTGTAAAGACGTTACTGAGTGCGGGAGTTTCCAGTAAAAGCTGATTAGCAGCGACCTCAAGGCGAAAGTAGCGAAAGAGAGAGAAATAAAACACAGCTGGCTTTGGCTGCACTTTCGTTGGCTCGCGCGCAAAGGCGAGGGTCTACGCGCGAGCCACGCCAAGAACGGAACGTATCGGGAGAAAGGCGGGAGAACGGAAATAGGTATGGGTAATTTACCGTTAAACGTAATACTTCAGATAAATTGTAACAGAGAAAAAGAAGTTTTGACAGCATGACAGATAAAAGGAGCGAGTGATCGTAGGTTTGTACTCATGATAGCGGCAGCCTCCAATTAGTGAAAATAAAGCCGATTTAGAGATCATGCGTGAGATTTGTCGAACGATTTAAGAAGTTGTTTCTTAACGAAAAAAAATGCTGAATACGTTGGCATTTTCCAACAAGAAATGCGGCTTAAACCTTGTTTTATGTGCTTAAACCAGTTAACACTTCTGCCGTAATGCTGCTGCCTTCTTTTTGCGTGCGAATAGGAAAACAATGAAAGCCTGAAATATTACGTTTTGACAGTCAGTGCGCGTGCGTAGCAGCTTATATATTTGTACCGGTGCAAATATAGCTTGTACAAGCAAAACAGGCGCTCGGCGGCGGACACTGCAAACGAAACTAACAACAGATGGCGCTACCCGCGCCCTTAAATACGTATATATCTCTTTACTTTTGCTGAACGTCTTTTCCCATGAACAACCGAGCGTGGACGCAAGCCTAGTTGCGGCCAGCGGAGTGAAATTGTTACCTGTAATTGGCGTGTTTTAAGACGGGGCTAAACACATCGACGCTGTGTGAAGTCGGCCAGGCGATCAAAAAAGAGCCCGACAGATCCGTGAGTACGCGCCTGTGTGAATGCTACGGGTGCCGAGTGCTTCCGTGCTGTGCGGAACGCTCAACTTGGCAATCCGTAAAAGGCTACACGGGTTGTCGGTTGAGGCGGCTTGCTTTGCAATGTGAAGTTTACTTCGGGTTTAATTACGGTAGAAGCGACCGAAATATTGGCAGCATTTAAGGGATATAATCTGCACTGCGACAACAATGAAATGTATTTTTCGCTGTTAACCGTGTCACTAACGGGGTTTGCGGGTGGGAGCGGCGGCGAGTTCGGGTTGGAGGAGGCACGGCACCGCGGTCACTGTGGACACGCCTACAAAACAGGATATAATCTCGCGCGCGCACAACACATCTTGGCGGTCGATTGACTCCTGGCCGTCATGTACGTCTTCTCTGCTTCCGCGCATCCGACATCACGCCACCGGTCGCCAGCCGAATCGTGCTTTTCAAAAGCTGATTTGTAGTAGGCGTTGCAGCTAGGAGCGACCGTCTGACTAGACAGTCCGGCACTTGCGATTGTCGTGTTTTTTGCTCATCTGATGGTGCTTGGTCGCTTTGACGCCGTTAGACGATTTGCGCTGACGTCTAGTGAGACCGTACGTCATGTCGCATTAGGTAGTTCAGGCTATTTCATATGGCTTTTTTTTTTTGTCCTTGCACGTTCGGAATACAGTAGCCCACGCACATTGAGCGCACCGTTTCTTTTTTTTTTTTTCTTTCTTTTTTTTCAGAATAGTTAGAAGAGGCTTTTGGCCACCCTCCAGCAGTAACCATTAACGGTATCCCCTGACCATTATGCGCCCGCAGGTTGCATACTGACTTATGCAAAATCGGTTAACGCTGAGGGAGGAATGCACGCGTTTTTAAAGTATGCGGGGCTGTTATGGCCGACCGTCAATATATAGCCTGAACCGCTGGAGCTTTCACCCTACGCACTCCATAAACTCCTTGCAGCTACGTGTTCTGGTTTTCGTCTGAGCTGTAGCTGATTTTGACCAGGACTCATTTTAGATAATGGTTCGATCAATGCTCGCCCCAGATGTGGCTGTATGTGGGGTTTTAAGTTTTTGATTTTTATTTCGGACAAATTCGGCGTAAAATTTTAATTTGTGATCTAAATTTTTTTTTCGGGCCAGTATGTATTCTAAGAAAATTTACCTTTCTTTTGAAAGGTTGGGAAGGGATTGGAGTACAGTGTAGCCCATTTATAACGAACCCACTTACAGCGATATAGCGGTTATAACGAAGTGATCTTGATTTCCCGTCCCAATTATAGCGGTCTTATAATAGTCCAGATATAGCGAAAAAGCGGTTATAGCGAGGAAATTTCAGATTCCCGCTTACTTCGTTATAACCGGGCTACACTGTATATTTCTTTTCGATAACTCTTCCACTGTGTTTTTTAAGGCACTTCCCGTCTGTTGTACGCATGCAGTGGTGTTAGGACGCGTTCTGTCACTGGGAATGTGGTCACCAAGTACAGCGGCTAGAATTCTAGCCACTGTACACCAAGTAAGCGGGATGAGGGGTCATTGGGGCGAACGGGCGTAAAAAAAAAATTGCTGTACAAAATAGCGAAAACAATCACAAAGACTCATTGTTCGAATTAATCGAAGCATTGGAAACTGTCTAAAACCGGCACATTCGGCTTGAGTAATGTTCACTGGAATATAATAGAAAATAAAGCCGGTAGACCAAGGTACGCATCATGAAAGTAGAGACGGCCACGTCTGGTAGCTCCGGTTATAACTGGTCCTCCGCGTTTTCGGAGTTTATTTTTTGTGAAATTCGGAAGGTGTTTTTCAGAGATCATTTCTCGTTAATCCCCAAATTCTCCGAAATTTGTAGTGTGTACGAGATATCGGCGCACGTTAAAGATCCCCAGGTGGCCAAAATTAACCCGGTGAACCTCCACTACGGCGCGCCCTATCGCCTGCGTTGCGTTGGCGCGTTAAACCCTACAATCAATCAATCACTTTAATTTAGCCGCATTCTCAACACTCCAAAAGTTTAAGGTAAGTGATATATAAACACAATCGCATCATACGAAGCGCATTTTAGTTCTATGGAAGGTTTGAATGCACGAAAATATGCACACTAGCACAAATATTTGAATGATGATGAATAAATCTATTTGTCAAGCTGGTGCAGATGTTAGGGCACCCGCCCGGTGGGAGGCTTCCCTATTCCGGGATACCCTGAGCTCGGCTGGCGGTCCAGGCCCTCTTCATCAGTTCACGCTGGATCCCAAGGTCCGGGCTCGTCAGGTGGTTCGCCCACTGCTTGTAGGAGGGTGAATGATGGATTGTAGGGTTTAACGCGCCGACGCAACGCAGGCGATGAGGCGCGCCGTAGTGGAGGGCTCCGGATTAATTTTCACCATCTGGGGATCTTTAACGTGCGCCGAACTATCGTACACACGGGCGTTTTTGCTTTTCGCCTCCATCAGAAAAGCGGCCGCCGCGGCCGGGAATCGAACCCGCGACTTCGTGCTCAGCAGCGCAACGCCTTAGCCACTGAGCCACCGCGGCGGGTAAATATTTGAATGAAAAACGTTACGTTTGTACGCATTACAACCTTAGAGTTTGACAGACGCAGATATATGTTAGGAGGTTTCTGTCGCTGATGCAAGCGCGCTCCTTTCGATTGGTGACTCCCCGCCTTGAAAGTTCCGTCAACCCTTGTGCTAGAAATATAGGATGGCGACAAGCCTCAGAGCGCAGCGAGAAAGCGCTGTCCTTCGGACAGTGCAAAGTCTCCAAGACGACAGGAGTTGTAACAATGTTAGTGAACTCATAGTTCGCAAAATCATTCGCTAGCTGGGTCATGTCGTTGGTTTCAGAAATCACTGCTTGAAAAATCGGCGCGTATGGTTTGGAACCTGCGGTGCAGCTCAAGCCTCATTTTTGCAGTCTCTTATATGTGCCCATCTAGAACAGTTCTGCGTAGTTCCTGGGCGGTCCAACACTGCCCTCGCAGTAATAAATTCCGCGGACAAAAAACACATACGGCGCTGCCCTGAAGCCGTCCAAAATGACAAATGAGAGACCGTTGGATTCACAATTTGACCACCGTATCAGAACGGGGAGGTAAGCTAAGCCTTTGTCAGGTGCGTGCATGTCTTGGAAGAAGGGAAGTAGGCGTCTCCACAAGTGCAAACGGCGAGCGTTCCCAGTTCTAAAGTCCGAACTTCGACCATCATTTTTTGTCCACGTGCCCTCCAAAATAGGAGTCGCCCAGAATTTTTCCGGTGAGTGCGCGTTTAGGATTCTCGTATTTATTTGAAGGCAGGGAGCCCCGAGCGCAATGTATGGGCGCAGTAAATCTGAGCGCAACGATGGTACCGAGGCAGAGAAGGTCTCCCTGCAGTTTCTGACTTTGGGACCCCCTCCCTCCTGTGTACAACGGTGTTTTTGGTGTTGTTAACAATGAAGCACCACTGCATGAAGCAAATGCAGTGAACTGGGCGTTTCAAACTTAGGAGCCATGCAATCCCTCCTCCTTTTTACTCTCTCTCTCTCTCTCTCTCTCTCTCTCTCTCTCTCTCTCTCTCTCTCTCTCTCTCTTCTCTCTCTCTCTCTCTCTCTCTCTCTCTCTCTCTCTCTCTCTCTCTCTCTCTAGTTATCTATCTATCTATCTAGCTTGCCTGAAACCTCGGTCAAAAGCTCTTGTTCCCCCTAGCTTCTTTAAACATTCTACATCTCCTTCCATGTGTATGTGATACCACGGGCAGCGGCTAGAAACACGTGACCGCAAATCCACTGGCCTCGTGGATTTGTGGTGAAAATGAGTAAGCGAGATTTTTTGCCCCCCCCCCCCTTCCCCCGTTTTTGGGAACAGTGAGTACGGAAAGGCGCATTCCGGACAGGAAAGGTTGACATTTCCGCAGAAAGGAGAGGCTCCGAGTCAGCTTCTCTCGGGCCTCAGTCAAGGCTTGGTCATTAGTATGATAAACTGTCATGATAAATAAACAAGATAAACTGTGATAAACAAGAGAAAGAGCGAGAACAAGCTCAACTGCCCAAAGGACCTAGGTCCAGGCCCTAATTGTAGTCTTCAGTTCACCGGGTCCACGTAGTGTTTGCTGTTCGTGCGGATCAAGAGGGGAATGGGGAACGGTTAATGCGTTTCGGTGGTGGGTTGAATTGAGCAGGGTGCGACTGCGATAATTTGCAAGCACTGTGGCTGAGAACTTTCCAAGAGGCGTGCGCGCACGCACCAGTATGCGACTAACCGTGCGGACACACCGTGTCCTTTTCACTCTCGAGACGTTCCAGGTTCGAATGTCGATTTGATTGATTGGATTGTAGGATTTAACGCGCCGAAGCTACACCCATGGGCTATGAGGCGCGCTGCAGTGGAGGGCTCCAGATTAATTTTGACCACCTGGGGATCTTTAACGTGCGCCGAAATCTCTACACACGGGCGTTTCCGCTTTTCGCCTCATCAAAAAGCAGCCACCGCAGCCGGGATCGAACCCGCGTACTTTGCCTATATATATATATATATATATATATATATATATATATATATATATATTTTAGTGTAAAAGCGCACAAGCGCTTCATTCTGCAGTCTCCTTCGCCTACACTTTTCACCCGAGAAAATTCCTAAAGGATTTTTTTCTACAACCACGATCGATGCGCATTTTTGCTTTGGCCGGTTGTGTTCGGCGATGAAATATCTGGATTTCAAATCTGGCTGCGAGACCGGCCAGCGTCCCGGACGCTCGCCTTTATGAGGGAACGCGGGATCGATCCTGACCAGTCCGGCTGTTTGCGCCGTTCTCGTCCGATGCCGGCGCGCGCAATTCTTCGCACACCTGTTGGGGGGAGCAGCGCGGACTGACCCCGCTCCGTGCCGCCTCTCGCTCAAGCAGTATGGAGGCGGCGTGTCCCCCTTTGAGGGTGGATTCCACAGCCCCACATGCACCGTTGTCTGGCTGTCCGGGGAAGATCACCGCCTTCCCAGTGCAGCTATGGCTATAAGCGCGAGCCGCTTATTATTTACATTTCGGGAATGTGCCTCATCGCGCTTCCTCTCGGATTGAGGCTGCCGTCTAAAAGTCTAGGAGGGCAAACTACTCCCCCCAAAGTGGTGGCTTCGAAACAACACTCAAGCCCAGGCGCTTTCACCTGATGTATTCACGAGGTTTGTGTGAAGTTTCTATACTGGCACGGTAGAAACAGTACTGACAGACATATTCGAGCGGCAAGACACCCTTCATTCCAGCGACCGATTTGCCGCCGGCTAAGCTAGGTACGCCTATTTGTTGCTGGTGGCAGGAGGTGCCTGGAGTCGTGCACGTGCGTCACCTCGCGGCGCGTGTGCGGCCAAAGCTCGTTCACGTGTGAGCCCGTGGGCCCGTCTGTGTTAGCAGCCGCGGTGCTGGCCTCCGCCTCGCTGCTGCGCGGACGGACTTGCGGGCCCCTCCCTGTATACGGAGAGAGAGAGAGACAGAGAGAGAGAGAGAGAGAGAGAGAGAGAGATCGCGCCAATCCACCCCGTGTATGTGGTTGGAAAGCAAAGCTGTAAACGGCACCCATAACGATTACTCATGCGACGTCACTTAAAATCACTCACATCGCATTACAAATAGTAAAACCAGAGAAAGTGAAATGCACTTAACCAGACCATTTATTACTTCAAAGAGATATTCTTGGTAAGGTTAAACCAATGCATGCTGCATGAACGGTGTTTGGTAGAGTTGTATTGGTGTAGCAAGAGTGGAAACTTTTTTTTATAAAATCAAAGTAAGCTCTAACCCGGTGTTAGACGATCTGACTTCTCCGTCTCTGCGCCGCGGACGGAGGCGACGAGATTTGCGGCAGAGAAGGAGGAGGACGTGGATGAAATACTTCTGTTCAGATTTCTGAACTGCCCAGAGTGCAGCCCTGGGGAGTGATTCCTTCTTCTGTGGGGTCCATATGCAGTACGCGCGGCCTGTGTTCTGTCCACCTGCTGAAGCTGGGTAGGTAGAGAGGGCCTGGACAGCAGCATCTCCCATTGCTCTTGTTGGGTAGTTGACGGAAAGAGAGGAGTGTGCTCAGGGCTAAAGTCGCACACCCCGATTACGGGGCGGAGTGTTCCTACTTCTGAGCAAAATTTACATTCAGCGTCGTAGCGATTCGGATGCATTACGTGACGGCGCGTAGGCTGTGGGAAGGAGCCCGGATTGTATGAGCCGTAGGGTAGTTTGTTGTTCTCTGGAAAAGTCAGGGTAAGGCGAAGGTACGGTCTGTCTCAGAAGGCGATAATGCTGGATTATCTCCCTGGACGTGACAAGCGGGTGACTGTCCTCGTGCAGCTCCATAGCACGGGAGGTAAAAGCGCAGGCTTGTTGGGTGGGCGTATTTGTTGTTCTCCATTGAAGCGTGAGGCGGTGTCCAGATGAGCTGAATAGAACCGTTTGGGGAGTGGTTTTTTAGCACGCACAGTGCAGGTCAGGACACCCAACCCGACTGGGAATTCCAGTAGGCTTGGTGGGAATCGGTGACTACCCTCCGAACCCCTGGTTGAGTGAGAGCCAAGGTGATGGCTGCCTCTTCTGCTGCCGTCATTTCTTGGGTCCTAAGCGAGGTACACGCAAGGAGGCTGGTTCTGGATTTAGCCACGATGATGGCGTGTTGCTGCCCTCGATGTTAGGAGAAGTCTGTGTAGATAACTGATTTGATTGATTGTGAAGTTTAACGCGCCGACGCAACGCAGGCGATGAGGCGCGCCGTAGTGGAGGGCTCCGGATTAATTTTGACCACATGGGGATCTTTATCGTGCGCCGAAATCTCGTACACATGGGCGTTTTTGCTTTTCGCCTCCATCAGAAAAGCGGCCGCCACGGCCGGGAATCGAACCCGCGACCTCGTGCTCAGCAGCGCAACGCCTTAGCCACTGAGCCACCGAAGGTGGTGTTTAGCGCTTGAGCCCGTGCTTTTCGTTGACCCTCGTCATGTGAGGGGTTCATATTTCTAAGCAAAGGGAGCATCTCTAGTTTTAGTCGCCAAGAGTCTGGGAGTACGTCAAGCGGAGTGACATTCTGGGCTGCCCAGCCAATCTGGTGAAGCATGCGGTTACCCAACTCAGTTCTGAGTCGGACCTTCTGGTTAGAAAGATGGCCTTCTATCAGCTCTTCCACCGTGTTGTGGAGCCTGTGCTAAGCAGCCTCAGTGTGGACGCACTCATGAGAAGACCAATGGCCTGCTAAACCGCCTTTCTAATCATTATATAAAGCATCTGTATGTCTTCCTCGTCGAGAAGAAGATGGGGGTGTGTCGTAAATAACTCTCGAGAGGACAAAAGCTTCAATTAATCGAAAGGTACCGGATTCTTTTAGGCCTCGCTGCTTGGTGGCAACTCGCCTGATCATGTGTATGATTCGATTAATGCTATTTTTGAGGCGCTGCAAGGAGACGTCACTCTTGGTGTTGGCCTGGAAATGTAGGCCCAGGATCTTGATGCTGGGATTTGGAGTGATGGCCTGGTCATCAAGGAGTATTTGAATGTATTTCTTGATTTGGCGTGAGGGCGGACGACAAGGAGCTGTGATTTTTTACGTGAACACTGGAGGCCACAGGCTTTAGCACATTGGCGTACTAAAAATGAGATTCCATGGATTGGTGTGAGCTTCCTTTAATTTTTGTAACTCTTAGCACATGAGCAAGGTGCGCACAGGGCCGCTAGACGGGCGTGAGTGGTCGTGTGACGCTTTCACGTGGCATTCAGCGAGAAGGCAGGGAGTAAACCCGTTGATATGCATGGTGAGTACACCATTTGTCTTCCCGTGTTCGCGCGGGCACGTAGCTGAATCGGCAAGACAACGGGCTCTGGCTTTGGGCTTTGTTAGTCTATTAGTGCCAGGTTCAATTCCCGGCGGTGCCAGTAAATTCTTTTATTTGTTCGCTGGAGTTTTCTGGTGACACCAACGGTCGCGAAAGAACCCTTGGGAGGTAGAGGTAGAAAGCTTTGCTTTAAAACATCTTTATTTGCCCTGCCGGCGTCCGGGTCCTCTGCGCTCTCGCCCAACTCAGAACAATTTAAGGGTCTTTGGAACGCTTGATTGAAATGTTTTTCATTTCATGCATCTATACCTCAACTCGCTGCTATCTTTCCTTGCCACCGAGGCGTCATTTGACGCTCAGTTGCGCCAGATGGCACATCACTCTAGTTGGGAGGTTTCGTTACTACTGTGGGGAATGAAAATGCTGGAGCCACTGTTATTAGAGGGCGCGGGTCCGCTACCCTTCGAGGCGGCCTCATTTCTGATGGAGGCGAAAAACGGAAACGCCCGTGTGTCGAGATTTCCGCGCACGTTAAATTAAGATCTTCAGAGGCGACCTTCACCACAGCGCGCTTGATATCCAGCAGGTGTACCTTCGGCGTGCAAAACCCCTGAAATTTGCACGATAATAGTGATGGCAGGCTATGCGAGACGTATAATCTGCTGCGGTGGAGCCGATCGCAGCGCACAGCCTTTTGCCGGTGACGGCACAGTTTTCCCAGCGCTCGAAAGCGCAAAGGTGCGGGGAAAGCTTTGAGTCCACTTTTCATCAACATCTGTTCGGTGTCTGGAGACCCGAACACCTGCAGACCGTGCAATTCGCATTTTGCTAATTCGTGCAGCTGTTCGCCATGGTTTCTTTGTACAACTCGCTCAGTATCGCGGTGTTTGTTATCCCCTTATAAAGTAAAAAAATAACTAGACGGAAGGGTACGAAGACGGGACAAGACAACAACAAGCACCAGGGCTGTGTTTGTTTTACTCTCGTCTCGCCTTTGCGCTGTTCTTTTGAACAATAATAGGTACGAGCCAGGCCCAGTTCCGTCCAGTTTGCCCTTTCCCACGGTGGCGCGGTCCACCTTCGCAGCGCTTACGGTCAGAGCGGACGACGGGTCAAAACAACCCCTCGGTTATGAGATACCGGTCTTCGCCATGAGGCCACGACGACAACAGAAAGGGCTCAGTATATCTGTACTTATACACTGTGCATTCGTTGTCACCAGTGCGTGCCGTGAGAATGCGAGCAGCCCCCCACGACTTCCAGCACACATCGTATGCGCGGGGAGTCGGCAGCGCTTCTCGAAATGACATTGTCCTCATTCTGCGAGGGCATCCCTGCAAATGAACATGCGCGTTGCCGGGGTCGCCCGTACCCTGGAAAATAGCGTGGACCGGGAACAATTGCCGACGGTCGCGGTAGGGGTTGCGATTTCGACTTTTGCTGACCAAGCGTCTGACGTTGTCGCCGAATGTCGCAACGCTTTCCGGGACCGTCTGCAGATTTGCAAACTATGCGGAAATCCATGCCGATGTGTAGACACGTCGAGCAAATGCAGGTCGTCGGCGGGATATGACCACATTCTATGGTAGGAAGTCTGGAGTGTGCACAGATCGCTCTCGAACCATAATCGGTGGCGCAAAAAGCAGGAATCGGTCGCCAAACCTTTGTGCAAACACATTTTTTAGCTCCAGCGGTTTTTTCTTGCCGAGCTCGCGACGTCTTCTCGACCCGGAGCTTCGGGCCGGCAGCTGCCACGTTCCTTTGCTTTGGGTGCCTGGCGGCGTCGTTGCCGCATTGCTTCCTCTTGTGGTGACCCGTCTTCTCATCTGAGGCGGCGTGGCCCGACATTTTACGCAATGCCACCGGCGTTACTCTACTGGCATATAGAAACGAGGCCTTCTCTGCGCTACAAGTGCTATTCGATGTGTGCTATGCGAGCAGCTGTCGTTATTTCACATTTCGCCCCCTCGCCTTTTCCGCACGCAAACGCCTGTCTCTTTGACGCGCTTGCCCTTTCCTCAGTGAACACTGACAGCGCCCACTGTTCACCTGACGTCCTGAACCAGTTAGAGCATCTACCTGCTCTCCCTTTCCTCTCTCCGCTCACTTTGGACCTGCAGTCACTCGTACTTTCGGAGTGGAGAGAAGACTTGTGCCACAGGCAGGATATATGGTTTCCAGACGCCTTCCCGTTGGCAGCTGTCGCTGCAAGATGTCGCCATTGCGGTCCCTTTCCGAATGTGGGTGAAAAAGCCCGTTTGTCTAAGGCTGGTTCTCGCGCAGATTAACTCGCCACAGGGATCGCTAGTGTAACCGCGCATAGCACTTGTCCTCGTCGCAGCCGCGTTACTGGAATCAGCGTTGCTGGGCGCGGCGGCATGCGCCGAGTGTAATGTATACGCCCCGACTGGCTGTATTTATAGCCGATCGTGGTAGACGCTGCCAAAGACAAGCGACCTACTCTAGAGTACCCGATCGCAGAGGCGATGCGATGCGCCCTGGCGGTCACGGATGCCCCTTAGGCCTCCCCCACCACCCGTCCCTGAACTGAGGTCATAAGAAAGCTTACTCTCTCTTTTTCCCTTTCCGATCCCAAAGACGGGCGTGCGTTCACACAGCACGACACCCCGCTCCCATATACCCCGGTTTTGCACCTGTTGCTGCAACAGTTTATTCACTGTGACTCTTCACAGGGCGAATGTTATGGTTCAGCTATAGCTGCACGGGGAAATTTGGGTCGTGTTCTTTCATACTTAACCTAGAAGCGTTCTCGGCTACTCGCCGTACACTTTCGTGTTGGCAAGTGTGTATTGTGGTCCCGTTAAAATCCATCTTCTCCTGGCTGGTTTGGCGCCATGGGCCTCTTCATCGTCAAGCGAGTACGCTAACCGCTGTGTCACGGGAGCGAAATGTCTTCTGTATGCGCGGAGTTCAAGGTGAGCGGCTGCGCGTTGCTGTAAACGCCGCGGTTGCTAAGGTGCACAGCACGCTGTGGGAATAACGCGTGATTTGCTCGGATATTCTTGGATTGGATCTGAGTCATCGTAAATCAAGCGAGTGTGATATCCGCTGTGCCATATGGAAGCGGCCAATTTCTCTTCGTGGCCTAGGGTATGAGCAATCCTTCCTCCTTGGCTAAAGGTGAAGAAAATGAAGAAACACAAACGGCGATTGCAAATGAAATATCATGAGACAGCGGGAAGGTGGAAAGAAAGGAAGCTCAGAAAGAATGCGCCAATAAGGGAACACTGCGGGAGTCGCATTCCGTTCCCAGATCGGTGGAAGCCCGGCAATTTCTATATCTACCTAGCGCCATCTACTGGTTCGCTTTGAACACTCCCGCTCTTCGCTTGAGCAATCGCCTTCCTTTCCTTCTTTTTTGGTTTTATCGCAGATCAATATCTGTGATATATAGTGCCACGGCATCACGGCATGCTACAGCTGCCGTTTCAGCTGCCTTATTGTCAATAACCAACTTGCAGAGCAAATTCCTGTCACTACCTCTGTCCGCCCATTGTCGCATTTGTTACTCTCACTGTATTTAGATCCTTACATTTTATCCATTTTTCATGATGTCAACATACATACATACATACATACATCATGATGTCAACATACATACCATGATGTCAACAACAAACATACCTTTTGTCCTCCGATGCCAAAATTCTTGCATATGTTGATGGCGTTGCCGTTTTTGTCGTGACATGCGCAGCGTTGATTAAATTCAAGCTCTGCGCGAGTGTCCAGTTACGCCTGCGGGCGGCAAAATGCTCTTGCATCTATTTTCCTCTGAGCATTTATCGCCAATAGCTTTCTGATTGCAAAAATTTGGTGCGGGTTACAATTAGCGTTAATTTGCGCACGCGTAAACATTGCAAAACTACAAAGACTGTTTCCTACGTTTGGGCTGGAGCTGTTAGTCAGATGTGAAACGATAACCCTTTTCTTCCGGTGAAAGCAAGAGGCCTTGGCCTTCTTACTTCTACGTCAGTTACTATTCCGATTTCTGTTTTTTTTCCGTGATGAGCAGAGTGGCTTCCTACAAAGTGGTATACAGGCTTCCTGCACAGGGCATATTCTTGAGCTTATTATGTCCACAAGTCCTACATCTGTATCTCACTTGAAGGACATCTTGAAGGAAATATAGCAATGGCGTTAAGTTTTTGAATGTGCGGCTCTTCTCTGACCACTTGGAAACTGTGCGGAAAAAGAAGCTTTACAAGAACCCGCCGCCGTGGCTCAGTGGCTAAGGCGTTGCGCTGCTGAGCACGAGGACGCGGGTTCGATTCTCGGCCGCGGCGGGCGCTTTCTGATGGAGGCGAAAAGCAAAAGTGCCCGTGTGTACGAGATTTCGGCGCACGTTCAAGATCCCCAGGTGGTCAAAATTAATCCGTGGCCCTCCACCACGGCGCGCCTCATCGCCTGCGTTGCGTCGGCGCGTTAAACCCGACAATTAATGAATCAAGCTTTACAAGAACGTTGTTGGTAGTGTTTCTTCTTTTGCGGCCTTTCTGTATCGTACGCCTTTAACATCTGGACCTGACCACGACGTGCTTCGCCGAGTTAGGCGGATGCTGGTGCCTGCTCCTGGTGCCAAAACATTGTTTTAACAGTGCAGCTGTTTTTGCTTGAGCTTGGTCTGGTGGCGTTAGCAAAAATAATCAAGAAAAAAAAAACTTTGCCGCCTGTGAAGGGTGCGCCACCGCAGATAGGGTATTATAACAGTGAAGCCGACTTCCGCGCCTGCTCGAGTGTGAGCACAAGGGGCATGTGCGTATGCGCTCCCCGGATAGGCCTCCTGCGCTGGAGTTTTGGCGACGTGCAGCGCCCCTAGCGGCCGACGCCTCTGGGTAGTACAAAAGCAGACGACCCTCGCCGCCCTCCATGTGTTTTCAATTACAATTCCAGAGTGAAAGTTGGTTGTGGCGCTTTGTGGCGTGTTTAAATGACTGCATACTGTATGAAATAGCCCTTAAAGTAGTTGCAGAGGCTAAACAAAATAATATCCGCTAAAACAAGCCGATTTGTCGGCTTTCTTTTGAGCTAGCTGTCGCGGTGGTCGCGGCGTGGGACAGTATCGCCAGGTCGGGTGGTTTAACTGTTTGACGACAGTTACAGTTTTTTCTTCTTGCGTGCGGTCGACAAAGGAAAGTTCACGAGTAGCATAAACACGGAACGCTGCTCATCCTATATCCTGAGATAACTGCAAAAGGTTGCTTAAGCGGGAGCATGCAAGCAAACGCAAGAACTGCGCAGCCGACTCAGCTGACACTGCTGGCCTGGCACCGCCTTTCAAACGAGTGGAAATTTTGTTTCGTATTTTCGCAAACTAAATGATTCTTGCGTAACGTTTTACGTTGCAGGATTTACGAACGGCAGGGTACATGTATACTAACGAGTAGGTGGGGCAATAGCGCCAAATAAACAAATTAAGCGCTATTAAAGGACGCAAAACATGCACCAAATGCACCAAACACGCCCGCTGCCTGCAGAGATGTGTAATTCTATAACATCACATAACACAGCAGAATACACGGCGCGGGGCCCCGAATATTTACATGCGATCATCACTGACTGTGTTGGTTTTCTAGTGCAGGGGTCGTCGAATCTGAACGCCGACACGCAATTTTGACTTCAAATGGAGTTAGACGGCGAGACGAGAACAGAGAATTGGCGTCCTCCAGTTGAATTGTCCCCCCCCCCCCTCCCCTCCAATCTTCACACTTGGCCAGATTATTGTCAAGTATTAGAAATTCGCTGAATTTTTTTCTTTGCATTCAAAGCCCCCCTCCTCCTCCCACCCGATTTGCCGTCCAGCCCTCCGCCGTGTCGGCTGCATGGAACTCGGCCGTTGCTAACCCTCATTCTAGGCTATTAAGTGCAAACTGGGAATGTATGCTGCAAGAACGTAATTAAGTAAAGTGAGAGCAAACAAGGAAAGCGAGCGGCCTCTTAGTTCGCCCGACCACTTTGTTTTACGGCCACTAATTTCGGAATCGCAAAACGGATTTCACGCTTCCGACGGTCGCGGAATTTTGTCACTGAGACACGCAACAAAACTGCAAACTAACGCTGCACCATGTATTCGTAACGGCGAAGCAAACGAGAACTGTTTAATGAAAGTGCACGCATAGTGTGCAGGTACGCAAAAGAGCGGCGCACCGCAGCAGGCGAGCCTGCGGTCCGCCGGACTCGCTGGCTTTTTAAAGCGCGATCATCGCCGATTGCGTCACTCGTCTTTTTTGATCGGCTGTTTTTGAGAAGTCTTTGTCACCTAGAGTATTAGTTTAAACTAGAAATTTCACTTAAAATTTCTCTTCGTACGACCATCGATCGGCGAACCTGCGAGTAGCAGACGCCGTCACGGTCCCGGCACTTTCGTCGGCGCTGTAAACGTGTTTAGCGCTGCAAAGCTTTTTCCCCTAATGTCAAGTTGATCGCTGGTGACCACGTCGCAAAATAATCGGGAGCGTCGAGCTCATTTTGCTTCTGTCAACACGGGATCCTATGGGACCCGCGCAGTTTTGTACTACCCGGAAGTACTGCCCGGAAGCCGCTTGCGCAGCGCCCCCTGGGCAGCGCAGGAGGCCTATACTATACCACTTTAAAGGTGGTAGTCTTTCTTGGGCTACTAAAATGCAAAAAAAAGGAAATTGGCGCAGCTAGCACTAGTGAAGCAATTAGCGTCTCGAGTGGGGCCAGTTAGTTCATTCGGAACATGCAAAACATCGCAAAAAACGAGGACTAAGAAAGAAGGGCACATACGAGCGCTGACAAACAACCGAGCGTTTGAGGCGTTTGATGGCGGCAGGTTTCCCGAGAGAATTTCTGACGGCGGTAGCGGAAAGGCTCCTAGCCGAGTTAACGGGACGGAGGACTCGAAGGCATGAGGAGCTCGAGCTAGTCGAGAAGAAAGTCGCGGTTATACCGTATGTTCATGGCGTATCCCATCGGCTCAAGAAAGTAGGGAACCGGGCGGGCGTAAAGGTTGTGTTCTCAGCAAAAAACAAGTTGACTAGCTTATGCAGCAAAGTGAATGCTGAGTCGCAAAACGAAGAACGAAAAACGTGCACCAGGAATCATGCCGCACGCTTCACGAAGTGCACCAAAGAAACTGTATACGACATTCCATTTCGTTGTGGTCGCTCGTATATTGGGCAGACTGAAAGATGCGTGAATGATCACGTACGGGAAGCAACCTCGCAGTTCATTGCACATCATGCGGTTGCGTGCCCCGTCTAGAAGGCTGCGCCATTCTGAAGAGATGCAGAAATAGAGGCACGATGGAGATATACGAAGCGTTCGAAATTGCTATAAAGGATGAAAAATGCGTCAGTAAGCCGTCGCTGGCATTAACACTAAAAGAGATAAAATACTTGGAAGGGTAAACGTGGGAGTGTAGAAACAACACGATGTGATCGCGTCTATCATATGGTTGTGTAAATCATCTGTTTTTGTTGTATTATTTTGTATGTGACACGCGTATTTATAAGCAAGCCGCAATAAATTACGCTCATTTGTTTGTCAGCGCTCGTCTCTGCCCTTCTTTCTTAGTCCCTCCATTTTTGCGCTGTTTTGTACGTTTAGTGAAGCAAGGCTCTTGGAGAAACCGCGGACCTGGGGGTCGACCTAGCTTCTTCACCCCCTGGGATCTGCTGTCAGTGTATAGGGGACCGACCAGAACGGCCTTGTAAAATCCGGTTAAACTTCGCCTCGCCCCTCACTTGGCCTAACCTATAGCAAGAACATCGCAAAACCTTACTAAACTTAGCAAAGCCTAGCAAGGCCTAGCAACACTTAGCAATACCGAAAGAAACTATATAGGTCGACCCCTAGCTCCGCTGTTTCCGCTGTTCAGCCGTGCGCCACTGCTGCAAGCTGCGCCAATTTTTTCCTTCAAATTACACAGTGATACTTCACTCGTCTGAGTGCATGTGGCTTTAAAAGCGAGAAATATTCGTGCCGTCAGTGAGCTTCCGCCTTTGTAATGGGCCGCAAGTAATTGAAAATACGCTTAACTGCCGCAGTGCTACATTCCTGTCATTCTACAAATGACCCGGAAAAAAAAAAAACAGCCTACTCAATTTGTTTCGTGCCTATTATAGGGAATGATGCGCCTGAACGGTATGAACTTTTGTCTTGTTGAAATTGGAAGTGCCGAACCATTAATTGATCGAAACAGCGACCCGCGAGCGCGTCCTGTATATTTCTGAGATGACGTTCTGTCTTCTTGCAACGGCTATGAGCGGTGAGGCGATCAACCGTATTGGCTTGCCAGTTTTGGTGCACTTGATCGACATAAATTAAAGAAAGAAAAAAGTTTAATGCTCCTGTAAAATAGGAAAGTTACAGGAGCAGATATAGGGCTCCTGCGCTGCCCAGGCGGCGCTGCACGGCAGGAGGCCAAAACGACTTCCGGGTAGTACAGACCTGCGGGGGTCCCATAGGGTCCCGTGTTGACAGCAGCGAAATGAGCTCTGTTCTCCCGATTGTTTTGCGACATGGTCTCCAGCTCATCCCCGGCGCATCCGATCTCTTCCGGCGATCAACCTGGCACAAGGGAAAAAAAAAATTGGCCGCGTATCTGCTCCTTTCGTTGCAAATGTCGTCAAAAGACGATAGTCTTTCTAGACATTTGCCAAGGAAATGCCACCCTTTGCTTTCCCGCTCACCTCTCATGCTGTTCCTGTACCGTCGCGCTCATCCCAAGGTAAACACACTAAATGTTTGCGCAAGGTGATTTGAATTTACCGCGTTCCACAGCTACAGGCCGGGTTCCTCTATGCCAGCGCGGCAGTACGGCGGAAGCGCGTGAATGGAGGCGGCCAACTACAAGGTTTATAGAACCGCGTGGCCGTGCTCCACGTGCGTTCCAAGCAGAACGTGGAAACAAGTTAGTGGAACCTTTCGTTGCTGTTGCCGCGTGATTTTTCATATGCCGCCAGGAGGTGGCGGTTTTCTGCAGTAGATGTAGATTACCATTTGCTATCGGAAAACCAAGCATCCATGAATTTTTTAATAAAGGAACACTGTAAATATCCCTTGTGTACTAATTTCCTGTCTTATATTTGCGTAATGTCTTGTTCTTGTTCAACAAAGTTGACAAGTATGAACATATAAACCGGGCTTAGACGTTTATATTTGGCTGTGAGTATACAAGGCAATATGAATTTTACTTTGGCCGGGTAGCTGAATTGAGTCACAGACAGACAGACGGACAGACACAGACAGACAGACAGACCAAAATTTCTGGGTTTAAGTAGCCCAAGAAAGGCTATCGTCTTTAAAAAGCTTACCTGCGCTAAATAAGTTTACAGCGTCGAGGAAACTGCTGGATTGGTGACGGCACTTTGCCACTCGCAAGTTCACCGATGGTCGTATGAAGTGCAATTTGAAGTGAGAGCTTGTTTAAACTAATACACTTGGTTAAAAAGACTTTTAGATGCGACGGCATCTCATTCACTCGCCTTGTCCCTCCATACGGCGTTGTTGTCCGTCCACACCCCTCCCCGATTCTCCTCTCCTCTCCTCTCCTCTCCTCTCCTCTCCTCTCCTCTCCTCTCCTCTCCGATAGCGAACACTCTCTCGTGAGGGGCATTGGATTGGATTGGCTTGGATTGGATTGGATTAAAGTGGATTGTGTTGGATTGTGTTGCGTCATAGCCGCGCCACGTTGCGTCATAGCCGCGGCAGGGGGTTCACGGCACGTTTCACGCGATGGGAGAATCAACCTAACGGAAACAACAACGGAACCCCCTATGCGTCGCTTCTACACAGGGGTTCCCGCGAGGAGAGGTGGGAGTAATTTTTCGACAACCGCTGGTCAAAAAAAAAAAAAGTGACGCAATCGGCGGCAATCGTGCGTAAAAGTCGGCAAGTCCGGCGGACCGCGCAGGCTCGTCTGCTGCGGTGCGCCGCGTGCACTTTCATTAAACACTGCTGGTTTGCGCCACCGTTACGAATACATGTTGCAGCGCTAGCTTTCCTTTTATTGTATTGTGGCTCAGTGACAAAATACAGCGATCGTCACAAGCGTGAAATCTGTTTTGTGATTTGGGGCCGCAGAGCAAAGCGGTCAGGCGAACTGAGTGGCCGTTCTATTTACTTATTTGCGCTCACTTTATTACGCTCTTTCCTCATCTAGCCCCAGTTCGCACTTAATAGTCTAGAACAGGGGTCGCCAACGTTTTGAGGTGGAGGGTCGAGTTGCATGGAACCGACATGACGGAGGGCCGGACGGCAAATCGGGTGGGAGACGGGGAAGAGGGGGGGGGGGGGCTTTGAAGGCGAAGGGAGCCCCAATCCCCTTCCCTGGACTGGGTCGTATGAGGGTGAACTCCCCGTTGAGTTCAACAATATCCCCAGGCCTTTTCTCTTCCCTCCTTTGTTAATAAATCACCACCACCACCACCACCAAATAGCGAATTGCCAATAATATTCGACAATAATTGAGAATCTGCCTGGGTGTGAAGTTGGGGGACAATGCAGCTGGAAGCGATCAATTCTCTGTTCTTGGCCCATTTAGGGTCAAAACTGGCGTGTCGGCGTAAGGGCCGACACGCCAGTTTTGGCATGCTGGGGGTCGCATAATACTGCCCCGCGGGCCGTAGGTTGTTGACCCCTGCACTAGAAGATAACGAACACAGTAAGCGACGATCGTCTGTAAATATTTGGGCCGCGCACCGTGTATGCGGCTGTGTTGTTATGTAAACATAGAAGTACACATCTAAGCAGGCAACGGACGTGCGATTTAGGGCTTGTTTCGCGTCTTTTGATTGTGCTTAATTTCTTTATTTGCCTCACTTTCTACCCGTTAGTATAGATGTACCCTGCTGTTCGTAAATTGTGCGGCGTAAAATTTTGCGTGAAAAAAAAATTTAGCTTGCGAAAATGTAACACAAAATTTGCACTCGTTTTCAAGGCGGTGCCAGGCCGGTGGTGTCAGCTGAGCCGGCTGCGCTTCTCGCGTCCGCTTGCATGCTCCCGCTGAAGCAACCTTTTGCAGTTACCTCGGGCTATAGGAGAGCAACGTAGTGTGTTCTACTTTCGAACTGTTCCTTTGTCGACCGTATGCACGAAGAAATAACGATAAGTATCGTCAGGAAGTCTGCCCACCTGACCTGGCGATACTGACGCACGTCGCGACGATCGCGGAAGCTCGCTCAAAAGAAAGCCGATAAATCGGCTTGTTTCAGCGGATATTATTTTGTTTATCCTCTGCAACTACTTTAAAGGCTGTTTTATTCAATATGCTATCATTTATACGCACCAAAACGTGATTAAAGTAAGTACAGCCACGTTTTCTCTGGCATGTAATTGAAAACACATGGAGGGCGGCGCGTGTCCTCTGCTTCTGTATACCCAGTCGCGGCGGGTAGTGCACTGCATGTCGCCAAAACTCCAGCACAGGAGCCCTACATCCAGGCGAGGGTCCCATAGTTGAGACTGCACCAGGACCCTGCACCGGGACCAATGATCCATAATTTGGTCGCAAGTGGTGACTTTTTCCTGGTTACGCGGTCGACACCGTGAACTTGTGACCCGGCAGCCATGTTTTCCATGTAAAGTAGGGAAAAAAGGAGCACGCTGTTTGGCCTCCACGGGTTATAGCCTATAACCAGCGACTCTATGTCGCTGGTTCTGACGTCAACGGCCTGGGTTCGAGCTTTAGCAATTCTATCAACTTTTTGCCAAGTCCCGTGTTTTCTTTGTTATTGTAAAAATGTTCTCCTCTGTAGACTTTAATCGTGATTTGGTGTTGGTATCTTTTAGACCAGGTTTAGTTAACGTGCTACATAGCGCAGGAAGTGCTGGGCTTGTAGCGGTCGGGGAATGGAGTGCCGCGCCGTCGTATCGCAGTTCCCGGTTGGAAATAATAAGCCACATGCGCTATCGAGATCGGTATGTGTGATTGCTATGTTATAGCGTCAGACTGCACACGGACGCCAAACTAAGCGCCTGCTTGTCCGGTCTCTGCTTTTTCAACGTTTATTCATTCATCGAGCAGCAGTCATACCTTGTTGCTGCACCCAGCTGATCGCCGTTGTGTTGCCGTTTTTGCGCCCAGCCGAGTGAGTTATACGCATGCAGCTGCTGTTGAGAGAGTAGCGCGTCGCCTCGGAGACGAGAGTGTGACATCATTGCGATGGCATCCGCGCGCTCCGCGGTTGTGGGCGTTTTCGCGTAACCGTTACATTGCCGAGACAAGGAATGACATGTCGCCGGGTAGTGAAGCGATTGTGACGTTGCGACGCAGAATGGCGGTTGTGGGCCGCATGGCCACACGACAGCCGATGTCCACTGTGAACTACTCCCATGACCAAGGAGTGGTGCGATTGCGCAGAAACCCTGTTCCCACATAGGCCCGTTGTATAGCTGTGGCGGGTTCACGTGATGTGGTGTTGTGGACAAATTTTGTGAAGACCCTTTCAACCAGGGTTTCCAGGTCCTTAGAAAGAAAAAGTCGCCGGGAAATTGCCGAAAGCAGTAAAAAAAAGTCGCCACCTTAAAGGGAATGTTCGAAAAGGATCCAGAAAAGTCGCCCTTTTCAGCAAGGCGATGCTAGTGAGATGATTTTGATTACCGTCGCGGAAAAATGCGGTAATTCCGAGAAGTAGGAAGCCGCGTTACAATTTTTATTCGTGCTTTTCTGATGGAGGCGAAAAGCAAAAACGCCCGTGTGTACGAGATTTCGGCGCACGTTAAAGATCCCCAGGTGGTCAAAATTAATCCGGAGCCCTCCACTACGGCGCGCCTCATCGCCTGCGTTGCGTCGGCGCGTTAAACCCTACAATCAATCAATCAATTTTTATTCGTTTGCTATGGTCCGGCCGAGCGACAGCAGTTCACTACGGTCTACAAGAAAGCTAAAATATACAGGTTTAGGTAAAGTAGTCAAATAATATGAATGACTTATACACCGTGATATATATACACACTTCCAATGAGATATCAGGCTCCCATAAACTACTGAGACATTACATTTTAAACCAGTGGCCTTGCTTGAAGGCTTTAACGCCATTCATACGAAATCAGGCGCAGGATATAAAAAAGAGCAAGGCCAATTTAGATTTGTGCCAGTATGTAGCGCTGTGCGGTGATGTGTTTGAGGGACCGATTAGTTGGGACATATTCTAGAATTTGCGAGATAACCGTCATCTGCCTAAAAGTTTGTTCTGCTCTATTTGTTCAGTTTGTCTCAACGGCTGAGATGCACTGGAAGATCATACAAGACCATTTTTGCGAAAAGTGGGGCATCGGAAAAGCCCGAAAAAATACATAAAATCATCAATGCTCAAAGGCGCCAGAAAGTAGCCGAGTCGCCACACTGAAATTTTCGTCACCACGAGTCTCTAAAAGTCGCCAGTTTGGGGACAAATCGCCAGACCTGGTAACCCTGCTTTCAACACGCAGTATAGGTGTCTCAGGTTTCAAAGGCAGTGGCCACCGCTCTAAGTCTTGCTTGAACGGATCAAATATGCATACCCGTTATGGTGGTTCGGTGAATAAGCTGCTGTGTCAAGAAAATGCCGACGATCGGGTGGAATCTCTATACGATTTGATTATGATTATGAGGATGATGCCTTTAATGTTTCTGGCTCGTACCCACAATGGGCATTGGGCAGGGCTAAATCATCAATTGTACTTCAATTGGACTTTGAAAGATTATTTTATTCCCAGAAAAAAAGGAGGCCGTGAAAAGGGAGTTGACAAATATGATTAAAACCCGATTTTCCCAATAATCCTGAATTTTTTAGCAATTCAAGCAACCTGTAGCAGGTATATAAGCTTGAAAACAGTTGTATGCAGTAAAATGTCGTAAAACGAAATGAGATACAAACGAGGCAATAAATATAACGAAGCAATCGTAATTTCCTTTCAAATTTCCATGCACGCCCATGTGTTTTTAATGAAGCTAAAATTTCCTCGAAATGGGTATAAGGAACCTTCTTTTTTTTTTTTTTTTTTTTTTTCATAGCGAGCATTTACGGACCATTTTTGTACCCGACAGGTCAATGTCTTATACCGCGTGACGGGTTCCGTCATATCCCGGATGCGGTAATTCAAAACTCGCACTAGCTAGGGGCCGCCAGCTCCAGCGCGCTAAAATGGCTGCAAGCGCCTGGCCACACGTGCGAGGGTGCGCGTCTCCCGGGCTCCCGGTAGGTAGGGTGCCTGGATGTTCCTCCAGGCGCTCTACCGGGATGCGGCCGACCTGCTGCGCCGCTTCTTTGGCGCTCACGAGGACGGTGAGGACGAACTCGAAATCGTGGCTGCAGCTGGAAAAAAAAAAATCGGGTTATCTCCACTAACGTGAAACCTGGGGAGGGGCGAAGCATGCAGTGTAAAGTCTATTCTTGACGCCTTGTTGTTTTTGCCCACGGAGGTGAAACCGTTTGGGGGTAGAGGTATACAGCTTTGCTGTAAAAATCTCGTGTCTTTGAAGCCCGAAGCGTTCCAGCGCGAGGCGTTGGAAAACGAGTGCCCCGGCGTTTTAGTGCTGGGACTACATGAAAGGACGACTGGAGGCGCTGACAGCCCGAGCCCATAAAAGCCATCATTTGCGTGAAGAAAACGCGGCAAAACTCTGTAAACGACTTTTTCTCTGCGAAGTGAGCCGCCAGTTCGTGGGCTGTGAAATGATCATGGATGAGCCGTTTGGCGTGAACAAAGTAACGATTATTTGCTAGGTTTCTTTTTTGGTTGTTTTTCTTGTTTTCTCGGGCTGTTGCGAGTTTTGGTGATGAGTACATCCTCTCTTGCTTGCTAATGGTCGGTAAAAATAGACAACGGCTGCAACGAAGTAATTACGACCCCCCTTCAACTTCATTATAACGAGGTTTTACTGTATATCCCTTTTTGTGTACCCCAAATTTGTTGCTGCAACGGATAAGTGGGACAGAAAGGGTCGACCCCATACGCTCAAATCGGCTCCTTAGAAAGCACCTCTTCCGGGACCTGGCTCCGTCCACATTGTTCCGTAGGGGAAAGACCCGTTCTAAGCAGGTATAAATTTAGCCTAGGAATACTGCAGAACAGCTCGATTAAAAACTACACGGAGGACGGTCGCGATGGCCGCTAACGTTCTTTTTCGTCATTGACTTCTGCAAAATGTGTGTGTCTTCTGCATGATGATAATGATGACCCGCGCCGTGATCGCCCTGGATGCTATCGACCTTCTTTATTTACACTTTTTCACATCCAAGATGTCTAAAAATTCTGGAGAAATATTGATGTAGATTTGTATGAGCAATATTCTGACGCAGAAACAATCTCTTGGGGCTGATAAATGTTGGAGGGTTGTGTGTAAATAGGTTTGCCTTTTTCATACCCTTAGTTGTGACATTAAAAAGCTTCTTGTCATCTCTAACGTCGGGGAAGCACCGTGCTCTCCAAAAAGCAATCAATACCCAGCTGTTTTAGCTCGGGGACGATGAATGTCTGCCTCTGTCTGTCTGCCTCTGTCTGTCTGTCTGTCTGTCTGTCTGTCTGTCTGTCTGTCTGTCTGTCTGTCTGTCAGTTTCAATTAGTCATGCCTTGTGTTTATTATAGACTGAACATGTGTTTATTATAGACTGAACATGCACGTGCTCTGAACTGCGATACCCGAAGCAGCTTGGCGGGCCGTTGTCACTAGCGTCGCTGACGAACTTACTGCGGAGTTTTCCCGACTGCGGAGTCCTACTGCGGAGTTTACTGCGGAGTCTTGTTTTGAGTCGACCAGCTTGTTTTGCGGCATACATTTAGCGCTTACATTTAACGCTGACGGTGACATGCTCTTCAAACCACTGTGAAAGCTAGGTGTAGAGACATGTTTATTGGTCCTTCGTTCTCGATTTGTATTACTGCTTAAGCATTTTAGGACCACTTTCTCCGGAAAAAGTGGACGTCTGTTCTCAACATGCCGCGGTACGCGTAAATTTGATAGAATTTCATGAGGGGTACTACAGGAGTGGGCAAACACAGTAGGAGGCTCGAAGGTTAAAACCGCCGGCGGGGACCTCCAGTCTAAGCAGCGACAGTTGCGGTCAGATTGCTTACGCACTATCGGAGCATTCTTCATAGGAGTTACTGAGTTTTTGGTGAGGTGGAGGTAATCACGTGCTTGTACATGATAAACTTCTCGCATTCATATATACCCGGTTACAACTTAAGAACGGCAACGATGATGATGACGATGATGATGATTGCTATTGGTTTCCCCTTTGAAGCGGGGTGATGACATGTCATCTTCCGTTGCACAGTGGCAACGGAAGTTGCCACTGTGCCTCGTTACCGCAGCCGGATGTTACTCCGCGCGGCGCAAGTAGTGCGTTACTAGGAATATTTTTAACGCCGCAAGAGCCGTTTTAGTTATTTTTTGGATTAATAATGCTTATAAACCACTGCAGCGACGACAAACAAACTACGTGAGCAAAAAGGACGAAACCACGCATTCATAGCAGTCTCCTTTCAAAACGCTCGCGCCCGTTGACATCCGGGTCCCCGTCGCTTAGGCGGAGTGATACCGTACTTGAGCTGTTGCCGTTCTTAACTTGTTCCCGAGTATAGTACGGACTATTTCCATGAAAGATAATCTCAGCAATGCATTTGTGTACTGCGTTAAAGCCGACTTTAACGCCACTAGAAATACTTCGTCGTAGTAAGGTTAGCTTTCCCACATCGCTTTTGTGAATTGCAGTGAAGCATACTCGTAAATAAAAGTACGTTGGCTGCTTTGAAAACGGCGTCGAAGATTAAAGAACAGAAACAAAAGATAAAAATTCGCACGAACTATACCACGAAAGTATTGAGCCACGTAAGAATGACTAGTAGTACTCTGCGTTAGTGGGACGTACGCGACTGAAATGCGTACGCACTAACGGAGAATTCCTCATATTAGATTTTTTTCGTGCGTGAGCTTGGAGGGAGAGGAGTGTAGTCATTTGCTCTGTATTCTAGAGAAGAGGCCTAGGATGTCATATAAATAATTTCAGGTGTTATTCCTGTTTTCTTTTGAATGACCGTAGTTGATGAAACGCAGGGATCGGAGCTGTGCTAAAATAACTGTCACAATGCGTGAGAGTATGCCATTCAAGCATTAAACTCGCCGGATTTTTTTTTTTTGCGAGAGTTTGCCTTACGTTATAAGTTATATATACAACATCACATTTGTTTCACGCAGAAAAGTCAGCAGCGACCGGTACTAAGGGCCCCGTGTCCACCGCTGTAGATCGGGGGTCTCCCAGGATGGAGCCCTGTGCCCCGGAGGTGTTGCAGGCGAGAGGGTTGAAGGGCAGGACAGGTCCATAGAAGGTGGCTCGTGTAGGCTTCGGACGCAGGGACCGTGCAAAAGGGACAGGTGTCCGCAAACGGTGCGTGATAGCGGGCGGGCCAAGCGTGGGTCACTGCAGGGGATAAGGCCACCCCAACTCAAAGCCTCCGCAGCAGGACCTCCTCCCAGCGAGCGAGCCCACTGGGAAGGTCAGTTCCACACGGTGGAAGTAAAGCACGCGTGGCGCGGCGGAGGCTCTCCTTTTCCAACAGCAGTTCTTCTAATGGGGGCACCGGAAGAAGTGGTAGCGGCCGTGGAAGGTCTATACGGCGACAGGCGCGATCCGCCGCTATGTGGGCAGGAAGCATGTCCCGGCGAACCCACAAAACACGCACAGGGCATGGGTATGTGTCCAGGATCTCGTGAACACATGCCGACATGCTGGTGGTATACGCGCAACGCGACGTATATCACGTATGGCTGCCGTTGAGTCAGTGTAAATTTCCAGTTTCCATCCCGAATAGCAGTAAGTTCTGCCAACAGGCTTGGTAGAGGGCGGAGGGTCTCGTAGGCGCATCACTGCTTTAAGGTTGGGTGAGAGGGACAAGCCAAGGCTGTGGTTACGACGGAGTCGTGTGCCCCGGCGTCCACGAAAGCCTGCATGACTCGTGGCTGCGTCGCAGGCGCCCAGTGGCCGATATGAAGGAGGGGTGCATCCGGAGGTTGATGAAGGCCAGAGGTCCGGACATGTAGCCTTGCCAGAGGCTTGCTGTCCGTCACCTGATGGTAGAGCCGGGGCGGTCTAGCCGCAGAAAAGGCTGTTATCGCATCAGGAGCCTGGCCCGTGTACGCGGCGAGAGCTGCTGCCTCCGGTACATATCCACGCTTTAGTAGGCGGGTGGAGCGACGCTGATGGATAATCTCATTGAGCGTGTTTAACTGGGCTTCGGCTTGTAGCGGTGGAATTGGTGTTATGCGAGTGAGGCCAGTAATTGTGCGCATGGCGGCCCTGTTGATGGCCTCAAGCCGAGCCCAGTCCGCTCGCGTCATGTGCTGGAACTGTGCCTGATGGCTGTAGTACGGCGCGCACTATAGGAGACGGGCAATCGTCCAGCAGGCCCCGCCAGACTTCTGAGAGATGCGGCGAACGAGGTGGAGCATCTGTCCGGCTTTCTGTCGAGCAGATCGTAGCCACTGAGCTGCTGACCCTGATGCCGATATTTCTAGTCCTAGGACCCGAAGACGGTCAACCGTGGGTATGTCGTTCCCATTCAGTTGCAGTGAAATGGGAGACACTGCAAGGAGGCGGCGGCCCCAAGCGTTGGCCACGGTAATTAAAGCCGTCTTCTCTTGCGAGAGAGTGAGGCCCGCATGAAATCATTTACTCAAAACACCCATGGGTCTGCTCCGTCATAATGTTCCTGAATGATGGATGAAGATGAAATGTGCAAATAAAAAATTAAGACCGTGACGGGGCGCATCGTACGGTTTGTCCCGAAAAATTGGTCTGCGCCCGTGTCATTGCCCAATGCATTGCGCGATGCCTTTGCGCAGATAACGTTAATGAGTCTAAGTGCATGTCGGGCCTAGGTCGTTAATCGTCAGATATGCGCTATTGGATGCAACGATTGGTCTTCGTGGTGCCTTCGGGCAAAGCAAGACCAAAATCATGTTTTGGGTTCTCTGCTGCACATTTCTGACACGCGCGATCACATAAATCGAGAAACTGCACTTCCATCCAGTCGCGATCGTTCCAGTTTATCGCATCTCAGGGGGGGGGGGTCTGCTGAAGATGTAGCCTTTCAGTCGCAATGTAGCTTGGGTTCATGTAGCACGTGATGGCGGAATCCCAGATGAGCTGATCAGATCATCATCATGGCGCTTATGCGGGCGGAATGCTTATCACCACGTTCGTCACAAGCACTGTTTCTAAAATCAGAAACATTGGCACGCGCCGAAATTGCAGGGGACGCAGAATAATGGTGGCTTGCTTACACCAGAGTGGGTTTACATAATGGTAAAACGGTTGGAGTGGCAGTTCCTCGTTTTTTTGTACCGTGTGTATAGCCATTTTCCCGCCTGCCTTGGTTATCAGCTTGCGGTTTTAATCCCTATCATCTCTCAGGACACTTGCGTGGTTTCTTTTTGGGATGTAAGGAGGGTTATTTCACGCGAATATCACCCTCAACACTCTTGCGCAGTTTAAACATGGCACCATTGTTTCTTTTGCTCACGTGACTTCAACCGACTAATCGATTAAAAAAGTTAATCACGACTACAGCGTTAATCGATTAATCGGGAGATTAATCGATCAATCGGCCACCCCTAAGTATTACAGTAGGCAAGTGCCAACTTTCGCAAATGGTGACTCAACTCCGCCTCCAAATAGCAAAGGCGCGTTGCTCACAGAAGCAACTGAATGAGTGTAAAAATTACAATTTCCGCCAGTTTGCTTGAAGTAAAACTACTAGGATACCTAAGGACTTCTTATAGAAGCATTAGGGTGTACTTGAGTGCTCCTGCACGTTCGGCGCTGTTGCATCCGGGAAGGCCGAACCGAGCTCCGTCGCCTCCGACATGCGTGTGGTAGCGTGGTGAAGCGAGCGGCCAGCCAATGTTGCTTCCGTGAAGAAATCCAGAAGCCGTAGGCAAACGTAACTTGTTTACTTCATGGCGAGAGATGGCTAAAGCCAGACAAGAACAATGTCCCTACGGGCGAGGTTACAGTACATGACTCGAGCAGAGTGACACCATTGATTCACCGCTCAAACAGGAATGAACTACAGCGCTTGGGGGGTCTTATTTACACCCAAAGCGCCAACGGTCAAAACAGGCGTTGCCTCTAGATTCTGCACACGACACGAACGGCACAGACACACACAACACTTTCCAGAGTTCGTAAGCGGTCGGTAGTAGCGGCGCACGCTGTGTCCGAGAGAGGGGAGAGAGGAGGTCTCCGCAGCCGCTTCTGCGTCCTTCGGGCAAGTTGAAACCTGCCTCGTCTGCCAACGCCTGTTTGAATCACGCTGATAGCGAGGCGCCACCGATCCAGACCTGTCGCGGCTTGTTTGAATTGTCGGCTGCAAGTGCGAGTCACCGACAAGGGGGGCCTGCTCGAAAGGCGCACGTAGTGAAGGCTTCACCGCACAGCCGAGGAGTATTGCGGCGGGCTGATTCGTAACAGCGCTAAGAAGGCCAGAAGGGCGCCTTAGGGCAGAATAAGTGTCGAAATGTTCGCAGCGCAGGAAAGGGGTGCGGCGGCGCGCTGGGGCTATGCCCCCTGCCTTGATGGTAACTGTTGCGCCGCTGAGCGAGGAATCGGCGGATGTTCGTGTTTTATTTCTGAGGCACGCGCTATTGGAGCCGCACGACGCGTCGCAGCCGATAGGAATTGATCTCGCCTTCCAGGGACGATGGTGCCGCGTTTTTTTTAGACGCCGAGTTAAATTTCGCCTCTCCATCTTCTTTGTGAATGATGAAGACGAAGGTTCTTGAAGAAACTCTAGCCGAGAGGACGATCTCGACTCGCTACGATGACCGACGTCCGATGCTTGAAGCAGACGAGGGATGAGGACTGCCTTTCTTGCTGGATATTAGGTTTATTTACACTATTTACATTACTCCAGGTATTTACATCAGGACAGAATGACGGTTACATTGTCACTCTGCCCGCAGCATCCTGTTCGGCCAATATCTATACTGAACTAGATCGCTCTCGACCGACCGACCGAACCCTCATGCAACTCCTAGTACGTTTCCCGCGTACGTTATTGCAACCGACATGCAGACAAGACATCTGCTACCTAAAGTCACTGACCGCGCGGAGTGGTCACACCATTACGTTAAGCGGGCGGCACCTTGCTCAAAGCCAAATCCGAACGCTTAGAGCGGTCTTCGCGGGGCTAACATTTTACAGTGTCCTCGCCTTGCCGCCTCGCACTTGTCCGCGCGCACGCCGGCACAATGAGGGAGTCGTGGCTAATCCCTTCCCCAGACTAAGGGACGCCGCTGCCCGCCGCGTGACTGGGGGAAGAGCTGCTCCCAACCTAGGCGAGCATTCTCGAGGCGAATGACCCATAAACGAACCGCACCTACGCCGGCTTCGCAAATCCTCAAAGGCTACGCCGCGCGCCTTTTCGACACTAAAGAGACAGCATCCTTTCGCTTCCCGTCAGCTTGTCAACCTTGAACGACCGAGCCACTTCCCAATGTCGGCAAGCCATAATAGAGACCTGAAGTAACAAAAGCTTGATGTGGGCGAGTTGGTACATACTGCTAAAAAATTAATCGTGTTTCTTCTTCGTCCCTGTTTTAGCGCCGATTGATTTTTTAGCATTATAGAGAGTTTTAGCAGTCCGTCCGTTCCGTCGCGTACGTAGCTAGCGTGTTGACCGGGACCCGCCTGGGCACTTGGGCATTCGTCACGGTACGGGGATTAGTTCCCCGGGCCTGTCTTCGCCATGTCCGCGCCTCCTCGCCCTTCCTCCTCGCCCTTCCGCGCGCGCAGGCGCAGACCGGGCCCGGTCAACCCGGTAACAACGTAACGAACGGAACGGACGGACTGCTAAAACTCTCTAATAGCGGCGTGCGCGCTGTCAGAGAGGGAACCCCGCGCGAACTGTTTTCACTGCTGTGCACCCATCCGCCGTTCACTGAGTCCGCCCGGTCGAGCTGACCGCATACCAACGCAACAGAGGTACTCGGGCGAAGCACCCCCGTCTTTTGCCACACAAAAGAAAGGAATACAAAACATGCTCTCAGCGGCCCCCAACTTCGCGTCCCTGCGGGTTGCATGAAAGGAACGCAGCATGACAGCTACAAGCGGAGACAACGCCGATACAGGTGCACCGGCGGCTTTCATTAATTAAACGAGGATGCCGACCTTAACAGCCGGCTTTTTCGAAATGAGTGCTTCGAGTAGCACCTTGGTGCGGGCATATTTCCATGCGAAGCCCTTCGGAGAATGTTCTGACTGGCGTGTTGTTTGGTGCTATTTATAAAGTAGCTTTGCCAGATCACCTTCACGATTCCTAAACGCACTGGCAAGGTGGCGTTATGACTGCTCTGGTTTCAAGTTTTGTCTTGGCTTGTAAACAAAAGCGTCAGAATGGAATACCAAAGGCGCTGACAACGAAACATATCCCTCCTCTTTTTTTTTTTTTTTTTTATTGACGAAGGCGGGAAAGGGTGCGGGGGATTCTACGTGAAAGCAAGCATGGTATATGTAGGAAAAGGCATGTGAGATGCAAATACCGGAAAATGGCGGATTTGGTGAGAAAAATTAAAAAAAGGGCCGGACTAATCGGTCTTGTACATTTCGGCTAACCCTTTTCCGCTCTTCGGTGCACTAATTGATAGCCCGTGCTTGTCTTGCATTCGTTCGCGTGTGCTCCGTCCTTGGAAAATTGCACATTTGCGCGCGTCCTCGGCACGCTCACGGCTGCTCTTAGCAGCGCGCCTTGCTGCCGCTCTCGATCGATAGCGTCACTGCGCGTGGCCAAGCTTTGGGCGCTGCCTTTTGTCATAACTTCGGAAACTGGCGACGAGGCGGAGGATGAGGCACCGTATGCGCTTCTTGCCCGGCCTTAAAGACGTCCTCCTAATGGTTCGCATCGACTGCCGCAGCGCACACGCTTGCCTTTCCTTGTCAGCAAGCAGTGTATGCGTGCGCGACCGCAGCGGGGCTTTCTGCATTCCGCGGTACGGCTGCTCGTAGAATCGCGATCCTGGGGTGGATCTCCTTCAAATCGATGCAAGCTTTTTTCGATAGGTTACTCCTTTGGGTTGATTTAAGAGCGTACGTGCGTCGTGTCTCTCTCTCTCTCTCTCTCTGCTCATGCTTTCCGGGACGTGTGTACTGCTCGAAGTTGGCCAGCCACTGCACTTGGAGCGTGCTTATTTCCTACGGGGCTCATATCGGTGCCGTACCGAACTGATGTGACGCTTCCGAATAGATTAAAATTAGTTGGAAGCTTGCAATAAATCTTGCCGTTGCCCGTGCACGTGTTTCAAGGCCGGCCGCTATATTTCAGTGTCTGTGGTGTTACTGCTGTGACGCGTTTCGGTTTCTCTATACTACTCTATTGCCCCTGTTCCGTTCATGAGACTGGCGCCTGTGTACAGTATGCCAGTTGTCTGCCTTGAGCAGTGCGGTACTCGGTCCTTGTGCCTTAAAAAGCTCCTGTCAGCTGCGGTTATTTGGTCGGAGCGCTTGGAAGTGAACTGCGTCTTACGCTGGTACTCTTCCTCTTTCAAATCACAGCTTTCCTGTATTTGGCTGCCTTCTTCAGTACCGGTCCCGAGTAGTTGAAGCTGGCTGGCCTTGTGCGCACTGATCAAGTTCATCGAGCGTTTTCGCGGGCCCCAATTGTGTGGGCGTGTAGGCAGGAATTCCTTGCTCTACTTCTTGCGCTGTGCATAGAACTGTTTTCAGCTTTTTGTGTTCTTCCCCCTCCTCCCTCCACTCACCCCAGCGTAGGGCAGCTGGCCAGAGCATGCACTTTCTCAGGACGACTTTTCCATTTCTTGAAGTTTCTCTTTTTTGATACGGGAAATGGTACACGATTCGGGAATAGTAAGCGCCTATTTGATCCATGGGGCATCCGCCTCCCGACGACCTACGTGGGCGGATGATCCCAGCTATCGTTTGAATTTACCTGGTTGCACTTATTCGGAAGCTTTTTGTTTTGTGTGGTCAATCACAGTACTTTGGTAGTGGCCTTTGGGCACAGGCATGTCGTTTAGATTGTTAGTTTCTCCTGCGTCTGATTTTTGTAATGCCTACTTGGTGGCGGATTAGCGGTTTTGATTTTTCGAGGGCACAGGTCGTTCCTACGCTTCGAATTGCATGCCGCCTTTTGCAGATGCTCTTCGACCGCAACCGGTGGCCCTGTTTTCGCCTATATATGTATACCGTGCCGTCATCAGAATATATCGCATGTTTCTCGTCCCGTCTATGCTGTTGAGCATTCATGTTCAGCGCTGTGTTGAACAGGAGAGGTGAGATGATCGACCCTTGAGGCGTGCCTTTTAGGAGCGCTTCTTTGGAGTGATCTAGCAGAGCTAAGCCTCAGTGTCATGCGTCAGTCTCTTAGGGGGCTTTTGGCGTAGTTATCCGTTCCAATTCTGCATCCCGTTAGTTTTATCAGGATTATGTCGTGCGACATGCCGAATGCCCTTGATATGTCGAATGCAAGGATAGCTCCTGGTACCGGAATCGTCAAGTCCTCCAGTTGTATACGAGGTCTTGGTTTGTGGGTGCGTGCCACCGGAGTGTTATTTTTACGAACTAAAACGACGAGCTGTTGTATTGAAATTCTCTCGTAGAATTATTTGTTGCTGTTTACCGTGAGCCCAATCATGTCATGCTTCATGAAGTTGGTTTTTATGCATTTGTAAACACTTGCAGCGAAGCATTTGGTATGCATAATTTTCGAATGTAAAAGCGAACGGCGTGAAAATTTTGTAGTTTCTCTTACAAAGCTCACGCTGTTGAAAGACTCGGTTGTTTTTATGATGCTTTACCTTCCCTTTCTCAGCGTCTGTTGAGCCCCTCCCCTCACTCCGAAAGACTGCATTCTTCGTCATGCTGTTGTTTATCTTGGCTCCTCACGCCGCCGGAGCACCTTGGGAGTACTGTCTAATCGTGTCGCCGCAGTACTGGGTTGCGAACACAGAACATTCGTCTTATCGTTTCCGCCCCGCAGCCCGTATTTCGCTCGAAGTTCAGGTCTTGTTACAGCCAGCAACCATACTCCGGTGGCGCAGCGAAGTAGCAACCTGGGGTTTAGGGGTGTTCGGACCAAATTTTCATCCCCGCTTGTAGTGGTCCTATGTCTTACCTGCTGCGAAAAACCACTAGCGTCCTCTGTGGCCTTCCATAATAGCGAGCCTAAAGACGAAGTTTGCTGCAATCGGTTCGCGGCAATAAATAGGTAGCTTGCTCTTGTTTAAAAGACTCCGGCAGCACATTTTTAAGCTACTACTGCTAGTGGCACGATTCATACATGCCCAGGTAGCCTTGGGGAAGATTCAAGGCATAACTGGTGCATAAACGAAAATTAAGGATTTATTTTAATTAATTCACGTCATACAAAAATTGCCTTCCTTTTCAACAAGAATCAACGACAGTTTGGTTTTCATGGTGGTAAATAACCTAGTAAATAACCCGGGTTTGTCGTAGACGAAATGAAAAGAAAACGAAGCATAGATACGCCGTCGGCTCAAGCGGCGCCAACATATGCATTCGGTTTATTTAAACGGCACAGATCCAGTTAACACCGCCTGGTTGCCGTTTAAGTGAGAAAAAAAAAATGGAACACGAAACTACCGATCGCTGGATCGCGGCCGCTACTCGCATGGGCAACGCTGCTGACGTGGCCCGGGCCATTAACGACGGCCCGGGCTGCGGGACCCATAGTTTCTTAGTACGACGTATATAGTAAGAAACTATGGCCGGACCCACGTCGCTGCTCCTTGTGACTTCTCACGCGCCTCGCGTAGATGTTTTTAATGTGGATTTTCTTGTCGCGCGTTCAGCTGTACCGCTGCAGCTCCGATAGGAAAGAACAACGCGCATAGACGGATAAGAATGCTCACGAAGACGATTCAACTAAGAATGACCCTCAGCATAATGTCGCGAAACCCTCGATCCGTTGGCTCTTTTCCCAGTTTACGAGGAAGGCATGTTGCGTTTGTTTAAGAGTGGCTTGGACGCACGACAGGCTGTTACGTTCGAGTGGCCGCCGGCAGCCCATTATCGTTGTTGAGCTTGTTAGCTTTGTTGTGTTTCTATTTTCATGCCGGCCGGGCTCATGCAGCATACAGCATACAAGGGTGCAGAGCACAGCCGGAACGTCTGTCGTCGTAGGTGCACCGTCTAAGGTGGCCGGTAGAGATATTCACAGCCAGGGGAAATGCTGTCAGCTGAGTCCTTTTTCGGGGCCTGAGCCGCACCTTTGTTGTCTTGCGGAGAGAAGAGACCAATAATTTGTGTCGTGGTGTTGAAAGTGTCTTGGTGGCTGCAATTAGAATCCCTCGGTAGATAGACGATGGCTGCGAGGTCATTTGAGGGGTCAGAAATATGAAGAGAGACACGGGACGCTCCGTCTGTTGCCAAAGATATGAGGTGTGCGCTCGATTCGTTCTGTGTCCGAATTCCACGAACGGCACGCGCTGGAGTTTTGATGGTCAGCACTGAGAGTTTGCCGTTGTTTGGTTGATTTTTGTTGGTGTTGAACTTGCGTTTGATGAAGCGTCATTGATGGGAGAGGGTTGGGCCACATGAAATACGCACCTACGGTCGGTTGTTGTCCGCAGCCTAACGTGAGTTGGAATTGATAGGCCCTCCTCACCCCCTGTTGTGGGGGGGGGGGGGGGGGGGACGAAAGCAAAGTGTGGGAGCAGGCGCTGGGAGACCTTCGTGAGTGAGGTAAGCTTCGCTAAGGATATTTGAGCGTTCTTCTGTTTCATTGTTGTAACCTCTTAAAGGGGCCCTGAAAGGCGTTTTGAGCACACTAAATTGACTAGCGCAATCGTTAGATTGGGTCGTCAACATCATCTGTGCCAAGTATTACTCTTTTACGCGCAGCGGAAAGCTCACACTTTTGTTGAAAAGTTCGTCGCTTTTTTCTCACCCTTTCCTTCGTGTTTTTGGACGCCGCCATCTTCACATGTCTACGTCATCGATTCCCAGATGTTCGTCATGAGCTAGACATCCTGCTATTGGGCGGCTTTTTCACGCACTTCCGGCAAAGAGATGAGTCGTCTGCTCAGCGTCGGCTCGCCGGCTGATCTGCCAGCGGAGTGCCGGAGTGCTTGGACATTTTACGACAAACGAAACAAGTGTAAACAAACGCTTAACCGTTTGTATTGAATGCAACAGGGCCATAACACGACATGGATATTCTCTTACTTGAGTACGTTCCATAAAGAAAGCGTTGAAGCCCCGTGGCACCCCTTTCTTGCAATCGCAGAGAACGCCCTGAGCCGAATGCCCGGGTTTGACGCATACATTTTATTCAACTTCCAAACAATCCAGGGATGCGTTTCGAACGAACACAACGTCACGTCACAACATGCGTTGCAAGTCCGAACCGCGATTGACAGACGATGGATTGCCTCCTCCTGCCCCTCGTAAATTCGGCACTCACCTCGCGCGCGGTTTGCGGGGACGAACAGCAAGTCACTTAACTCTGGCGCACAAGCCGAGATGGCTTTTAGCCACGCACACTGCACATACCCCATGCGACGTTGAGTCGTACGCCGCTCGAGAAAGATAATCCAGACCATGGGAAGCACTATCCACCCGCAGAAGCACAACGTCGCATTTCATCGCGAAACAAAGGCGTCCACAACACACACACCATCGCCTCCTGTAATGCCAAACGCATCTCGCACTTCCAAATGAGAGTGAGAAGCATGCCTGCAGTGCCCATATGCCGCGAGGTGGGGCCCCAAGCTGAACCGGGATCACGCAACCGTAACTGACTTCTAGAGCGGTTTGTGCCTTGTTGCCAGGGCAACCGATGTTTGATATTGTCAAAGAAATGGTGCTCGCTCCAGGGCTAGAAAGCTCAGAGCCGCGGCAGAGCATGTTTTGCCAACGTTGCCGCTCTCCACCACGCGTCGCCCCAAGCTGAACTGGCGTTTTGTGCACGGGTTCTGTATCGGTTTAAAATGCCCTTTTCACATGCCACCAGCAGGAATTACCACCGTCACAAAATAAGACCCGGCACCAGCGGGGCCACATCTGATACGGCGCTTTTTGGATAAACAGTGCGCTGTGCATCCAAGGGAGCGAGCGCAGGATCCTCCCCGTGCGGCTGCGAGTTCGCCGCCGATAAAGAGTCGCGTGCCGCCGATAGCAAAGTTCTGCAGCAACGTACACCGCGAAAGGGCAAGGCCAGGCCGCCGCACACATGCGGCCAGATTTTTCGTTCGCTTTTCCAGCCTTGAGCGGAGAGAGGGATTCATGGTGTCAACAAAGCTTGCCCGTAGCAGACGGCTGTGTGAGCATCGCAATAGCGGAAGTACGTCACCGCCGAGGAGCGCAGCATCATGGGAGGGAAGGCTCTCTCGCCGTCAACAGCGGAGAGTAAGTTGAAAGGAGGAGGAAACGCGGCGCTACGATAATGCGCGGTTTTTGATTTATGATTTCTCAGCTAGTACTCATCGCTTTAACAAAATTCTTGCGGGAGGAGATTGCTAATACATTGCTTTATTCGGTTACATGTACATCCACGCATCGGCGGAAGGTATTTCAGGACCCCTTTAAATTGTATGCCTTGAAATGGTAGCAAATGTCATCGCCGGTAAATAGCACAAGTTAACCCCAGAACCTCAAGAGCCCTCGAATACTTCAGCGCCAGAACGTATACAATCTACGTAGCGGACCACTCGCTGCAATATGAAAATTCCCAGTAGGGAGTTTCGGCCCCAATTTTTGGGAGGCGGTTGGCCACATTTGCGGTATGTTAGAGCAGTATGGAGGGACCTTAGGTCCAACAAGGCTGTATCGGTAGTAAACGGATAGAGATCGTTGCGAGCGCTAGGCGCATGTTACTAATCGTGGGATTTCAACCATGTGGCCGCACACCGCATTTCTTTTGTGTATGTGTGTTCCCCAAAACATCATTTTCCATTAGTGAAGCTAGGTGCTTATTGTTCAGTCGTTAGTGACCATTTCGAAATGACAGCGTTCTATGCCACCGCGCGGCATCCTTTCCCGATCGTTGCCTTCCTGAGAGCGGTCACCTGTGGCCCTGAAAGAGGATTAGCAGCGCACCCACTTATCGGCTCAGGTGACCGGCTTCGTTTTGGCGCCTTCCTGCCGACTGAGCGATATCAGACTTCGTTGTGCTGCCCCAGCCCTATAGCTTTGTATCCGCAGTTGTGGTCGACCGACGACGCCTTGGAAGAAAGCGTAAGCGAGAAGTTGCCGACAAAACTCACAAACTCACCTTGACTCGACTGCACTTATCGTGGCGTGCGTTTGTGGCTGTCGGTTGCGCGCCTTTTTCTTTCCGTAACTTATCTGTAAGTTCCCTTGCCTTTAAGCTTATCTCCTGGCTGGATAACTTACTGCTCGCAGTAACGTCGTTGGTTTAGCGAGCTGCTAGATACACCTTCGGTATCTCTCCTGTTTCGGCGTACTTTTCACCACGTAGTGAAAAAGCTCTGTCATCCGCTTTCGGCTGAAACGATAGCTCGTGTACGGCACAGCACGAACTTCCTGTAGCCTGTTTATCTCCACGTTCGTCCCCTGACGCACGCATACTTTTAATAGGAACATTTTTATCGGTTGAACGAAGGACACGCTTTCGTAATTATCGGCAGGATGTCGTATGTACCGAAATGTACGTTGGCGGGCACAAATCAGTCAGGCCTGAGTTTAATGGGACACTGAAGTGCAGAAACCAGTTGGCTATGTCAGTAGATTACAGTGCCGTGAAAGCAAACATGCCACTCGCGGCGACAGCAGTTGCTTATTACCGCGCAAAAATGACAAAAGCGTGGAAATAGGTATCGCCGCCTCTTCATTTGCGCCCACAGAAATCGTGAATGATCAAACGTAATTGGTACACGGGGATTTGCCGGCAGTTTTCACCAGAACGGGGTCTTTTCAGGACAGGCTGGTTCCTAAGGCCTTTGTTACCTGTCATGTGAAGTGTAAAACAGCAACGCCGGAAAAAAAAAAGGGCCCGTGGCTGAGTCGTAAGCAAGCAGCTTCCGGGACAAAGGGCGTGTAGACCGCCGCGTTCTTGCCCATTTCCCTACCACGCCAAGCACCTCGGATCCACCTTGAACTCCGCAAGGGGTGTTCCGGCGGAAAGCTTCCGAGAAATTTTTTTTCCAGCACAAAAGCATTCCCACACTCGACCGTGAGCAGAGCTAGGACCGGGCTGCTAAAAGCCGCTGAAAACCCCCGCGAGTGAGGGCCTAGACTGATCTGTCGGGGCGCCCTATCTAACGTCTTCCCAGCGGTGCATACGTGTGTAGTAGTGTAGCAGACTTTAATGGGGCTCGTTGGGAGTTTCTGCAATTTCTTTTTCTTGCTGATCGGCGGGACGTAAGTGACTATTACCATAGTTACACGGCGGAAGTAACCGCAGTTATGTTTTACTGTGGTTACTAAACTTTAACCGCGGTTATCGGAAACTGTGGTTTTGGCTGTTACACGCGAAAGTCCAAGTGTGTAGACAGCGGTCACTTAGTTGTGATCGTAACAAAAATAAACAAACTTTTAACCTCACAATAAAAAACAAAAGAGAAACAGTGCAGACAAAAGGAAATATCTTTCAAACAGTTGCTTCAGACCCAAACGCGACGCACTGGCGCGCGGCGGGGGAGGGGCTTCCCGATAAGCTCGCAACCGGCTCGGTTTTCACGGGTCGGCTCGGTGTTGGTAACTTTAGGCTTAGCGTCGCGGCGGATATTTGACCGCCGCTATCTTTACAGCTGCTAATCGCAGCACATAACACATTTTTTCACCACACTAACATCCACTTTCTCGCATCTTTTCCTTGATCAGATTGATTTCGAACTGTAGTCGCGTTCATTTTTTTCGCCTGCACCTCCATTTTTCACATCGACGTCGCGAAAAACCCCACCAACGAGATGCGAGGAGCTTCGCTGTAAAAGCCGCGCACTCGAGGCCGTGCAGGCGACACGCGATCGCAAGCCGAACAAGTGGATTGTTCCTGGCTCTGCAGCGGCAGGTGCCTCGTCTGGGCGAGCGGCCGTGCGTGGCTGCTGCCTTGGAGCCGTGCCAGGGACTGACGCTTCTTGTCAGCCTCGCTGGTCCCGCCACCGTGAACACGCGCCGCGCTCTCTTTCAAACGAGCCAGGGATAAATAAACCCGGCTCAGCGCTCACCCGCGCCGTGTCGGCCGCGCTTGGGCTCCCGCTTTCGCGCTTGGGTTGCCCGGAGTACGGACACGCCACCCACGGAGGAAAGTGGCCTTCTGCGGCGCGCTTCTGATGCCGACATGAAATTGGCAGTGCACTGGGGCGGATTCACACTGATCTGTTGGAGGTGGTGGAGTTCCACAAGGCATGACCGGGAGGGGCGATATCGCCCTCCGTAGGCCCTTCAGTACTAGTTCACAAGGCGTTTTCCTGAAGGAGGCGACCCCCTCCTCCCCTTCATCCTACTGGTGTCTCCAGAGAGGCTGCTGCCCTCTGGACCCACCTGTGACCTAGCGTCTGGGGCTGACAGGGACTCTGAAATAGCAGTTTTGAGTAAAATGGGGGAGATGGGCGCAAGGTACTTCTCCCCCATTCATCGAATATGTTTTCGAGGCATGCAGTAGCTCTTGAGTTAGTTCCAAAGGTCAGTTAGTTTCAAGGTGATATTTCGATCCTTAAAAGGACACTGGTATTAAAGCAAGTTGGTCTGTATCAGTAGATTAGAGCGTCATCAATACAGACAAGTACCGCACTCGCATCGCCAGTCGTTGCTGATTAATGTACTATGATTTGTGACATATCACGAATTTTGAAGGATGAAGTGTGGGATTGGTGAAGCTTACGTAAGCATTTTTCTGAAACAAACACTGAGGCTGAGGCATGTAAATGTAAAATAAATATGTGTGGGAACTTTTGCTGGTTGTGTGCTTTTAGATGCGAAGCATCTCATGCTCGGGGCTGTGTCCCTCCCTCCCTCGTCGTTGTCCGCCGTCCGCACCCCCACTGCGCATGCCTGGCCAGGCACCGCTGATGATGATTGTGGCAGGATGCCCCTAGGGATTGGCCAACCAAAGAAGCCATCACGAGATAGCTTCGCGTTCAACCACCGTCGTCATCTTCCCGTAGGGGAACCTTTAGTAGAATCAACACCACCTAGGTGGTGTTGGTAGAATGCGAGGCATTCCCCCCCTCTCTCCGACGCTCCTCTCCTCTCCGGCATTCCTCCTGTCCTCTCCGAAGCTCCTCTCCTCTCCGGGATTGCGCAACGAATGGCAACACCTGCGGCTCCGCGCGCGATAATGCGAAGCAGCTTAGGGTTAGAGACGCGACGGTACCCGCTCCATACTCCGCTGGGGGCGCCACTGTAGCTCCGCGGTATAAATCACGCGCGCGACTCCGCTCCCCTCATTCTCCTCCCGCAACACCGCGATCGAACTGAAAACTAATGGGAACTTGAGTCGACCCCATGGCTGCTTCGCATACTACTCAGGGTCCCCCTACGGGAAGATGGTGAAATTTTTTTTAAGAGATGCAAACCTTAGCTAGCAATATATGCTAAAATAGGATGTGCCAGGCCAGGTGGTAGGCTTTGTTTCGGTTGTGATTTCATTGAAATGCTTTTTGTTGTGTACAAACGCTAGCACCGATATACCAAGATGGCGTCAAAAAGACCTTCTCTGATTGGCTTCCAATATTTGCAATAAAAGGGGTAAACCAATGAGAACAGGCTTTTAGGAACATGGCAAAAATAGAGTAAAGTTGAGAATAGGACCCCAGCTGGCTTTGGGCACATTGGGAATTGCTGTTAAACATCACACACGCACACGCACACACACACACACACACACACACGCACACGCGCACACGCACACGCGCACGCACGCACGCGCGCGCGCGCGCGCGCGCGCTCACACGCTCACACGCTCACACGCAAATAAAGAGGTGAAACATGCAGGTTAGGAAAATGCCAGGTTTAATTATTTATTTTTCAGAAGATAATACATCATTAACCTTCGAACAAAGGCTGAGAGAGCTATGAAACACGTGATCTTACAGTAAGAAAAAAGACGTTGCTCAGCCTTTGTGTCTGTTGCAGGCAAACATTTTAAGAGGCGCATTTTTATTGTATGGGTGTCATTCTGAAACAAGGTAAAGTGTAAATGGGAATTTTATGTGCAAAAGGTTTTTTTTGGGCCATGAGGCACGCTGCTGTGCTGAGTTGTGGGTTAATGTAAGTCGCCAGACCTTCATTCCTTGATGTGGTGCACCAAATCTGTTCCGCACTAGTGCTTTAATTTTTTACCTGCATAAAAACAGCCATCCCGGCTGGCACACAAATCAAACTTTTGCTTAGATACACAAAGCTGCTAAGCCACCGAGGTGTTCTCAAAATGAGTGGCTTGACCCTCTAAATTACAGATATTAAGGGAAATAGGAAGGGGGTCGGTGGCATTTGAGCACCAAAACCTCAGCTAGAGCCCCATCATACCACCTTGATCATTGGCTGAAAAAGAGTTAACTTAGAGTCAGCTCTGGGAGATTTTTTTTTTTTTTCTGTGTGTGTAACTGGAATCGGTATTTTCTGCCCAGTGCAGCGGTCCCGTTGGCCACAAGGCTGTGTAATTTAACATTTTTTTATTATTGTTAATGGCATCATGCAGTTTACTATAGGTACACCAGTCCATATTTGTTTATATTGTCTTGGAAAAGACAACAAATGTGTTGGAGAAGACAGAAAAGAGAGCAGTGAAGCACAGTGCTATGTTCCACTGATCTCTTTATCGTCTTCTCCGTGACAGTATGCTGATGGCTTTATCAAGCAAACAAAAGCAGCCTTTTAGTTTTAATTATAACAGTAGACCTACCTTAACAAAAGTGAGTGAGTTTGAGCGTCTAGGAATAACGTTCACAAGTAATCTAATATGAGGCAGGCAGGTAGATATGATCGGGTCCCAGTCACTTTGGGAACTGGGTACCTAAATGCAGTTTTAAAAAATTGGGCAAAGCAAAACAAATTAGCAGCCTTTGTGGGACTGATGCTCAAATACACCCCATAACTTCGTCTTCTCATGTGCACAGCACAAATAAGCTGGAATCAAGGCAGAAAAGGCTGTCAGGTTAATCTATCATCATTGTGATTGGGACTTTTCACCATCTTTGCATGTTCTAATTCACAGATGCACGTGGAAAATGTCTTGTTACATTAGATTGTTTACATGGCCACAGGCATTCTTGCTTTATTTTTTACTGATTTACCCATGTGCACAATATGCAGATCAGATTATCTGAACATTGTACCATTTGTACCTCATTTTAATTGGTTTACAATAATTTTTTTTTTTTCCACAAATGGTGGTATTTGGAAATAACCCTGATGTGCTCCAAATGAATGAACTATCCAAGAGTTCACAAAAAAAATTCATGTAATAACTTAGTCACAATTGCATGCACATTTTTTTTATTATTTACCCATTCACATGATATTGTGTAAATGCGACAGCAGTACTTGTAAATTTTTTAAAATGTGAGAGTGATCAGTGCGATTCATGCGACAGTAATGAATTTGCATCAATTCCCCCCGTTTTGCCCCTTTTGTGGGCCATGGATAGCCTGACACTGAATAAAGTTAGGAAACGAAACTTTGTGCAAAGGCATCACCAAATGATATTGCCTTTGCTCATCCGTTTTGGCTGCGCGTATTCGCCGTATAGCCTTGGCACTCTTCATCGTCAACAATGCCCTTGTACAGGATCACTTGTACTCCTCGTAGATGTCACAGCGCTCTTCATTGCTTTCACCTACACAGCAGACTGAGTACTAATGCAGCCACTGACATGGCCATTGGAACAGGTAATCCTGTCCGGGATTCCCGGGAGTGAAGTCAATCTGCTCAAAGCTGAGCTGGCCAGCTCTGTATTTTGGTACTGATGGTGCACTAGTATCATCACAGGGCATAAATACTGCAGTACATATGAAATCAACAGAGCTAAGCCAATGCACCAAGGTTTTTATGCATTGTTGTAAAGTTTTTCATGTAAATTATACTGAACAGATGCTGCACAAGTGAACATCTGTCATAATTTTCCCCCTTGGAGCCTGGGCTGTGTCCATGACACAAACTTGTTAGTCTTCAAACAAAAAACTACGTAATAAAGACAAGAAGGTAATGACTGGGCAATGCTAGACTAGCAGCTGATTTATGGAAAATGACCTTGCACCAAACAAGGCCATTGTGCATTTATAGTAAATTGGTGGGAGTTGTTGTTTTTAATGAGTCAGCTACAAGTCCAGCGTCGTCCTGTCATCACCTTTTTCTTGCCTTCATTTGTTAGCCAATTTTTTCACTTCAAGAAGTTTTAACCAGCCCAAATTACAATTCTGTTGTTAGTCTTTTTTAATGCTCATTGTATTTAGAGCAATGTGCTGGAAATTGGAGAAGTTTAAGATTATTGCTCAAAGCTGTACCTAACTGATTTTAATTTCTGCGTCGGCCCTTGACACGCTCTAAAGAATGCAAGAATGTACACTTGCATAAATAAGGACCTTGCCTGATGCAAAATTACCGAAAAATATGAATGCAGCCGGATGTGGCTAGTGGCATGTAGTGCAGCTTACTTTTCCAGGCTTTTAACATTCAGATTCAAAACAGTGTACAATTTACCTGCATAGCACACTTTTTTCTTGGTGTTGCTTTCGTCAACATGTGAGGCCCTTTCTAGACACGGGAAGGTCTTTGTCATGTCATTTATGCCTGTGTGTTGGTTTCTCCCTCAATGCAGGTGGCCGCGGCAAGCAGACTATTGTTGTCGTCGCCACACCCGCTTCGAGGATGCAGGGCCAGGGCTTCCCCGACTCCCACACAACCACCACGACCACAACCACAAGCAGAACAGGGTCGTGGCTGGTGTTTGACCCATCATATCTGCGCACCTTGCCAGGCATCCTCAAAGGAGCCCAAATTGTAAGCTGCTGCCACCTTAAGAAACATGGCGAGTGTGCTGTGCTATGCTCTTAGGTTGTGAGGGGTCCAAGACATGAAGGAAGACATTGCCCCACAGATTATGCAAGGTTTAGTGCAAAGAGATTCCTTTTTTGTTCACATGATATGTGGCAAATTGCAATGCACATCATTAATGAAAGACCAGCTATTAGTGCTTCAAAGAGTGTAGAATTTTAAAGTGTTTTAATGGGGGGTTGTTTTTTGCCCACAGGACTTCGCCCCGAGAACTCGGGCAGTGCGTGGTGCGGCTTAGGTACCATGCACTGAAGGCTACTTTGACCTGTGATTGCATTAAGCGTTCTTTATCAGAAGCGTCCATTGCTACCACTTACAGCCGCCCGGAAAATTACTTGCGTGTGCTGTTGCACAGAAGTCAGTATGCCGACTTCCAGCGTGCCAGTGTTTGACACAGCAGCTGTGCTTTCATTGTAGCTGGTAGTTCTTTAATTTTTTTGTCAGTATGCATAGCCGACTTTCATTCACATAGACTTTCATTTTTATAGACTTCGTGTAGTACAGTGGATCTAAAAAAAAAAAAAAATGAGGTCCTCCAAGTCCTTGCGAAGCACGTTATCTTCTCCCCCCCCCCCCCCCCCCGCCCCCTTTCTCATAGGCCAGGTCCATGCCTGAAAAAGTGCAGGTATAATGTAGGCTCACATATCATAAACCTTTATGCAGTGTAGCCTGGATATTCAAAGTTAAGGAGGGGTTAGAAAACATTTTGATACTACTATATTGATAATTCAACTTCTCTGTGCCCCTGATACTTTTGCAATGTTTTCACAACATTCAAGCAGCAGCTCACCAGAGTCGTGCCTTAGTGAAAAGAAGTATGTGCCAGCTCGAAATTCTTATAATCGCTGTGCCGCAGGTGCAAGCCCAGCTGACACTGATGCTATAGCGTGGGTTTGATATGAGGGGTGAGGGAAAATATTTAGTCTTGCTGGAAAAAGCTGCCTGCTATATGTGGCAAAAAGGTGACTGATTGAAAGAAAGGGGGGTAGGGGCACATACATATTATTACTGTCAGAACCATCTGGGATTGAGATAAAGGAGCAGAAAACATTGTAGCATTGTGGTTCCAGGATTTGGGGGCCCATAATGATTGAGGTTAGGCAAGCATGAAAAAGATTTCAGCGAAACTATGAAAACAAAACTTTCAACTTGCCCCAACTGTTTTCATTCCTAGAAGCTACACTGCTTAGATCAAGTATGCATGCAGCTCCTTTGGCCTGATGTTTTCTTCAAATCATCGTCATGTTCTAGAAGGGTAAACGCCGTTGAAGTGGTGTGAAACAATGAATGTCTGGAGTAACCACAATATATGCAGGGGTGACCTACAAACCAGTGAAGGGCGGGAAGAGTGAGGCGCACAATTGGAAAGGCCTGGCAGCGCAGGCACGTGGAAGATAGCTCTCAAAAATGGCTGGCTTGCATAAGCACGCAAGTGCAGGGCTCGAACTTTGGTGCAGTTGTCTGCAGGCTATGGGGCTGACCAAGACTCATATCACGTATCTCCCACAGTATTCACGATACAGTTAAAACCCAATCTAACGAAGCCACCGGGAACTGCAAATTACTTCGTTAAATCGATAACTTCGTAAAATCAGGACTGTCATTTGATTCCATAAATTCGATGTCTAAAAGGAGGCGCGTCCTAGCAGCTACCATGACATCATAATTACGGCGGCCGCAGTGCTCGCCTGCCGATAATTTAGCAATGCGCTTAAAGTCCACGGTGAAAATAAGCCAGCTGGGGCTTTTTCTGAAGTCGTCTCACCCCAGGAGGCTCGAGAAACACAGTGCTTTTTGTTGCATCACTTCCCCGCTGAGCGGAACGTTAACTTGTTCAACAACTTAGCTCTCATTTCATTGAGCTACATAAGCAGGGCTCATGCAGGGTGGTTCTGAGGTTATTTTTCTTCATCGCAATTCCAGACGAAGTGGCAAGGATGGCAGCGTCCTTTCTTTTCAAGATTGTGGAAAGTGTGCTGGCCGGGGTGCCTTGGTCTGCGGTTACGGGACTGCTGAGTTTATCTTGTAGAGCTCTGTAAAAACAAAACTAGATGGCTTGTTCTTTCTTTTTTTTCTGATGTGGTGCAATAATCTTTGCCGCATTCTGATAAAACACGCGTGAAATTGCTCCTTTTTTAACTGTGTCTGTCTTTCGAAATACTTCATTAAATTGGGAATGGCACTTAATCTATTTTGTTAGTTCGAGTTCATAAAAGTATTGAGCCGTATGGGCACCTGCAGGTTAATCCTAATTTGTTTTTAGGTCGAAAAATTCATAAGATCAGGTTTCGTTAGATCGAGTTTCGACTGTATTTACAACTTGTGGAAGATACTTCAAAAAGAAGGTTGTACAGTGTACCAGGTATCCATTAGACCATATACCATATTTTCCGTTCTATAAGTCGCACGCCCCTCAAAACGGCAGTTTAAAAAAAAAAACGTATATAAGTCGCACCTGTGTATAAAACACACCGGTATACAAAATGCGCTTGTTGATCAGGTAAAATCATTGAGGTTCAGTTTGCTAGAAAGTCGGCGAAAGTACATACTTATGGTTGCAGCGGCCGCCGCCTCTGAACGAATCTTGCGGTAAGCAGTGCTTGGCACGTGCATCTACCGTCCAAAGTCTAGACAGAACTAACTTCTCAAAAATGGTTTACTGATACGCACAGATGGCATGTACTTACAGACGGCATTTAGGCAAAACCATCAAAGCCTTGTTCCTCAGAGTTGCTAACAAATAATTCATTCATTTAGACCATAGAGCTGTGCTTCTTAACGTGCGCTGACATCACGCAGCACACAGGCACCTTTTTGAGCGCAGACCATGCGCGGCTGCCACGTAACAAATTTATTCCATACATAAGCCATACATAAGACGAAAAAAATGCACCCCTCCGTCCAACGACGACGGTGGTTAAACGCGAAGCTTTCTCGTGATGGATTCCTCGGTTGGCCAATCCCACACTGCAGGTATGTGCTAGTCGAGGTATGCACCTTTTTCTAGTAGCAACTCTCGAGCATGCACTCTGTAGGCCTAGTGGCGTGAATAGGTATACAGTGAGAGCATTTTTTAGTGGGTGCTGGCTCAAGGTGTTAAACCTTAAAATGTGACATTATGCCTAACGCCCTAAACCTTGAAATGCGAGGTTAGGCTTAACGCCTTGTGGCAAACAGCTTTACAGCGTGCAGACAACGTCATTCTCATGGTATTTCGAGCTGTGGGTAACGGCTTTCAACATTCACCTCAGAACAGGACATTAGGCCTATATACGTCGCGCCGTCGCACGCCTGCACCACCTGCTCCCTCTGCTGCACATCAGCCTTTTGGGTAGAGGGCCTAACAAGGCTGTCACCAAGCTCCACAGGGAAGTGTTTTAAGTTTTATTACACCTGCGATCATCATCATCATCAGGAAAAGTTGGTTTTCCTGCAGTGCATTTTCATATACGGACATCATCAGTACGAGGCTGAAAGCTTCGCTTCAAAAAAAGCTGGCAAGGCTTTATGGACTAGAAAATGCCTTAAGGTGGACAGAGCTTCTGAGCAAAGCCATCCATGATCCTTCAGGGGCGTGTGCACTAAGAAATGTAAAATTATTTTTGATGTCTAAACAAATAGTTCTGTCCCACATGCATGGTATTAATTCGGGATTTTTTGGGATTTCGCAGCAGTTTATGCTACCACATTTTTCTTTTTTAAGAAGCCAACATCGGCAAGGAAGGGACAAAGCAGAGAAGGATGGAAAGATGCTAATGATCACTTTTGTCTTTGCTGCGTTTCAAAACTTCATGCTGGTTATGACACTTCCTTCCCCTGTGTTCAAGGTGCTCTAGGGCTGAGAAAACAGTTTATTGACTGTATATTCATAAATTTATAAGTTGGCCTCTTATTTTCCAGCAAGCTATAAATTTTAACTTTTACGGAACAGAATGCCAGTCTTGTAATTTCTGAATAATTTGAATATTTGGTGCTTCAGGTTTTGGAGCCCTGTCAGTAGTTCTTAATGAGCAAATTCGGAAAGCTTGTCATTTTTCTATTTGAATTAACACTATATTTTTTCTTGCAGATTATCAACTTGATCGGATTCATCTGCTCTCAGCTGGCCAATAACTATTTTGGCACAATCAACTGGTATGGCTTTGTGTCGATGACGGCATTCTGGGTGACCCTGGTGCTTCTCTTCTTCTACCTTTTTCACCTGATTGAGAAGATCAAGATCATTCCCTGGATGCTTGCGGTTAGCATGGTTGATCATTTCAAATTTTTGGAAGCTGCAAAGTTGAGGCAGTGTTTTTTTTTCTTCATGTGGTTTGTGCTTTGTGCACATAATCTCCAGTGTAAGCAAGTGTGTACTGTCAAAGTAAAGTTTAAATTGAGTATTTTAAGTAACCTGTGAAAATTTCTTGCCAAAGCCTTGTTCATTCATGAGCATGATTCAGATAAACTCTGGTCTAATGAATATCAGCTTTATGAACATTCCCTGCAACACGGGTGTGTACTATGTCCTTTCTTCCCTCACATAGAATGAAAGAAAAATTTCTTACTTCAGCTTGGACAAACAATAAGGTTTTTGGGCAGTTGTAGAGAGGTTTTAAAAATTGTGTTTATATATGTTATGGGTGATGCAGTTTTTTGGAACACATTTGTTATGTTTAAAACGTCCTCGGAAATTCAGTCTGGCTGTGGGGTTTTGCTGAAATAGGTTGCTCAATGCGACATCTGACTGCAATTTTAGGGGTTTTTAAAATGCAATAGACATTACGGTCTGGGAAAGGCCTCTGGAAAAACCATAAAAATCTCTTCCATGGCGTATTTATATCTGTATTCAAGATTTGCAAAAGTCAGCTTCCGAATCCCCACCTTTCTCCAAAGAGAAAGTGTTTTGTTCAGGTGATGTAGAAGTGAGTTTCTAAGTAATGCATGAATGCACGTACCACTGCTAGCTTTCAGTGCACAGCACACTACTTATGTGAAGTAATACAAGCATTTCTCACATGAGGGAACATTTTGATTGAGAACATATGACATAGAAAACTGCTGATGCTGAGTGCAGTCAATAAACAAATACTAATTTTGACTTCTCAAAAATCAACAGCATGGTACAATAGCACTTCTGGCCCTTGCTTAAACATCTGAATGGTGTAGAATGGAATATATATATATATATATATATATATATATATATATATATATATATATATATATATATATATATATATCTCTCCCCGCACGGGGCACCTTGAGTAATCTTGGTGACGGTGAGTGGCGACACCGCGTACCCCGAGCCCCCCATACTTAAGCTGTTACCTACCGTGGCGAGAAGTTGAAAGGTGAAGGATTAGAAGCCGTGAACGGTGGCCGTCGGAGCCCTGGTCAAGCTCCGGCCGATGGGCTCCCTGTCTGTCTATCAGGCTGGGAGCTTCGGGACCTCTTTGACCATCAGGGTAACGTCAAAGAAGAAAGTACCCCAGTTCCCTGCTTTATACTATGCCGCATGGTACTTTCGAAATCCTCTCTTCCAAATGATCGGGCCCCAAAAAGGGCCCGCACCGATGTAATTTTCAAACCTCTGCCCAACATGAAATTTAACACCCCGGACAACTTTCCTCGCTTCTTAGTGATACAATCTAAGAACAAGGAATCTCCAGTTACCTGCAAGTCGGTCTTCTTAATTGCCAAGTTCATTGAGAGTGTAGTTGGCGCGAACTACAAGGCAAAGAAGCTGACATCGGGGGACGTGCTTGTAGAACTATCTACTAAAAAACAATCTGATAGTCTCTTGAACCAGACCGACCTACTTGGCCTTGAAGTAGCTGTAACTCCACACCGGAGCCTTAACAGCTCGCAGGGCGTCATATCTGAGATGGACCTGCTCAATGAAAGTGAGTCTGACCTCCTCGAGGGCATGCGTGACCAGGGCGTTACTGCGGTAAGAAGAATAATGATCAGACGCGATGGCAAAGAAGTAAAAACGAAACATGTGATCCTAACTTTTGACCGAAGTGTCCTACCGGAGTCTGTCACTGCAGGCTTCCTTCATTGCAACGTATGACCTTACATACCCAACCCACGCCGCTGCTTCAAGTGCCAGCGGTATGGGCACAGTACTACCACCTGCCGCGGAAAACTGACATGTGCCAAATGCGCAGGACATCATGACCCTTCAGAGAACTGTGCTTCTAACGTATTGAAATGTGCCAACTGTGAACAACCCCACGCTGCATACTCTCGGTCATGTGCTAAATTCAAAGCCGAGAAAGAAATCATAAACACGAAGGTCACCCAGAACATTACCTATCAAGAAGCACGACAGAAACACTCAATGTTTTCGCAAAGGTATGCCGATGCAGCTCGCCGGGGGGCGGAGCGGCGTCTAGTCACGGCGGCCACCCAGTACTGCGAAGCAGACTTGGTGCCGTCCCAGCCCCCCCAGGTGCTGCCCAAGGCAGCCCAACCATCCGACACGACACCTGTAGCGCCCGCAAGTGTTGTGTTAGCTGCGAATGTGAGGAGTGACGGCTCTGCCGTCAATCCTCCTCTTCCGGCTGCCAGACTGCAGGCGGCCATTGACGTAGATGTGGTCGGTCCCACGACCACTTCTGTGTCCAACAAACAGTCGGGGACGGCAGGGGCTCCTGCCTCCACTTCGAACATATCCCGAGGCGGAGCCCGCAAGGACTCCATCTCGTCACTGTCACACCACTCAGATGATGACATGGAGGTAACACCGTCTCTGCCAGTGCCAAAGGCGGAAAGAGAACAGCGCACCATGGCGGGGCGAGGCAAAAAGCCACCAGACACCCGTGTCACAGGCCCAAGTCAGAACTGATAGATAGTATACATCCAGCCCGAGTCCTCATCTACACCAGGTAAAATCTCCTCCCTAAACATTTATGGTAGCACAAATAATTACACAGTGGAACTGCCGGGGCCTTATTAAAAACCTAGATGATATATATGAAATCCTACACAAAACGCAATCAGCCATCCTCTGTTTACAGGAGACACACTTGAAACCTAAGCACACCAATTTCCTGAACCAATACTCAGTATTTAGGAGAGACAGAGATAGCTGCACGCACTGCTCTGGTGGCGTAGCTATAGTTACGCAAAAATCTATCCCTTGCCAATCTCTTCAATTGCGTACCGCCCTAGAAGCGGTTGCAATCCGGGCAATTATTTTCAACAGATTAACAACAATTTGCTCACTATACATTCCCCCTGAATATCGTTTATCTAGCTCTGAATTTGAGTCTCTCATAGATGAGCTGCCGGAACCGTTCCGACTCGTAGGTGACCTGAATGCACACAGCCCACTATAGGGATCTGAACGCACAGATTCCCGGGGCCGCTTGATAGAAAAATTCCTCTTCTCATCCGGAGCTTGTCTCTTTAACAAAAAAGAGCCGACATACTACAGCACTACACACAATACATACTCACACATAGACTTGGCGATCGGCTCTTCTGTCCTCTTTTCGGCTGTTGAATGGGAAGTGGACGACAACCCCTATGGGAGCGACCACTTCCCTGTCATCTTGAAAGGCATTGATAAAGCCCGTAACAGTTCCATCTGCCATAAAAAGTTTAAGGAATCTGGTGCTGATTGGTTAAAATTTAAACAATTATCTCAGCTTTCATACACGTCCTTAAGCTATTTGGGCATTGACGAAGCCTGTGAACTGGTGACTGCACACATTCTTCATGCTGCTGAGGGCTCAATTCCGCAAACATCTGGTGCCACACCTAACACTAGGAGGCCGTGGTGGAATGAAGAGTGTAGGCTTGCACGGCAGGCTCAAAATAAGGCGTGGGGTGTCCTTCGCAGGTACCCCACTACGCAAAACTTGATTTCCTTCAAACGTGCAAAAGCACAAGGAAGACTCATTCGCCAGCAAGCAAAAAGAGATAGCTGGCACTCTTTCGTGACTTCTATCAACTCGTACACAGGTGCAGGCAAAGTATGGAACAGAATTAAAAAGTTTAATGGACGGAAAACACACACCCTACCTTTGGTCAACAGTACAGGCGATACCCTAGAGGACCAGGCAAACACACTTGCGAAATACTTTTCATATGTATCGAGTTCTGCTCATTACACGAATGCTTTCTTACGACACAAAACATCTATGGAGAAGAAACCGATTCGTGATAACAAAAGATCTGACGAACCATACAACACGGAATTTTCCATAACAGAGCTTTTGGTCGCCTTGGGAACATGTAAGGCTTCAGCGCCTGGGGCAGATAGTATATCATACACAATGATACAACATCTGCACCCAGAAACTCTCCGAACACTCTTGCACTTGTTCAACAAAATATGGGCGGCAGGATACTTTCCGAGAGCTTGGAGAGAAGCAGTTGTAGTTGCCGTATTAAAACAGGGGAAAGATGCCTCACTACCTGCCAGTTACCGACCAATAGCTCTGACAAGTTGCTTAGGAAAGGTTTTTGAAAAAATGGTAAATAAGAGGCTAATCCATTTTCTTGAATATAACGGCATCCTGGACAGTTGTCAGGCTGGTTTCCGATCAGGTCGAAGCACAACTGACCAGCTAGTTGCCTTTGAGTCGTATGTCAAAGATGCTTTTATCCACAAACAGCACTGTCTATCTGTTTTCTTTGACTTAGAAAAAGCATACGATACAACTTGGCATTACGGCATACTGCTTGATCTCAAGGCATTCGGTGTGCCTGGACATATGCTAAACACTATTGAAAGTTATTTGTCGGAGCGGACATTTAGGGTAAGAGTAGGGACAGTGGTATCAAGAACATACATACAAGAAAATGGGGTTCCCCAGGGTGGAGTATTAAGCTGTACTCTGTTTATAATTAAAATGAATTCACTTGGGAAATCGTTGCCACCCTCAATCTCCTACTCAATGTATGTTGACGACGTCCAAATAAGCTTTAGGTCATGCAATCAGTCCATATGTGAAAGGCAGATACAGTTAGGTGTGAACAGGCTTGCAAAATGGACGGAAGAAAATGGTTTTAAATTGAATCCTCACAAAAGTACAGGTGTGTTATTCACAAGACAGCGTGGAATTCGTCGAGAACCCGATGTCACACTGAACGGAGAACGGATTGCTGTCAAGAAAGAACACAAGTTTTTAGGCGTTGTACTTGACGGAAAACTAACGTACGTACAGCACTTAAAGAAACTCAAACAAAAATGCCTAAAAACCATTAACATTTTAAAAGTGTTGTCACATCAGTCTTATGGTGCTGATAAAGACTGCCTTCTACGTCTCTTTGTGAGTTTAGTTAGGTCACATATAGACTATGGAAGTGTAACATACGGGTCCGCGTCTAAAACTGCCTTAAAAATGTTAGACCCAGTACTACATTTGGGCCTTCGCCTTGCCTCTGGAGCCTTCAGGACAAGTCCAATCCAGAGTCTTTATGTAGAATGCGACCACTGGTGCCTAGAGCACCAGCGTGCTTATACAGCACTCCTCTATGCTATTAGGACAATGTCTATGACGAATCACCCATGCAATTCTATTGTGAATGACATCTCATCCGTCCATTTGTATTTAGCGCGCCCATCGATCCCTGCCCCTGTAGCCTTGCGTGTCAAAGGCCTTGCAGAGGAGATAGGGGTGTCTTTAGATTATATCCATGCGCCTCTTTTTACACAGATGCTTCCAAGTCTTCTTCTTCTGTGTCCTGTGCTGCACATGGCCCGGACTTTGCCAGCACAAGGACATTGAACAGAAATTGTAGCATCTTTACAGCAGAAGCCTATGGTATTTTAATCAGAGTGGAACACATTACACAGAACAAAATACAACAATCAGTCATCTACACAGACTCTCTAAGCGTAGTAACTGCATTGGATTCCTTTAAGCCCACAAAAAACGTTATTCTAAACCGCCTTTTTAAAGCTCTTATAACTGCCTATAAGTCAAAGCTAAAAATACTTGTTTGCTGGATCCCTGGACACAGTGGCATTCTGGGCAATGAAACTGCTGACCAGAACGCCACTTTGGCGGCCCTACGTAGTGGTGTTGATGTAGCGCAGGTCCCTCACCTCGATCTGAAACCAGTAATCCGGAGGGGAATCCGTAAATGCTGGCAGCACATGTGGGACACACACACAGACAACAAGCTCCACTCAGTAAAACCAAACCTAGGAAGATACACAACAGAAAAACAAAACAGATTCATTGAAGTATCCATTTGCAGACTGCGAATAGGCCACACTTACGCTACACACGCATATCTTTTGAATGGAACACTCCCACCTGTTTGTAACAAGTGTGGGGAACGGCTCACCGTCCTCCTTGTATTATATTGAGTGCACATTCTGCAATGAAGCCAGAAAACGGCATTTCCCGAAAATATATACCTACAACATTCCACTACATCCTTCACTGTTTTTAGGAGATGAACCTATGTTTACAAACAAAAGTCTTTTAAGTTATCTTGCAGACATCAAGTTTTTAAAACTCATCTCGTACAGTGCGTGACCTCAGAGCCTACGAGCAGTGAGTGAGGCCCTCATGCTCCCTTTGTCCGCACGGGAGGCCCACTCTCGTCGCATGCTCTTTGGCTCGAGGTGCATCACGTTGCACCCATAATCCATTTCAGCCACCATTATGAACATCTTCATGCTTTAGTGGACGGGCCCTCTACACCCATATATACAGTATTTTAAGATGTATCATACTCATTTCATACATATTTTAAGCACAAACATGACTATTGAAAGACCACATAACATAGTTCTGGCGCTCTTTGGTCTTAGAAACCCTTGCGCCAATAAAAAACAAACATACATACATACAATACATATATATATATATATATATATATATATATATATATATATATATATATATATATATATATATATATATATATATATATATATATATATATATATATATATATAATAATATTGGCTAAAGCTTGATGTTGGGCTAGTTGGGTAGTGCACGACTTCAAAAACAGCACGGTGACTGGTACCCAAGAAGTGACAAACACAAGTGCTGACCAACAACTGGGAAAAAATTTATAAGAAAGACAATAAATAGATAAACAAAAAACTAGACGTAAGCATACGTAAGTGTGAAAACTGAAAACTTCCTATATGAATTCAGCTTCAGCTTTTTCGTGCACACAAAAAAAATTGCGCCTTTTTTTACATTGCGACAAAAGTGTTCTTAGATGAGGCGGGGTTCGCACTTGCGAACACCGCCTCCGCTAAATGCGACTGCATTTAGCGGAGCTGTTACTTGACTTATGCGACTTCCTTGGTGCTTCAACCATTCGCAGTCAGAGAAAATTGTTAAACGAGCATGACAAAAACAGGTAGAAATCACTGTAGAACACATGCTACTACCCTGGAATAGTGCCAAAAGCATTGCGGGTTGGGGGAGAAGTCGTAAATAAGGAACTCGCAGATTCTTTTTAACATATTGCCTGAAGAAGTACACATTTGCTTTCACGCCACAACACTTGTCGTGCCCCGTAAAGTTAGCTTCTTTTCTCAGACTCGGAAGTTCTGGCACCTTCGAACTCCACGGTGTTTACTACTTGCTGATATGTACGAAAAAGCTGCAAGTCAGCCTATCGTCCCGCTATCCGTCTAGCTATATATGAAGATTACTTGCTTTTGCAATTCAGAAACGTTTCTCTACAGTGATAAATCCACGCTGTTTGTTCATCTGGACATGCGTGCACTGAAGCCACTGACCAAAGGACCGGAATGCATGGGACGTTGCTTGCTAGCCCAGCGGCCCTATTTATTTCATAATAATAATACAATAATGTGCATTATGGTTATAATTATAGTAATATTATCCATTATTGTGTTTGGGACGGCGGCCAGAAAGGCCCATCGGCAATCCCTGGTAGTGTATGAAAACATATTGAAAAATAAATTAATTTTATTAATATTAATGTTAGTATTATCGTTTAGTGGAGTATCATCATAATCCCTGCAAAAACCTCCCACCCCTCTCTTTTCTAAGGCGCACCCACAAACCCGCCCCAGGGCCCGCCTCGCCCGCCGTTTGGAGTGCCGGATGTAAACAAACATTTTGTTTCCAGCTACGTCAGCCGACTCCGCAGCCATGATTGGCTGTCTGGTTTTGCGATGTCATCGCGCGACAAGGGATTTCGGTTCAAGAGCGATCGGCTCTGCCTTCGCAAAGGGGCAAAAAGCGACGGCCGGCTCATCGCTTTGCGATGAGCCGGCCGTTGCGCAATGCGCGATGTGATGCATCGCCAGTAGGAATGTGCCTTTAGGAAGAATGGAAAATTGCTAGTGTCACTGAGAGTCCCGGCATTGGTGCCTGTTGTCATTTTTGTTACTATGTGGCCTGCTTCCCAAGTCTGCCAAGGCTCATTCCTGCTGGCTTAGCTGAAGCCTAATGCCTCAACTGCATTAATTGTGTTCACGATATGACCCTTCTTTCGCTTTCTCACTTTTTTTCTAGGAGTTCGTGTACTGTGGTGTTTGGGCAGCCTTGTACTTCACTGCTGCCATAGCTGTGGCTACAAAAGGCCGGTACGAAGAACCTCTGGCTGCTGCTGCTGTGAGTGTGCCTCTAATTTGTCTTCAAAAATTTTTAAGGCAAAAGCCTTGGAACTCGGTTTCATGGGATGCATTGTGAGGTACAGATAATCCTGAAGTACCTGAAAATTGCAGTGCAAGCCGGGTAGCATGCAGTGAGAAAGGGAAATGGCGGCTCCAGGAGTGCGCCACTGCCGCAAGCGCAGTACGTAGAGGCGGCTCGCATTGAGAGGTGAAGGGCCGACAGGGGCAAACAAGTGGCTCCTGGTGATGGCGAGATGGCGGAACAAGCTTTGGAGGGTGCTGTCCAGTGGTCTGGTCGTCCAGTAGTGTCGGGCGCAGCCACAAAGTTTAGCAGGAAGTTCAACAGCAGATCAACAGAAGGTCCAACCAGGCTTTCATGTTCACATTCTGAGAAAGTTCTAAGCATCCACCGTAGTTTTTTCTTGCCACCTACAGATAGGTAGACATTTTCTCAAAGGACATATCACCTCAAGAACTACAGCTTTTGGCATGAAACGCTCGGGCCCTCGCAAAACAGCATGCAAGCATTTTGAGAGTGTGGGGCATGGCTCTTTGTGGTGTAGGTCATCCTTCCTGAGGTTTGTACGTTTAAGATGTACTATTACGAGGCAGATTGGTTTGTAGTCCTAGTTGTGGTCAAGAATTCAGGGAAGTGAAAGGTACCAAAAAGCTGGAACTGTAGACCTGTTGGGCACTGTACAGCCACGGAACCAGAAAAATTTTAAAAATCATGCCATTTGCCTCCTGCATGTTGGTAAATATATGCAGTATTCCATCTGCAGTTTATGGACTGACAGGTATGGAGGGTTATACAGCATACTCCAAATGGTGTTCGTCCTGGCCACTACGTTCTGTCTTTGGTCTTTCTGCAAACATGTACTCGACACTTGTAGTGTCTAATTACAGAAGTGTCAGCACTTCCAGTACTCGCCATTTATATTCATCATAGCAGTACTTTACGCTGGTTAGACAGTAGAAGTACATTAAAGGTGTAGCATTTTATTTTTTATTCTCTACTGAAACCAGCTAGATTGTCTAAGCCCAGCTTGCTGACCAGCTTACCAGACAGGCTTGAATGTCACTTCGGCTGCTTGCATGATACTCTGACAGGTGTAGCATTCTATGCTGGGGAGCTATTTTGAAGGATTACATATAATTAAGTGGGCATTTCACAGAGCTGCTAAGTTTGGCCAAGGTGAAATATCACTGTCGTTGTCATTCAAGGGAAGTTGGCTCGCATGCTGCGAAGGTGGGGAAGTTTGCTCAGCAGTATTCATTTCCAAAAGGTACAGGGAAGCCTCCTCTCTCTTTGTGTTTCACATTATGGCAGGATCCTACTGAGCAATTGCCCCGAGTTTCAGGCAAACCCCTTGTGGCAAATTTTCTCATGTTCAGGCCATCTTCTGGATTCTCTTGTCTCATCTTTGTATTCATATGAATTCATATAGTAAAGCACCTTGCCTCGGCTGTGTTAAGATTTTCGTGTCGACTACCACGGTTTCATGGTTGCCAAGGTCACTTGGAACACGCATTGGGTGTTCTACTCCTGAGACCCTTTGCACTTAGCTTAGGAGCAGACCTTGTAAGTGCCCCGTTTTCCTCATTAAAAAGAAAAAAAAAGCAGTGACGTGTCTGGGTGAGTGCCTTGGTAAATAACCTTAAACAGCAAGTTTCGATACCTTTTTATTTGCCACAGCACTGTGCTCTTTTCACTCAAGACGTGTTAACAGGCCTGTGCTTTTTAAATGAATGTCTGACCACAGTTAATGCTTCTGATTTAGAAAGCACTGGCAGCAATTGATATGCGCAATAATGCGTGCAAATTAATTTGTAAGCATTGACGCTGAAAGAACTGGCTGTGTGGTGGCATTTTGGTCTTGCAGGCTGTTTTCTGCTGCAGTTGCAAACTGGGAGCATGTCCTAACTGCGGCATTTTTGTATGCTACGTGTGCCGACTGAAACTTATCTTCAATGCAGAGCTTGTGATGGCTCTTATTTGATAGATGAATGGGTCCACTGCTATCTCAGCATTGCACAAACACCCAGGTATTTGGCATTCTTCCCTAACCATCAGCTGGAGGCACTGCCGACATACGCTTTAGTGCACTGCAGCTGTCCAGTCGTCTCAGAGGCCGCCACAAGTACTAAAAAATAGTTAAACCATAAGCTTTGTTTCGAGAGCCCGGGTTGCTGCAGGCTCGCGTGCCAACCGGTCTCTCTCATTCTTTCTTTATTTTCTCCTCAACCGGCATTTTGTTGCTGGTATAGGTGGAAATGTCTCTTATTTCTACATACAATGGCTCCTTGTATCTGCAACTGCTGAAGGGTGTGCTGCCTCACGGTGCCCCCTGAGTTAGGCGGTGGTAGCACCTTCTATTTGGTTGTAAGGAGACAAGAGGAGAACGTACACACACTTGCTTACTTAATCATGGTGTCGATGTAGCTCCCATGTCAGCTTTATGGTGACCATGCGGTCAATGTCGCAGCAAATGTTGCAGCAAATGTCTCATATGTTAACTAAGAGTGCATTTCTTTGTAGCCACATGCAAAAAATTTGCACCGTAACAATGGCAAGGCCTAAGCTGTGCTTAGGCTTACTTGCTGTGGCGATTTTTACCTCGTACTATATATGTTGGTGCAAGCTAGGTCAAGTTGGTTCAGCATGCTCAAAATGCAAATTTCGCGAAGATGATGGACAGGGGAATAAAAAGGGCACAAAAATATTTGTTCACTGTTTCAGTCCAAACAACTTGTTCAAGCTCTTGGTGCACCTGTCACGATCGACAAAGTGTATGAGTTCTTGTATTCAGACTGTGCCAATGCCGTGGCCTTTCTAGCAAAACTGGGGGTTAGGAGCTAGGGGTTGGAGGTAGAAGCATAGGCTCGATCGTGTCTCAGTTACTTTGAAACTGAAAGAACCATTTATGTGCAGCTGTTCACATAACTGAAACAAACAAGGAGTATTCTGGCCCATACCATGTTCTTAGATGTTGCACAGCTTTGGGGCAATAATTTGTGGTCTTCTGTGTGCTTCCCCAACGCGACCAGTTCTTTGGCTTTGTGGCCATGATCCTGTACGGAGCGGATGCCTTCTTCAAGTACAAAGGCTGGAAGTCTGGAGAGCCTGCCCAGGGTGAGAGATCGGTGCCCACTGCAGGGCTCGGAGCTTCGAACACGGTCTCGCCTACCAGCCCCAACTACCCTGCCTACTAATCACGCATGCTGCTAAGGCACGCACCCACACCTCTGGCTCTTGTCAGCCTGGTGAGTTGTGTGGCACCCTGGCACCTTTTTCCATCCTCGGTGCTCGTTTGCAGCCACAGTGCAGCAGCGTGTGGTGTGGAGTGGCACTGCACTGGTATGCAGTGTTGCTTTGTGTTATTGCTAGCACTGGCGCTGTGTGTTTATGGTCACCTCATTAAACCTGATGAATGCTGCTAATGGTGCTTGAACTTAATTGTTTTTTTCTACCATACGGCCAAGCAGCATGTGCTAGCCGTACGTTTACTAATTAAGGTTAAAGTGTGCTGTCATGGTTGTATTGTTTTCTTTCTCGGTGAAATGTTGTGTGACCAGAATTTATCTGATTCCTTATAACCTTACAACTACTTATAAGGGCCATAGGGAGGGGGTTGCGAAGTGTGAATTGCGAGGGCATAAACTGTGAACATTTTGGTATTGGCAGTGACGTAGACTTGCACATGCAAACACACTCCCATAGATATGTGTATTAGAAGTGTGCGAATATCAGATTTTTTGTCTGGGAAATGAATGAATTTCTTTTAATATAAATATGTTTGCTTTAATGTGTAGCTTCTAAACATAGGTGTAAAAAATGTATTAATTTTTGTGGTCAGAACTTTACATACCTATGTGTTCATGCACTAGTGCGGAATAATGAAATGGTAAAAAATTAAGAGAAGACAGGAAAGCAGTTGAACAAAAATCTTGGCAGATGTCTTCATGAATAAATGAGAGTTCCATGTGTTTTTAGTACGGGGAGTATTCTTGGTCGGTTGCAGCGCCCAAGTCGCTGAAAAGAACAAGTATCTTGTAAGAATAGCCAGCAGAAATTAACTCTTCCTTACTCACTTGTGCCACTGTTGACAAATATACCTCTCTTCGGTTTTCATATTTTACCTGTGAAAAGCATTCCACTTCACCCCAAGTTGGCATGCTTTCGCACAAGGTTTACATGTGTTAGGCTTTTTTGCACAGCAGCAGCATTGTGCGGGAAAGGCAGCTCAAAAATGCAGATCATGGGGTTAAAAGTATTATGAAGACAACATACAACTTTGCTTTATTCGACAGATTGGACAGCTCTTACCTTGTTGCAATTTTGTTAGATTGGAAATATTGCTACTATCACTAGGGGATTACGGTTTAAAGAATTGGATTTCAAGTTACCCGCTGACTGTGCCGTTATTTTACTTGACAAAAGCCCTGTGTCGTACTTGGGGGGTTGGGGGAGCATCCAAAAACCAGCCATCACTACACTGACTCGGCACCGTGGTGGGAAAAAACTTCAAGTTTGAAATCGCTGATAAAGCTCTGTAAAACATAGCAAAGCACTTCAGCATGTAATAACCGTATGCTGCATAATGGTGTAGCCATAGACTTTATTCTTGTTTCGGGCAATGAAAGTGACAACAATAGAATGACTTGCACTCACCTGGACCCGCAGTGCCTTGTAAGAAAATAATAGGCACAATTTGGTCGTGATTCTTTCAACGTCAGGAGCTTCGTTGCTGCTGCGAGAGCTATGCAAGGGATGGTGCAGCAGCACCACAACTCGTAAACCCGCTCATAGCATTTGCCTCTGTTTCAGGTTGTTTGTCCTTACGTTGTTTCTGTGTAGCCGTAATAATCTTACTTAAAAAAAAAAAAAAAGCCATGAGCTTCAGTTGCAATCATGCAAAACTATTTCGATGACGACGATTGTAGTGTAACGCGCCGACACAACGCAGGCGATGAGTTTTGAATGTGAGCACACCACTAATAGGCGTGTTTTACAGTTTCACTGCAGAGAGAAAGGGGTTGTGAGAAAAAAACTTTGTTACTTCGAACAACGTTTAGCACCGATTTCATCGTACCAAAGCATACACACTAAATGCTCTTTCCAAAAATTTTGTCTAAAACATAATTGTTAGTAATATGAAAAATAAACTTGCAAAGCAAAATTTTTTTGCAAGAGGTAACAAAAAGCGATAAGAGTACATACGAAAAGAAAAATGACAGTAAAAATCCAACATGTACATTTCCTGTTTAAACGTTCCAAGAATATGCCTAAGCATACAAAAACATGTTATAAAAGCTTTTCTGACTCAACAAAAAAGAAGTCGGCCACCATGGTACCCATGTCATGCAGAGAAGTATTACCAACAGGTAGTTAGACGAGGCATTTTCGGGTGAACATCTTTAATTAAAAAAGCTGTCTTCCTTTTTTTTTTTTTTCTTTTTACCGCAGCTAAAGCATTCCAAGGGATATAAAAACCTTCTCAATGATCAATTTCGCATTGATAATCTATGCAAGATCCCTGGACAAGTATGCGAGGGCAAGAAAACCATTCAGAATTCAAAATCAAACCTGTTGGCAGTCAGCTATTGACGTTCATTGCCAATATAGTACTCTGAGTACAGGCACACCATAAAGCTGGATGGCATTTTTTCTGTGGGAGTAGTCATGCACAACAAAAACTATTCAATTTAGTACCAGTAGCACCACATATGGGGCTTTTGCCACAAGAAACAAACCGGAACTCCGATGAGCTTTGTGAGAATGACCAGGATGGTATTAGCTCAAGGATTTGCAGGAGGTCAATAAAACTTTTCAGAGATGAAAAAAAAAACCTTGTCCACAGGCAGCTGTTGTGGCTCGGGGCTGAGCTGGCATGCTGTTGCTGTCGAAACTCATATCTGATAATTCAGTGATCTTTCCACTCGCTGCAAGATCCTTGATAACAGAAATGAGATTAAAGGTGTTGGAATCACGAGTGGCATGGTGTGTTTTATTTATTTATTATTATTATTATTATTATTTTTTTAAGAGCAATAGTGGACACTGGGAGTAGAGAAAAGAGAGGGGAAGGGAAAGAGGTGTGTAGTGAAAATGGCCGGAGGGAGAGATTTAGAGTGAGGAGAGGAGGCAGAAGAGGGTAAAAAAAATGCAGCGGAAGGGGGTAGGGCAAAAGGTATTGTTAAATGAAAATTATTAAGGGGACAATGAGGGGGACAATGAGTGAAAGGAAGGAAAATTGGCAGTGGTGAAGGGAATTGAGGTGGAGAGTATACAAGGGGAGAGGAGAGATTAGAAGGAAAGGGGATAGAGGTGGACGAGGAGGTGAGGAGTGGCAGAGAGAGAATAGAAGATCGGGAGGAGAATGTGAGAGCCAGGGGAAAAGCAGAGCTGAGGGTAAAGGAAAAGGGAAATTTGTGAGGGGGGAAAAAGGTGGAGGAAATTGAGGGTCAGAGGGGAGGGTTGGGGACAGGGAAGATAGAGGAGGTTGGGAAGGGGGGAGGGAGACATGTGGGGGGTAATGCAAAGAGGGAGAGGGGGAGGATTGGAACATGAGGGGAAGGGAATTAGAGGAGGAATGAGAGAGGAGGGGATTCATCAAATGGGAGGAAGGTAGAGGGATGGGAAAAGTAGGATTGAGTCAGGGATAGTTATGGAAGCGGGGCTGCGGGGAGGTAAATAAGTGGAGGGGGGTCAAAGAGGAGGAGCTTGAGGGGTAGGAGAGGGAGAGAGGAGGAAGTGTTACATGGCAGGGGCAGCTGAAATGCTGCCATCTTTCAATGTCAATTGCAGTAAAGCAAGGAGATACACGGCCAATGTTTTTCTACCATTCTCTCTTCCACCTCCTTTTCATTCTTTCTGTTAACTTTTACTACTAACTGGCCCAGATATTCATCATGTTGAAAAGGAAAAGGCTGCAAGTAGTTCGGGCTATTTGTTTCATGTGCAAGTTCGTAGTGCTTTGTACTAAACTGTCCATCTCTTATTGTGGTCGCACGATTGCAATGAAAGGGCATTCTATTGTTTCTTCCCTGAAGAACTTGTGCATCAAGTTCACTGTATAGGGGAGAGGGTGCAGCGTGGTCAATTGTTTTGTGTCGCGACTTCTGAATGAACCGACTGCCTCATTTTACAGAGTGAAGAGTGGTTCCAGGCTGACCCAGTCTATCGTGAACTCGACAAAGGAATAACTGCCAAGGTGTGAGCTGCAAGAGGCAGCTGCTGCAGCAGAAAACCAAAAGAAAAGAGAGAAAAAGTGGCGCACGTTATATTTCTGTTTTGTTCTGATTGTATGACCTTTTCACATGCTCATGTTTATGTTGAGGCTATCTAACGGGTGTGTATTGGAAGCAAAACAAGTTCATTGTTTTACCTGTGACCCTGATGAGGAGAGGACTGTGCTAGTTCTCACTTTTACTGTATCACTTTTGCTTTGCACAGCTAATTTGCAATATCATATTAAGGCCGCGGGGATATTGAGAACAGAGCAGGTATGAAAGTTATTATTTTATTTAAAACTTATTGAAGTGCAGTGCCATAGTGCCCTTTTGTTTGAATGGAGTACCAAAGTACTATATTTTTATTTGCTCCACAGGGCATTGTAGTTTCTAATTGAAATTTTCAAGGGGTTTGGCTGGTATCATAGTGCTGAAGTCCTCCCCTCTTGTGCGAGAGGAGATGGTTTTATTTTTTATATATGATATGATTGTTTTATGTGCATCTTTTTCGCACCAGTAAAGTAGACAAATACTAATGGAGCGTGCGCACAACCAGTTGTTCTGCTTCCCACAGGGTGGCATGCAGGTGGCTTGCTTGCAACACTGTGTAGTCGAGTGTTGCATCATGCAAGAGCACAAACGATCGCCCCGAAGTCTGTAAGCTCTATTGGGCTTTTTTTTGCAGCTGTCGTTGCTACTGCGGTGTTGCTTTGCAGCCCTTATAGTGTGCAGTGCATTTCATGAGTGCTTGCTGTGTGTTCTTTCGCACAACCTGCCTGACCCGAGCAGAACTTTGAAGATGCTCATCGCATTCGCACCAGTTGCTGGTTAACTTTATTTAGCCCTGCAGTGAGCCTGGCCTTGAATCTAGTTTTTTCTGCTAGCCTCCACTGTGGCGCTCTCATGTAGTACAAAAGCATCCGCTCAAGTTTTGCCGTTGCACTCGTTGTCCTCTGTGTCGCTGTTTGTGGCAGCATGTCACCGTGCTCTGCTCAGTAGAGGTGCTCTTTTTCTTTTTTTTCCTCCCTAGCCTTTAACTTCTATTGGAGTTGTGCACGTGCAACTCAAACCCTTCCATGCAACGGAACAAGTCGCTGATGCATTGCATGCGTTGAGTGCCCTGTCCCTCCCGGATCTGTGTTATGTAGTAGGTACTGCACCTGCAGGGTGGTTAGGGCACTGCTTACACCACGGGCTTGTTTTGGGTTGGTGTGTCCTTCCTTTTCGTTCCTGCACTGAAACAGACATGCAGTTATCCATGCTGCATCGCTCATCACGGCCTGCTGCATGCGGGGCACTTTGTGGCTGAATGCAAGCCTCATGCAAATGTACAGCGTGTCACTGTTAATCAGCACATCACCAAGTACACGAAATAAACCTCCATTTTGCTTTATTGTTGCTGCACAATGTGTAAACAAGAGGCCTGTATGATACCCACGAGGTAAGAAATTTCCTGGGGCTGTGGAATTTCACAACATAACAGAGGAATTTGTACCTATAGCTCGCGTGGCTGTGCGTAACACTTTGTTTCACTGTCTCCACGGCTTCCTGTCCCTTCATAACCTTCCAGGCCAGTTGGTATGCATGGTCTTTGTCAGTTTCCAGGCATGCACATTTCTGTACCTAAAGCTAAATGCTGCGCAAGCCTATCAAACAAATGCAGTGCTGGAGAAGTTCATGCAAGGTAGCGTGGGTTGCCAAAAAGTTTTTCGGGTTCTTCCTGCCTTGGTTGACAAATCCAGTGGCCTGGAAGACTTTGACAAAAAGTGTACATAATTACTAGGCTATTCCTTCATTCATCTCAGTTAATTATCACCACTGTGCTTTCTTCCATTTATTATAGTTCACCAAGTGGCAAAGGTTTATGGCATATTTATGTTAACTCTTGTAAATGCATCCTGCCATGTCTTTGATGCTTGCTAGCCAACAGTTTTCTCTCCTTGTATTGCCTTGATTGCACATGGCCTGATACTGCGACGTATTCTGCTTTCTGGCTGGCCATTCACTTGCCAGCTAGCAACATGGAGGAGCCATTGTGCAACGTGCCAGTGTGTTTCTCTCAACTCTTCTTGTTCTTCCTGTTGTGTGATAGTGCCCCTTGGACGTCAGTTGGTAGTTGACTTGTGCCATAACACGTGTAGCAATTCTCATTGCAACAGCTGAGAAATGTAGGACACAAGCATGGGCAGGCAGAGGGCGATTGTCAAGCCACCTGTGTCCGCGAAGTGGCTCCGTAGAATGATGTCCCGCACGTGCCCCTACACTTGTTCCCAAACTGCACTGTCACTTGCTTTTCTTCGGCCTGTTATAGTTGCACCAGGCCTGCGCACAATGCACATGTTAAAGCTACTACTTTGTCTGTGCTAGGTCCAAGCATTTGTCATTTGTTGTTGTGGGCGACACATGCGTGATTGATATCTGTACACATATGATAAAGCTGCCTTGGCTAGTAGGCAGGTAGGAGGGAATGCCCATGTAGCTCCTGCAGGTAACAGCGTGTGTAAAACCACTGCCAATTGGGTGGGAGCGCGTGTGTGTGTGTGCGTGTGTTTGTGTGTGCGTGTGTGAAACTGGGCACAGTTAAAGGAAGATACTGTACTACTCGAGGAAGTGAGGTAACATCGAAGCTCTTGCCGTTTTCCTCGTGTTCTGTGGGCTCTTCTGCAATGTAGTGTTTCGTTGCCAGCATGTATAGGCTTCTCTGTTCTAAATAATAATGTTCCCCGTTTGCGCCCTTGCTAGAGGTGTTTTCTTGCAGCGTTGGCACTCTTGGGGCCCATTGTTTTACCAGGTGACCTGTGTGTGTGTGTGCATGTATCCAGCTACCTTGAAGTGGTGAAATCAGTGTTAACGCAAAGATGAAAAATAATTGGGCATATATTAAATGTTGTGGTTGCTCTGTATGCTCGGTTCATGTTTCTAAAATTTCCATTTCTTATACACTCGGGTGGGCTTCCATCAAAACAAATCAGGTGGTCCTTAAATATTCTCAAGGCGCAGAGTATGAACAAGGTAGGAGGGGAAACTTCACTTCCTAGGGCAGCTAGATAATGTCACAAGCACTTGGCGCAGGTTAAGCCCGCAGCATCTTTTGCGGGAGAAGAAACCGTGCAGCTGCTGCAATCGGCCTTCCGCGGCGGAGTCATGCAATCAATTGTGGCAAGTAAAATTGTGGCCAGTAATACACAGTAACTCTCATTGAGCTAATGTGAAATTCATAGAGTTGGCCAAATATTTGGTAGGCTTTTTCGATGAAAATGTAATGTAATCATTGCTGAAATGCACTCGTTAAGAGAGCGAATATTTCAAAAGCACTGTCAGCTTTTGCTTTTGTAGTACCACAGTCGAACCTCTTGATGACAAACTGAGGAGGTACAGTGAATTGCGACATATGTGGACTTGCCATGCAAAATGCATTCTTTACGGCAAACTACACGTCAGGTGTATGAAACTCTTCCCAGAATGCACAGACTTCGTCACAGGGCACTATCGATGAAATCCAAGCCGACAATAGTGATGTTTAAAGGATTCCCCTGTGAATCATAGCGATTGCAAATGTGGTGCAGCCTGCACACACGAAAGGCTGTTATTTATCCATTTTCTAAACTATGATTCATATTGCTAGTTTAATTATGCATTATGAGTGGTTGTGGCGCGCTTGTCGCTGTACATTCCCTGCTTTTCTTCCACCAAGACTCCTCCAATTGCCTCGTGCTAATCTTGCCTAACTGCCAACCCGTTGAAGCTTCCATCATCTGTTGAAGTCCGAGCTCCAGGGAGGCGGTGGTTCCCTCCATTTAAGATGGGGTGGATGCTTTGGCATTCCATCTGTTCCACTGTCTCATGATTCATGCCACAGCAAGCAAGTCTTATGATGCTGTGGGTACAGTGGAACCCTGATAAACAGAACCTGAAGGGGGCAGAGCAACCTGTTCTGTTCAGGAGTTTTGTTTGAGACAATTCATTTGAAGTATCAAATGCTGGGAAAAGGTCAGTCATTTCAGCAAATGAAGATCAGTAGAAACTATGATTGGAGACAGACACCACAAAACTACTAGACTAGAATTTATAACACAGCAATCACTGCATTAGTGAAAAAAAGAAAAAGTATGAAAAATTGCTACGCAATTGTCTTGTATATGCATACAGAACGTCGTCATCACATGCTTCCCCATCCATTATTGCGTCTGGTCACTGTTTATCCATGGTCATCATCATCATCAGCCTGTCTACGCCCACTGCAGGGCAAAGGCCTCTCCCATTATTCTCCAATTATCCCGGTCCTGTGCCAACTGCGGCCAATTTATCCCCGCAAACTTCTTATTCTCATCTGCCCATCTAACTTTCTGCCACCCCCTGCCACGCTTGCCTTCTCTAGTGATCCACTCTGTTATCCATGGGAACCACTGGCAACTGTTGGTGGGTAAACACTGACCTACTAATTAATTGCCAGTGAGTCAGTGACATACTGATTCATGTACGAAATACATTTGTGTAGCAGTTTTCCTGTACATGCTGCATTCCTCTGCATACAGTTTCTCTTGTGATCTTGGTTTCTCTACCAAACTCCATGAGTGAGCGCTCGCACAGCCATTTCACATTAAAGAGCTCGTGCTGCCAGTTTGGAACCCGGGCGAGTGCATGCTTGCACTACCTGTTAGCCAATTAGGGGCTGTGCAAATGCAGTTTTGAGCTTCACCACGAAATACTGATTGAGTAGCTTAGGAACGTCTCACATTAAAGGGATTCAGTATTTAACTGATTAAGATCTTGCATCCACTTCATTTGCATGTATTTTTTTCCTGGTAATACAGATATGGGCGCTAGGTTGTGGAGGAAAACTTCTTAACCTTCCACTTCAAAAAAAAAAAAAAAAAAGAATGATCAGTGCATACAATGCAGATGAGGGCAAATGTCTACATATATGTAGCAGTCAGCCCTGGGGAAGAGTCCTTATTACAGGACCCCCTAAGGCTGCCCGCTTCTTGTGCTCTGTTCACGAGCGAAAGCTGGTCGTCAAGGTCTAAGCTAGACAATTCTCTCTCCCAGTGAAAGTGCTAAGTCTGTCATTTGAGCTTCCATAAATGGCTAGGGTGTTCTGTTCATCCGGAGCACAAAATTTTTTTTTCCTCCATTTAACTGAGGTGTTCTTACTTGTTCACACATACAAATCCAAATAACCCCGATACAGTTGCTTCATAAAGGGAAAATTCCTATAAAATTTCAGCTTAAACGTAAAAACCGCAAAAAAAAAACACTGACACAGCATTGTGTCCATGTTTGCTTTTTAACTGTCTTTGGTTTTCACATTCAAGCTATAATTTCCAATCATTACGAACCTACTCGCCCAATCCCAAGCAATTCTACAAAAAATTTCATTATGTTTGCTGAGATTCTACTGTACTTGCTCATGCAGTTAATCGTTCTTAGGCAACCAGCTTGTCTCTCTGTGTTTTTATAAGAACAGCTTTTCTCTTATGGATTGTGCATGTTGAAAAAGGCCTCGAGGGTACCTAAGCACTTTCTACAAGTTGAGATTGTGAAACATTAACCTCCAGTGGAACGCTGCTGAAGGCTCCTTGGAGTTTTGTGTTGCAAGTAACGTTTTCCAAGTTTTTCGGTCTGGTATGTTCTGAAGTTTTGTGACTGAATTGGTGCAGGTCGCTTTTCAGAGCTCCTACAGTGGCATGTTGGCTGTAGACCAAAATCAGTTGGATAGCATTTCGCAGAATTCAGGCACGTTTATTCTTGTGTAGTGAGTTTGGTAATGTCTATGGAGATATCCACTCCTCTGAAGTGTTTTGTGGCCATGGTAGGGGCCTGAAAGGTAGGGATTTAGTTTCCCTAGTGGTACAGCATGTACCGCTGTGCAGAGCAGCTTGGCTTTGTGGTGAATTTTGACAGCAGAGGGCAGAGTGAATGCTGTGGAATGCATCCTGCTAATGCACATGGCCAGGCGTTGTCCAGCAGTGCATGGTTCTTCGTCCTGTGCCTTGGCGTTCGGTGTTGTTGGCTAACACACTTCTGTGGGCATGGATCTACACCTCCCAGCGAATAGGTAGTTGAGGTATGTGATAATTCCAGTTGGTTGTGTTGACCTCGAAGCTAAAGGGGAATTGGGTAATCATCTGTGAGCTTCTGGTGGCGGCTGTCATCGCCACTGGCAAATCTCCTGGGGTGGGTGTGCTGACGTCGCAACCAAATGAGAATTGGTGAAACAGCCCTTTTCTTCTGATGGGAGCAGTTATTGTCGCTGGCCAATCTACCCGAGCGGGCACGTTGTTATGCTTATTATATGCCGGTTTAACATTCACTCACCTTAATGTTTAGCCTACCGATGTGACAGACGACGTCAGACTCTTCGTACGTCGAGCTGCACATACTGGTTGTTGGTTTTCGGAGTCCACAATGCATGCATTGGTAGGCCACATTCATAACCCCCTCGCCCAACGAAGTCCATTTTTCGGGAGCAAACTGCGTTGGTGCGGAGCATTTATGCGGCGCAAAGTGACCCACCAGAATCTGCATCTGTTGGACGCGTGCGTCTGCTTGCCAGAGTTTTAACGGACGGCTTATTTTAGCTGCAGTGATGTGCATCTTCTTGGATGACTCCTAACTTTTGTAGGCTGTATTAAGGGCAGTTTTCCATGCAGTAAAGAAAAAAAAAAGTTGACCTGCTGTGGCGAGATACATGCCTGGCTTCCAATCTGAAGGCCTAGGTTCGATTCCCATTGGACCTACACTTATTTAAATTTTTTTTCTACTGAGTTTTTTTGGTTTTATTCATCCTGTATTATCGGCCATTTTTGGAGCCGTTGCGCTGCAAACGCTGGCTTTCCTCAGTGGGCCATTTACTGCTTTCACATTAAAATCTTGAAGACAGCCACGTAAAGGTAATGTGATGCCCAGCTAGGGATCAGCCCTAACCTCTGCAACATAATGTGCCAAATGTAGCAAACGGCTGTCCTCATGTTGCATTAAGTCCCCGAATACGTTGTACACATACGCATTGTGTATGCGCACCCTGAACTCTCACTGACTCCACACATCTCCGCGCCCTCTGAAAACACAAAGAAATCGTCAGGGGGAATCTTGGAGTACCCGCCACTGCCAAAACCCCTGGAGCTACGTTGACTGAACCAGTGGGAGCCCACAGCGTCATCGGTGGATACATACACAATTCTCTCGTCATACTGGCTGCAATTGGGGTCGTATAGCGGCACTCTTTTGGTGACCTTGGGGCCGTAGCGCTGCGATCCGTAGCTTGGCGGAGAACAAGCCACAACTTCGAGTGCTTCACTAGTTCAATCCCTCTGAAAGGGGGTCCGCAGACCTCAAGGGGTTCAGGAGGGTACTTCAGGTGGTCCACAAGCCCCCCACGACAGTACTCCTTGTGTCCTTTTCACCAAACCTTGCCGCCAGCACGAAAAGGGGCTTTGCCACATGGCACATACGTTTGACTTCTCTGCTTAAAGGGGCTTTTTGCACAGCACTGTATATTGTGCGTGAAAGTTACACACGAAAAGCAAGCATAGAAATAGCTCAATGGTCAACTTTAGCTGCAAAAGTGAATTGTTTAACAATATGACACGGGTGATCATACCCCACTGCGGGGTCTCCCGTCACTTCTGCGAAGGAGTCCCCGGCGTGCTTGTGGTCGAGAACCATGCACTGCCGTTTTTTTTTTTCTGCTTTAAATTAAAGAAATGTTGCACAGGTGGGAACAGTTTGTCATGTTAATTCTTTTCTGCCCAATTCTGTAAGTGGTATACCAATCTGTCCTGATTTTTTGGCACATAGCGCTATATGCCAAAACTTCAGGACAGATTTTTCAGACCTGTTATTTCCAGAATGCACAGGCATAGACGATAGATGATCCACACACAGGGATAGTTTGCATCAGTGCAGGGTGCTTGCTACGTTATATTAGCTAGCTCATTTTTAAACGCTAGTGCATTAATGTTGCAACTGACTTGGAGAATTAGGTCTCTTTCAGATAAGAATGGTGGGCCAGGCAAACATTTCTTCACACTTGAGGCTCTGAAGATAGATGGCAAATATATGGAAATAATGTTCGGGCATTAGGGCATGCGAAAATTCTAGAGGATGCTGCGGGAAGTCGACCTGCTGTGCTACATCTCTTTCTCATGCCCACTCGTGATGCACCTTTAAATGTTCCTTGGGCAGACGAACTGAAAGGGAATTTGCCTTGCAGCTTGGGAGGTACATTTTGAGATGGTTGGGAAATTGGGCTAGCTGGAAGCTCATTTAATATACAGGGTGATCAAAATTAAGTCGACAGGTATTTTAAAATTAGGCACTTAGATTTACGTAAAAACCACCTCTACAGTGAGGTTATGCACCCAGGGGGACACATAATTAGGTGGTAATTATTGACGTCGGTGGCTTAATTAACCAAAACTGAATAATTATATTTTTAGTGGCTGCAGTAAGCAAGCATGTTTGTATTGAGAAGTTGTACGTAATCGCGTTTCTACGCAGTTTCATTTGGCAGAATTCTTCTAGCCCATCCATACTCCGAGATATCGAACTGCGAACACCGGTGCAAAGCTCCTCCCCTTTAATTGTTCTGTGTTTCGATAGTGGTTCCGAGTACTGCAGATTGCGCTAATGCTAGCCAGGACTGAAAGGGTGCCAGTTATCACTTTTGCCTATGCCTCCAACCCGCTGTCAAACTGAAGACCGCACACAGCAGGCACATCGCAAAAGGAAGGAGCTTGGCGCCGGTCTTCGCTGTCTATAGCATATATATAATCATGCGAACGGCAATTAAACTTCGCAGTTCTATATCTCGGAGCACGGATGCGCTAGAAGAATTCTGCGAAGTGGAACTGCATAGAAAGACAGTTGCGTCCAACTTTTCAGTACAAACATGCGCCTGCTTACTGCAGCCACCAGAAAGTTAATTATTCAATTTTAGTTAATCAGGCCACTGACAATATATCAAGAATTACCACGAAATAACATGTCCCCCTGGGCGCATGTATAACCTCGCTGTAGAGGTGTTCTTCACGTAAATCTAAGCGCCTGATTTAAAAAAAAAACCTGTCGACTTAATAAATGCCATGGTCTGGCTCCTGCACTGTATTTTTTTTTTAATTTAGGAATAATGTAAAAAAAAGGGATCAGAAACTTTTCAGTTCTAGCCATAGAAGATGATGGGTATTAGAGGTCAGTGGCGTACGCAGGATTCTGCCTAAGGGGTGGGGGAGGGGGGGGGGCACCTAAAAAATTGAGAAAGTAATAACAAACAAAAATTACCTAACAAACGAACAAAATTAATGAGAACAAAAACAACAGCAACAACCAAAAAACCCAAAAACAAAAAAAAATGGCTCGTGGTTGATACAGCCTTGGAAATCGCCCCCGCACCAAAACATTTCGAGGGGGCCGTGCCCCCCTCCCCTTCTCGCGTACGCCAGTGTTAGAAATGCCGGGCAGGTATGTTGCACGTATATATGTGAAGATGCTGACCGGGACTCAGGTCACTGAAAAGAAAAAGTTATTTCTTTTGCAGTGCGCAGCCAGAAGTGGCGAAGACCGGAGATGCCGAGCGGAACGCGTTCCGCTCCTCGCTAGCAGACGACACTCGCTTTCCTAGCGCAACTCGCAACCGCAGCGCCGCGGTGGCGAGAGTCACGGCCGGCCGCCTTCTCTCCACGGCCGCGGCGGGGAGATACGGAACTGAAACTAAAGCGTGGCAAACTGTTCGCATGGCGACGCAGTGAAACATCCCCCTCGCGAGGGGCACGATCAAATGCAGAGCATTTCCGGGGGCGCACGACGTTAAGTAGTTTGCGTTACGTTAATGTTGTTGCACTTGTGGCAACTGCTGACGAGAGAGCGCTCGTCAGCAGTAAAATTGGCAGCCTCGGCGCACGTTGAGTCCGAGAGAGGGGAGAGAGTGTCCTTGAAACGTGCCTGGGCGCGCTATCGAATGTTGATCGCGCCGATAGCGAAACGTTTGAGCCGGGCATGTCGAGGCGAGCCGAGCGATGCGGACAACTACGGACTCCAAGAACGGGTGACATCGTGAGTTAAAGAAATGCTCTGCATTTAAAAGAGAAATATTGCAACTCCTGCAACAGCCAAATCACGTGGCTTTGGACTCCTTTAACTTTTCCTCATCGTAAGAAGTCATAACAAGACTGCAGCTGTGTCATAATAAAGGCGCTCTCATGGCTAATGCAGGTCTAGGACGCTTATCCTATGGACTTGCACAAGGTCACCTCGCCTTCCTTATGTGTAGATAAGCTAGTCTACAAGCAGGAGTCATTCTAGATACGAGATTTTGACAAGAGGCTGTAAATGCGCATGCATATTAAATACAGGGTGTTGCGACGATAATTGGAACACTTTAAAATTTTTTCCTGAGCGCACCGCTGCTCTGTTCGCGCTCAAACTTGCCACGAAGGTCGCAATTTGTGGTCTATTTTGTTTGATACCGGGAACAACGATGGTACTTACCTGTGTATTCTGAAAATAAATAAAAACGATTTTCGCCAATGGGAAAATGGCGGCTGATTTGGACGTGCGAGTCAGCGCAAGTTTATGTTGGAACGACGGAACCACCTGAAGAGCGAAACGCACGTTTGAGATTCACGTACTGAGCCAAATGGTGCAGCAGACGATCAGAAAATTCACCTAGAAATGAGCTAGCAGACGATCAGAAAACCCGGTTTTCGGGCTCGCACGTCCAAATCGCCGCCATTTTCCCATAGGCGAAAATCGTTTTTATTTATTGTCAGGATAAACAGGTAAGTACCGTCGTTGTTCCCGGTGTCAAACAAAATAGACCACAAAATGCGACCTTCGTGTGAAGTTTGAGCGCGAACAGAGGGGTGGTTCGCTCAGGAAAATTTTTTAAAGTGTTCCAATTACCGTCGCAACACACTGTATTTTCGGAAGGGGAGAGGGCGAGGGGAGGGCACGTGTGTGTAAACATTTGCAACAACACCCAACAAAAATTTATTTTCTACACCAAAAGTTTTGTACCTAGGTACAAAACTTTTGGTGTAGCGCAAGAAATGTGTCATTTTTAGCAGCTGCAATATTGTCACTTTACAGCTGTCAGCAATAAATAATGTCAGAGCCGTAGAAAAACTTTTTCTCTACTGCTACACAGAAAAATGTCACATGATAAGTAACTTTTGTGCCGTACGTTTGATTAAAATTTTTGAAAACTGACTATAACACTAGATTGCTGTTTTATTCAGAGTCTCTCATCAAGAAGCTTGAAAACAATACTTATCCAACAGATATTCCTTAATGCACCTCCAAATTAAGGTTTCGCCAGCAGCGAAAGAGTTTACATAAAACAGAAGGCACTGCAGTATTCCAAAAGTCCTTAGCTAAAAAATCCAAATGAAAACATGGCCGGCTTTAACTTCCTGGATATTTTGTTCTCCACTCTCTCTCTCGAGATCTCTCTCTCTTGTAACTATAGGCCGCCAAACTTGTGTGTTACAGGAGCTATCGCAAGGCCACGCATCGGTGCACTCGTTGCTCCCCTTGTCGCCCACAGGGTGGTTGTGCGCCTGTGAACATGTCCCAGAAAAGGAAGCTATTTTATAGCTGTTCTATTTTTTTACAACAGGGTTTGTCGTTTTCTTCCCCAAAGGACACTTTAAATTCGGCGCAGATAGGTTGCTATATGGTGCCAACGTGGACATTAAAAATGCCATTCTTTTATGTTCCATTCTCAGTTATTGTACTGTGCAGGGATGATTTGCCTTTTATGCAAAACATATAATTTATACAAACCTGACGAAACTCGCTATCACTACAGTACTTTGTGGAGAGCTAGCCGGGCGGATATATAGGACTGCTCTCTCGCGCTGTACGCGCTCTAGGAACAAAATGTTGCAACATATTTTTGATGATAATGCAAGTACATGTAAAGGCCTAAATATGAAGTGACTAAGAAATTTCAGGAAAATATGCGTTTTTTTTTATATATTTGCTTCTGAACTTGGCGTTTTCCAGTTTTTTTCTTCAAACTTGCGTGCCCGTTGCATCTTAACCGTATGTTAACAATTATGAAATTTGGTTTGTTTTGTTTCTTTATAAATGTAAGGATCACGCTTGAGTAACATTTGAAGGTCGTAACTTGATTACTTTTTATAATATGTAGGCTCAAAGTACGAAAAAAACTGGGCTCTGAGCCGAATTTGACATTTTATTGCGAAAAATGTATATTCTTGTCATCAGCAAAACTGTTTTACAGATATATGTACAGCAGGCGTAATTAAGCATAAAATTTACGAATTGCCTCTCATGAATATTTTTTTTAGAGAGACGTAGCTAAAGTTGGCAAAGCGCACGGGCAGGTAGCGGTGGGGTCCACCTGGTCGTGCTGTAAAATTTGGTCCGGCGTTAGCCAAAAATACCAAGAAAAAAAAAAGACTGCGCCTCATGTCAAGGGTACCCCATAGATACAGTGAAGCCGGCTTTTGCGCCTGCTCGAGTGTGAGCACAAGGGGCATGTGCGCACCCCTTACTGTACCATTATAAATGTGATAGTCTTTCTAATTGGGCTATAAAAATATTGACGCAGCCTGCACTAGTGGTGAAAGGCTGGAGAAACGGCGGAGCTGGGGGTCGACCTAGCTCCGTTGTCAGTGTGGGGGACCGACCGGAACAGCCTTGTAAAATCCGGTTAAACTTGGCCCCACACCTCAACACTTATCATAGCTTAACAAGAACATCGCAAAGCCTAACACCTAGAACTTAGCAAATCCTAGCAAAACCTAGTAACACGTACTTAGCAAAACCAGAAGAAGCTAGGTCGACCCCCAGCTTCGCGGTTTTTCCAGCCTTGTACCACCAGTGCAAGCTATGTACGTCTATTTTTTTACAGTTAGACAAAAAATTTTCCATGGAAAATATTGGTGAATCTGGACATCAGAATAGTCAGGAAATTGTATCTAAAAATGTCAAGCAAATTGAAGTGGTCGTCCAGCCACCCTTTGTTTGGTCTTATCCAAAATAACCCTAATGAAAGAGGCATATTTGTCCTGAGGCGGACATAAATGGAAATAGGATGATGGTGATTATGGTGATTGTTATGCATACTATACTGCAGTCGTCTGTTACTGGCATCCTCTATTTTTTTAGATTATCATTGTACATGTTATTTTTATCATACTAGTGTGCTTTATTTTGGGCTGTACTTTGCCGTTGCGTCCTGGTCGTCGATAACGTGCGCGGCACACTAACGCGCCTCGGCGAAGCCGATTTTGTTAGTGCCTCGGTCGAAGATGGTGTAGAATTTTCGCATGAACACTTGACCAAGTATCCACAGAGGCTTCTTGGTGCCGTAATCATCAGTGTTGCCAAATCCAGTGTAGCATCTCTGCGCACCATCCGGGCTCCTTACCTGCGTTGTACATATGCCAAATGGGCAGCAAAATAAAAGGGTTAGGCTGACATGCATGCGCTGCTGGGCAGCTGAGAAGTAAGAAATGGAATGAACCCCCAAAATACCATCGGATTGCCCTTTTGAATGGCGGAAGTATTTGCGTTATCGGCGTGATGGCCGCGGTAGCCTTGCCCTTAGTTTAGGCAGGGCCCTGAAACACTTTCTCAGTTTATTTTCAACATCTCCAATGCTTTCAGGATATCTTCAATTAGCACGCCCAGTTCTCATAGATGAGGTGACCACGAAATATCCGAGGAAACTGGCTGTGCGCGCATCACATAACTCAGAAACAAGTGCTTTTTTTTTTCTCTCGTTGTAGCGTTTTTCACACTCGGTCATTCTTTGTTTGCTTATGCGGGGTCCAATAATCAACATTGCCGCTATTAGCCGGATTCCTTTCAGTTGCACTAATAAAAACATTCGATGGCACCTCGAAAAAATATCGCAGTAAAAGCAAAGCAGGTATACAAGAGGTATCTATTGCGGCAATCAAATGCAGAGTGCGGTTCTGTACTCGCGATAACTAGCTTTCGCAGTGCCTCCAAGCACGCCTCGCTGCAATGCCCCCTTTAAAGGTCCCCTGCAACACTTTTTAACTTTTTTTTCACATTCTGAAAACCTTTTAGTACGTTGTCAACAAATGCATCTCTTCCTTAGGTTAGGTGGACACGAAATGTCCAAGCGAAATAGTACTGCTTGGTGTACGTGCCACGTCAGATGACTCAGAAACTCGCCCCCTCAAAAATCTTGTTTCTTTCCCGCATCCGTCGAACGATCCTTGTGTGCTTGTGTGAAGTGACACAGTGTGGTCACCAGATAACCCCGGCGTGACGTCAAAGGAATGGCTGGACGATGTAAAACTCGCTTTCGGTCCTTGTACTTTCTCCCATGAAAGTTTCATCACTTCCATCAAATATAAACTATGTGCTGCTGCGTTTTAAACCGCCCTAATACGCCTGAGATAGCCAGAACTGTTATCGGCGCAATGCTAACCTCTTATGTTCACTGACTTCAGTCCACTGGCAAAAGCAGACTCATATATGTTTGGGAATGCGCTAAGAATAAACTAAACAGTGTCCCTGGGTCTGTTTTCCCCTCAGTGTACCTCGACCTGTCGCAGCGATCAGAGAGAAAAGTAGGCCAGTGACGACGGCCCCAACATATGATTGGATTTGGGAAAAATGTATTTTTCGCGTGAAGCCGTTCCAGACCTCACCATCGGCCTATACTTTTATCGCTGCGGAGGAGAAGACCGATAGGCGCTTTGATTGCATAAGGCAAGATGGCTGAGTCAATTTGTGCCCCACCACAGGTCTGCTCCAAGGAAATGACGCCGGGCCACCCCCAGTACACTTGCCTTCAGTATGTAGTCGGCTGGCTTGAGCTTGTACTGCTGGCCACCAATGGTGAATATTACCTTCGGCATCTTGCTGGTATCCTGGCAGTTCACAAGGTACTGTGAAACGGTAAACAAATAATCGGAACTCAGTTGAGCCCTCTACAGAAACTGCGTCGTTTCCTCTGCCGGACAACGGAAGACGCCCTTGAACACTAGCGACGGAACACACCCTCACAAGAACAACTGTCGCTTGCACAAGTCGTAACCTTACCCGACACTTGCACGCTTTTCCAGGACGCCAGAACCTCTGGAGTGCTTATCAAACTCATCGCCCACAATGTAAAAAGGGTGCTGACAAAGACAAGGATTAAGAGAGGGGGACCACACACACGGGGTGGTCTGCGGGGACGTGTGAGGAACAGTGACGAAATGAAACGCCCCGGGCTGTTCCTTAAAGGAGCTCTACTGACACTAAATTTCTCGCTTTCAGTTTTTATGCTGTAAAAAATACCTATTTTTGACCCAGTAATTACGAAAATCGAACCGAAAGCCGTCAGCCGCCATCACAGAATTATAGCACGTTTATTGCAACCAGTTTCAAATTCGGTCGTCGCGCCGGAAAATGGCCGTTCGAAGGCCAGCCCATAGAGAAAGAAATACTGCCTGCAAGCGGGCCAGTCTGACGTCACGGTCTCACCCGTGACATCAGGGACGTTTGCCGCATCATCTGCTACGATTGCACATGCTCCGCACTCGCCCGAGCAGTGGACATGTCGTCTGAATCGTCAGACTCGGATGAGTCGCTGCCACCCGACAGACAGAGCAACTTCATTTGACCAGGCGATTAGGCCGGCGATGTTTTCGCCGTCGTCCGTTTTTTAATATCACTGCGGCTCGAACCGGCGCAGACCGTGATAGCAACAGCTTGTCGCCACTCTTATAATCAATCTGATCGCGAAAAAGAAGTTTCACATGCGAGAAAGTAGATGTTAGTATGGTGAAAAGTTGTGCTAGGGATTGTTATCAGCGCTGAATTTAAAAGCGGCGTTCAGATATTTGCCGTGATGGTAAGCCTACGCTGACCGGAAGCGGAGGTTCGGCGCTCCGACCCAGCACTGCCGGCACCGCGGTGCGGCGAGTGGCCGAAAGATGGCGCCACCTGAGCGCTAGAATCAGAACAGGCCACGTCAGATGTCTTGGTCACCGATCGCTGAAACGGCAATTATCGCCAAAATAAAGCTCAGTACACGAAAAAGGGGATGATAGTGTGGTGAAAAGTTGTGTAAGGGATGGTCATTCGCAGTTGTACAGATACCGGTGATCAAATATAAGCCTGAAGTAGTTCCCAACACCCAAGCTGCTCGAGCAACGCCGAGCCCGCTGGCTTGGGCGACAGTTCTTGCGGCCGCCGCCGCGCACGAACTCAGTCCACGTTTAGCGCTGCATGTCGTCGCGTGGAAAATAATGCATCTTGGCGTCGTCGTCGATTTGATCGGACAGGCTTCCGCGAGCAGTACTTCGCATTCCGCGAGCTTGCCATAGCACAACTTGGGCGAGCTCGGCGACGCGCACCGCCGCGTCGCCGTGGTGCGCGTCGACATCGCGCACCGCGCGGTGCCGGCACCGCGCGGTTTTTGGCACCAGTGCAAGGGAACACCACGCGCCGAGCAAAGACGTCGAACACGCAAAGTGCGCAAAGTTTACAAGCATTGCTCACACAGCTACACCCGTACGTCTCCTGCCCAAACGAATACCACCGACAACAGCAGCGCAGGATATCGTTTCCGCTTCCGAAAACGACTATATGACGTCACCCTGAACCGGCCAGACACGCCGGCCGATGTTTCGTCACGCCGAAAGCGATTTCGCTAGTGCTGGCGATTTGTGGAAGCTCGCGGCCGGGACAATCAAAATCGATTTTAGATGTGATTCCGGCCTCGTATCGCTGCAAAAATTTCTGTGAGGCATCTGTGCAAACTAATGAAGCCAATTATATCATTTTTAGGCGTCAAAATTTGGTGTCAGTACTCCTTTAAACAAAAGGATGCCCATTGATTTTGCATGCCAGAACCCCATGGCACGTAATGATTCAATAATTCGTAGCTTGTGAAGACATTACCCTTTGCTTTCCCCCAATTATTATTTCAGCGAGGGACCAAGTGCTATAAGCGGATGCCGTAGCACCGACTGCTGTGATACGTGACTTTCCTGTGCCAGCGAACCGTTGTCAACGCTCAAGCTGTCAAGGCCCTTTAATTAACCAATGGTATATTATAGCGTTCGTTAGTGTGCAGCTTCCGTGTGTGTATACCATCCCAGTTATAGAGGGGGGCGAAATGGGACGCACTCGTAAAGCTGTAAATAGATTGGGTAGTTAAATAGGGAAATATATGTCGTCTGTTTGTTTCAAGGTTCACCATGTATGCGAAGCCATTGCGATCATACGTTCAACAAAGCAGTAACGTACTCTTCCGTGTTCAGTCTTCCGAGCGCCGATGAGGATGTTGATTCGGTCGATTTCTTCCCCGGGCCCTTCAATGAACGAAGACCCAGAGTCAACGACTGTCCAGCAGCCGCCGACACAGAAGCGTTTGTCAGTTCCAGCTTGAACCCTTAGGAAAATAGGCAAAACATGAAAAAAAAAAAAAATTGGCCGCGTATCAGCTCGCTTCGCTGCAAATCTTGTCGAAAGCCGACAGACTTCTGCCGTCCCTGCCACGTAACTGCCCGCAGGAGTAATTTGATCATTATAAATAGAGAAGTAGCAAAGCACGTTTACGCTAATAGTGAATATGTATGGCGGGATTAAAAGTAGAAGAAGAAGGAAACGGAAGAGCTGGAGGAAAAGATCCCTCTCCATGGGTACGATTCAATACCTTATAGGGGTGCATGCGGACAAAACACAAGTATGGTTAATTCGAAAGATTGCCTCGTTATAATCATACTGACACCACTTTCAATGTAAACTTCGCTCAAATAAGCTAAATAATTAGGAAAAAAGGGAATGGTCATGCGACTAACTAGCTCATTTCTCGCACTATAACATATAACGTAATATGCACAGTGTGCGATTGGCTGAGGCCGGCAAAATCAAACGCACGTTAGGCAGGGCTTATAAGCTTGCAGAATAAGCTTTTCGCTAAAATGTAATGAATATTCATTTTACAGCAGTAAGAATGGTGGGGTAAACAATGGAAGTTACCCACAGAAGTACCAGTGCGTACTGCTGTTGGTACTGCGTGCACTATGATTGTTATATATAGCTGCACAGCAGTTCGGTGCTTTGGGGTTGTCTCACACGACACTGGCCGATTGGTGTAAGCGATATTTTCTTACACGACCCTGTTTGTTGAGCATACTGCATGTTTCACGAAACAATTACTAAGTATCTAATCACAGCCCGACAGACAAGACAGACAGGAGAATAACCACAGGACGAGCGCTGTATACTCCTGTTCTGTCTGATCTCCTGTCTGTACAGTCTGTCGCGCTGTGATTAGATATGAACAGCGACCAGCTCGCCCAATTTGCAACTGTACTTGATTACTACCTACCTTAACAAAAAAATTCCCGCGCCTTCCCGCGAGGGGAACACGAGTAAATGCAGAGCATTGGGGCCTCAGTACTGGTTGAAGGCAGTGTTGCTTCCATCGCTTCTTCCGTGATGCTGGAGTAGCAGACACGAGTAAACGTGGGAGCGAGCGTCAACCAAGGAAGGAAGGAGCAACGCAGTGACTGAAGCACGAGCGACCGCTAGCGGCTTTATATTTGCAGCGCGCGCAGTAGAGGAAGAGCGGTACAGGGGGGGAGAGCGCGCATGCGCAAGCAGCGCGCGCTCTTCTACGCCCCACCGCGCTGCTATCACGCACCTGTTACGCCGAGACACGGCCGGACTGGAGGAGCGGCGAGCACGCACTTTCATATGAAAGGGCGCGCCCGCCGCTCCTCCAGCCCGGCCGTAGCCGAGACCGCGACGGAGCGTTCCGGCGGTGACGAGCGAACGGGCTGACTACGACGCATGCGCGCACCTGCTGCGGACGCGGAGCTGTGGACGCCGTCCGACGCAGGAAGAGGCGAGGCTAAGAAATGCTCTGCATTTAAAACAAGCTAGTTGCAGATACGGTCAAGAACAAAGCAAAGGCGGACAGCGGCCCGGTGCAATATGGTGGCGCCACCTAGGAGGGCCGACGGCAAACAAGGCTCCGCAGTCCCCTGCAGACTAAACAACGCACTAGCGTTCGCTTAAAGACCTGTTCTTGTTTTGTCGTCACAGACGTCACGAAACATACGATTTGGCGGGAGTATGAAACTTTTAACTTAAATTGATTAATTTTTCAGTTAATAAACCATCGTTTGCTGTCTGACAAGCGCTGGGGGCGTTATAAAACGAAATCTTTCGAGTAAAATGGACTTTTATTTTGTCTGCGTGGTCCCTTTAAAGGAGAAGAAGAAAACCAAGGAGAAAACGAAAACGACGCAAAGGGAGGACTGTCACGGTGGTAATGAGGGGACACAGTTGCACCACTGGAGGCCTACATGAGCAATTTGAGCATGCTAATTACAAAATGAGCAGAGCACTTGTACTAACACCTGTACCCTAAGAGCGCACATGTGTTGCTAAAGGCGCGATTGGCCAACCTCTCAGTAATAATGACAGAGAAGAAAACGACGCAATGGGAAAAGCTTCATGACGATGGTGATCAGAGGACTTCAAAAACAGCGCGGTAGACGGGACTAAGAAACACACAACATAGGCGCTGAGAACAACTGAGCGCGTTTAAATGCGGCAGGCAAATATACAAGATAAAGCGAAAAAAAAAACGAAGAAAAAGCGAAATAAAATTTTACTTAAAATGTGTTACCGCAAGATTTGTTAGGACGGCGACATCTTCACCCGCGCGTGGCGATTTATCGAAAACTAGGCATGTCAGATACACATTCTCCTTTCTAATCGAGAAGTGAAACGGACGGTTTACTTAAACGCATGCCCCCTTCCCTGTTGATTTCAAAAGCTTGGAAAATCTTCCTGTCCCTTCGGCCACGGTAATCGTGAGGGCGGCACATTCATTGTAGCGGGGGGTGCGGCCGCAGGAGGCGCAGTGCGCTGACAACGAGCCGCCTGTCGTCGACACCTGGCCTTAGAGTTCCTGTATATAGCTCCCCTAAGCGATATACAGGAACTCTACCTGACCTTGATCGCGTGCTCCCTCAGGCGTTCATTCAGGCAGCGGCCTCTCTTTCCTATGTACAAGCGTTCGCACGACAACGGAATCAGACATGTCTACGTAGCGTGTCTCGTGTTTTTTTACACACGCGCGTGGTTTGGGATTTTCTGTATTTACACGCCTTCACAGGTGGCTAATATTCTCGAGAGCCGAAAACACAAACTATACGCCCACCTTGCCAACAATCTTGAGCGCGTGGCTCACTCCATAGACATACGGGATGTCTTCTCTTTCCGACTTAGGGAACTTCTCCGCAGCCTTCAAAGCGAATGCCCTGAGTTTATCCGTCTTCTCTGCCAAGACAAGTAAGGAGCGATGCCTGTTCAGGGTCATTGTTAGTGAAAGAGCCACTTGGCAGCACTCCCTAGGCTTTAACCTCCAGTGGTCACTGTTGTTCTTGACCATAGATGACTCGTTTCTTCTCGGGAGCCCGAGTGAAGTAGACCCGTTCCTGAGCACCCTTGGCAAGGTATCGGTGGGCGTCAAAGACCAATACTACTCATTACCTCAGGATGCCATAATCGAAGCTGTGGTTGATTGCATAGATGAACACGGAGAAATTAGCTCCCAGAATTTATGCGGCACCAGCGTGTCCGCGTTTGTTGCGTTTCTCCGGAATTACCTTCGCTCGACTTTTATTGAACACGCCGGAGGCTTGTGCACCCAGAAGGAGGGTGTTACGATTCAGCTTGCCGCTACCCTGTGCACGCGTGCTGCAGGTATGGTGTATTGCGGGAAAGCTCCCTGTGCTTGGCGGTAAAGCCGCCCTCCTCAAACAAGTTACAACACGCAAGGGCGTGTCCGCCGCACGGACACTTGTTGGGAAAGTTCATGCCGGCGGCAGTTGCCAAATCCGGAACAAACTGGTCCTAGCGGGGACGTGTTGAGCCGTGCCTCTGCAAGCGGAGGTAGGCGGCGTCCTTCTCTCAGACTCAACTTGCGCCGTCATTCACGGGACAGGGAAAGGGTGTTCTTGTGCATCTATACTTTGTTGGGGCCTGGAAGCAGCGGAACCGTTGCCGCTACTGTGTATAAAGTCCTCCCTCTCAGTGGCTCGTATCACTCGACATCGGGGGCTCAACTAAGAGCACCACTCTGCCCGTCGGCTCCATGCTGTTCCTGTATCTTCACTGTTCATCTCTCGCCATGCAGTAAAGCCGTTAAGTCTTGCTCTGGGTCTTCGTCGTCAACCCTGAGGCAGCTCATCTGCTCGCCGAGCGGTTCATCGGAGTCTACCACGCTACCACTACATGACGGAGGCGACGGAGCTCGGTGCGGGGACGCCTTCGCCAATGTAACAAGGGGATGTATATACATTGGATCGGGCCTTGCTCCTTGTCTTGAGCGACTTGTTACTGCCCGTTCGGAGGCTCGCTCCGGAGAAGCGGCCCCAACAGAAAAGACAGAAGACAGCCGTCATCCTGTATGTCCACGGAGTGGGCCACAAGCTCAAGAAGATTGTTGGCAAGGTGAGCGTACGGCTTGTGTTTTCTGCTCCCAAGAGTCTTGGCCACCTGCGCAGGCGTGTAAATACAGAAAATCCCAAACCACGTGCGTGCGTCAAAAAACACGACACGCTACGTAGACATGTGTGGACAAGTCGTGATTCCGTTGTCGTGTAAACGCTCGTACATAGGACAAAGAGGCCGCTGCCTGAATGAACGCCTGAGGGAAAACGCGATCAATTAAGGTCAGGTCGACGACAGGCGGCTCGCTGTCAGCGCACTGCGCCTCCTGCGGCCGCACCCCCCACTACAATGAATGGGCCGCCCTCACGATTACCGTGGACGAAGGGAGAGGAAGATTTTCCAAGCTTTTGAAGTCAACAGGGAAGTGAGCATGCGTATTAGTGAACCGTCCGTTTTACTTCTCGATAAGGAAGAAGAATGTGTATCTGACATGCCTAGTTTTCGATAAATCGCCACGCGCGCGTGAAGATGTCGCCGTCCCAACAGATCTTGCGGTAACACATTTTATATAAAATTTTATTTCGCTTCTTCGTTTTTTTCTTTGCTTTTACATTCATATTTTTCTGTCGCATCAAAACTCGTTCAGTTCGGCAGCGCCTGTGTTGTGTGTTATTTGCTTAGTCCCGTCTTCTGCGCTGTTTCTTGAAGCTAAAATGAACCAAAAAGCGAGTCAGTACACCCTTTTGCGATTAGGGGACTATCGCACCGCCGAACGCAATATCGGTATGTCTGTGCTGTCTGTACTGAAATGAACTCTGAAGCGCCTACCTCTGCGGTAGCTGCGAAATGTTGTCGCCAACGGAAATACGCCTCTGAAGGTGATGCAGAGGAACAGAAAAATGCCACAATTTGAGCAAAGAATCAGGCGCTCGCTGTAGCTAAAACCACCGCCAGCCGACACCACCGCAAAACGCGAAGATTAAATGCCACTCATATATCGACGTTGTGACGAAGAGATTGTCGCAACAGAAGAGGACGTCATCACGACCAATCTACCATTAGACATAGAGGATCGCACAGATTGAATGACTCTAAGCGAACAGCAGCTTGCGCAGAACTGAGGCGATATCACGCCGTGATGTAACAGCATGACGCAGCAGTGGAACAACAAGGCGGCCAGTAGAAATCACCCGCCTGAATGGCGCTGCGGTTTTGTGGGGGCTGTACGAGTACAAAAAATGGCATATGTATTACTCGTTGGGGTAAACAAGGGTAGGATAAATAGTATATCGTAAAACTTTTGTAGGAAATTTAATCGTCAGAATATCGCCGGATTCGTCTTCAAAGCACGGCTTCAGTTTCGACAAAAGAATCTACGAAGGCAGCTTCTCCAGCGACGCCTTACCTGTCCATGGTGAACTCCCAGTGGCGTTTCTTGGTGACCGAAACGTAATGGATGGTGCCCTTGATGTGTTCGTGATTGACGCCACCCAACACCAGCTCACCCGCTGGCCGAGCGCTGGTGTCGCTGCCCAGGTAGAAGGCGAACACGGGTCTCGGCACCAGCTTCTCCTCGACGAGGGTGTCGAACACAGGCCGAACCTGGAGGGTTGACAGCTTGGGGTAGCCGAGGCCCAGGATGCCATCGAAGGGCACGTCTCGTGGAATCACGCCATCGAACGGGTCACCCCTGAAGATGCCCGGCGATGCGTGCGTGATCTCGGCGAAAGGCTGCGATAGCACGGAGCGGTCTCGGCCCAACCACAGACGGTCGGAGCCGACCACGCCGCGCACTTCACCGCTGCCATACTTGATCACCACCTGCTTGCCCTCCGACACATGCGTGCTGGACCTTGAGCTGTCGTACTTCCTGCGTTCCTCTGCATGAGCGCAAGGGCTGTCTCTGGAGGGCCTCGCTTATGAGCGGCGTAGCGATACACGTTATTTCATACCACGATGGCGCAGCTAACACACACCTGCGAAAACAAGGTGCTTTCGGCCTCATTCGGTCGTGATTCCAGGAAATTTGTTCGCAACTAAGCGCTTCGAAAAACGGCAGAAACAAAGAATTAAGCCAGAGATTCTTTCTAGCAGCGTGTAGCAAGAGCTACTTTTGACCTATACCGATTGCCCCAAAGTGCACAGTTGATGCAAGCTTTCGATTTCTGCCCTAAATTCACTGTATTCCAAAGTGTGCCCTCCTCACTTCCACCTTTCTTTTACAGCGAAGCTGTTAGCCTCTATTTGGTCGGAAAATTTCGTGTCATAAACAAGGAATCCCGGCAGGACTCAGCAGTTCTCGCCTAAGACGCCGAAGGCATGCGTCAGACTAATCAGGCATATAGCATAGAGCTTAGTATTCGCTAAAAAAACCCCCAAAACAAGCATTGGAACCGCACTATGGATGATAAGGCGCCTAGTGACCAATGAGACCCCCGACCATGTGTTCCTGGTAAAGATTATGTCTGCAGATTATGTTTCGAGGCTAGGTAGGACTAGTGTCACTAAATGGAGCAGTTCTTGCCCAAAACGTCGAGCGCATGCGTCAGGCTAGGCAGGACCCAGCTTTTGGCACCAAAGAAGCCGAGTGCAAGCGACAAGCCCGCCGAGACGATGAGAAACATTGCATATACCCTTCCCCATCAGCATTTGTAGTGGTTTACAACAGCTTCGCTGGACATTCACTTTCGCAGGGCGGGATGGCGACCCCCCTTTTTTTTTGTTCGTGAGCACGTTTTCTTTTTGTCAGGAAAAGTAGCCATAGTTTTCTACTATTTATTATATTAAAATGGTGTCCCATTTTAGCGCTTCTCCTGTGGCGGTTTCGCCCATGGCCTCACTAGCATCAGCTCTTATTTCGCTCGTTCCTCCTTGGTACGGTGCACCGATCAGGATGCGTTCCTTTGAGGCATGGACAGTCCAGCACTTCCACCATTCACGTTAAACGTTGATACACATTACGATACATTTCGTCGCATGGTAAACGAGCCATTGCCTCCTCTCTGACACTTAAGAGACCCAAAACTTCGGCATAGTTAGAAGAAACTGAAGTTACTAACAAAGTCAGCGCTGCTTTCAAATTGTATACTCACGGCAGCCGTTATCACAGCGAACGGAAGGCACCCAGAAGTCGGCTGAGCCAGTGTCAAAAATGATCCGAAAGGTCTGCTTTGGGGTGCCCAACTCGACTTCGCCAATGTAGTCCATCTGCAGGGCCGAACACACTTATGAAACAGTGCAGGTGACGCCGACTGAACATCATAAGGCTACGAGAACCAGCTTGAAGAGTGCTTGCCGCTGCTGCAGGTTTTTTGGTGACTGTTAACAAAAATAAAAAGAAGCTGCGCCTAAGCTATAAAGCGTCCTGTAGCTAAGGGTTACGGAACAATTTGGATGATTTGGAAATGTCTTACATGCCCTAGAAAGGCGTACAACCGGGCATTTTTGGGTATTTCTTTAAGAGATTAAGAGAAATACAGTACGCCCATTTCGGAATCTAACTTGTGACCTCATGTGTACAGAAGCGCAGCGCCCTAGCCGTTCCTTACCTTGACAAGAATATATCTAGCCCTTATTTTATGACGACGGGACCACTTGAACCTAGAATGTGCTACTAAAAAAAGCGTGGACGGCGGGGGGAGTGAACCACGCCTTTCCAAAACCGGAATGTTGCCCCCAGTATAGTGCTAAGCCAGCGACAGATGCTGTACTTCATCCCAAAAGACATGACTTTGCAAGCATGTTAGATCACTCCGCGTGTCTTTCAATGAAACAATTTTCAGAGTGACTGAAAGCAAAAATGTTTACTCTTCTTCTCACAAGCTCCTACGTAATAGCGCCGCCGAAGAAAATTACGTTTTCAGTATTTATTTTGCGTCATTGCTCACTACGCTTAAAATCTCCTGCCCCAAAGCTAACTTACGATTCGAGCATATACTTTTAACGTCAGAACCATGAGAACCGCAGAACTAACCGCCTGCGAAGGTCCCGTTTGCATTTGCTCGGACATTTGCAACCACATGCTTACCCGCCGCGGTGGCTCAGTGGCTAAGGCGTTGCGCTGCTGAGCACGAGGTCGCGGGTTCTATTCCCGGCCGCGGCGGCCGCTTTTCTGATGGAGGCGAAAAGCAAAAACGCCCGTGTGTACGAGATTTCGGCGCACGTTAAAGATCTCCAGGTGGTCAAAATTAATCCGGAGCCCTCCACTACGGCGCGCCTCATCGCCTGCGTTGCGTCGGCGCGTTAAACCCTACAATCAATCAAGCAACCACATGCTTGTTTCGCCCATTGCCCAAGCACATGACCCACCTAGAAGCAAGGAAGACGACAAAAGCCTGGGTCCGTCTACCGCAGTCAAGATATCACAACAATGGCTAGACGTCATCGTCCATTACGTACTTACAACGACGATATGGTACGCTTGGCACATAGCCTCTCAGTCGTCTCTCAGCTTCTGACGCCGTCGCCAATAGAAATGTTGGTCGCCAACGCAGACTCCGCCTCTTTCGCAGAATGAGTCATTAATGCTCTTGCGTTAAAAATTGGAATGGGATGTAAGTAACCGCTCTTGGAATGCCCTATTGAACGGATGAATTCCTGTACACTCCTCCCCCGAGAGAGAGGGAAAGTAAACGTTTATTGAATTACAAGAGATGGCCTTTGTCTGAAGCTTTAGGGAGGCGTCCTCAGTTCAAGAATTCAAGAAGCCTTGAGCCCGGGAGGCATCGGCAGCCCTTCGGGCCAGCTGAAACTGGTCGTCCCGGCCGGTGCTCGCCACAGCTCTATCCCAAAGCACGGTAGTGGAAATGTGCAGGTTTTCAATTCAATTCAATTCAATTTTATTCAGGGATGTATACATATTTACATATGGGTTGTAATACAGACGGAGGTCCCAAGACCGAAGCCGTACGCGGGACCTCCGATGACGATACACAAAATATTACGAGCGACGTTAAAAAAAAAATAAAAAGGTATACAGAAATATTGAACCATAAAGAACTACATATACAAAGCCAAACTATAAAACTATACAGAACTATTGAACAATACATAACTATGTTTTCAGAGACAAAATATAAAACTAAATAGAAATTTAGATACAGTTATAACAAGTAGTAGATTTCAAGCAAAATATAAACAACGAGATACAGTAAAAAATGGAACATTAATATACCACAAGAAATTTAAATGTCAAGCAGGTAGTTCCTAAGTACAGTTTTGAACTTATAGAAAGAATTTGTTTTAATATAGCTGGGTAAAGAATTCCAAAAAGATATCGCTGAAAACTGTATTGTATGCTTACCATAATTAGTTCGAATCTTCGGAAGCAAGAAATTGTTTTGACTCGAAAAACGCGTGTTATTCGTATTAGTAATCATGCGAACCGGGAAAACCTCTAATACGAGTTTGCGATTAAGAATTTTGAAAAATAAGATACCGAGGCTGTACCGATAAATTTGAGTTAGAGGCAAAACCCGAAGTTGTTGAAATAGTGGAAAGGAAGAAGATCGACGGGGTGCAGAGTTGATGACGCGAATAGCTTATTTCTGTAATGTAGCGAGGGGTGACAAATGGGTGGCGTAAGAGCTACCCCAGGATGTTATACAGTAGGTTAAATGACAGTGAACGAAAGCAAAGTATAAGCCCAGAAGGATTTGAGTGTTAAAATACGGACGCGCCCGAATCAATGCCCTTATACCGAAAGACGCCTTTTTAACAATTGAAATTACATGCTCATCAAATTTAAAGTTCGAATCAATGACAACGCCAAGAAAGTTAGTACGGCTGCAAAAGGCAATTTTTTTAGAATTTAGATAGAGACTTGAAAAAGTAGGAAGTGTCTTGTTAGGGGAGCAATAAAGCATAAAGCAAGTTTTACTAACGTTAATGGATAGATTATTTGATAAACACCAGCGCTGTAGTGAAAACAAGTCAGCTTGCAATTTAGACACTAAATTACTAACATCGTTATCACTGGAGAAGATAGTTGTGTCGTCGGCATATAAGATACATTGTGAAGTTGTTAAGCACTGAGGCAAGTCATTAATGTACGTCAAAAATAGAAGAGGCCCCAAGATTGACCCTTGGGGTACACCTTTGTTAATATTAGCCGGGTGTGACGTCTGGCCGTTAACGCAGACTACCTGACGCCTGTTTGAAAGAAAACTTTTTAAAAGAGTTAGGGCAGGTCCGACAATGCCATAAAGCTCTAGTTTCTTTAAAAGAATGCTATGGTTAATCGTGTCAAAGGCTTTAGATAAATCAATGAAAACGGAGCCAGCATATTTACCACAATCAATAAATGACTTAATTTTGTCGGTGAAACAAGCTATCGCGTTGTCAGTGGACAGGCCACTGCGAAATCCGAACTGACAGCTAGTAAGTATTTCAAATTTTGTTAAATACCGGGAGAGTCTTAGTTCGATTAGTTTTTCTAACACTTTATCTAGAAACGAGAGGATGGAGATGGGTCTGTAGTTTTCAATAGAGCGATGATCACCTTTTTTGAATACGGGGACTACTTTTGCCAATTTTAATTGATTTGGAAACACACCGGTCTGAAAAACTAGAAAAAAAATGTGACTAAGCGTAGCGGAAATAAGATTACAGGCAAACTTGATATGCGCCCCGTGTATACCATCTATTCCTGGGCCTTTAGCCTTTAGTAGTTGGGATTGGTCACACCGGCCTGACATATGTCGTAGCGTTTCGGGTACTCTGAGCTAATGATTCTCTGGCATTCACGTGGCAACGTACCAGCATCAATTCCTTCGCGGTGCGCTGGGCCGCTTTCACACTCCGTGTTACGATAACAGCGAACCACTCACATCCTCCCTCTGCGCTCTCTCTCTCTCTCTCTCTGCGTAACCATTACAGCCCCTGGCTTTGCAAGTTTGTGCTGACAAGACTGCGTCGGGACTGCATGTCTCTGATTCATTGTATACACCAAAAGTACACCAGTCGTTAACGCGTTTACATGTGCTTCTATGCTTGGCATTTGATGGAAACTTTACCTTTCACCCACATACTGTAACACCGATTATTTTCGCCCGCACTAAATCTCCGCGAATGTCTCGATTTTAAAAATTGGCGGACTTATGCGGCTCACAGAAATTTAACATTTTAATAGTAAAATTACACCCCAATCGCTAACTGCGACTTCCTGCCGCCGGCGGTTACCGAGTTGAGCATCCAGCGTATGTGCCATCCGCATTCGTGTGCATCGGTCGTGCCGGGCCCGGAGGCCTGCCGGTAATTAAGGTACAACCGACTCCCCGGCCCGCCGCTCTTGACTTGGTTTCTGCGAGAAATCGACCCTATATGGAATTCGGAGGCTGGAAAATGCAACTGTGATAGCAAAGCTTTACTACTTTCATTTCATCCAGCTGTTTCTTCGCGGAGGATGCGCAAGTTAACCTTTTTACCGGAGACACATCCCCGGCGATCCCTCCCACCCCCGCACTCCCGAAGCGCATCGCGTGATTCGCCGGGCCTGCATGCTGTCGACGCTGCGCACAAGGCCCCGTTTTCAGTCGTTGTGCTCACGCAGCGGCGGCGGCCTCGAAGGCTCATACCCACATTGTCAGCCAATGGAATGATAACTGTTTATGGGTAAGTTGACATTTGAGCCAATGGGATTTTTGGTACCACCGTGGTCCCGCCGACGTTGCCAGATTTTCGCAGAACCGGCCGTGTTAGGCTGGCACCTATTAATCATGTGGTTACTTGCCCGACCAAACTAGCGAGTCGCTTCGCATGAAGTACAAGACGTTGCCAAGGGAGCGCTGGCTTTTCAGAACAAAAAGTATAAATCACCTCAATGAAGCCGCGCAGTCAGCCGCAAAAAATTTTGCAACGTGAACGCGCGCAGCACAAACTGAAGCTTCCTGTTGCCTTAGAAGACGTGGCAGAAAAGCTTCCTGTTTCTTTTTGGGAGAGTAGTGTCAGTTCCCTCATACTTACGTTGATGTGGTTATTGAGTTGTTCGTGAATAGGCGTATTAGCTCTGCCTGTAGGTGACGACCGGTTCGTCGCGACCAGCATCAGCGGTATCCTGAGAGACATGACAACATCGACAAAACGTGAGCTCTCTATTGCACTATAGGCCTACTTGAAGTTTTGCAGCCGCGGCGCGGCCAGAAATTAGCGCGGCGTGACATCTGTTGACCGCGCAGCTACTATAGCAGCGCCCTGCCCTCGCGGCGCCAGACTCATGACCCCCTTATGTCTGCGTTCGTTACTTGGAGCTGGGAACTTATCAAAGGCCTGTACTTTCGCTCCAAGACATTCTACGTGCACGGTAGCGTGCAGGTTATTCGAATCTTTCTAACCAGGCTTGTATCCGGACAGACGTACTTCAAAAAATTGCGGGCAGAAACGGCACTCAAAATTAAATATTTCCTTTCATGAAGTACATTTCAGTTGCCATTTTGTATCCGCCTGCAGGATCTTCTTTATCTATACAACACCATTTACAACATACGCACCTATTATTGCCATGTTCGCGCACATTTATGGTCACATTTTTGCTTTGCACCAAAACTTTTATAAACGAAAGTGTTGGCAGAGTCTCAGAAGCACTTATAATAATGACAGTGCACACACAGTTCTGGACTGCGCCCCCCGATGCAGTCCAGAAATTCTCTAGATCGCCCAAATACCCGATCACAATTTAATTTTACCTAGTACCAGACCTCAAATTAAGATAACAAGAATTATAGCGTGGCACTAAGGCATGGTTTAAACTGAATGCCGGTAGAAGCCTGAAAGGCACAGGCAAAATAGGAAATTGACTTGTTTCAGGAGACCTCGAGCGATCCCTATGATGACAATGACAAATCAGTGACAAAGATATATCGTTCACATTCTAGAGATAGGATATTCGCGCACCGCTAATAAAATGTTGTAGATGTGGGCGCTTTTGTACTTCGCTTCAACCAGATATACTGTCGCCGTGGCCTGCAGCTTCGGACCAGGAGCTTCACGCGTAGCTAATTATAGTCACTGATGCATCTTGGCGGCAGGTTCAAATGTGCAACGTCTTTTTTTTCGCGAATAAAGCGCCCCGAGTTTGCTAGTGCGCCCGCGTGTACACAAATTGTGTGAAGAGGTAAAAAATTCTCCATAGTTTGCCTAATAGGGTATTTCTGATATGCTCCACCCACAAAATTGTACCCTATATAATTTGCTGTAACTTATAGTTCATCTGACATCCATTGCGCGCTAAGTGGTACCTCCCGGGAGGACAGACGACTTACGCTACCTGTACTGGCAAGAGACAGGGCCGAGCAGCCCCAATGCAGCGATCAGCGCCAGTTGGATGGGTCCCATTCTGCCGCTGCTGACCTTCAGGTCGTTCGGACTGAGGTATACAGTCTCTGTGTGGCTTCCTCTGGAGCTAGCCCTGTGGTGCTACTTGCAACACCGCACCCCCGCAGCACTGTCTTATCGACCGCCCTTGTCAGCCCATCCTCACCCAGAGGCATAGTGGAAGGGTCTTGTCTCCTGCCAGCCACTCCATTTTTTTGCTTACCGGGAACGACTTGCAGGTCTGCAAAACTGCTCTCCTTCACAAGGGCACACAAAGTCGAACGCTGCGGTGCATGCCTTTCTGATTATTCCGCACGTTTTGAGAAGCGTGCGATCCGTACGCGTGTACTTGGTTTAAGTGCATCGGTTCGATCGACATGCTGGGCTCTCTGACGCAGGTAGACCGGTGCCACTATATCACGAAGGCAACCGGTTCTGTAATTGGATTTTAGCTGTGACGGGCACATTCATGTTACCGGGGTACAGTTTATCGCACAGGTCATGGGTACGCACACGTAGCTCAGCGTTCACCCCGTAGCATGCCAAAGCTGCACGAAAAAAAGTTTGCATTGATAAAATAACCTTACACTATTATATTTAACACCAATCCTTTTATAGCCAACAAAGTTACGCAGGTGTGGTTGCCCCACCACAGTTTCCTCCCGGCGATTTTCGACGCGTCATACACTGAAGGCGAATTTCGCGCAGTATAGGAAGGAACGGCTACCAAGTCACGAATTGCGGCATGACAATTTACACGTCGCAATATGTATGTATGTATGTATGTATGTATGTATGTATGTATGTATGTATGATGTATGTATGTATGTATGTATGTATGTATGTATGTATGTATGTATGTATGTATGTATGTATGTATGTATGTATGTATGTATGTATGTATGTATGTATGTATGTATGTATGTATGTATGTATGTATGTATGTATGTATGTATGTATGTATGTATGTATGTATGTATGTATGTATGTATGTATGTATGTATGTATGTATGTATGTATGTATGTATGTATGTATGTATGTATGTATGTATGTATGTATGTATGTATGTATGTGCACAGAAAGGAAATCCAGCAGTAAAGAACGCCGAAGGAAGGCATAGACTACCACCCCAAGCGTAGGGTACAGCTACATTCACATAAATACCCGAGAAAGTTAGGCGGAGCACAGCTTCTCCGGTAGCCCAGCTAGTATGGCATCGGACGGGTATTCCGAGGGTCATGGGTCCGGATCCCACGCCGAGAACAATGCTTTTCTCCCATTTCTTTCTTTCAAACATTTAGATAAATCTATTGCAAACCATAAAACCGATGAACTTCTTTCCCTATGCCTTCCTTTGGCGTTCTTGGAATGCTGGCTTCTCTCTCTCTCTCCCCCTCTTTCTGTAGGCATGTATGTATAAGACATATTCTTTTTCTTAATAAACATAGTTTGCTTTTGGCATCCTCTTGAAATAGGCTGTATGCGGGCGTAGCATACCTTAAAGTATGTCACGAAACTTCTATGTGAATATCAGTCCTAATTGCGATAGAGCTGCACGGTTGGATACTTCAAGGCACTCGGCCAGCACGACTTGTATATTTTGTATATAAACGTCTTGCTCGGGCTTGTTGTAGCGCCAACGTATTGCTCACAGCCGCACTCCGGCGTCGAGGTCGAGCAGGTATACGCGTGCCGGCACATCCCGTTCCGGTGGTAAAAGTGCACCGTACACAACCACCGCATTGCTCTGCACCGAGCTGGACTCCGTTCCGTGGCCGTCACACACGCTTGAAAGTAGGGTGCAATCGTGACAGGCCTGGACCTTAAGCCAGAACCGAACCAGCGTTCTTGCTTGAACTGAAGCTGAACTTATCCTGAACTGAACTGATCCCGAACCTCAAAAAAAAGCAACAACTCAAAAGTATTTCCAGCTGTACAAGTTGACAAGCTGTGTGGTGCTTGTTGTTAAACACACGAAAAATCCCCGGGAACTGAAGTCGGCTTACGGGCTTTGACGGCGAAAGCTTAGAAATTATAAAATTATAAAAGACTTCCATACTGGTGCATCGTGTTGGCGTCTGTTTTTCCTCTGTCGTTTCTTCGTCTTTTTACGCGAATTGATGTGCTACCACAGGCAGTTACACTGCCCGCCATTCGCGCGACAGCTTTCCCACTGACAGAGCTCTCAACTGCGTGCTCCCCTTCTTCTCACATGCATCACGCTCCCCTGTGATGAGGCACTCACCAAGATAATTCTTGCCTAAGGGACAATAACTAAGGGACAATAACCCACATTTGAACTGGGCAGATGGCCCTTGCTGCAAACGGGTAGGCGTACCCTAGCCGAGCTCCGCCGCCTCCGACATACGTGTGGTATCTTGGTGAAGCGAGCGGCCAGCCAATGTTGCTGCCTTGAAGAAGACCAGAAGCCGAAGGCAAACTTTACTTGTTTACTTCATGGCGAGATATGGTCGAAGCCAGACAAAAACAATGCCCCGACGGGTGAGGTTACAGTACAGGAGTCGAGCAGAGTGACAGCATTGATTCACTGCTCTAACAGGAATGAACTACAACGCTTGGGCTGTCTTATTTATACCCAAAGCGCTAACGGTCAAACAAGCGTTCCCTATAGAGAGAGAGAGAGAGAGAAACATTTTATTGAGCCGGTGAAGTGGGAGTGGTTCCTTATTCCAGGAAGCCATGCGATGAGCCGGTTGTGCACACGATACGAACGGCATAGACACACACAACACTCTTTCCAGAGTTCGTGAGCGGTCGGTAGTAGCGGCGCACGTTGAGTCCGAGAGAGGGGAGAGAGGAGGTCTCCGCAGCAGCTTCCGCGTCCTTCGGGCAAGTCTGTGCGTGTTGCGTCGGCCGCCACCGAAGTTTGATAACGCCGATAGCGGGGCGCCTGCGATCCAGACATGTAGCGACGCGTTTGAATCTGTCGTCTGCAAGCGTGCGTCACCGACAGGGGGGGCCTGCTTGAAAGGCGCACGTAACGGAGGCTTTGCCACACAGCCGGGGAGTATTGCACAAAGCCCAGCGGCGGGCTGATTCGTAACACCGTTCACTGCTGGCGCGTGGCAACAAACCTTTGGATGATGATTTCCACAAACGCATGATTTCCACCAACTTGCAAGCCTATCGCTCTTGCTCCATCAGCCCAACTCAAGCGCATGACACAACTTGTATCGGTCATGATATACAGCGCGCTTAGCCACCGCACTGTCACGACTCACTGTTCCACAACGGAGGGAGGCTTTTCTTGCCTGGCTGGCACTTGCTTCATCTACTGGAAACCTACGCCGCGCTCGTGAACCGCTACAAATGTAATGGAAGATGTTTTAAAGACTTGAAGCTAGCTCGGCTCAGGCGAAAGAAAATAAAACAACATGAAAAACAGTTGTCTTTCTTGCGTTGGACGGAACTGTGATTCCTTCAAGAAATACACGTCTTCTAAAAATGCTCCGGAACATATTTCGATCTCTCTAACTAGAGAGAAATTTTTGCATTACAGTTAGTGGCCTTTTTCTATGCAGTGGGCGCTATATGGAAACAATAAAACATTACACGGCTTACCCCTTCTTCCCCAACACCCGCCGCATGCCTCCATTTCCCCACCCTCGCGCAATAGTTACAAAATAATACAACAAAAAGTCCCTGTTCACCACTGCGAGAATGGAAACTGCCTTCCAACTGGTCAACAAGCGCAGCGACCCTGCTAAAGACACTGTAACCTCGACCTTGCTTAAAACCTAAACACAAAAAAAAAATTTACCATCACTTCCTAAAGAAAGTTGAGAGAAGAGCGAAAGCTTTCTAACATCAAAACTGCGTCAAAAGTACGTCGAAACCTGCGTTGAAAGTGCGTCCAATCAATCGTGAAACCTTGAAGGACCGAAATCGCAAACGAATGAACCCAGACGATTTTTCGCGCTCTAAGTAAACACACCTAGGAACAATCTAAATGTATACCGATACGGGGTAGATGAGAAAAAGGTATTCTGTTATACAGACCGCAAAAGCCTTGTCTATAACACTCGAGCGGCGTGCCGCGGGCTGCACCGGCGACGCCTATCGGCGGCACCGATGCGACATCGGGTTCGAGATAGCGTGTCTGTGCGCGTGGGCTGCCACCCTGACATGATCAGCTTGTCTTTGTCGGCGGTTTTGTTACAGAGGATGCTTTGGCCACCGGGAGCGCTGTCGGCGGCACCGCTCGTGAGGCGCGCGTCGCTGCTGCGTCACTGTTCCTGTCGTGCGTCTGCGCTCGGAAGAAACTGCCGCGTCATGGTTCTGTCAAACTGCAGCGTGTAATGGCGCGTTGCGGGCTGCGAGTTTATGCGCCGGTTTGGTAGTTGGTCGACGGCGGCGACGGTTGGATTTCCTAGAGCGGCTTTTATCGTTTAACTGCTCATGCTTTGAGGTCAATGGGCGCAATGAACGGAGAGTGAGCGGAGGGTCGTGCGGGAGGATTTTGCGCATCTCCCATAGAGGGAAAAGAGCTGCTGGAGCACAACATTTTTATATTGATAACTTTATTATGTGATAAAATGGATCAATGTGATCAACGTAACATAGATAAAGAGAAAGTTTATGTGTGTAATCATTCCGTCGACGTTCACAGCCCTTGTACGAAAACCGCCAGTCATCAGTCGTCGTATAAAAAAGCCCCTGGGCGCCTCCAGTGAATACAGGACGTTAGAGCGAACCAGAGAAAGATTTAGAATTAGGCAATGGCACTGCGAATTAAGGGGGATGAAAAAGCGAATTTAGAATAACACTAAGGAATTAAGAGACATCAAAGTTAAATAACCGGAACAAAAGGAAATTAAGAAGACAGGGAAATAACAAGAATGAGTGCGAGTAAAAACGGATAAAATTAGGTGTATTTCTTAATGAATCAAGGTAACTTGAAGTTAATAAAGATTAATCAAACATTACTGGCAGATGTCAAGGTGTGCTAAGTTGAAACCAAGCGTATTAAAAATGAATACGAAGCGAATTAAATTGTGAGTATTCAACGCAACTAATAGTGAATAAAGTAGTGAATAAATTACAAATATGTAGCGCAGAAGACGAGAGACACAGACAAGTAGACACACACGGCGCTAACTTCCAACACCTTTATTGAAAACGATAACACACATACATAGGCAAGAATCCCGTGACGTCACACACATGCGTACATCAGCGCGAACGCAAGTAGGCAATCTCTCTTTCTGATAATTTGATAGAAGTCGAACTTACACAAGAGCTTCCTAACCTGGTTATCTTTTCCGCCTCAATGATTTCACGTGTACACTTGTCCTTACTCTTACCAATAATAACACATTTATCAAGGAATGGTTTGCAATCTGTACATGCGTTACAGTGCATAACTAGTAGTCCATCTTGTTCATTTTTCTTTTTTACATTGCGATTGTGCTCACGAAGGCGATCATTTAGACAACGACCGGTTTGACCAACATACTGTTTACCACAAAAGAGGGGAATCTGGTAGACAACACTATCTATACATTCAACGAACGAAGTTTGGTGTTTCTTTTTACAATTATTAGAAATCTGCCTATCACCCTTATTTATCTTACAAAGCCTATTCAACTTCTCAGGGGCTGAAAATACAACTGGCACTTCAAAACGTTTCGCAATACGTTTCAAAGTGTGGGACACAGTATGTAGGTACGGCATAACTACCATTTTTTTCTTATTTTGACCAGGATCAGCGACACAGGGATGGTCTACAGATTTTAGGTTCCTTAACAAGGCTTCAGCAACAGAAACTTGAAGATGGCCGGGATATCCTGCGTGCGAAAGCCGGTTGCACTGTTGAAGAAGACTATCAGACATCAAGTGCGGACAGGATTTACGAAGGGCATTAAGAAAGCATAGGTTGGCAATAGCTCTTTTGACTAATTTGGAGTGGGCGGAACTAAAGGGAAGAAGCGGTTTATTACTGCGTGGTTCATAAACCCAACAAGTATGCATAGGGTGAAAGGTGAGGCTTATATCCAGAAATCTAAGCTTATTGTTAGTAGGCATTTCATGCGTTAGAACGAGCGGGTTGAACCTTTGTCTGAGCACACTCAGTATGCTAAAAGTCCGGGATTCAAAGGAAGCCTGGTCACAATCAATAAAAAACAAAAAGTCATCAACGTATCTGAATGCTGTCACAACCCCCATTTTAGGGTATGCTTAACGGACGTATCCAGTTTGGCTAAAAGAATGTCACTTAGGATTGGCGCAATACACGACCCGATACAAATACCCTCTTTTTGAAGATAGGGTTTATCGTCGTACAAGACAAAAGTAGACCTCAGATAAAAGGATAAAAGTTCAAAAAAATTATCAACAGCCATACCCACAGAATTTTGAAAGGCCACGCAACCAAACAAGTCAATGCAATCTTCTACAGAATTAAGTAAAATGTCATGTGGCAAAGAATAATAAAGATCTTTTATATCTACAGAGAAAGCCAGAAGGTTATCACTGTTGCCAGGTTGTACAAACTCGAGCATCTCGTTAGAGTTTTTAACCAAGTATGGGTCGTCAAATTTAAGAAGACTAAGCTTACTCTGCAGAAACTGAGAAAGCTGTCGTTGCCAGGTGCCACGTTCAGACACAATAGGTCTAAAAGGTTTATCCGGTTTATGTGTTTTCGCATTGAAAAAAACCCGAAGAAAGTCTTTTTTAGCACCAGAAATGTCCTTCGAAAGATTGCTGAGATTGCTCTGTTTACATAACTTCATCGCATGCCTCTTAAGTTTTGCTATGTTTACATCATCATGGCAGGCAAACACGGAAGAAACCGCTTGATCCGATTTACATTTATAGAGCTTGGATGATAAAATAGCAAAACCACCTTCTTGATCCGCAGGAAGCACGGCGAGGCCACGCTCTTCAAGGAAGGTCCGGATACGCTTGATCGCTAGACTGGATGGGGCAGGTCTAGTGCGGGACAAGACGTCGACACCTTCATAAATACAACGCTCTTGCTCACTGATTGGAGCATTCCGCGAAATATCGTGCACAAACGGGAGAAGCTCAGGTGGTGAGCTCTTTGGTTGAACAGCGAATTTAGGCCCTAAGGAAAGCACACGAATAACATCAGGCGGTAAGTCCAAAGGTTCCAGGGCATGGATTTGTTGCTTTGCTGTTTGCGGTTTCACCTTGACACTGTTTCGTAGATAGGTCAGTTGTAGGGTCCAGATGAACTCAGTAGTGCGAGCAGCCAGCAGATGATATTCCCGGAGACGTCGAGAAGCCCCCGAAGGGCAACCAAAGTTGAGCAGCTGAGCCGCCAAGAGCTGTCTGTAGAGCCTGGCCTGTCTGTGGAACTCGGCGCTCATGATCTTGCACACCCTTGCGATGTGTCCAGCTGAAGGCAGGAAGCCACCAAACAGGCTCCTGACGTCCTCCGGCAAGATGCGTTTCCGAATGCAAAACGAGATTGTCCTGGCTCGGCATATAGCCACAGCAATGAGCGTGACAGTCATGGAAGGATCCGAGGGAGCACATTGAAAAGGGCCCGTTGAACTAGAAATAAACTTCAGTAGCGTGGAAATTTGGGCTTGTTGGTTCATAACTTACAAATATGTAGCGCAGAAAACGAGAGACACAGACAAGTGTGTGTCTACTAGTAGACACACACTTAGTGTCTACTAGGTGTGTCTACAAGTAGACACACTAAGTGTGTGTCCACTTGTAGACACTTGTAGTACTAAGTGTGTGTCTACAAGTAGACACACACAGACGCCGTGTGTGTCTACTTGTCTGTGTCTCTCGTCTTCTGCGCTACACATTTGTAAGTTATGAACTAACAAGCCCAAATATCCACGCTACTGTAGTGAATAAAGTTGAAATAAATTAACATGAACCCAACTAAATTCAGAAGGACTGAAGTGAATTACGAAGACAAAGAAGATGGAGAGGAAACAATGCGAATTAAGCAAATCAGAGTCAAATAACTTGAATCTAAGTAAATTAAGGTGGGTCACTGAGTAAATTACGTGTATCACAGTGAATTAAGCTGAATTATATTCTATTAAATTAAATTAGAACGTAGACGGGAAATAAAAGCGCAATCAAATCATTTATTTTGTTTTAATTCGCATTAATTGTTCATTTACTGTCTTGTGTCTTTCTTGACTTTGGTCGTTTTTAAATCACCAGGGTTTGTGTTAATTCCGTTTTTTTTTTCATCTTAATTCACTCATTGATTCCGTTCAAGTCACCTTGTTGCCTCACAGTTCACATTGATTCCTGTTATTTTGGTATGTCACCCGCCGCGGTGGCTCAGTGGCTAAGGCGTTGCGCTGCTGAGCACGAGGTCGCGGGTTCGATTCGCGGCCGCGGCGGCCGCTTTTCTGATGGAGGCGAAAAGCAAAAACGCCCGTGTGCGCGAGGTTTCGGCGCACGTTAAAGATCCCCAGGTGGTCAAAATTAATCGGGAGCCCTCCACTACGGCGCGCCTCATCGCCTGCGTTGCGTCGGCGCGTTAAACCTACAATCAATCAATCAGTATTTTGGTATGTCTATTTTCTAATTAAGTCGGACGTTTTTGATTCGCATTGCTATCAGGTCAATTCTATGCAACAAGGACTACTTTGTTCCCCAATTTTTTTATTCTGATTCTTCTTAATTCAGATTAATTCTTTTTAATTTGTTTGTCTTACGGATTCATTTCGCCCCATCTCAATTCACTTTGGTTATTGTTGATTCAAATTAATTCTGCTTAATTCACTTTGATACTCGTTAATTCACTGAGTGACACAACTTAACTTACTTTGATTCAAGTTACTCTGATTCCACTTGATTCGCATTGATTCCTATCTGATTTGTCTTCGTAATTCACTTCGGTCCATCTTAATTTGGTTGGGTTCATGTTAATTTATTTTATCTAACTTAATTCACTACTTTATTCTCTATTAGTTGCGTCGAATCCTCACAATTTAATTCACTTCGTATTCATTTTTAATACTTTTGGTTTCATATTAACACACCTTGACATTTGCCAGTTAAGTTTGATTCATCTTTATTAACTTGTAGTTACCGTGATTCCCTCAGACATCCACCTAATTTTAGCTGTTTTTAACTCGCACTCATTCTTGTTATTTCCCGTGTCTTCTTAACTCCCTTTTGTTCCGGTTATTTAACTTTGATGTCTCTTAATTCACTAGTGTTATTCTAAATTCGCTTTTTCATCCCCCTTAATTCGCAGTGCCATTGCCTAATTCTAAATCTTTCTCTGGTTCGCTCTAACGTCCTGTAATCACTGGAGGCGCCCAGGGGCTTTTTTATACGACGCCTGATGACTGGCGGTTTTCGCACAAGGGCTGTGAACGTCGACGGAATGATTACACACATAAACTTTCTCTTTATCTATGTTACGTTGATCACATTGATCCATTTTATCATATAATAAAGTTATCAATATAAAAATGTTGTGCTCCAGCAGCTCTTTTCCCTCTATGGGAGATGCGCAAAATCCTCCCGCACGACCCTCCGCTCACTCTCCGTTCATTGCGCCCATTGACCTCAAAGCATGAGCAGTTAAACGATAAAAGCCGCTCTAGGAAATCCAACCGTCGCCGCCGTCGACCAACTACCAAACCGGCGCATAAACTCGCAGCCCGCAACGCGCCATTACACGCTGCAGTTTGACAGAACCATGACGCGGCAGTTTCTTCCGAGCGCAGACGCACGACAGGAACAGTGACGCAGCAGCGACGCGCGCCTCACGAGCGGTGCCGCCGACAGCGCTCCCGGTGGCCAAAGCATCCTCTGTAACATCGGTGGCTAAAACCGTCGACAAAGACAAGCTGATCATGTCAGGGTGGCCGCGCACGCGCACAGACACGCTATCTCGAACCCGATGTCGCATCGGTGCCACCGATAGGCGTCGCCGGTGCCGCCTTGTTATAGACAAGGCTGTTGCGCTCTGTACTCCGTTTTCATGATCGATGCGTGTATTGTCTTATTTAGAACCGTTCCTTTTTTTCGATTTTCGAGTAACCGTTTTGACACAATGGAAGCCCGGTTTCACGCACGCGCCGTGTGTCCAGAGATCAAATAAGTCAGGCTAGCACAAGAATTTCGTAAAAGTATTTGCTTTTTATTTTTGACATTATTTTTTATTTGTTTTGTTTGTATTTTTGGCGAGGTGACTGTACAATAGCGTTGCGACTAAGGCCGCTGTGCAACGCCACCCCGTTACAAAGGGGAAGCCACTCAGCATCATCATCATCATTATCATCATCATCGTTAGCGCGCAGCTGGCGCGGCGAGGAGAATGGGGGAGGTATGCGGACTACGGACGACGGAAGACGCCGGAGGGACAAGGCGAGTTAAAGAGATGCGTCGCATCTAAAACGTCAAAAGGGCCTTTGTCCCTTGCGCCGCGTCAGCGTGATTTTGCCACGGACCAAGGAAGTGATGCAGTTCTAAAGAGTTCCCGCCTAGCAGTCGCACAAGAGTTCTTTTCGCTGTTTGGCGTTGAGTTGTAGGCTGCGGGCAGTAACAGAAGACATGCCGTATGTCTTCTCTCACAGAGCACACAGAGTACAATGGCGAGTCCGCCCAGCCTATCTTAAAAAGAAAGCTACCAGTGAAGGCAACATTCAGGCAGGCGTAGTCGGTGGAGCACAACCTCAGTTTGCTTTTGTAGACCCCGTGGAAACTGAAAATTACACTGAGGGCCAATCGCATGCAGAGGCAAGGATATCCCAAGACGGTCCTGCCAAGCTCACAGCTGCAGTTTCCATCCCAGTGCAGAGACGGCCACTTCCGTCTTCTCTGGAATACGGGACACCAACAGATACAAGCAGACTGTGCGCCTCTTCCGCTGCTGCGTCAGAGACTGCAGTCTTCTGGATGCCGGAATGACCTGGCAGCCGCTGTCGACCCACCAGTTTATGGTGAAATGCGTTATAGTTTTTTGACAGGATGTCATTGATTCCGCTGAGAAAGGTTTTACTTGAAAACCAAACAACTTTTCCTCAGTTCCTCAACGGTGCGTGTAAATCTGGCTCTATCCCTGCCTCAAGGAAATACTCAGTGATACAACCCATCCCCAAACAAGGGAAGTGAACCAACCACGTCCGAAACTTTTCTCGCCTCGCCCGGCACATTGCCCACGTGCGGGGCCCTGACACCTGCGGAATTCCCACCTGAACGTCTTCCAGGCCCACCAGAACCACATTTACGGCAGTCCGAACATGGGCCGCTTTAAATAAAGTTTGATCTCTCTCTCTCTCCTTGAAAATATGGCTGTCAATCGCCTCATTTGCCTATCTGAAGAAACGACAAACCACTTTCACCCTGGACAGACTGGTTTACCCCTCAATATGGGAACTCATGATAACATGGGGTTCCTCAGACGGCTCGTCCAATCATCTCTGCCAGACCCGCCATCGGTACAGCCTCAGGGCCGCCATCTCATCGCCTACGATGAGACTCGAACTTTCACATTGACTCGCTTTCAGACCCTTCTACGAACCCAAGCCCTCCTCTTCAATGAACACAACCGGCCAACCACAAACCACGGTATACAAAATGGATCAAAGGACACACCATTAAAAAAAACCTTCTATCCTGCCTTCAACACCTATTCGAACTCGGCACCCGCGACATCTACACTGCCTTAACATGTCACCAATTTACGTGCGGCATACGCCACGTCAACGACCCCAGCCTGACTGAGCTTATAAATTCCCCTACGTGATCATAAATTAACCCTCTCACCGCAAAACTTCAATCCATTCCATTTACCGTCACTGCTAAAGAGAGATCTCCCTTACACAAGGCAAATAAGACCCCTCCAAAGTTGACACGCCTAATAAACGCCCAGAGACCATCCACATACTTCACTTCCAGACTCCAGTGATTACATTGTCATCGAAATTAGACGGGACATCGGTACCCTCGTCGAAATGAACGATTTCACCATTATATAGATCGGCCCCCGTCCCGAAGTCGAACCCAGAAAATGAGAAGGCCCATCGTATGGCATCTGTGTCACTTCGCACCTCGCAGAATTCTCATGCGACGCTCGTCCCGCTTCCCGAACCATCCCTCAACAAATACGGTCATTAAGCGCCGTATTCCATAGTCCCCACATAATAATCTGGCAACGCCATCACTTGAAAGAATCGTCCCCACAGGCAGACCCAGCCGTGCCTGAGGGCATCCCGTGAGGCCTTCAGGTGGTGCTACACAAGGTCCGCCCCGGTGCAGCGGTCACTGCTGAAATCCGACACCGATGGACATAGTACAGGAGCTTCAGCAGAGAGAGATGTGACGGCACCACGCGCGTTCCCTTCCTACCCTCCCCTTACCCCTGTGCAGGCCCTTTGGACGTCCTCTGGGAATCTACCAGAACGCCGTTGAGTGCTTAAATTTTCGCACCACATCCCTAGAAGAATAAATAAGCCCTCGTGCAAAGTGATACTTTATGACTATATGAAAACTTGCCGGGACTATATAAGAATTTGTCTATTAAAAATGACCTGAATCAAGTGGTCCGTGTGCAGGGCGGACACGCGTAGGGACTCAACCACATCCATCCACTGGTTTTATTTCCCCCTCCCTTCCTCTTCTTCCCCCCACATGAGGCGTTCCACCTCCCTCCTTTTTAGTAAATTCATCGTTTTAAATGTTGCTTTTTACTCGAAAGTTGGAGTGCCCCGTCTGTAAATCTACGAGAAAAAGTGGGAGCCTGCCCAGCTGGGAGAAAAAGAGGGAGCGTGCCGAAGGAAGGGGAGGAGGGCGCCTGAAGCTGAGGAGCAGGAGAGCGCACCGATAAAGATAGAGGAGCGCACGGCGGGGCAGGCGAGGAGGCTAGACGCGCAGCGTAAGTTTAGCGCGGACGCGTCTCAGAAATAACAATCAAATAAACGCACAGTAACCCGCCTCTTCCCTGCCCTGCCGAGAGAAACCCAGGCGAATCGCTGAAAAACGCCAATTTAAGGTTACGCTGTGAACACACGGACAGCCAGCTGCCGATCACGTGCACACCGCCGGTCGGGGAAGCACCGCAGCAAGCAACGGGCACAAGGTTAAAATAGGGCCAGTAAAATACAATGGTTAGGTGTGCCCAGGAGGCTTGCGGGTATCCGGCGCTCACAAAGGGAACCGTCGCTATAATTATTTCTTCATTTCAAGATTCCTTTGGTGAATACAGAAGGAACGTGTTAGGATATCCATACTGAAAAACAACTAGCGCAAGAAAGGCAAGGACCGGAAGGGCGCAAACATAGCCCTGCACCTACAATTGACGTTTTGATTGAAAAAGCAAACATATATAGAAAAAATTGCGCATGTCAAAAGAGTTCAATTACAGAAGAGACCAATATGCGCAGGTCTGGATCTTGTCAAGGCACACGCTCTGAAAGATAAGAGACTTCCCTTTTGTGCAAGGTCGCAGAAGATTGGCTGACGCAAGATTCACAGCATTTACAAATATAAAACGCGTCTGACACCTCTCTTGTATGCTCATTAGTATTTTTGAACCGCACGGGTGTGTCAGATAAAGCAGGTGTACGTACAACAACACGAGTCGCAATGGGAAGCCAAGTTAGAAAGTAAAGAGTTATGGAGAGCGAGATAATGGTCGCGCAGTCGCAGCGCAGGGAGGACAAGCAGAGTTGAACGACTAAAACGCATAAACAACCAAATAGCGGTGCCCATGAGCCGTCGCAGTGTAAACAAATGTCACGTAATGCGAACTGAACAATGATCATGGCGGCGCCACAGAACAATAGGATAAAAGAGTGCCGATACTCTGTGCCCTTATCTAATCGGCGAGAAACATTTCATACCCTCCGCCATCACCATTTGTAGTGGTTCACAACAGCTTTGCTGGACATCTGCTTTCGTAGGGCGGGATGGCGACGAATTTTTTATTGTCACGACAAGGTGGAGTGGAGCCTCGAGTATCCATTCTTCACAAGCTTATTTCGTCCAAACTCCTTGAAAAATGGGCACGAAAAAAAAAAAACGTGTAGATATTGTATCTCATTTTGGGATTTGATTAATAAATGTCAATCATCACGCAATGGTCTCAAAGACCTCAACGAAACGTGCTCATGACGTGCAAGGTGTACTATAGCAAGGCCGAGGTTGTGGGAGTCTCTGTTATTAGGCGGTCATTTAGCACCACGCACTTTTTTTTATTGCGCCATTTTGCCACAGGGTATAGGTAAGAGGAAAACAATGAACAAAACAGGACAGGGGTACGACACAGAAGCAAAACAAAAAAAAAAAAGATAAAGAAGAACACACAATGTGATGCGGGCGCACTACAGGAAACCGTAGAGTCCAGTTTCGGAAACGAATTCCATCAGTTTCTTGTAAAGTGGGCCGTGCGTCCACACATGAATATCGGGAGGTCAGCTCGGGCGATGTCCTGTGGGCCCTATGTGTCGAGCTCGGGTTGATCGAAGCCCTGGACGTCCCTAGCAAGTGTTCCAATGTCGCCTCAGCAATAGGGGCAGGGCAGTAGAGGCAGGTCGGGGAGGTATCTGCAAGATAGAAGTCCACGTTGCTCGCACAGCAGGCGTCAGCGCGACGCTTAGGCGGATACTTCGAAGCACGACCTCTTCACGGCGGGTTAAGCCGCCAGGAAGGTCAAACCCACGCGGAGGGAGAAGGGCACGCGTGGAGCGCCGAAGAATATCTTTCTTGATGAGTAGGGTGTCTTCCAGTGAGAGCTGCAGAAGTGGGAGTGGGTACGCCACTTGCTGCGGGTGAGCGCCCGAGTCGGCGAGAGCGTGCGTGGTCGCGCTCCGGCGGGTCCAGAGGACGCGAACAGGGCACGGGAATGATTGGAGTATCTGGTGCATCTCGCATGTAATGCCGAGTGTACTGCTGATGCGCCGGAGCTCTCGAGTAGCCTAAGTGGAATCGGTGTATAATACCAAGCGCGGTGGTGTGGCAGCGCCGAGCTCAGAAGCTAAAGCCCACAGACCATCACGAATGGCAACCAGCAACGCCAACACAGAAGGAAGTGGCGCCTCTGTGAAATACGCGCATGTCTGGTTGACGGATGGCATAGTGGGGCAGACAAGGCTTGCGTGGAGAATGCCGTCGGCTACCCCTGGCGTCCACATGCGCTTGAAGGCCCTATGGCGAATCAAGAGGGAGCGGTGGGTTGGCCTGCTTCTCTTGGGGGTGAATGCTTTTTATGCACCCTATAGCTTGAGGTCGCCGCCATGGAGAGGGCTCCGCTGAGCGAGGTAGCAGAGGCGAAGCACGATCATAGTAGTGTGCAAGTGCGGCCGTGGCGGGAATCGATTGTATTTTAAACGACGAACCGATCGACGCTGATGTACGATTTTATCCAGCGTGTTCAGTTGCGCCTCGGCTTGAAGTGTCTGTATAGAGGTCATGCGAGGGAGACCGGTGATAACTCGCATTGCTTCTCTATTTGCAGTTTCTAAGCGATCCCAGTCGCGCAAGGTAAGGTGTTGGAACTGGGCTTGGTAAACGAGTGGAGGCTGGAAGATAGCACGCACTAGCGTACGCATGACTCGAGAGCAGGCACCCCTGACTTCGGGCCGATTCGGCGGAACAAGACTAACATGCTGGTGGCCTTTTGTCGGGTGGAGCGGACCCACGAGGATGCCGACCCAGCTGCACTGATTTCCAGTCCCAGTATGCGCATATGATCAGTGGCGGCAAGGGGTTCACCTTTGAAAAACAGGAATATCGGTGTCTGCGACAGCCGTTGTTGACCCTTACGATTCGTGATAGACATGCAAGTGGTTTTTTGCGGAAACAGCTTCAGGCCAATAAGTAAGCACTACTGTGAGGTAATGTCCACGGCAGCCTGTAGACCGCTTCTTGACGAGACAACTTGTCGCGCACCGATCACACAGTGATATCGTACGCATAGACGAGGAAAAACGTGTCCGGTATGCTATCCAGCTGCCGCGCCAAGGGTAGAAGGGCCACGTTGAACAGCACAGGAGACAATACGGAGCCTTGAGGCACGCCTCATTCAAGAAACAAAGTGTCCCACGCGTTCCTTGCCTATGCGGATAGAGACCGAGTGGTTGTGAAGGAAGGACTTCACAAAGTGGCATACTGCTGGCGGAATACGGAGTGTTACGATTGAGCCCGCCGTTGGGCTTTGTTTTAACACTCCTCCGCTGTGCGGCGAAGCCTCCACTACGTGCGCCCCCCCCCCCCCCCCCCCCGTATCGGTTACTCATGCTTTCACGTCTCGACAAGCCTGGGTTTCTGGCGCCTATCTTTCGGCGCGTTTCAAACTTTGGCGGTTGTCGACGAGGCAGGCTTCAACGCGCCCCAAGGTCACGGAAGCCCCGCGTCCGCAGCACAGTCCTTTTCTCTCCCCTCTCTCGGACTCAGCGTGCGCCGCTACTACCGACTGCTCATGAATTCCGGAAAGAGTGTGGTGTGTGTCTGTGACGTTCATGGCGTGTGCACAATCTAGAGGGAACGCTGTTTTGACCGTTGGTGCTTTTGGGTATAAATGCGAGCCCCTCAAGCGCTATAACTCATTCCTGTTTGAGCAGTGAATCATTGCTGTCACTCTGCTCGAGTCCTGTACTGTTACCTCGCCCGTCGGGGTGTTGTTCTTTGGTTTCGGCTCACCTGTCGCTATGAAGTAAACAGTTACGTTAGCCTACGGCTTCTGGACTTCTTCACGGCTGCAACAGCGGCTGGCCGCTCGCTTCACACCACGCTACCAAACGTATGTCGGAGGCGACGGAGCTCGGCTCAGGTTGGCCTTCCCGATCGCAACAGGAGTCTCTGCAGTATACTGATTATAGCAGAGTGGCTCACGTTGTCATACGCCTTTTCAACGTCCATGGCCAAGATCGTACGGATCTTACGTGACCTGCCATCAAAAAGCACCATAGATGACAGATGGCCCAGGTCATCTTCTGTTCCCAGGTGTGGACGAAACCCAATCTGAGCTGGGTGATACCATCCGTATCGTTCCAGCCACCAGGAAAGGCGCGTGGCGAGCATCCTATATATAGCTTGCACAGGATGGATGTCAGTTCGATAGGACGAAAGTTGCTCAACTGGCCTGGGGGCTTGCGAGGTTTCGGGATAGCTACCACTTCGGCGTGTTTCAAGGTAAGTGGAACGTCGCAATACGCCCAGACAGTGTTGAGCCAGACCAGTAACCACTGCAGACCGGGACCGCCCATGTTCTTAAACACTTCATAGCAGCACACACTTGACCTAAATAAGGCAACCTCTGAATAGTTACTTTATGTGGGTTGCTTTGGTTTCATAAATACCAACATATTTTTTAATCGCACACTTTACTGTTATTTCATTACCGCTCAAAATTCTTGAATTAGTAAATAAAACCATTTGTAACATGTTGCTCGGAAAATACTCAAACACCCTGAGCAGAGTACTGAAGGACTCTGCCCTGATTCTGGTTGGGTGCACGTGGAAGACTAGTGCGAGCTAAACGCAAGCAGAGTAGAGACCGATTACCTGATAATGCTTGCATAGTTCGGTCAACTTCGGAACACGCGCAATTGGCCGAGTGCCGCGCAACGGGTCAAAGGGCGTCGTGAGCACCCAGTGACCTGAAACAAGCCAGAGCTCGACCGCTACAACGCACTTCGCCGGGCTGAACCAACAATCCGACGAACGTGGACTTCTTAACCATCTGTATAATCTGAAAAGATCGCGCTTGCTCTGCAACATGTTAGGTGTCTGCTGGAAAATCGTGTTTAAATATCCGCGACCATGAGTTTTACCGTCGTCGCCCAATAACATTAAAAATTGTCATCAAGGGTTTTTTACGCACGCACGCACACGCACTATTGTATTTAACGCTTCGTTAAAATACCCCTACACGACATTTTTCTTTTTGAATTAGTGTTTTCGCCATTAGGGATGTATCCTGCATGGGACCGCATTCTCTAAACCGACGGCCGTCATTTCGAAGTGACGTGGCACTGACGTGCAAATGCATGTATTCCTCGGTTTGGAAGTCGTTCGGGTGGCCGAGTAATTCATAGAAATCACGGAACGCGTCCTCGTGTCCTCCCACCAGAGGAGGGCCCAAACGCCGCGCTAAACAACGCGCCGTGTGTGCGTCGCTTCGTCCTTTGTCGCTTTTTCGTTAGTTTTGCGCTGCGTTCTTGCCCTCCTACAGTGGGAGGACACTGCCACATGGCGGCACGCTGCGTGATTTCTACGGATAGTCGGCCACCCGAGCGACTTCCGAACCGAGGAATCATGCATTCCCACTTCAGTACCGCGTTAATTCGAAATTACGGCCATAGTTTTAGAAAATTCGCACCCTGGCTACGTTTTCATCCGGGCATGTCCTGTTGCGAAACGTCGTATCGTCTGCAAGTTTGCCAAGCCAAGTTATTGCAGGTGATGGTTAGTAACACATTATAAAACTACTTGTAGGAGATATCTGCTCATCCAGTGCTTCGGGGTTTAAACCCGGAAACCCTCATTGCCTTGTAATACTGAAGCGCAGCGGCAGATGATATTGTTACAGTGTGTAACAAAATGGCGGCGCCCATGAACCGTCGCAGTGTAAACAAATGTCACGTAATGCGAACTGACCAATGATCATGGCGGCGGAACGAAATAATGGGAGATTAGAGTGCCGATACTCTGTATCGTTATCTAGTGACACTAGCCGAGCGCAAGCGACAAGGCCGCCGAGGCGACGAGAAACATTTCATACCCTCCTCCATCACCATTTGTAGTTTTTTACAACAGCTTTGCTGGACATCCAGTTTAGCAGGGCGGGATGGCGGCCAATTTTTTTTCAGTATGGACTCGTACCAACTCGCCCAACTTGCCATCTTGGTGTTAGAATAATTTAATTCGATTAAATTTATTGCGACTTATATTGGGCAATCTGCTGTTTCGCGGATTCCCAGAATGGGAAAGTCTGTTTGCAGGTCGCTCCGTCGCATCACCTACCTAAAAGGGCGTTTCAGTGCAACGTAACTTAAACTAATCAAACATAAATGTAGCCAAACATAACTTAAACCCAATCTAAATGAAATGTAAACCTAACCTAAACTAATCTGACCAAACCTTACCAGGATTTTTTTTTTCAGTTTCATTTCATTCAAACGAGCCTGATTTGACGGAACGACCTGCAAGAAGTCGCTCTCTCTCTCTCTTTCTCTCTCTCTCACCCCAGAATTCAACATCCCCATCGTCATATCATAGTCACCACCATCATAGCCATTATCATCATTGACTGGGGTTTACTCCCGCAGCGATACGTACGCGTTTCGCTCGAAGTCACCACTAATCCTCATTGGAAGCATCGACATCCTGGCATCCCTGAACAGCACCGATTGAGACGATGGAAAATTACTGTGCGTATTTATCCCTGCTAGGCCTTGCTATGACACAGGCATGGGCTCCCACAGTATGCCGTTGCGGCTCAGCTGGACCAGCCTTTGTTTTGCTTCTTCGCGGATGAGATGTTCGCGTTTATGGCGAGCTCGAGCGGAAACGACTACAGTTCAGGCCCGAACGGTATCCTAGCCACCGTAGAACTGGTTCGTATCGGCATTGCAACGTATCGCGATCTTTGGACAGCTTGCGGGAGTGGTTATGCCTCCGAATTTACCGAAGTAAAGGTGCGGATGAAGCCTCTCAATTTATGCGCTCTAAAAGGGCAAAGACATCTTGGATCCTTTTGTAAAATTGCTGGGAGACTGCGCCGTACTCTTTGTCTCGAAGTCATAGCTTGCAAGTATCGCTTCTTATTGTAGCTAAGGCGACATAGTATAGGAAAGCATGGCGTTATTGTCGTCCGACTTGCGTTTGAAGTGAACATGTCAGCGCGTGTCGCGGAAATGGGAAGATGAGTTCCGTGCCGTGATAAAACATTCTAACAGCGGAGCTCTATTAGGTCGAGCCTTTTTGTCCGTCTGCTGAAGGTCGTGCATCACGCAAGGGTAGGAGCACGCTTTTAGACTCGCCAGCGGCCTCTATCGGTGGGCCTGCGAAATGGCCCCCAGACCCACCGATAATGGGCGCAGTGGTCTCGCAGGGGCGGGTTCCTCTCTCTCCCGAGAAGGAGAAGGGAGGGAGCCTCCTGCAGGTGACGCATAGCTGCCGATTTCTTTGCGCGAACCATAGAATTTGCGCGGCCACAGCGCTGCAGTTCTCGGGCGAGCGCCCGTTGACATAAGAGAACCACAGCTGCGCTGTTTCAGCAGATTTCATACTGGCTGCAACTGGGTTTATTTTTTTTTGTTAAAAAAGTGGAAGGCTGCGTCGGTAAAAACTGTGTCAGAAGCAGCTCATATAGGCAGTTTTCATCCAGGCTGCTCATTTTTATACGAAGGAATTTAAAGTAGCCGGACGCCGACTGAAAAAAATGGCAGCGCATCTCCACTCCGTGGATGATGGCGAGGGTGCGCGCAGTGCGGGGACTCAAAATGACATCGAAGGTGCGCCCGGAGTGACATCTGATTTGCACCCCGACCGTCATTCGATTTGAGCCGTGAGTTGCACCTTGATTATTCCCTAAATGAAACTGCAACTCACGGCTCAAATTGAATTTCGCTTGATTTTCGCTTGATGGTGGTATGCGCACCGATGGACGCAGACGGACATTGGGAGGCTCTAAGGTACTCCGCACCGTTACAGGCGAGGGAGTAAGCCGTTTGACTGTCGGGTGCTAACTCACGCTCGTAGCCCAATGGGCAAGACGACTGACACTAACTCTGTCTGGAATACCAGACACAGGCTCGAATCCTGCCGGTACCTCTGAGATTTCTTGCGATTGTACATGGTGTGTGCACGGACGCAAACGGACATTGTGCGGTCCTAATTACTCCGCACCCAAAATGCGCGCGCTCAACGTTCAGGCGAGGTATCCACTCATCGTAAGAAACTGATGCAAATGTTATTCAGGACTACCGGATAACAGTGTGTGAAATTGCCAATACCGCGGGCATCTTTACTGAAAGAGTGCACAAAGTCCTGAGGGAAGAATAGCAGATGAAAAAAGCTGTGTCCGTGATGGGTGTCGCTATAGTTGACTGTGGATCATAAGCGTACGGGAAAGTACACTTCACTGCAGTGTCTGGCGTGGCGATCCATAATCACAATGCGCAGGTTTATTTCATTTAATGGTCCCTTTGGACGAAACATGTATTTACCACTGCACCCCTGAGTCAAAGCAGCAGTCAAAGAAATGAACAGCGTGAGGTTAAAACGCTTCACCCTAACCCGGTGGCTCAGTGCCTAAGGCGTTGTGCTGCTGATACTAAAGGACGAGGGTTCGACCCTGGCAACGCCGGCCGCTTTTATGATGAAGGCCAAAAACGAAGACGCCCGTCTGTCAAGATTTCGGCACACATTGAAGAGCCCCCGGTGGTCAACTGAATGGATCCTGAGCCATTGGACGGTGTGAAGGAGGAGCTGAAAAAAGAAACCAGCTAAGACTGGCCCACAAAAAAGGAATATTTCGCCAAAACAGCGCACTATTCCACATATCAGCCACCTCAGTGCCAAATGGGCATGAATTTCGCTTTCATCATAATTCCCCACTCCCAACATTTTGTGGATATTTTGGCACCGTCTGATTTCTTCTACTTAGCAAATTTAAGAATATGGCACCGCGGGAGAAATTTTGCATCCAATTAAGGAACATTTTATCACCGCCGTCAATTCGTAATTCCTTGCACTTGAGAGTTCCTACAAGTTCGATGGACAAGGTGTGTAGCCCTCAAGTCGAGATTGTTGAGATCTGACGTAAATTGTTTGCAGGAAGGCGTGCTTAACGTAATTGTATGTTACTATACTTAGGAAACAACCCTTGAAAATAAGCGGAGCTGTTGTGACGCCACCATCCAGTGGAAACGATAGGCTTAAGCTTACGCTTTTAAACGTTGGGGAAGTGGACGCACTCGGGCTTGGGTGGTTACTGCCTTTCTCGTACGCTGCTCCTTTACCCTTTTTTGCTGACATTAGACCTTCCAACAAGTGCCCATTCCTGTGGTCTTTTATATCGCAGGAGTAAGCCTCCTTGTTTTTCGCAACGATCACTCCCTAGACGTTACCGAATTAGTGACTTTCGTGTCTATTATAATTCATTTTCTTTGTTGCCTTTAAAAGGTTCATTTTGCACGGTCGATGAAACAAATGTGTGTTGTTAGAGTAAAAGATACCGCCTTCGTAATCCTTGAAGATCCTGTAGTTTTCATAGTATTCAGATCACAATAAATGTTATTTCACTGAATGATGTGCATTATAAAGAGTCCTTCAGACTAAGAATACGCATCACATTTCATTGTTTTCTTTAAAGGAGTCGAGAAGATATTTAAAAAAAATGTGCTGTGTGGGTATTTAGAACTGTGTACCATTGATATACAAACTATGCATAGTCGTTTCGTTGCAAGATATCGACAAATAGGTAGAAAATGCAGTTACGGTTTCACCGGAGAAATTTCCTCCTCAAGTCGTGAAGTGACGTCATGATAAGGAATTAAGCAGCCAATCATAGCTCCCCCTTGACTGCTCAACATGTCGACGTAGAGCGGGCTCGCGAATGGTCGGATACAGCTACAACATCGGCGCCATGGTGAAGTAATGATCACGCTCTTAACGTAAGCTGGGTATTTGTAGACTGTTTACACTGCTTCGTTCTAGTATAACTGTCGTTCTCCAAGTCAATATTTTTGCTCAAACTTGCCAAAGCCAGTCTGACGTAGCTTTAATGGAAGAGACACGAACGTGAACTTCCTCACCTGACGAGATAAATTACCTATAGTTTAAAATGGGAATTTACTGCATCACTTATAATTTCTCACGATTACTCCAAGGCTGTAGAAAGATGAACACCGTGTCAGTCTTGTCTTCAACAAGCTAAAAATTAATGAGGAAGTGTACGTATGGGACACTTAAGCACACTGTGCAAGCTTGTTGCCTCCGTTGTTCCTCCAGTCTGACATGACGCCGGCATTTCATCATCACCTAAGCTACCACAAATATTAACCGCTAGTGCAATTAGCACAGAGAACGGTTAGATACCAATATTACAAGTGTTATTTCTAGAAATGTCGCGCTATTTTCATTAGTCGACTCAACATCCGCAACAATAATAGCATTAACCGAAGTTGAACGAGACTATTCCAAATGAAAACATATTCTTTTCTGAATGTGCTAGAGAAAAGTATTGAATACTCACTGACCAGTGGTCTCTATAAGTTGGTCTGATAACCTGGACACACTCCTGTCATAAACATAGCACCTATCTCTTCCCAAAATCTAGGAACTATATCTTCACGGAACCATATATCTTTAAAATGCTATCCATTATTTCAAGTGATTAGACCTTGAACAGTGATATTTTTCGATTATTCCCTCCCTTCCTCCATCTCCTTCTCTCTCCCCACCAGGGCATTCACGCCCCCTCTGACAATAAAGGTATTCCTCCTCCTCTGAATGTGGTCCCAACATCTATCGTTGTGATAGGCAAAACCATCGGGATGCACAGTGTTCTCCTTGCAAGAAACATACAATACTTTGTAGTACCAGTGACTATTAGTACTTTACTCGCATGCGCATTAACTTGATTGATTTGATTGTTGGGTTTTACGCGCCGACGCAACGCAGGCGATGAGGCGCACCGTAGTGGAGGACTCCGGATTAATTTTGACCGCCTGGGGATCTTTAACGTGCGGCGAGATCTCGTACACACGGGCGTTTTCGCTTTTCGCCTCCATCAGAAAAGCGGCCGCCGCGGCCGGGATTCGAACCTGCGACCTTGCGTATTAACTTGTTTTAAATACAGATCAAGTAACGTAACTATGGGTGTCTTTTATCGCCCACCTGACTTAATTCACGGGTTCACGGCAGAATGCCACTGCATTTTCACCTAGCTTACACATCGATTTCGACATTCTAATGCAATCATTTTTGGTGACTACTTTCCTTGACATAGCATGATCCACACTATCAACCTGCGGCGCACAGTCTGATTCTCACGCGTTTCTCCAGTGTTGCCTCGATTTCAGCCTGACCCAATTGGTTTCAAGCCCAACTCGATGTTCTCCACATTGTTCTAATATTTTTTACTTGATCCTAACTAACAATTCAGATATGGGCTCTGAAACAACTCATAATAATGGTTTATGCGATCATGACGTCCTCACCGGTCACTTCGTTCCGTCTCCTATCAGAAGGCAAATTATCAGCAAGTAGGTTAGGTGTTCCAAAAGGGCTGACTTTGATCGCATTAACAACGGACTATCGCTTTTCGCATTGGAATGTCTGAGTGGCAACTTGTTGCGGACAGTAGAAGAAAACTGGTTATTACTTAACAACTGACTCATTATTCTACTAGATGAATACATCCCGGTCATTTCCACAAAACCCGATAACACTGCTACTTGGTATTCACAGAAACGTCGACGCTTAAATAAAAAGAAAAAAAATTGCATAAGCAAGCTGACAAAACTAAATCATCTGAATCCTGGCAACAACAAAAAACATACGACAAAGAATGTCAAAGATTACTCAAAGCCACCCGCACACAATTCTACAAACGTGACCGATCATCGATGTGAACGACTAATTCTCGCGCTTTTGGCGTGTTATTAATCCCAAGCATACTCATACAATCGCCCTTACTGATCAAAACGGCACAGCGATAACAGAAGCAGATTGTTCCCAATTACTGAACAAAGCAGTTACATCGGTATTCACGCGTGAACTTGCAGAACCATTAGCCACCATGAGCACTTGCTCTGCTTCTTTTATGTCGGAAATAATAATTACTAATTCTGGAATATATTCTCTTCTTACTAATGTAAAGATTTCATCTTCTACTGAAAATATTGACTTATATAAAACAATCCCAAAAATTTGGCACCGAGTACCTTTCCAATATCGTCGGCCTTATTTTGGCAATCACTATCGACAGGTGTAATACCCCGATATTGGAAAGTGGCCAAGGTAGTGCCATTCTTCAAATCACGTGATCGTTCCTCACCCGTTAACTGTTGCCAAATTGTTTTAACAAGTACAATTTGTAAATTATTCGAGCATAATATACACTCCCACGTCATTAAATACCTCGAAGAACATAACCTCATTTCAAGCATCAGCACGGTTTTTCGCGGAGGCTATTCATGTGACGCTCAATTTGCTGGCTTCCTTCACGATGTACATTGATCTATAGACACCGGTATTCAAGTAGATGCAATCTTCCTATATTTTTCGAAAGCAATTGACCATGTCCTTCACCATAGACTTATTCAAAAGCTTACACTATTGAACATCGACTATGCTGTTGTCACATGGATAAAAGAATTCCTTTCTAACAGGATGCAATTTACATCAGTTAACAACCACAACTCATCTCTATTCCCCGTAACATCTAGTGAGAAGTGTGTTTAGGCCGCTACTTCTTCTAACTAGGACTTGACTATGTCCCCAGCCCTGTGCCCCCAGCCCGAGAGACGCCAATGAAGACCAGCCCAGACGAGCCGTGCCGAGACAAGTCGAGGATGTCGTGTTCCCCCGCCCGTTCGTCCCATAGAGTTTCATACTAATATATACTGGAGGTAAATCTGGCGCTGCAATCGCGGGCCGTCGTGGGCGCCGCCAATGCAGCTAGCGACGCTCCTCGCCCACTTGGATTGGCTACCCACAAGGCTTCTTTTTTGTTTTGAAGCCAAAATCCACAAAAAAGGGTTACATTTTTTTTCTTGATCATCTTGCATGAATGTTCTAAAAAATTCCTGACAAATAAATCTTTTTGGAGTTTCAACTTCCTACAGTAATATTGTTGCATTTTTGCAGCCAGAGGAAACTTCCCACCTGTTCATGAGCCATGCTAAGGACAAGTGGAACGTGTCTGCCCGGTACATGACGGAACGCTCGCTGAAGCGCGGCTCGCCTAGACGGTGGCGCCAGATTTCGCTCTGTATGTAACTCTAGTATGTAACTCTATGTTTCTTCCGACCTGGCTCCAAAACCTTTCACGCTTCGTCGCGACTGAATACATCGTTGTTGCGGGGCCAGGCATCATCAGCATCATCATCGTCATTCGTGACGGCGAGCGATTCTTCACTATATTTTCATCGCATTGCCCATCCGCATTAATCCGCATCCAATCCTCAGTTTGCCTCTGCCTCGGCTGGGACGGTCGTCTCGACCGAAGGGTGACGTCACGGGACGGGGCGGACAATCCCCGTGGCGCCAAGGCCCACCATCAACGACGATGACGACGGGGAAGAAGCTGTGTGTGGGCATTGAAAATTCTAATAGATTGACGTTATAACTGATATTGATTACCCTCGCCTTGAATTTTCAGTTTCTTTTCTCCTTTATGGATCCAAAACGTTTCCCAACTGTTCTAAATTATCTTTGCTCAGTGCCCCGTAATTAAAGAAACTTTTTCCTCTTTGCACTGTCCACTGTTGATTGGCCAATCCCCTAATTTGGTATACGTGGCATACTCAAAGGAACAACAACAGGATCAAGCGCTGGTTCCGTTTTGGCCGCTTTTAGATAGATCGTGTCATGTTGTAAATACATCGCTTCATCGTCAACCATGGTTCGTGTCACCTTTTCTGCCACCGCGTAAATATTGGAGAGTTTTAGCGTACCGTGTGTACCGTGTATTCCCTATGTAACGTGTGTACTTGTACCCGACTGGGTATGTGCGCATTCATTCCGGTAGGGTGGCTTCCGCTGAGGGGTGGCCGGCCCTCGCCGTGGCCGAGCATTCGCTCCGCTGAAGGGTAGCTCACCTCGCCGTGCCCGCGCGTGCATGCGCAGTCCGGTCCCGGAACACATGGTACCGCAGAACACACGGTGTAGACGGTAAGCTAAAACTCTCTATTAATGATCTACCAGACGACGTCAAATCTAATAGCGGACCATTTACTGATGACTGCGTCATTGTGATCATGACATTCTTCAATCTGACATAAACACTGTAAACGCACGGTGTTAATGCATCTAAAACTTGCTAAAACAAAATTAGCACAACAACTCTAATACGTCCTAAAATATAGTACGTTTCAGCCATATGGAATCCTCACCAAGCATACTTACAAGCCCTGCAAAACCGTGCCGTACGCTTCATCTTTTGGGATTATTCCCGGCACACCGACGTAACAGCAATTGAAAATCGCGCCGAGCCTGAAGCCCTATCCCATCCTCGTTGTGTATCTCGTTTAACACTATTTTATAAGCTTTACTATTACGTGTCCCTTTATAACGAATTCATGTGTAAGCCGTAAGCCGTCTTTCTGCGTCGTGATAATCCGTGCAAAGTCAAACGCATCACGTGTCGTTCCCTTGAATTTTCACAATCATTTATACCTCGCACCGCAGTAGAATAGAATGATCAGCGATCGCACATTGTCACCGAAACAAATGCTTCACAATTTACAGATGCTCTGTACAGTAACACGCATACCATTTCACTGCCTCACTTTTTCAATGCCTCCATGCATGATCTTCTTTTTTTTCCTTTTTTTTTTCTTTCCTCGCGCCAGTGAGGTTCCCTGTGAGTTGTTGTTAGTTTTGACATGCTGTTCTGATAAATTATTTTGGTTTCTCTGCTCTGCGTGTTTTTTTTTACGTGAGGCACTGTAATTTATTTTAGCCCCATTTCGTTCTTGTGTTTTATTTACATTTATGCACTGCAATGTGTTTCACCAATGTGGTGTTCACCCTATGTAATATCCTCCTTGGAGGATGGGGTTAGGCTTACTCTGAAATCAATAACGTAAATACATAAATAAGACATTCATCGAACTAACGTCGAGTAGTCGGAAATTGAAAGCAACAAGTTTTTTTAGCTTGCAAGCGTAAAAAAATAGCGAGCAAGAGGAAGCGTCGCCAAGTCTCACCATCACACCGTTCAATTGCTTTCCTCCAATACACAATGCTGTTAACGTTGTTTGGTCTGTTGGATACGCTTCCCTACGGCTTACTGCTGAAGCGTTCAACAGTAACTTGGCGGTGAAAGCTTTGGGTGGTATAAAATTTATGAAACCATACCGTATAGTGCTGGACTACGAATACGAAACGGCTTTTGTGCCGCATTTTTTGACGGCGCTCTCTTTATGTGTGTGGTCGAGTTGCTGAGGTATCCGACTCCTCCTCGTAGCGTCGACCTTGTTTTCACGTCGCCGGTTGCACAACTGGTGCGCTGGTATTGGCTGGTATCCGGACCCGCCGCGGTGGATCAGCGGCTAAGGCGTTGCGTTGCTGAGCACGAGGCCGCGGGTTCAATTCCCGGCCGCGGCGGCCGCTTTTCTGATGGAGGCGAAAAGCAAAAACGCCCGTGTGTACGAGATTTCGGCGCACGTTAAGGATCCCCTGGTGGTCAAAATTATTCCGGAGCCCTCCACTACGGCGCGCCTCATCGCCTGCGTTGCGTCGTCGCGTTAAACCCTACAATCAATCAAATCAATATTGGCTCCGGTAGGCCTTACGGTGAACCTTCCACGCCATGGAGCGAAGTGGCAGCATGATTGACCCATCAGCTAGCATTCGCATGGCTCTCAACATCAGGCCAGTGGAGTTTGCTGACAGAGTGGCTGTGAGTTTCTTTCCAAACTTCTGTGAACCTCCGGCCGCCCATCCCTGTGTTGACATCGGACGTTTCAGGAATAACCGACCCATTGACAATGGCCGAGCTGATCGCGGCCACTGAAGAATCAAAAGCGCACTCTTCTCGAGGGTATGGCATCCCAAATGAGCTATTCGAGAACTTGGAGGGGGAGACCTTGGAAGCACTCTACTCGTTGAATGATGGATGGGCTAAAGGTGTCATTCCACCCGAGTGGAAACACTCAGTGGTAGTGCCTATCCCCAAGCCGGGAAAACCTCCCACAGGCATTGGTGCACTTCGACCCATTCCATTGACACCTGCAATATGCAATATATTTGAACGAATAGTGGCCACTTGATTATCCTGGTGGCTGGAGCACAATAGGAAATACCACCCTGCTCAGATCGAATTCAGACAGTATCTGGGTACCGAGGTTGGCCTGTGTGATGAAGTACCGGCAACATTTCGTTTTCGAGACAAGACAGCCTTAGAGAAGACGGCCAATCACCATTGTGGGGGTACGCGCCACAGAAAAGAGGAAGAAGAGGAGTGGAGGAAGAGAATTCCGGCCGGGGAAACGAGACGGGGTGTTCCGGCCTTGCCTGCGGTGGTCGTGAAAAAAAACAAGAGGGCAGCCTGCCGATCAGACGCCACAACACCCCGTCTGTTCTGGTTGACGATATTTTGCATGTTTTACCCCACAGCCACCTTGTGCGAACTGTAGTGGCTACCGACATTGCCAAGGCTTATGACAACATGGACCACAAAACAATACTTAGAAACATGAAGTCTTTGGGGGTTCCATTTCATGTAACCAACGTGGTACACTCCTTCATGTGCTCAAGGACGTTTTAGTACGAGTGGACGGAAAGCCTGTTGCCTGTTCGAATCGAACCAAGGTTCCGTGCTAGCGCCTCTACTGTTAAGCATCACATTTGCACCATTGGCGCGGAAGCTACAAGACATCCCTTGTGTGAGATTTCTCATATACGTGGACGATGTCACGCTGTGGTCTACAAACCGAGACCTTGATTTGCAGTGTCGTCATCTGCAGCAAGCCGTGGACGTTTTTCATGCTTTTGCGCAATCAGCCGGACTGGAAATTTCAGCTGAGAGGTCTTGCTATGTACAAGTGGCTAATAAGGCGGGTAGGAAGTTAACCTCCAAGGCTAACTTTCAACTTAAAATTGGTTCAGCCGCAATACCAGCCAAGGAAGAGCTGCGGGTGCTCGGACTTCAGATACACCAGACGGGTTCTGGTATCCATTGGCTCCGATGATGATGATGATGGTTGGATGTTAATGGCGCAAGGCCAACTAGGGCAAAGAGCGCCAAAACAGTGGTTAAATATGAGAGGTGAGAACTTAGACACTGATATCAGTAAGCAAGAACAAAAGTAAAATCAATAAAAGACAGTGAGGATGGCTGGTGTAAAGGGCCAGGTTGTGATGGTGCGTGGCATGAAATAAAGCTTTAAAAAACTACGCGTGATAGGAAATGAGATGTAAAAACTTGATGTCACTGAGAAACTTAAAAGTGCGTTGCACAGGAATCACGGGATCATCCGCTAGAAAGAGTGCTGGGTGTAGTGGAATGTGTTGTCTGTAGAGTTGAGGGAAGTGCTTGCGTCTTGTTGTCTGGAGTGCTTTGCATGTAATGAGGATGTGAAGTACGGATAGGCCCTCCCCACACCTGCTACACAGGGGTCTTGGAGATCCGAAAGACACGGAAAGACTCATCGACGACCGTGCACTTGATCCGCTGGATTGCCACTCAGAGTGGAGGAGCCCGCACGGAGGTGGTTCGGCGACTTGTACGCGCTGTACTACAGCCGCGGCTACTCTACCAGGCAGTTTCACAGACTCACAGCAAACAATCGGTGAGTCTTGGGGCTATCAACAGAGAGGCCACGCGCACCATCAAGGCACACACTTACCTCACCTACGATTCCTATCTTACAGGAGCACGCCCACCTCAGTACTATCACGGAGCTTGTCAATCAGCGGTAAGAAGAAGGCTCAAGTATTTTTATATACCTATGGTCGGAGCGCTCCATTCCCACTCCTGTAATGAGCCTCCCGTGACTTGGCTTTTTGGCTTTTTACAGCAATAACAACCGATAAGACAACGAAGCTTCGTCACCGTGGCTAGCCATGGTCCCTGAAGGTTACTGCGCATTGTGCACAGACGCAGTCCTTCTGCCGCACGGAGGACGGACCGCTTGCGTCTGTTCCACTCACTCGGAACTGACAGGCTCGCGCTGTTATTCCTGCGGGCCAGACCCGCTCCTACTGGAGCTCCAGGCTGTATATGACGCAATCAAAGCTGTAAGCGCACTCCCTAACATCAAAAGAGGCGCATATATACACAGACAGTGCTGTGAAGCATCTAAAGGAAGTGAAAAAGACTTCTCTGATCTGCCAGCACATTCACAGCCTCCACGTGACAGCGCAGCTAATGATACGCGTACATTGGGTACAGGGGCACGGTCACAGTTTTTTTAATCAATTAGCGGACAATCTTTCGCACTCTCTTGCCCCACCTGTGTCTGAATCCGCCCCTTAACCCTCTTCCTTGTGATCCACGCTCCCGCCTTTTAGTCATGAAATCTCCCGTGCTTCCTCCCCCTAATCTTTCGCGGGAAGAGGAAGTTTCTCTAAGGAGGCTTCAAGGTGGGGCGGATCTCACACGTTCAGTCTCTCCGCGGCACGATGATGATGATCTCCAAATAGGCCGAAATAAAAAAAGAATATAAGCCCCGAACACTAAACGCTGTCACGTCTACGTTCCTTTGACATCCGTGATGGAACTGGCTGACTACTTTCGCGGTAGAATTTTTTATGCTCCGAGTCGCTTAGAACGCTCCACAAGTGAACCGGTCATTTCATTTACCTACTCATTGGATGGATTCTCAAAGCTGAAAACGACTGTGATGAAGCCAGACATGTAATCCATGAATAAGGTTTTAAAGCGAAGCTTTATTGTGCTCTCCTCTCGGTTTTCCAAGGGGCTGCTGCTGGTGGCTGGTGCTTCTGATTTCTGACAGAGTGCGCCGCTGGGTTTTACCTTACACCAGAAAACGCTGGCTTTCCCGTACAGCGGCCGCGGCGTTGGGGAAGCGACTAGGGGGGGTGGGGAGCGCCCTGGGAAGCTACACGGTATAACGCTGTCCTTCGCGTATCGCACTGGCGAAGTTATAAGGCGAATGGCGGCGGGTTCATGCGTGTGTCACGTTCTCTGCGTTTGGGGCTGGTGGCGTATAAACAGCGTGATGGCCGGCAGGAGTGTCTCGCTGTGCAAACCGCGAATGTAAACGTGATGGTCGAGGTAGGCGACATGGTTTCGGCCCTTCCGCACTAACTTTTCCAGGACGAGGAAATCTGCGTCCGGAGTAGAAACACGCAGGTGATGATGTCAGTGTAAAAGCACAAGTGTAAAACCTTGCTTTGCCTCGATTGCCACCTGTCTGTGGGAACCACTATTTTTTTTTCGTTCGCATTTTTACCCTTGCGGTACTTCAATTTATGGCCCGGTCTCTATATACGATTGTGAGTATGTGGATATGCAATGGTGGATGTCGCTTCGCACATCTTCCTGTGGCACTTTCGGTGCTACCAAGACGTATCTGGGACGCGGTAATGCAAATGCTGGAAGAAAAATTTTGTTCGCAGAGTTCCAGCGGAAAAAGACTTCCGCTTGGGCACACGAGGCTGGCTGTAAGGAATCAACCGTCAGCAATTATAGTCATAAATGCCTCCTTGTACGCCTTAAGAATTAAATCAGTCAGACGTAGTGCAGACAGGCAGAGAGGGTGACATACAAGGGTCACACAGAACATGCATATAACGTGAATTGGTCCGCAAGACAGAAAAGAACTCAGTGTCACTAACTATTTCATTCATTAATGTTACTGCACTCACCAGAACTTCTACTCAAAAACATATTCATCTCAAAATCACTCGCGCTCAAGCGCCACCAACTACTCAGTTGCGATTGTTACCACCTGTATTCAAACTCACTTGCAGTCACTTGTGCATATTGTTACGTGGCGGCAGAATAGATGAGGCGAGCGATGATCCAGAATGATGAGCGATCTATTAAAGACGATAGTTTTCTCGGGCTACTTAAACCCAGAAATTTTGGTCTGTCTGTATGTCTGTCTGCCCGTCTGTCTGTCTGTAACTCGATTCAGCCACCCGGCCAAAGTAAAATAGATATTGCGCAATAGTCTTATATACTCACAGCCAAATGTACTAGCCCGGTTTATATGTTCATGCTTGTCAACTTTGTTGAACAAGAACAAGGCATTACGCAAATATAAGACAGGAAATTAGTACACAAGGGATATTTACAGGGTTCTTTTATTAACAAATTCATGGATGCTTGGTTTTAAATGCAGAGCATTTCTTTAACTCACGATGTCACCCGTTCTTGGCGTCCGTAGTTGTCCGCATCGCTAGCTCGACATGCCCGGCTCAGATGTTTCGCTATCGGCGCGATCAACATTCGATAGCGCGCCCAGGCACGTTTCAAGGACACTCTCTCCCCTCTCTCGGACTCAACGTGCGCCGAGGCTGCCAATTTTACTGCTGACGAGCGCTCTCTCGTCAGCAGTTGCCACAAGTGCAACAACATTAACGTAACGCAAACTACTTAACGTCGTGCGCCCCCGGAAATGCTCTGCATTTGATCGTGCCCCTCGCGAGGGGGATGTTTCACTGCGTCGCCATGCGAACAGTTTGCCACGCTTTGGTTTCAGTTCCGTATCTCCCCGTCGCGGCCGTGGAGAGAAGGCGGCCGGCCGCGACTCTCGCCACCGCGGCGCTGCGGTTGCGAGTTGCGCTAGGAAAGCGAGCGTCGTCTACTAGCGGGGAGCGGAACGCGTTCCGCTCGGCATCTCCGGTCTTCGCCACTTCTGGCTGCGCACTGCAAAAGTTTCACCCACCGCTCGTCGCCCTCCTCGTTTCGGGGAACGACCACCTGAAATCGACGCCTATCTCGCGGCGAGGCAAGAGCAGTCTGTGAGACAGCGACCACGCTCGCCCTCGCCCACTCGCTTGAACACTTCGTTCAATCGTCGAAGCTCTCAGGATGCGTCAAGGGGGTTTTTCGATAACAAATGATATTCTACATCTACTGCAGAAAACCGCCGCCTCCTGGCGGCGTATGAAAAATTACTTGGCAAAAGCAACGAAAGGTTCCACTAGCTAGGTTCCACGTTCTGCTTGGAACGCACGTGGAGAACGGTCACGCGGTTCTATAAACCTTGTAACTCGGTTACAACTCAAGAACGGCACCACCTCATGTAGTGTATCACTCCGCCAAAGCGCCGGACCCGTGACGTCAGTGCGCGCGCGTTTTGAAAGGGGTTTGCTATGAATGCGTGATATCGTCTGCCTTGTCTCACGCAGTTTTTTTGTCGTCACTGGAGTCATTTATAAGCGTATTAAGTCTAAAAAATCACGGGAACGGCTCACGCCATGTTCAAAATATTCCCAGTAACGCCCTACTTTCGCCGCGCGGAGAAACATCTGGCTACGGTGATAAGGCACAGCGGCAACTTCCGGTGCCGTTCTTAAGTTGTCACCGAGTATAGTCGGCCGCCTCCATTCACGCGCGTCTCCGCCATACTGCAGCGCTGGCATCGAGGAACCCGGCCCGTAGCTGTGGAACGCGGTAAATTCAAATCGCCTGGCGCAAACCTTTAGTGTGTTTACCTTGGGATGAGCGTGACGGTACAGGAGCAGCATGAGAGGTGAGCGGGAAAGCAAAGGGGGGTATTTTTTTGGCAAACGTCTACAAAGACTATCGTCTTTTGACGACATTTGCAACGAAAGGAGCAGATACGCGGCCAATTTTTTTACAGAATGAACAAGGTGCCCCACCCCCCTTCCCCAGCTTCGTCGTCGTCGCAGATGCTAGTGCACGACGCTACGCGTCCGCCACTGCAGTCTTCCTCTTCTTCTGTTGGCGTAACACTGTTTTCGTGTGTATACTCATACTCGTCTGTACTCACTCGTAAGAGCATGTATTCGTACTTATGTGAGCTCACGTGTACTCATAATCATCAGTAATCGTACTCAAAAGTGCTCCCAACGAGTATTCATTATCATAAAGTTTAGTCAGTGGTCTGACCAGTGCTGTCTACGAACTCGGCGAGTCACACGAATCAACTAACTATCATCTATGGTGAGGGCCTTCTATATGGCTAAGCTGGTGGCGGCTCTGCGCTACTAAGTTGAGACATTTAGACGCATGAAACCCGCTCGTTTTGACAAGCTTCCCCAACCACCCCAACCCCCCCACCCTACAACCCCGGAAGCCCAGTGCTGTCGCTAACCACTAAGAGTTTTACTGGGGTTTCAAAGCAGTTTTAGCTTAGTCGCTAAGGTTTACTGCGACTGGGTCACCCCCAAAGCCGACAAACAGGTGGAAGAGCTAGGCGTCTTTCATTACGGGAATTTGCGTGCTCTACCGACGTTGACTGCACACAGTAAACCCTTTCTCTCCCACAACCATCACCCCCTTGGGAAGCCAATGACACTCTTTGAAAAATGGGTCAGGTTTAGCACATGTACACGTAGTTATTACGAGCGAAAGGCCTGTTTGGCTTGGTTTTGCAAAGTATGTGCACACGCTGTTTCATAAAAGTTAAGTTTCACCTGCCACACTTGCACTCCGGCATAGGCGCGTTATCCATGACGAGACTGAGCTACCAAGCACTGGCGAAGCGGCCGCTAAACCCTGGCTTAGTCACGTGGTACAGCAGCGGCGAGGTTCGGAGTGAGTGCAGCTGCGAGTTGTGAGTTGCGAGTTGTGAGTTGCGCATATAGTTGTGAGTTGCGCATCGTCCGTCTTCCTTCGTCTGTCTGTATGTCTATTTAGCGCAAGTTTCGTGATACATAATGCACCAACTAGCCCAACAGCACATTATACTGTGACTCCTCTCCTCAGCGGATCACGTGGCGTGACGTTGCACCTGCCACACTTGCGCTCTCGCTGCTCAAGGTCATTGCGGTGCGATGAATGACCTTCAGAGGCATGGCTTAGCAGAGCTTTCGCTCCAGTAAAGAGTATCATAATCACGGTTACGTTTCCTAACAGCTTTTTCCCAGCACTCTGATATTTTCTCTCTGTTTTGTTTCATCCCGATAAACATATCTGTGCAAGTTATGCATCAGGCTGCGTGCCTGGGCTGTGCACGTTCCGCTACTCGCAGGCCTCTCGGCGCTGCTCCATTCTTTCAAAATTGCTTTCAAAACGTTCGGTAATATTTATTTTATTGATAGAAATACCAACAGCACTGAGAGTAAAGAAACTTATTCAGATTATGCACTCCGCTTTCTACTCCTTTTAACTTTGAAGTAAAGTGTTTGTACTCTTTCTCTGTTGTGCATACAGTAGTAATTAATACATGTTGTTTCGTTGTTTATTTTTGTAAATATTTGTACTTGAGTGTTTTTATTATATTGATAGTGTTTATGTATAGTTATGTTTATATTTATTTATATTTATTTATATTTATAAATATATTTATATTATATTCACCCGCATTTTATGGAACGGAACATCTACGATCTTGATAATAAAACGCAATTGTCTAGATATGCTAAAAAATTACGCCCACCTCCCCTCGCGGGAACCCTGGTGTGATGCGACGCTGAGGGGGTTCAAGCGCAAGCTGAGAGCAACCGTCGACCGAAAGGCCGCCGGAGAGCGGCACACCGGTTATATGCGCAGCGCGCCCGCAGGAGAGGAGACCGCGGAGAGAGAGAGTACTGCACATGCGCAGCACCGCGCGCAGCGCCGCCCACCGGCGGAGTGAGAGCGCGCTGGGCCGCGCACCCGTAGATGTTGAGAGAGAGTGTTCGCTCTCACCTGGACACGCGCCGGCGCCAGTGCGTCTGCCGCGGCTATGACGCATGCACAATCCACTTTAATCCAATCCAAATCCAATCCAAGCCAAGCCAATCCAATCTAATGCCCCTCGCGAGAGAGCGTTCGCTATCGGAGAGGATAGGGGGTGAGCGGAGGAGAGTGCGGACGACGACGCCGACGACGCCGACGGACGCACGCAGGAAGGACAGGGCCGCCGACAAGAGATGCTCTCAGCGTCACATCTAAAACACCCTGTTACTCGAATCTCCTATTTGCTGCACTTTGTGAAATCACGTATACCTATTTTTATACGAGGTCCCGCGCAGTCTGTGACTTTGGGACCACCTGTGTTTGTCCTAACCATGTACTCAACCTTCTGTTTACAACAAAATATTTTGACTCTCTGACTGCTGCGGCGGCTGCTTTAAATGCACTGCTGCAATCACCAGTTCGGTCTTGCTCCGCATTGTACAATACCACTACGTGTCTAGTAGTTGGGATCGCGTCTCACTATGGCGGTGAGCGCGAACACAGGCGGCGCTGCGAAGCGCGCCTCCGTGACGTCAGCTTAGGGATTCTCGCATTTGTCGTCTGCTTCACTCAGGATCGCTCTCCCTGCTGTTTCTTTGCGCTCGGTCAACGTCTGATGCTTGTCCGCACCAGAATTGGCGTGTGGGTAACTTTTTATCATTATAATAGGCTTAAAATCGCATACACTGGCTCATGGTGTCAATTAAAGTATAGTTTTGGATACCGCTACGAGGAGAAACAATGCCGGCGCCACCCCATTCCTTGCGAAGCCGGTCCTGTGCGGAGCGCGAAGAGTCGGAGCTAGGCGCCAGCTTCTCTTGTAAGCATTCGAACAAAAGGAACAGTCAGCTGCTAATAACCGACAACAGCGAAAATGGAAGACCAAAACAAATTGTAGGCCTTCATGGCTGTCGGCTTTGGCAGAAGGTATCACGATTCCCGGTAATCATATGTAAGGTAAAACAGTTTTTGCAACCTTGCCGAACGCTCGAACGCGTTTTGTCACATCACTTTACGTTGTCAAGGCATGAAAGTTTGCTGACATGCACTATAGACTGCAAAAACTGTAGGTTGAGTTCCAAATAACCCAGTGTGTATATACGCGCGCGCTGATTCTATACCAGGCATCTAACCAATGGGGAGGTTTAATGAGCAAAACGAGTCATGTCTTCGTTAAATTTATAGTAACACATATATGTTTGTTAAGACCTGGAGGGATATTTCGGAACATTTTGCACAGCCATATCTTCCTGATATTCGGATATGCGTTATAGGAAAACTGTACTCAAGAGGAGGAGGAGGAGTAAGAGGAGGAGGGGAAAACTTTGTTTAGCAATTAAATCGATCTGGTTAGTGGGCCGGGTCCTTAGTCCAGGACAAGAGAGTAAAAGTAATTTTCTTCAAATCATAGAACGCCATCCCGAGTAGAATAGGATTTGTTCTTCGCGCCTGGAAGGGTTGAAAAGCAATAAAGAGCTACTTGGAATTCTTCTTCGGTTTCTAGTCTTGTAATATATGCAGGTATACTATTAATTACGTTAGTTAGCGAGTATATCATGCCTTCAACACCGTAATCATGTCATTGTCTTCCGGTTGAGAGTCAGTTCGTTATGATAACGATATAATTACGATAGAAATTCTGAGCACAAAAGCCGCCTTCGAGTACTGTGGACCACGTTGTTTAGGGCGCGATCGCGGTGGCGTAGCACAAACCTTCTCACTGTATTTGCATGTGAACAAACAAAGCACGCTGCGGATATGCACCTTCTTTCACGCCGCCGTAATGAAAGCCAATTTATGAAGAAGGGAATGTATGCCATACAAAATGAAGGAAATATCCACACGACCTTTGTGAGGCTCCCAAACATCCCGAAACCTCCTAATAAGAAGTTGGTGCCGGCGCAGAAAAATTAATGCGTTGGGCAGAAAAAAAAGCAAGAAACATTAATCCGATACAAGACAACAACGAAAGAAACAGAAGAAAGCCGCTTTAGTTCCTGCTGTGCGATGAACGTGTAGAGGCCGCTGCTTGGTACGTAGTATTAGACTGATGAGTCTTCATAGGAGCATCTCAAAAATACTGCAGGGAAGTCTACGCATTTTGAATACTTATCGAGAAGCTCCAATCGCTGATCCTCGCGAATAAGCAAGAAAGGACGAGTTACAGACGATCTTCTGACCGATACTCTTAAGAAAGTTGTTCTCTATCTCTTCGTGTGTTGCAAACTTGTGGGGGATACAGCTTCAAATTATTCAGATGCGTCAGAAGCTGGCAAAATAACTGAGTCGCTAGAAATACGCTTTTTAACGCACTACAGCAACGAAGCGGGCGATTTCTGGCCCAGGCACTGTTGCCCCTGACAGGCGGAGTGTAGCAGACGACAGCGGCATAGAGAAAACAGCGGCGCGAATCCTTAAGCCGACGTCAGAGCCAGGGGGCGCCACTCAAAGATCTCACCGCCAATAGCGTCGTTCAAAACGCACCGTCGGCATGAGCCTTACGTGCACTGCTGCGCTTGCCGGTGCGCTTTCGCTGCGCGCGCTCGGGCCCTCGCAGGCGTCTCTGAATTGAGACTGTGGCTTTCTCGCGCTGCCCGACATAATGTACGGTCCTGTGCTTTATTTTCACTGTTGCGCTCACCGGTTTTCGTCTTTTTGCGCGCGTTCGACTTTTGTAATTGCCCCTGCCTCGCGTCGCCCGGCGCCCGCCATGCGAGCTGCGTGCACTGTTGAGTTTACCAGTTAGCTTTTGTTCACGCGTTCAGGTATTGTAATGACGACTTCCTGGTGTCTTGCGACCCGCACGGCGAACCTATGCGTTGCGTGCACTGTGCCGTACCCCTGTTTGATTTCGTTGCACGTGTTCAAGTATTGCAGGCGTGACGCATCGTTTAGTTGCGCTCACTGTTGCACCGGCGTGTTAGCTTTCGCTGCGCGCTTTCCGGTGTCGGAATCCGGTGTCGGAATCGCGACGAAAAAGCAACCACATTTTTAGAACACCTGCGAGGACTAGAACTCACGTGCAAAGAGAGACAGCCGCTGACCGCGGCAGTGCACTCTGTGTACGAGATGGCGATACGTTTCGGACAACGCGATGGTGCTGCGATCCCACTTGAGACACTTGCGAGGAAGATAACGCGCTCAGATAAAATAAAGGCTGCCTGGCGCAGCAGCACACGTGTCGCACAAGTCGACGGTACAACCATTTTCGCGAGAAGAAACCGCGATTACCCTTTAGAGATGCATGCTGGGAACAGTGCATGCAGTGAAGTGCAGTGCAGTGGGTTGCAAGAGTGGGATCAGAGCACTCGAAGCCAAAGTACACTTTCGGGTAGGAATGCATGCGCTCATCGCAGAAACCGGTGGTGCTTCGGACGACGCTGGAATTGTGTGATCTGCTTCGGTAAAATCTACGAGCCTTTCTCGCATAAAGTAATTTTATTATTAGAATGTAGCCCTTTGAGGAATTTAGCTGTTCATTTTCGGGTCCCAGAAGTTGTTGCTGGATGCTGCGCATGCGCAGTCGCTACCCGCATCTCTGGGGCGTTCTCCTGTTGGTAGTGTACTCTCCGCTAAAAATGCCTAATGCAAAGCACCTGGGGATCTTTAACACCCGCCGAAATCTAGACGAGCGGGTGTTTTTAGAGCGAAGATGTTTACCTAAACCCCTCAAAAGCACAACCGTGTCCGCAAGCTTGCAAAAAAAAAAAAAAAAAAGACAACGCGCCACACCGCACACATCATCATCTTCGTAGATGGCTGAACAGTGAGCTATTCCGCCTCTATTGGCGTACCTTTCTGCTTCACTTCACGTGATATGGGCAATCGTTCGTTTTATTCAGGATTTTCTTGGCATCATGCCCAACGTTACATTTCGAGGTTTAACAAGGTTAACACGTGCCTGTAACTTACGAGTCTTACGTTGCTTGCCGCTCCGTTGGGCTCCACGTTAGCGCTCCTTAGTGTTTAGCCGCCACGACACATACCCGCAGTGATGCATTGGCAACGCTTACCCCCGGGATATTTATTTTTCGTGCGAGAGCAAATGCAGAAACAGTGGCAAGGGCCCACATAGCATTACGTACCCCAGAGGGGTATTGCATAACACGGGAACATATCCACAGAGCAGCCCATACCTCCTCGGGTGTATTGGCCAACGCTAACCCCCGGGTTTTCTCATTTCGAGCGAGTCCCTTATGCAGTGTTACATATATCCACAGAACAAGACGTAACCGCAATCCTGAATTGCGCAACGCTTTCCCCACGATTCTCAGTTATGTCTGAGAATCGTGGGTCCAGAAAAGCACAACCTTACCACCATAACACGAAGCGCATGTATACGGTGGTATATTCACAAAACTATAGGGGACCGCGTCTCCTTGGGGCACGTTTGACAGCCGACACACACCTAAAGCAGGTGAAAAGCATCGTAAACGAAATATTAACACGCAAAAACTACCTAACACAGAGAAAACAACCCTAATTAAAAAAAAAACACTTATATTCGCTTATCGTAGCTAGTCCTTGCTCAGCTAATTACATGTACAAAAATATTCAAGAGAAATAATTGAAACCGGCATAAAAGAGACAAGCTGCATGGGCGGGCGTGTTTACCCCTCCCGTTGTCAAGCATTTTCAGGGATCATGAAGACAAAATACAAGTTTGGTTCATAAGAAACACTGCTTTCTCCCCATTACAATGATACCAATTTTAACGCGAACTTCGAACAAATAATGGAGGTATTAAAGAAAACCTGTGAAGCAGTGGCTACTCCCTAGCCACTTTCCGGTAACTTTTCTATGACGTCACAGAGTCTCGTTTGTGCGATTGGCGGCCGCCGAACTAGATAAACGCTAAGACGACTGGAGCATTGTAGTGTGGCCTCGGCCCTGTTTTACGCATCACTTGAATGCTAACGGGCAGTTAGCACTCCGAAAATTGTTTTTAGGGCTGGCCCTTATGACGTTACTCCTGCCCATAACATGACACTGTAGCGCAAAATTTGAACGTTTTTTAGTACTTCTTGCGTCTTTTCGGTTCTAAAACACCTTTTGCGGCTGGAATGTAGCTGAGTGAGGTTCTGAAGTTTAGTTGCTTCAAATTAAGCAAAGTTGAATTTTGTCTTCGTGGTCCATTTAAACAAGTGCACGAACGCAAATGATTTCGTAATTTTGTTTGCCGTAAGCTCTGAAAAAATGAGCTGTCTCTTGCCGAAGGTTGTTCTGGATTGGCTGCCGACAAGTTTCTTGAGGGTCTGTGAAGACGAATATTGGTATTGTGATGACAGTGAATAGCACTAGTGATGGCGGGAAGCTCAATGTCGGCTTCCGTCGTGCGGCCATCGATAGCAGCCTCAGTGACAATAATATTAGGATGTCTCTTAAGTACGATTGAAGGCTGCCGCAACGTACATACACCACTGCTGACGTCTACATGATTAATGGCTTAGATAGATGGTGCCACGCTTACATGTCTTAGAAAAAGGGCGTATTGGCGTCGCCGTTCAAGGTCACGGAAGGCTGGAAAGGGGGATTATCCGAAGCTGCTCTCTGGTGACCTCCATGTGATGAGGGCTGATGCCTGATGAAGTATATGAAGGTGTAGGTGCACTACAATTCCCTCCTCCATATTTTGACAAGACTGCTTATACTATTGCCCAGGAAACATGTCCTCTAGACGATGTATTTGTGCGAAGCTGGCATTACAGCAACTCGGTGTATAGCAATCAATTTTACTGTTCAATAACTTGGTGATTGATTGATTGATTGATTGACTGACTGATTGATTGATTGATTGATTGATTGATTGATTGATTGATTGATTGATTGATTGATTGATTGATTGATTGATTGATTGAGCACTATGGCAGCACTTTGCAGGGGTGTGATGACGTGTCTCCTCTCACCAAATTATTTAATGTATCTATGCAGTTTTAGCGTTGCTATTAGTGGCAGGCGCGAATTATATTTTGTCCGTTACAGAGGGTAGTTGCCCTTAAGCATTCCCCCTCCCCTTTCTCTTATCTACCATACATTCGAATCTTCTTTTAGTCCCCTCGCCAGCGTTGTATTCACTGCCTCTCCGCCACCTTTAAACCTTAGAGCTTTGAGAAGGCGAATATTCCCATCATATGGATTTGGATGGATACATTCCCATTGCAACACAATATGCCGATCCGCTTCTGTCTCATTTCCGCAGACTACGCAAGCCCGGTCGTTTTATGTATATTCCCCCAAAATTAAATTAAAGCTCTTTGTTCTCAAGCAACCGGCTCTAGGCTAAAAAACCAAAGTACCGCCCTTGAAATTATCAGAGATTTTCCTTTCTGATATCCCATTTCTCTAACCAATACATTTCTTACGGCACTTTCTATTTCACTTTCCTCTGAGTTTATTTGTATCTGTCTGCCTCGCTCCTTTTTGGTTACTTCTGACGGCCCTTGACTCGGGCTTGACAAAGTTGGCTCTCCCGCACTTCTTTAATGTACTACAGTGAAACCTTTCTTAAAAATACAATGTGTGGAATAAAACGGCGTCGGAAAAACGAGATAAAAGGGGAACAAAAGCAAAAGAATAAGAACCATAAAGTACTCTGTTAAGAGAGTAACTTTGCCACGTAAAAAAGCTAAGAAGGACTCTGCGTAGGTGCGGCTGATACGGCCACACTGCCTAGCACTGTCGGAAATTCCCCCATAGCATTTTTTAGGGGCGAATATCCTAAAGCCATGGGTCTGTACATCCCTTGTGTCTCGTGGTACGTGACCGCCGCATGCTTTCGGAGATGTCGCAAAGTGGGCCGCGTTGCACGCGCAAGAACCGGCTGCAACCGGCAGCGCAAACTCGGCACCGGGAGTGCGAGCTTGTCTGTGTTCGCCAACGGAGGCGCGAGCGCACGTGCACTGCGAGGGGGAGATCACGCAAGAGATCACGCCACGAACGCAGGCAGTCGTTCTCGGAGATCGAACGAGACGCAAGGACCTTTGCTCGTTTCCTCTCGTCTTGTTCGGGCACAAGTTCGCCCTAAATAAAAGTTCTTTCTTTACCGTTGTGTCCCATCCTACGTGACAAATTGTGGTGGAGGTGCGGGGTAGTCCTCGATGGCGCGGGGTCTTTCACCAGGTCTGGGCCTGAGAGCATTGACTCCGAAAATAAAAGTTGATTTGTACAATGTACGGTCTTACGTCTTTCTTAATGATGTAATGGGCGAACTTTCACGGGAGAGTTACGGTTACCGATGATCTCCCCCTCTCGAGCTTCGCCTCACTTATTATCATTCATTCCGTGGATATGGCGTGATTTTTTTAATATTTACGCAAGAATACAGTATATATATATATATATATATATATATATATATATATATATATATATATATATACATATATATACAGAAAGAAATGCCGGCAGTCTACAACGCCAAAGAAGGCATACGGGAACAGTTAGACGATTTATTACCGTTAGTGACGTTACATTATTTTTTATTTTATTATTAATTACGTGAGAAAGAAAGAAAGAAAAACACGCGCCCAGAGTGGGGACCGAACCCACGCCTTTCGATTAGATCTCGAATGCCTTACCAATTCGGCTATCTGGGCGACTGTGTTCTCCTTCGCTTTCTGGGGTATTTATATTTACTACAACTGTATCTGACGCTTGAGGGTGGTAGCCAGCGCCACTCAGACTACACGGGGAGAAGGGGACCTTCTTTTTAACCCCCGGGGCGTGACGCGAAGGTCTACAGCCTGTCATAAGCGGGTAACTGGCGGGAAACCCTCTTATGCTACCTTGGCATCAAGGCTGCCAGAACCGAGGCCCTCGTTAAGCTTTCGCAAGATAATATGGTTTGGAAATGAGGGGCTCGTTAGGAAATACAGAAAGAAATGCCGGCAGTCTACAACGCCAAAGACGGCATACGGGAACAGTTAGACGATTTATTACCGTTAGTGACGTTACATTATTTTTTATTTGATTATTAATTACGTGAGAAAGAAAGAAAGAAAAACACGCGCCCAGAGTGGGGACCGAACCCACGCCTTTCGATTAGATCTCGAATGCCTTACCAATTCGGCTATCTGGGCGACTGTGTTCTCCTTCGCTTTCTGGGGTATTTATATTTACTACAACTGTATCTGACGCTTGAGGGTGGTAGCCAGCGCCACTCAGACTACACGGGGAGAAGGGGACCTTCTTTTCTAATCGAAAGGCGTGGGTTCGGTCCCCACTCTGGGCGCGTGTTTTTCTTTCTTTCTTTCTCACGTAATGATTAATAAAATAAAAAATAATGTAATGTCACTAACGGTAATAAATCGTCTAACTGTTCCCGTATGCCTTCTTTGGCGTTGTAGACTGCCGGCATTTCTTTCTGTATTTCCTAACGAGCCCCTCATTTCCAAACCATATTATCTTGCGAAAGCTTAACGAGGGCCTCGGTTCTGGCAGCCTTGATGCCAAGGTAGCATAAGAGGGTTTCCCGCCAGTTACCCGCTTATGACAGGCTGTAGACCTTCGCGTCACGCCCCGGGGGTTAAAAAGAAGGTCCCCTTCTCCCTGTGTAGTCTGAGTGGCGCTGGCTACCACCCTCAAGCGTCAGATACAGTTGTAGTAAATATAAATACCCCAGAAAGCGAAGGAGAACACAGTCGCCCAGATAGCCGAATTGGTAAGGCATTCGAGATCTAATCGAAAGGCGTGGGTTCGGTCCCCACTCTGGGCGCGTGTTTTTCTTTCTTTCTTTCTCACGTAATTAATAATAAAATAAAAAATATTGTAACGTCACTAACGGTAATAAATCGTCTAACTGTTCCCGTATGCCTTCTTTGGCGTTGTAGACTGCCGGCATTTCTTTCTGTATTTCCTAACGAGCCCCTCATTTCCAAACCATATATATATATATATATATATATATATATATATATATATATATATATATATATATATATGTGTGTGTGTGTGTGTGTGTGTGGACCAAAATTCAGCCAAAATGCGATAATGTACGCTGTCTTTAGGTTGGTTGGAAACTAAGATAAAAATTATGCAAACACTAATAAACTATTACACAAAGGATAAACTACTGACCACACAAACAGTGAGCGCGAAAATGAGAAAAAGTACGAGAGCGCAAAATACGGGTTCAATTCGTGGAACGACGCTATATATTTTTGCGATTGCGCATTGACTTGTTAATGGATCATTTGGTTGGCTTGCCGATTAATCCTGCTAAAGTTTTTAATTTAGGTGCCCAGCCCTATGAAAATCACTGTTCAGTTCCCGACCATTATCTCGGCTTCTGAAACCCGATCATGTGACCACGTTTGTACTTGCGGTCGCTCAAGCGCATGGTGTGCACCGTCGCATTGACGTGTCACCCGTAGAACTGTTGACAGAGAGCATGACCGAGGGAAATTTCATTTTTACGGCGGAAAGAGAGGTACTGCGGCGCAGTGTAGAAATTGTCCCTGCGTATAGGTATATACGTACAGGGCGAGGTCCCACCGACCGGCAACTTTTTCCTGTTCGCTGTACTTTCCGTGGACGTGTTGCTGCCAAGGCCAAAAAAATAGCTGCTGACACTTTATGATACGAGCGTCTGCGAGCGTCGCGTACCTTGGAAAAACCACCCTCGCGGACACAATTCGCTGTGAAGTCCCAGGACAAGCATTTCGCTGCGCGAGTCCTGTTCACGTAGCAGCGGATTTTCCGTTACATGTCCCGCGTAGACCGACTCCGGCGCAGCGCCGCAACTGAAGGGCTGCCACAAAGTCAAGTTCGTCACCTCAACCTTCCTAAATAAATCCTGTCAAAGGTACCTATCGGTGACATGCGTGGTTATCGCATACTTGTTGTAACGGAAGAAGCATGACGGGACAATGGCTAACTTTATTTATTTATTCATTTATTTATTTTATTTATTTATTGCTTGTGGAGAAAGTAACGGTCCGACGCTGCAAAAGCAATGAGGCGCTAGCGGAGGGCTCCGGATCAATTTTTACGATCTGGGGATTTTTAACGTGCGCCGAAATCTCAACAACACGGGCGTTTTCGCTTTTCGCCACCGTCAGAAAAGCGGCCGCCGCGGCCGGGAATCGAAACCAAGCGCTAATCTCCTCTGTCCCGTCCTGCTTCTCCTGTGTCGTCGTGTTTCTCGCGCTCCAAGCTTCAGAACAAGTATGCAGCAATTGTTCAACAACGTGTTTTACTGTGGTTATCGCAGTTAAGCCATTAAGCCAGGAATGTTTTCAATGTGATGTAAGAAATGTCGCACAAAACTACTCAAATCGAGAAGAAAAAAATAAAGAAATAAAGACGCAACGACGACCAAAAGTTGTCATGTCACCCATGCTGCCAAACCAATTCTGTGATGCATAACGCAAAATGTAAAATGAATGTTCGCGTCAACATGTTTTGCGTCCCAGGTCCGCAAAAAGCACATGCTAGCAAAAGATCACTTGATTTGAGCCTCTATAGACATCGCACTGTCCGGGCTAAGTACTATCATTTCGGGATTTGTGCACGAGCGCGCCTCACGGGCAGAATAAGTTAATTGCCACACGTATGCGATGTTTTGTCCGTTTCGTGCGCCATATGGCAACTTCAACATGCATTTTTACATAGCCGCAAGTTTGCCCACACCGAACAGGCAACGGCTGTCAACGCGGAACAGGCATTCAAGGCTGCGCGCCCCAACTATAACGGACCGCTGGCCACGCCGAACACGGCAGCATTTTCATCAGACTTCAAAACATGAGAAGGCAGTCGAGGAAAGACATACAACTTGCACACCCACGCAGGGTTATTTTGTTTTACAATGCTTCATATTCATAAAATGGTGCTACCACCGCCAGACATTAATCGGTAACCACAAGGTGCGACTTTCGTGACCGACGCGACGAGCGTAACTCGATAAAGTGCAGCAAGGTAACTGGGCTAGTTGGTATACATTCATTATGATAAAACAGTGCAAACTAAACGGGACGAGATAGAAGTACACAACACGGGCGCTACGAACGCTACCGCTCGTATCGTGTACTTCTCTCTCGTCCAGTTTAGTTTGCGCTGTTTTATCATAATGAAGTAACTCGATAGTTTACAGTGGACTAGTAGTTTGGGTGACAGCGACCGGCTGTCGCCCACACTACGTAATACACTGCCGCCAAGCCCGCCCGTAGCTGCCGCTCGCTTCTGGCGGGCCGGAAGCAGCCCACAAGCGAGCGCCAGCGACTATTGAATGCGCCGAGAATGCCATGTGTCCTGAGTGTGTTGCACTCATCCAGTTGGACCACTAAAACCTAGTGTTAATTTATCTGGAGCAACCAACTAGTATCGTGAATGTCAAGGTAGGTAGGTGGCGGCTTATATATCTTAATTAGGCTGATATATTAGCAAATATTTTAATTAGACTTAATTACCTTTATTTATCCATCGGTATACTTTTACTTCTCTTGCGTTAGACTTGGTTTGTTTTAGTCTTACTTAGCCGTAAGTCGCCTTAGTTATTATTCGGTGTCAAGTAAACCAACCACTGGTAGTCATTCAGGCCCTTAGCAGTCTTTAGTCACAGGTAGATCTCGTAATAATTGGTAGCTTTAAATTACCTTAATTGACATAATTAGTCTTAATGACCTTTAAGTACTCACTGTGTAGTCATAAGTAATCGTATCATAAGTCTCAGCGGTCCTGCGCGGTCATAAGGCATTGTCAATAATAATTACATAATACCACTATAGCACATAGTAGATATTAGAGAGTTATAGCAGAGGTGAGAACCGGTCCCGGTATGGTACCGTGTAGGGTACCTGCGCTACTGCACGTGCGCAGAGGCGTAGAAACTGTTTGTGCGCATGCGCAGGTGTACCGGCCACCGTGCCGGGACCAGTTATAACTCTCGTTTTAGCTTACCGTGCGTACCGTGTACCAGGACCCGACTGCGTATGCGCGCGCGGGCACGGCGAGACGGGGCGACACGTGAGCGGAACTAAGCACTTGGCCAGTAGGGTCCCGGTACACACGAGAGTTATAGCAAAGTGGAGAACCATTCCCGGCATGGTACCCAATAAACCTGCTCATGCGCACAAGATTTTTCGTCTCTGCGCACGCGCAGTAGCGCAGGTCCCCTACCGGATACAGTACCGTTACTGGTTCTCCGCTCTGCTATAACTCTAATACCACGTGTTTCGTTGCGGACGGTCGCTAGTTGTTCATTCACGTTCTGGTTGTTCATGTCTAGCTGCTCATTTACTGGGTCACTACAAGTACGCTCAAGAAAACTTCACCACTGGGCAACTTTTCGTGTATTTTTATTTCCTCTTGGAAAGGACGTACAGACGGGTAAAAGTGATGCAACCGGACAGACAATCAATTGCGCACAAAACAAGGATGTCCCCAAACCAGGGCGCTTCACCCGCGCTTTTTGTTTCTTGTGTTCTGTGATGGCGGCCGATGCAGCTCTTAAAATGAACTTTACAATCGTTCAAAATCCATATATTGTGTTTTATACTTGAGTTAACTTCGGGGACCATGCGTATAGCGCAGTTGGCTTCTGCTCCCATCCATGGCATAGCCTGGCGTTGGCGAGTCCTATTACTAATGCACTTACGACTGCTCTCTCGAAATCAAGGAAAAACAGGCACTGCTAGCGTATCATTACAGCAGTAGGCGCCCTCTGCGTTGGAGTAATTTAACGTGTTGAAATTAACTGCTCTTTTTTTTTTCAAATCCGCGCGTCAAGTAACTAAAGCGCTGATTCATTTTAATTAGTTTGGGGTACGCTGAGTTGAGGCGCCATAAAAAACGCTCCGATGAATCAATACTGATGTTTGTTCTCCAGTATTTGCACGACTGTCCCCCTCGGAATGAACAACGGTCGCCTCAGACTTGTTCGAAATTCTCTTCCTGCGAGAATACGGAGTATATAAAGGCTCCGCGAGCCAGCTGGTGCGCAACGTGCTAGTGGAATGAATTGTACGCTGCACGAGTATAACACGCGCCCTTTCAGCTGCTCGGGTCGGCCAGGCATATCACAGCTTTCCAGTAAGGCACCCTGTGGAGGAGGCAGCGGAGTCCGCCCAAGTCACGACGGCAGGGCGCTGCTGTTGGGCGAATTCGTCACGTCATCCAGGTTAACGGTGACGAAGCTCGCGCTGTGAACGCTGGCTGTCTCGGCGCCCTCCGACGAGCTGAGTGATGACGAGCTGAGCGAAGAAGGCTTAGCCGATGAGGACGGGGGGCTGGGCCGGCGTGTGCCGCCCGCGCCGCCGGAGTCGAGCGAGGAGCGGCGCGGCCGCAGCACGACGGGGCCCAGGTCTGGGGCGCTGTCGGCGTTGTCCACGCCCGCCGGTGGCTCCCAGGATAGCCGCGACGCGGTGTCTTCCCCGCTCTTCGGGTCTCCCGCAGGCCCCGTGCTGGCGCCGTGGGAAAACAGCCGGCCCAGCGGCGCCTCAGCCATGAAGAGCGCCAGCTGGGCGCAGTAGGTGGCTAGCGCAGCAACGCCCATCACCTGCAGGCGCGCGTTTCATCAGTAGACGGAAAATGTTCGCGCATGATGGAGCTCGTGCTGTTGGAAAGCTAGCTGTAACACACCGCATGAACACTCGTATGTTCAATCATCCCGTTCGTCTAATCGGCTTTGCATCGCCCGTCCTTAGCGTTGCCAATTGCAGGCACGCGCAGTATAATTGACGCACGCACCAGACCACTTCAACAATATGCGCTATTGCGGACGCTGCAACAGCCACTGGTGTTTTCTCCGCTTAGTTTGCTTAAACTCGATCGGCTGCTGGAAAAAATCAGTGCCTGTCCACTTTGTCAAGAAGCTTGACCAGCAAAGCTTGGCGCTGTGCACGGAGTGCATTAAACAAAACACCTGTGTAATTTGCGATTGAGTATACTTTACAGCTACTTAGCTGAATGATACTTCGAATGACTACAGTTTTACTGTGGGAGACAAACATGGGGCTGTCCGTTTCGCTCCCGCGTCGTAGGCCGATTGGTGGCTGAGCACAAGCGGTAGGTAGGTTTGGTTTCAGTTTTTTTTTTTAGTATTTCACTTTTCGTACAAGCACAGCCAAAATATACATGCGGGTCAACGCGAGCCTGTGCGATATAGCCAGTGGCTCTATCTGGGATACTTGGCCTAAAGACAAGACGGCCGTAGACTTTATTGGTCCATTGCGCGTGTATTTTCTACACAGCTGTTCCCAAGCGGGAGTACCTGCCATGAAAGCTTCGCTAGGGGTGACATAGAGGGGTGGGGCTTAATAGCCGACTTTGCCTGGGCGCCGTCATCCAAGATGGCGCCAAAAAGACGCTTTCTTATTGAATAAGCTTCCAATCTTGGTGGCAGAAGTGAAAGCCAGTAAACACAGACACTCATCAAAATGGCAACGATCGAGTAAAAGTGAATATAGCGCAGCGGCTTGGTCCGCGGTCTTCGTGACGCGCTCTTGAGCGACACGAAAAAGTTGACGGGAAAGAGGTGAGATAGATGTGAGCGGTAGTTATGTATTTCTCAACAAACGGGGCTTCGTTGACTTTCTAGCTGAAGCCGAGAAAAGTACGGAGGGTGTTTTTTCAATTAAAATAAAGACTTACTCAGCCTTTAGCACCCATTTAAAGAAAATCTCGCGTGAGATAGAAGCACAGATCACCGGTTGGTGTAGCATCACGTGCCATTAGGTAAAGGCAATCGAAGCACGACTGCCATCGGTCGACACTGCCGCGTTATTGAAAATTTCGGAATTTGTATGCCTTGCCGAACAATAAATTATTGTTGTGAACACGTCCTTACCACACCGAGTGTATAAGTTTTTGAGCAACGCCTTACAGTGTTCAGGTAGCATTAGTTTGGGGGCTTATACCAGATCTATATACAGTAATACCTCGTTATAACGAAGTCAGCGGGACGGCGAAAATTTTCGTTATAAGCGGCATTTCGATATAAGCGACCACTCGAGAAAAGCTAAAGTAGTTGAGATTCAATTGCGCCACAAGTACGAAGAATAAAAACACAATGTATTCACTGAAGCAAAACTTTACTCAGGTGCAAAAAAGGCAGTGAGCTTTGCTGTTTCATGTTTTTGCCGGGTGCGAGCAACCCCTGCTCCAATTGGCCCAAGCAGTGACTGGCATCCGAACGCCTCGCAGCCTGCTAAGCGCATGAGGAGGGCAAGGCAGTGGCCAGTTTTATAGGGGGCAGGTGCGGGAGTCACGGAACGCTACGAGAGTTTTGCGCTGGAAAGCGCCGCCAATGCCATGGCTGGAGTCAGAGGTTGTGTTTGTTGAGTTCAAAAAACGACTAACCGCTCATTGTGGGTACACAACGCAATCATGAAAACTGACCGGTTTTGCACTAGGGGCATTGAATGATCACTGGGCAATTTTTTCCCGAGGTGTGCAGCTATGAAGTCTGCAAAAGAAGATATTTTCCTCGCCCTGCTGTCGACGACACTGCTAATTCTGCGCATCGAGTGTCAGTGGTCGCGCACCATCGCTTCCACGGTATTAACCAATGTCTAGGAACAAAATTCAATCACCCTACCATGCTTTTGGACCGTTTTTCTGAAGTCGGATGGCGAATAGAGCGTGACCGGCTCGAGGAAATCGCCATGAAAGCACCAGCTTTTTAACCCACCATATTGACCATCTGCCTCGCCGCTGGGTCGCCGCCGCTCGGCGCCGCCTCCGCTCGCCACTTCGCTCTAAGCGGGTCCAGCTGTTCGTGCGCTTCGAGTAATGCGGTCTAAAATGCATGCGTTTGGGTTGGGACCAGAATAAATTTTGAATAAAGCGGTATTTCAAGTAAAGCGAGTTCGTTATAACGAGGGATTACTGTAATTTCGGGTATGTCCCGCTCCCGCTGCAACATCGTCGCTTTCTCCCGGTTCGTCTAAGCGCGAGCAGGAATTCACTGCCTGCTACCGATACCGGTCACAAACCACGTTATCTTTCATTCCACTTTTTACGCTCGATAACGTTCGATTATTTGGGTATATACTTACAGCAGCACACTGGAAGCCTAGACGGTTTCCATGGTGGGCGATAATGAAGGCATCAGCAAAAAAGTACAACGCAATCGTTGTAGTCAGGTACAGGCATTCCTGCGTGAAGGGAACAGGCCAAAAAAATGGAATTTTGGTTTGCACACATGGGCACATTCGATTACTCATACACACAGAGAACCACGCCACCTCCTACCGAAAACAATTTCGTGCTTTAGAGCTTTTTTTTTTTTTTGCCTGGTGCTGCTGAGTAGAGTGACAGGGCCCATGGCATTGAGTATCAAGCTCAGCCTGAGTTTTTAGCCTGAGTATAATGGCGCGTCCTCCTACCGCTCAGCAGCGACCAGGAAAAGTGTAAAGAAAGCATTCTTGTGAAACACCATAACCGGATACCGACTTATTTGACAGGTGGCAATTAAGGGGGAGGCGCATCCAGGCTAACACGTGCGTCTTTGTTTTCACCATTTTAAACCATCCTCCACATTTTCGGAGGGTTGTAGAAGCTGCCCTCCCGTTACATACCTCGACCAGGCTTAGCCCATTGCAAACATCCGTGTTTAGCACCTGCACCTCATGTACAACCCTACCGCCACGATAAGCCAATTTGGGTGCAGCGAGTTCATAAATAACATGTAACGTCACTTTTCGTGCCTTCTGTCATCTGCGGCCCACTGATTCGCACTGTGGAAACAAAGGCTGGACATTGTGGAAAACACTAGCAACCTCTCAAAAATTTAGCATCTCGGAAGCACGGACCCATCGTCATGTAAGTGCTTCTTGATAGTATCAACCTGCCAAGTGAACGGGAGATACGCCCAAAAAGCGCGCTCTAGTATAAGCGTCGCCTGCTACGCTGTTATCTTCGACACGCACCCTGCTACAGTACCTGCATATGAATAGTGACGACAATGTTCAGTTCATCAGAAATGGTATGATTCGCCTCGGGAAGATGACAAGATGCCTCCGTGGCATTATAGACGTAACCTTGCTTGGAACCTATTTTAAATCGATACTACCGCCGCAGTTTCGGTAAGCCTGGAACTGCATGCGGCTGCGTCGCTATGTGGCGTCAAGAAGGCCGGCGGCAATGTATGGAGGGAAATAAGTGACGTTGAAACTTCCAGCACGTCAAACTCAAAAAATGTTCTTTCTTTTACCTCTTGGTGATATTACATTAGTCCGGAACGAAACACACAAGCCAGTGCATAGCAAAAATAATAACACAAAGTAATAAACATTGTGCCGGGTTTCTGGTGGCTTTTTCCCACTTTCGTCCCTTAACGTTCACCTCAGGGCAGTTTCAGCCCCGCTGTTTGCGGCCGCACTGAGAGAGGAGAACCTTGAGCTGAGAGAGGAGGAAGAGGGCTATATAAATGACCGCGACAATTTCTGTTGGGTACTTTTGAAACCTCTATCATGGCTGGCGTCTCACGCTCCTGGGATCTTATCAGCCGAAGCTGAAACTGATGACATGGATGTCGCTGTAATTCACCGTCAGCAGTACGTTGGCTACTATTCGTTCTTGTGTTATAGTTTATGAGAGGAAAACAAACCGGAAAACACAAATTTTCTTATCACTTGCGCCTGAATCTCATGTAAAAAGCCAACAAAGTGATATAGAATGCGATTTCCGCGGCTTAATTGTGCGGAACGGGAAAATCATGGAAGTATGTGAAGAAAAAAATGCGCAAGCTGTGTGCAGCACTAAAGAGAACGGCGTAGCTGACGCCAAGAATAGGGGCTCTTTGTTGGATCGCGTACTCTGGCCTGTTTCCCCGCCTTACGTCGTGATAAGGCGCTTGCATATATGGATGGACCGACGCATCCAAGGTGGCATTAAATGTGTGGGAACCGCACCTTATAGCACGTGGAGCTTATTGTGCCGCTGATACTCCGTTTCACACATAACGTGCAACGCAGTGGAAGCTACAGAAGTAGTCCGCGGCGAGAAACGAACATATTGTATCACTCCGCCTCACGTCGTGGCTCCGTGGAATACGATGCGTGCACCAGGGGGATAAGACACGTTCGTAGGACAAAGGCTCAAAACGCAGCCCAAGATATTTAAGTAATTATTCAAAAACAATTATGAGAGTAAGAAAATAATATAAGCGCAGTCAAGCTAATACTGCCTACATGGCTGAAGAGAAAGACAGAAAGACAGCAGGGGCGAAACCGGACGCATCGTCTGCTCAAAGTTCAGGCACGCGTGTCTCTGCACTCAGCTAGGACACGTGGCGCCATCTACGAGTTCTCCCTGTAGCAAAACTGAAAGCAAAATACTACCGAATATTGCAGCAGTGAACGTATGTAAACTTAATCTGCTGAGATTACACTTACTAAATTCTGATTATAACAAATGAGTGCACAGTATTTGCAATTTTATTGCTTTGAGCAGCCTTGCGCCCTGTTTTTCTCGTCTCAGGAAGCACCCTGTTACGCTCTCCAGCCTTGGCAGCGTTGCACGCTATGTATGAAACTGAGTAAAGAAGATAACATCTTATCATTCCACAGGGGGTTGCCTCGTACATGATAACCCGATCTCTGTCTCCGCTCATCCTTCTGCTGCCTGCGAGTGCACTGAGCTTTCCATAGGCACGGCCACTCGACATGAAGTCGAAGGGTCGCGGTACAGGCAAACAACAACGACGCGTTCCGCCATTGCTGTTGTCATGAGTACTGCAAAGGGAATTTTTATTTTTCAGTGTAACTAGTGGTACGTGACGTATACAAAGACAAGGCCCCTTGTGTTGCAGCAGAATGCCAAGCCTTCAATGTTTTCCAGCCTCTGCAGGTAGGTCACCGCTGATTGTGGATGAGGTACTACGTTAAATACGCGGTGATAAAAAGATCAAAATGATGCCTTTACGCTGTAATATGACTGACTCAGGCCCGGCATTCTTTTCATTTGGTTAGGCATTCAGCCCCGCGCAGCGAGACTGAGCTATAGTTTATCAATTATGTTGGAAGGAACAGATGCCGCCACTACTTCCTTTTATTGCCTCTTTGGCGGTGTCGGTTGCCGGTGCAAAGGCAATCCCGTGCCGCTAGCGAAACTGGAAGCAAGATGACGCACGACGGTTCGAATGGCGGATCAGGCAGGCTGGCTTCAGAGCACGTACGGCATCGATGAAATTTCCTCCGTACCCGGTCTCCTGCACTCCGTACGCCTAGTTTGGATTTACTGTAGCAAAAAGCTCAAGATTTTATCGCGCCGGAGGTTTCATGTGTTGGTATTTTTATTTGTTGCAAAGTGATATGAAGCCTCTTGACTAGTAGCTCCAAGCATCGATTGCAATGACACCCTAGCCGCAATCATTAAAACGTTAGTAAACGAGTTTTATACAGGGTGTTTCAGCGAACACTTTCAAAAATTCTTAAAAATAGGCTCTTCGAGAAAAAAAGAAACCTCTTCACAAGGAGATTGCTAGCTGCGGCGGACGCCAGGCAGTAGAAGGGCGTGCACATTGGTTAGGTGGGTAATTAAACTCTACTAGTGAACTTCTTAATTAGCGGAGTTTGATGGTTATTGTCAATGGTGATTTTGTAGCCCCGGAGAAGACGATTTCATAGAAGTTTTAAAACAATGAAAAAGTCGGCGTTTAAAGCCCTGCAGCACGAGGAAACCTTCCGTTGTTTTTCGCTCAAAAACGAAACTCGGCGCTCGAGGAGCGCTGGAAGTCTTGAGCGAACGCAGCGTCCGCTGGTGACGTGTTTCAATGAATATGGCGGGCAATTCGAAATGTAAGTGCAATTTTCCCTAGCTAGGAAGCCTCGACGCGTGGCATAGGCAGCAGTGCATCCAGCGGTATCTTTTGATACTCACTGGGCGGAAGGCAGAGGCTAGTCATCGCCAACTACGTAGCTGCCGATTTTGAAATGCTGTTAGGAGACAACCTGCATGCGCTCCGCCAGTGAACTTACCTCCGCAACAAGCCTTTAATTTCCATTTACAATACACTACCTTTGTTCAAAGAATAAAGGCACGCTTTTGTGACAGTGTGGAGGGTTTGTTTTGCGGCGCCGGTATAGTGGAATGCCGCACTCGAGTTATTTTTACGTGGTATAGGCTTGACAGCTAAAATCGTAGCTGACAACTTGTTGGAACAGTAGCGCGACGTTGTTTTGTACCAGCTCCCTTTCCATTTGTTGTAAGAATTAAGTGCTGGCATAGGATTAGGAAATCTTGACTTCATACAATGTTTAGCTTTTTTGAGTCATGTAACAAGTATCAATGAACAAAAATGGCTTATTTCAATGTTTCATTTGGTAGTAGGCCTATTTCGGCACTCCACAAAAGTAATATTTTGGACGGCAACACAGAATATTTTACATGATGTGCTCGAATTGTTTTCCGTCCATTGCAATGCACCGACGAAGGCGCTCTTTCATGGAGTTCATAGTGTATAAAAGCATCTGTCTGGGAATGTTGTCGAGGGAGATCCTCACACGTTGCTTCACATCGTCTAGGTTGGCCGGCTCAATCTTGAAAACCTCATTTTTAACATATCCCTAGACGAAGAAGTCCAAGGGTGACAAATCGGTTGACCTAGGCGGCCATTGTGTGATTCCACCACGCCGAATCCACTGGTTTGGAAAGGACTCGTCGATGAATTTTCGAGCCAGTGAAGAAAAATGCGGTGGGGCTTCGTCATGCTGGAACCCCATTTTTTTTTCAGGCAGCCAGTGGCGACTCTGAGGCGAACTCGGAGACGACGGCCTTAAAGGCGCACTCTGTGTACTTCTTTCCGGTAAGGTTTCCGTCGATGAAGTAAGGACCAACAATACGGGCGTTATAAATGCCACACCGTACGTTTGCTGACCACCTTACCTGGTGCTTATGCTCACGAAGCCAGTGGGGGTTCTGATCACACCAATAATGTGCGTTGTGCAAATTGACATTCGAATTCCTACAAAATTGGGCCTCGTCAGTCTAAAGCACACCGTTGAGAAATTCCGGATCTTCGTCGCATTGCATAAGGCATCAGTTGCAAAAATCAAGCCGTTTTTGAAATTCGCTTGGTCTCAGCTCTTGGTGAAGACACACATGATATGGCTGATAGCTGTGTCTTGAAAGTGACCTCCAAACTGAAGCTGGGCTCGCTCCATACGCGCTGGTAATTTCCCTGACGCTTGCTTAAGGCCTGACAGTGACGTATGCCAGCACATCGATGTCAAAAACATCGGTTGCACTGACTGGCTGCTTCCTTTTCTAAGCATGGACTGATCCAGTGGTCCTAACCCGATTAAATATCGATACGAAAGTGGGGCAAGCTGGCACACGACGGCCAGGATGTTGGGCAACATACAGCATCGATGCCAGCGGCGGGTTCTTTTGCGCGCTCACATAAGCCAGTACAATGTTTCTCGTCAACGGAGTACTGGAGTTGAGCTGGCGCGGCCATTTTCACAATAATAACGCTGCGGCGTTGAAACCTTGATCCTCAAATGGACGAGGTGTCACCAGTGGTACGGTCTTGGCTATGTCGTACGCACACCGCGTAAAGAAGCATTTTAAAGGGAAAAGCTGCAAGAACTACGTATAACAGCATGCAGCCACAGCCGCGAAATCCTCGCCCAGCAAACAAACATTTCCTTCGTCTGATGCGCTTTCTAACACGCAGCGATTATAAACGAACAGCAGATAATCCTAACGAAAAAAAATGAACGGATGGTGACGTTACATCTTGCACGTCAGATGTGGTCGAGGCAATAAAAAAAAAAAGAAAAGTAAAACTGTCGCCAACGCCCACTATTGCTCCCGAAACGGGCGACTGTGTAGTGGGCGATGGCTAGCCTCTTTCTTGCGCCTGCCAACGAAAGAAAAGGTAGCGCTAGCCGTGGTATAAGTTCAGCGTTGATCATTGAAAAAATACAGGAGGCGATGGCGTTGACATCAGCTGATTCCCTAGCGTGGGGAATCACCAGAGCCTTCTTGAATTGGGCGACACAGTCACTGCAACACGTCATCAGCGGATGTTGCGTTTGCACTAGACTTCCGGCGCACCATGGGCACTGCGTTTCGTTTTCATGCGGGAAAAATACTTGATTTTTGCGGGCTGCAGGGCTCTACAGAGTGTCTTTTTCTTTGCTTTAAAAACTGATCGGTTATCGTCGTCTCCGTGGCTACAAACTCCCCATTGGCAATAACCGCCAAACTTCGCCAATTAAAGAGTTCATTAGACAATTTTAGTTAATTAATTATGATATTCGCATGTTTCTCATAACTGCTGAGGTCCGCCGAACCTGATAGCTTGTTTCTTAAGAGAATTCCTATTTTTCTTGAAAAGCCTACCTTCAGGAATTTTTGAAAGTGTTCACTGAAGCACCCTCTATAATTAATCAAGTAAGGAGCATGCTTCACGACTTGTGATGTGTGCCACCACAATTCCTCTGGTTCCATATTATATATAAATATATATATATATATAAATATATATATATATATATATATATATATATATATATATATATATATATATATATATATATATATATATATATATAAATATATATATATATATATATATATATATATATATATATATATATATATATATATATATATATATATATATATATATATATATATTTGTGTGTGTGCATGCACACGCACACGCACACGTACATGCACTTAATTGAGAACGCAAGATAACCCCTGCGTAATAACTCTGTTCTTCTGCCTAGCCGGATATGATCACTATACTCGGTGACAACTTAAGAACGGCACCGGAAGTTGCCGCTGTGCCTTATCACCGTAGCCGGATATTTCTCCACGCGGCGTAAGTAGGGCGTTACTGGGAATATTTTGAACATGGCGTGAGCCGTTCCCGTGATTTTTTGGACTTAATATGCTTATAAACGATTCCATTGACGACAAACAAACTGCGTGAGACAAGGCAGGCGATATCACGCATTCATAGCAAACCCCTTTCAAAACGCGCGCGCACTGACGTCACGGGTCCGGCGCTTCGGCGGAGTGATACACTACATGAGGTGGTGCCGTTCTTGAGTTGTAACGGAGTATAACATTCCGCTCAGAGTAGTCTGCCAACTCATCCACAGCCTGGGAAAATGCGCACAAACCCACTTCGCGTTCTTTTCTCTCGCAGTGACGATCTGTGCGAGGGTAGGCGTATGTGTTAATGAACCAAATTGTAAGATACCTGCTTCTTGGTTCTCTCTCAATGTAAATGAAAAGGCTGCTGAAGTTGCACGTTCATATTGGCTCATTACCTCAGTCGGTAGCCATTGGCTCTTACACCGTAACGAAGTATACATGCAGTTTTTTAGGCGGGCATACGGACGGGACTTGGATCGCTGCTGGCGTAAACGGGTTGCAGGAACGTGTTGATGAACTCGATAGTATTGTAGAGTATACAGTGTAATGGAGGGGATAGTTATTGCTGAAACGTGATGGCCGGCTCCGGCAGCCAGCTTATTGCGAACTAGCCCGTCAAACTACCACAGCACGTGGAAACATGCGGTTGATATAGGCTCTCAACTACAAGATGACGAAGAAGGAGCTGTTTTAGCAAGCAGTACCCCGTGGGCTACTCACCGCGAAGGGGTGGTACTTGGCAGGTATGGGCACCCGGCCGGAGACTCCGAGCATGCGAGCCGCAAAGATGGCGCCCGTGACGACGATGCTGGAGAAGCTGACGAAGGCGAAGAAGCGGTACGAGTGCACGTATCCGGGCGGCGCGCAGTTGAACATGCCTCGACACTCGGCCACCGACTCGATGCAGATGAAGGCTACTAGGCCCACCACCTGCGAACATTTGCGAGGTGAAGCGGGCAGAGCGAACGTCTGCCGAGAATCCCGGCACCGCTCACACATGAAATTTTTGCATTTGCGTGAAAACTGGCGCTTTCTACAGTCCTTGCAGTCCTTGCATGTGACTTCGGGTTCTATACTCAAACTGCTTCCTTGGGCCAGTAACATTTCGCAGTTTTTGCCCTTTCTTTTTCCAGATTTGAAGACAATAAAACTGGACGTGTTCTAAAGTTGTGCCGATAACCAGGCTCCCTTTGCAACTATTCACCCCCTTCACCTGTCTAATACCCGTGCTACACGGCCGTTTCAGCGGCCTTCCGAAGGCAGTTTAACCAACTCTCTATGGAGTACCCGATTTAAATACACAGGGCGCACTTGTAAGTGAGCGTTCAACTGTGAATCGAAAGTTTTCGTGTAGCAGAGGCATAACACTCATCTATCAGTACCTTTGAAATTCCTCCCCCAGAAGTACCCCAGCATTAACTAACATTTCAGGAAAATCTGGAACGAAAACAAAACGACGGAAATACAGCGCTGGACTTACAACTAATTTGAAATCTGGTTAGAAAGCCCAGCGCTATTCTGTCGTCATGTTCTGGCGGTTATGTACCACCTCAAACAAGCTTCATTTTGTCAGAAACAGCAATGGAAGATTGAATCTGCGTTTCCTGTAGGCTGAAAGAACTTTCAGCCACGCCACCTGAAAACGCAAGAACTTATAGGGCGATCTATTACGCAAAAAAGAGACAGTGCCATGCCGAAAATGAAAATAATGCGCCTATATACAGCGGAAAACACTGGTGGCTGCGGGTGCAAGAAGTCATTTCGTGAAAAGCATAGACCTATAAAGTCACTAAAAAATGTCGGGTCATCTCCACTAACGTGAAACCTGGGAAGGGCGAAGCATGCAGTGTATAAGTGTATTGACAGTCTCTTTCTTGCCACATGGCGCGCGCTGATTAGGCGCCGGAGAAGCGCCGGTAAGTGGAACAGTCGCGCGCTTGCTGAGGCGGTGGCGCCATCTCTTGCGTTGAACCGGATTTAAGCAATTTACATGCCCCATCTACCCCAGTGTTGGGTCGTGGCAGGAGTCAACGTGAGCGCAATGCAATGCCCGCGCCTCGACCTGGGAGCTCGTCCTCGGTGATCAACGAGGTCCCGGCGCCAGGTAAGTATGCCATTTCTTACTTCGACCGACCACCCTACCCGATCAGGCCTAGCGTCGAAAGGCGGTTGGTACTTGAGTGTAACTCAAATTATAACCCGTCTACAAACAGCTTCTGCTTGTGCTTGACGATTGCTGAAGCGTACAAGAAGCGTTCTACAAAACAAATCTTTAAATCATGTTTGTTTATTTTGAACTGCTTTTATCCATTATAGACTTTTCTTTTAGTACGCATTACTTTCTGGCGCGGCGCGCTGGAAAACGAGTGTCCCGACTACATGAGACGACGACGATGACAGGAGACGCCGATAGCCCGAGCCCCGAAGGGGCTCGGGCTATCGGCGTCTCCTGTCATCGCTCAGCAATTGTTTTTACAATTGCTGAGCGACTAAACGAGGACAGACGCCGGAGGCTAACAGGTCGAGAGAAGATTTAGTCGTTCAGTAATAGTTTTTTCAGAGATCGTGAACCAACTCTAGTCAGCCACAAAGTCTTATTACCATAAAATTAGTTCAGGTGAAACCGTCGTTTGTTCTCTTCACTGGAAAGTGACGTCCCCGAGAGCACCATACTTACGATTCTATGGCCAAATGATTCGACGAAGGCATTGTTTTTTGGTTATCACGTGTATATCTGACCTTGCGTGGAAGAGGGCCACAGACTCCCTAATTAGAATGTGTGGGCCAAGGCGGAGCCTTTAGAGTACCTGGCGCAGCACACATGAAGAAATTTTACAGTGCGTGCACGCTTCGGCAGCACTCGGCTCGCGTCACCAGGAAAGCATTGTACGGCTGACACCATGTCAGCATCAGGCATACATTACGAGCACGCCCATGGCCAAGGCTTGCGAGCAGCTTTCCCCACTCGCTCAACTAGCGTCCCCATACAAGGTCTAGGAGGATTCTCCGTCTTTTTTCATACGTGTACAAGCGTCGTACAGATTTATAGGCCAGCTCGTCCGCCTTAGAGAGACTAAGGCAGGCCTATACACTCATCGTTAGGAGTGGGCAAAACCACGCTCCCATTTTTGTCGCAGCTTTTAGAAGTCATGAGGACTTGATTTTGCATACACAAAAAGAGTTCCGCTATACGCCAGAACGTCATCATAAGGTACAAGGCAGCGGGTCCTCATGCTGCGCTTTTTGGCCTTGGAGCTCCTCCACGACGTTTATCAGAGCAACCTATACGCCTGTATACCGACAGGTCCATCAGTACATAAGACCTGCAAGCAGACGCGACCGCTTTTTCCAGCTCCGCTGGAAAAAGTGTGCATTCCGCCACAAGCAGTTCTCTACACGGATGCTGCAGCCCTTCCCATCCGGGGCGCCAGCTTCAATCAAAGAACTCTGGTTGCAGTCGTGGTCGATGGTAATGGAAACACCGCCACCGCTATGACTATCCTGCCACCGGCCTCAGTCCTAGAAGCCGAAGAAGTGGCAATCGCCTTGGCCATTGCCCAGGCACCAACGATGTCCCCCATCATCTACGTAGTCTCTGACTCGGCAGAAGCATGCAGAAACTTCACCTCCGAGGTCGTCTCAAAGAAAGCCCAGGAGATTCTGCTCGTCCCCTCATCAAGGCACCGCCACACAAGTACTACATTCCACCTGCTTTGGGCCCCGGCACACACAGACAACAGGGGCAATGAGCGAGCTCACGCGGCGGCCAAAGCTCTAACCCACCTGACCCACAAGCGTCGAGCCCCTCAAATTCGCCCTCCTCCGCCTTGTTCCGGAAACACCAATTTAAATCAAGATGAAGCCGTGGATTACATACCCGATAGCCTGATGTTCTTCGCCGAAATCATTAAGCATTTTCGGTCAATGTGGCTATGGCTACCAGATCCCCACCCCAACCTCACCAAGCCACAGCAGGCAATGCTAAGGCGACTACAGACAAACACTTTCATGTGTCCAGTCAGACTCCACCAGTTTTATCCGACGAAGTTCACCATCCATCTATGCAAGTTCTGCGGAGGCGACGGAACCGTGGAGCACGTGATCTGGCTTTGCTGTCACAGCCCGGGCCTCCCGGCCACCCCTCTTCCGGTTCCTCGGATCGGCACTCATCCTCCCTTGCTTTCAGAACAAGCACCCCAACAAGCCACCACTAACACCAGCATCCCCTTTCCATCCATCCGGTCATGCTCCTAGGCCTTGGAGGCTTATCCTGGACAGCCCTCCCTCGAGGACCAGCTCCTATTGGTCGGCAGAGCAGAGGCCGCGTCCATGGCACTCGGATACCCCTGAGCCGGAGTCCGGGCCTCCTCTTCCACCCCCACCCCCCCTTCTAAAGGCCAGTAAATTGTGTTCCACCACCGCTGACAGTTCATCGAGAAGCCCACTGGCACACTGGCTATAGCCGCGACCAGCTTTCGAAACAACGCTTAAGTGGATCTTCTCAGCTCATGCACAGACTGCACAGACTGCAATTGCAAGTTCACTTCCAGCGCCTTCCAGCCTCCACTTCCAGGCAGCATGGTTGTAACTGCGCACGAAAATGAAGTACCGGCAGTACAACTGTGCTTCCATCCCTGAATTTCTTTCGGCCGCAGCTGAAACTATGGTGAACACCAATTAGCCCAGCAATACGCCCCCTTGACGCAGCTTAGAAATTACGCCACCGATTTCTAATCGGGTTCATCATCCGATTTTCGGGGCATTTCGTCACACTGCTGATCAAGGTGTACGAGATTGCCGTCAAGTTGGACGCCAAAAGATGGTTGCGTCATGGGGCGCGTATACGCACCCCCAGAGCACTGCTCCATCAAAATTTCCTGCAACTATGACACCAGTGCACCAGCCCATGCGAAACAAAAGAGGTGTATTTTTAACCACTGTGCATTGCATGCAACACACGATTGGGGCAGGGCGCGTTTCATTTAACTCCTCGTAGCATGTACGCCTTGGTGTCGGAAACTTCGGGGCAGTTTTTAATGAGTAACGTTTTTATCCTGTACACCCGATCGATCACAAGCAAGAAACGCGGGTGGTGTGCTTCTTAGGACTGGGGGCCCGTTGTGCAAACATCAAGTTCTACGGAGACAGCCGTAAATGCGAAGAGTTATTGTTTTCACGAGTATCCCCGCGCCAGAGGTCCCGTTTGTCGGCTGCAGGGCCGCTTCTAAGCGTGACCCGCCTAGCAGAGTTCCTGTTAAACAGCGTGCCCGCTTGCCAGTGGGCTGGATGCTTAAAACGATTTTCGAGGCAACGATCGACCCAATGCCATTACAACCCAACGGGTTCCCTAAAACATCGAGAAGGTCGGAATAAATTAAACACTGCAGTGCTCCAATTACAGTGACTGGGTATAGTTTTTCGCTTACAGCGACGCTATTAACCTCTAGCCCCTGTATGCACGCTCTGCGTCAGTTTGTGGTAGGGAGATGTTTTTTGTACACCTGTCGCCCAACTGTCCAAGTTGCCTGGCCTCTCCGCCTAATCGCCAAGTCTGATAAATAGGTTCCATGAGCCTGCTGTTTACGCCAGCGTCTATCGGGGAGCTACACTGATGGAGGATCCGGGTTTCCCGGACGCCTTGTTTCACCCCCAGAAAGGCTTCGCTCGTCGACATGTACCCCGGTCCATCGGAGCAATCGGCGTCGGCTCGGTCTCTCTCCTGAATCGCGGGCCTTTCTTCCACGTCCCAAAGGATCCGACTTATCAACCTCGCATTATGATCACTTCACAGGTGGCATTACATCAGCCTCGCATCCCGAATACGTTTATGGCCTTGAGGGCGCTGGCGATTGGTTCACGCGCGATCAACTCTGTCTCTGACAACTGCCTATGCATAAGGTTGGTCCGGTAGTTGGTTTTTCCGACGTAAACTGCTTTCACGCAGTGGATTAGGTGGTGGGGTTTAACGCGCCGAAGCTCACTGGGCTATGAGGCGCGCCGTAGTGGAGGGCTCCGGAATAATATCGACCACCTGAGAACATGTGCTGAAATCTCGACACACGGGCGTTTTCGCTTTTCGCCTCCGCCTGAAAAGCGTCCACCACGGCCGGGAATCAAACCCGCATCCTTGGGCTGGGCAGCACAACGCCTTAGCCACTGAGTCACCGCGACGGGTCTTTTACGCCACGGGAAGGGTAATTTTAGCCCCTGCTATGCTCCAAACCACTCATTTTTCGCTTTTTAATTATGTTTCTTAAAGGAGCCATGAAGAGAAAATGCAAGTTGGTTTTATTCGAAAGATTTCGTGTTTTATAGTGCCCCCAGCGCTTGTCCGGATACAAACGGTGCTTTATTCACTGAGAAATTAAACAATTTAGGTTAAAATTTTGATTTTCCCGCTCAATCGTGCGTTTTCGTGGTCCCAAGTGACATCACTGAAACCGACCGCTCTGCAGCCTAGAGTACCTTCATTCACGCATCCGCCGTACAGGGTAGGGACACGTGTACGTTGGCGCCGCCATTTTCAGTTGCTCGCTCGCCGCCGAAGCAAGTCATTGTGTCAAAACCGCGCTAAAATTATCGCCGCAACGCGGTTTACTGAAAAAGTTTGAATCATATTGTCTGTTTCGCGTTGCTAGGTCTCGTGGGAAACAAAAAGAATAACGCGTTGAGCCCGTTGGCCCAATTGCGGCGGCACGGGACCGTTGAAAGGTTGTCTCCACCCTGTACAGCGGTGTTGGTTTGTTCCCGCGTTTCTTTACGTTCCGTAACCTAGATGGCGCCACCATACCGTGGCAAGCGTTTGGTTTGTTTTTGCCCGCATTTAAACCTGGCTTGTTTTTGTTCTGGGAGAAAATATTCGTTCCCTGAAACAGTGCTCGCTCGACAAATGGGGTCACGTAAGACACCGTTGCTTGCGTCAATCGGCCAGTGTCGTCTGAGACAACCCCAAGCCCCGTAGTGCTGTGCAGCGAAACCAAAGCATGCTGTGCGCAGTACGAACAGCAGAACGCATCAGTACTTCTATGTTTACATGTGCTTTCGTAACTTCCACTGTTTGTCCCATCATTCTGATTGCTTTGTAAAGAATGTGCCCTAAATTTAAGCGCAAATCGCTCGTTCGTCTAGTTTGTAAGTTCTACCTAATTTGCGTCTGCTTCTGCCAGCCTCCGCCAATCGCAGAGCTTAGCCCATGTGACGACATAGGTTCTGTTGCGGGAAATGAGCTGGTGGGTCGCATGACCATTCCCGTTTTTCCTAATTATGTAGCTTATTTGAGCGAAGTTTACGTTAAAAGTAGTGTCAGTATGATTCTAACGAGACAATCTTTTGAATGATTTGATTGATTGATTGTAGGGTTTAACGCGCCGACGCAACGCAGGCGATGAGGCGCGCCGTAGTGGAGGGCTCCGGATTAATTTTGACCACCTGGGGATCTTTAACGTGCGCCGAAATCTCGTACACACGGGCGTTTTTGCTTTTCGCCTCCATCAGAAAAGCGGCCGCCGCGGCCGGGAATCGAACCCGCGACCTCGCAATCTTTTGAATGAACCGAACTTGTGTTTTCTCTTCATGGCTCCTTTAAGGCTTAAGCGTTCAGTATTTACCCCTTTAAAAGATGCGCGGCGCATTCACTTCCTCTCCTTATTGCTGAGCCATCCTGAAATAGCGCACTCAAATTCCGGTCCATCGAGTGCGCACTCACTCAGCCCCGCTGGACGGTGCATTGTTAACCCCCCTATGCCAGCGCTGACTCCGAGTAAACTGCAGCGCAGCATGCGTGAACAAACAAACGAAAAAAAAAGTTTCATAACAAAAATCGCCATCTCGTACCATTTCGATTATTTGGAAGACACCATTCCTGGACTTGGCATAGCCGACATCAGCTTGAGGCTTCGCTGCGCCGTCTTCTTCGGACTGCTTTCCCATGTCTGAAATTAGCGACAGAAAATATGCTGCGGAATCAGTTAAACCAGAAATATTTGAGCCAATATTGGTGACGGTATGGACCACTAACTACTCTCTGCTTCGTTTTTTAGTATTTCGTTGGGTAATAGATCGAGTTTTTTTGTTGGGTAATAGATTGGTGCCACGTTCTAGACTGTTCAATACAGAGCTTCCCTAACACTGACCAACCGAGGGAACGCCGAGAGTTGGCGGGGATAGGACGCGCGCGCTCTCCACACCTCGACGAGCGCGGTGCGATTGCATGGCGTCCGGGATATTTGACTCGAGTGAAACGAGGTGAGCGAGCTTCCGTCTAACTGCAAATGATTATAGCGCCACACCTGAATTAAGATAGACTCACGCACACACATACTGAAACAATATCTGCGGGTTCTAATCGCCGTGTGTTCAGTTACTCGTAGACCGCAAGTTGTGCACATTTCGCGAGCTTTCTTCATGGAAAAAAGTATTCTTCCCCGGAGAAAGCAATCGGTAATTGGGTGTTACGGGTTATACTCAAGGTAAATTCGACCATGACACGAATCCTGTAGTTTCACCTAATTATTTGAGGCATCGTTCACTTGTTGCCGTGTGTACAGTTTGCAACCTGACTCCAGGGGCGTCAGAACTTTCTTTGACATGGTAGGCGATAAAAAGGACACAGTAGCATTATTAATAACGTTAATAAACAATCACCCCCATCACCACCATGGGCAGCATAATCACTGATTGATTGATTGATTGATTGATTGATTGATTGATTGATTGATTGATTGATTGATTGATTGATTGATTGATTGATTGATTGATTGATTGATTGATTGTGGGGTTTAACGCGCCGACGCAACGCAGACGATGAGGCGCGCCGTAGTAGAGGGCTCCGGATTAATTTCGACCACCTGGGGTTCTTTAACATGCGCCGAAACATCTCGTACACTCGGGCGTTTTTGCTTTTCGCTTCCATCAGAAAAGCGGCCGCCACGGCCGGTCATCATAATCATTGTACTTGTATTTAAATAACTCTTCCCTCCGGAAACCCGCCGCAGTGGCTCAGTGGCTAATGCGTTGTGCTGCTGAGCACGAGGACGCGGGTTCGATTTCCGGCAGCGACGGCCGCTTTTCTGATGGAGGCGAAAAGCAAAAACGCCCGTGTGGTCGAGATTTCGACGTAGTACGTTAAATATCCCCAGGTGGTCAAAATTAATCCGGAGCCGTCCACCATGGCGCACCTACAGCGTGGACGTGCTAAACCTCATACGCAATCATCAATTCTGACTCTAAAACAGTGGTAAGCTGGGCTATAGTTCGTATGGTGTCATCTTAACAGCGCGAAAAAGACTGGAACAAAGGAAACACAAAAGACAAGCGCTGCTCACAATTAGTTCATTCGTATAATGCGCGCGGAATATAAACGATGCAATGGACAAAGAAGAGAGAACACAACATTCCGCTCGTCTTGTCTTCGACTTCCGTCGCCCCGTCTACTAATATATATATATATATATATATATACAGAAAGATAGGTCGGCAGTCTACAATGCCAAAGGAGGCATAGGGGTGTGGTTAGGCTCTTTTCTTTTTAACTACGGTTAATTAAATAAACATTTTTTTTAAATATACAGAAGAAAGAAAAACACGCGCCCAGAGTGGGGACCGAACCCATATCTATATATATATATATATATATATATATATATATATATATATATATATATATATATATATATATATATATATATATATATAAACGCGATCAGCTTGCTGCGTGGGCAGCTGTGCCCCGCACTGTGACAGCAGCAGCCACTTGTTGGTCGACCTGTTCTCACCTCGCAGCAGACTCGTTCCAGCGCGTTCCGTAATTCATGAAAACACTACATTTTGAGTCACTTTGCAACGCGGGTTGCTGTGGTCCGTGGAGTTTTTATTATGTTTTTATTGATTACATTTATTATATTCATGAAACCTAGCGTAAAAATTCTGACCTCCAACTTACTTGCGTTTTCTGCGCTGAAGCTTTTTTCGCGAAAAATTTACCTCGCAACTCTAAATTTGCATCATATTGTTGGAAAAACGATCATTACGCGAGTAAATACGGTAAATATATATATATATATATATATATATATATATATATATATATATATATATATATATATATATATATATATATATATATATATATATATATATATATATATATATATATATATATATATGTATGTATCAAGGTTGCAGTCGTCATTGCCAGTGCTATTCGGCTGTTTCCGAAAATATTTAATTGTGCCGAATAACGTGTGTTTGTCATGTTTCTTTGATACAGTGATAAATAAGCGAAAATATAAGTCGAAAAAAAATCCGCCATTTTTCCGGGAGCGGGAGTCGAACCCACATCTCCGCATAACGCGTGCGGTGCGTTAACCAATTACGCTACCCCGCAGCGGCTCCTCTCTCGACTTTACAGGGGGGGTTTATATTTACAAGTGCTCTGAGGCCGGCCAACTAGCACCGCCCCTCGACCACCGCGGGAGACGTAGAACGTCTTTTTTTTCAGCGGCCGCCACGTAAGACGTGGTCGGAGGTCGGGGTTAGCAATTGGCATATCCGAATATATAAGACAAAAAATAAGGTTTGGCAGTCAAGAAAACCTAGGAAAGCAAATGGGATCGAGAGTGTGGTGGGTCATAGAAACAGGTGAATAATTTTTTGAGTCATAAAGAACCTTATTTTCTGTCTTATTTTCACCGAGCCCCTCATTTCCCATTTCTTATTCGCTACATGCTTAGCGAGGGCCTCTGTTCTGGCAGTCTTGGTGCCAAGGGTAGCTCAAGAGGGTTCAACGCTGGTCGACCACTCTCGACATGTCGTAGACACTCGAGTCACGGCCCGGGGGTTAAAAAGAAGGTCCCCTTCACCCCGAGTAGTCCGAGTGGCGCTGGCTACCACCCCCAAGTGCAGGAAACAAAAATACCTCAACATAAATACCCGAGAAGGTGGTGGGGGAATAGCCCCGCCGGTAGCGTAGTGGTTATCGCACCAGACCGGTATTCTGGAGGTCGTGGGTTCGGACCCCACCCGGCGGGCATTTTTCACCACTTTCTTTATGACTCAAAAAATTATTCACCTGTTTCTATGACCCACCACACCCTCCCCTTTGCTTTCCGAGGTTTTCTTGACTGCCAAACCTTATTTTCTGTCTTATTTTCACCGAGCCCCTCATTTCCCATTTCTGATTCGCTATATATATATATATATATATATATATAAAGGTACATACATACATACATACACGTCAAATGGTTTTTCAAAGACTAATGATAATGATACAGGATGGCGGTGATGACGATGATCCGCATGCTTGCACAGCCACTGGTCTAGTCCTGTACTTTTTAGGAAAATCAGAAAAGCTTTAGCCGCTCTCTGCGCTCGTTTGGGACACGACCAGGGGCCCAATACGTCGCCCAGTTCCAATCTTACAGAGGGCGGCTGGCCCAGAGAGAGAGAGAGAGAGAGAGAGAGAGAGAGAATATTTTATTTCTCCAGCAGAGGCTGATGTGTGGGCGTCGCCCCGTGGAAGGCGTCCCTAGTCCGGGATGCCTTGACATTTTAGGCACAGAAAACCACGCGCATTCACAAATCAGGTGGTCTAAGTTCTCGCGCACGTCATCAAGCTTGAATTGAAAGTGTCTCGTATAAGTGATATTCAGCCGCAGCGGGTGTACGCATGAGGTCGGGAAAATGCCGCGGGCATTCTGATGAAGGCCAAAGGCAATCGGAAAGCGATGGAGGCGAACACAATGTACTCCCAATATTATTAGCGAGTCACTTCGACCACATCATATAAAGAACTCGCATAAAATTATTTAAAGTACAATGCGTTGTATCCCGCAGAGCTGAACGCGGCGTAAAGTGACACTAGTAGAGATGACCACCGATTCTCAAAGTCGTGATGACTGACGTGTGTCGCGATGAGCCGAACGCTGTCCTTCATTGTGATGTTTTCCCCACAATTTCTCCAATTACTCTGTCCATGCTTGTGTATGTGTGCTATATACACGCGACAAAAGCAGATGTTTTGTGACATCCCTTTGTGTGACACCAGGCTTCGAATGCACGTCTCTAAACCTTTGAAGGAGACTTAGGAATGTCGCCGAAAATGCGGGTATCGCGAGTACTAAAATGAAACATTTGAAAACTTGATAACGAAAACTACCCCAAGTTTCAAGGTTGGCTTCTCAGGAGTGCGCCAATGTCACAGATACAGCCGTATCTATTGGCTGCTTGCGATAGCGTCGTTACTAATTGTACGGTGAGTCTCGACACACTGATGTATTCGCTGCGAGCGGGGATTTGTTCGCTCCGGCCACCTGTCACAGAAAGCCACATGCTTTTCATACAAACATATCCCGTTAAAGAATGTGCGCTAGAAGAAGCTTATCGGTCATCTCTGTAGAACTATACGGCGATTCACAGCTGCGTGGACACTAAGCAATCTGGCACCCACGGCATGGGATATCTAAGCGCTGATAACTTCTAGAGACACGGATCGATCCGACAGCCTGAAGGCGAGCGTGAAGGTAATTTACGGCGCACGGTGCATGCATGCTTGTCCATGTGTACATGACCTCTGCATCAGCTCTATAGGGGAACCCGACACAAAGGTCTTGGATTGACTTCACAATGCGCTCTTAATGGTAAACAGAGGCGTATTAGTCCAAGTCTTTTTTTTTTTTTTGTCGCTGCATTGAACGGAAGTGCAGAACCTTAGAGTATCTGTAATGGAATAGAGAAAAAAAAACATCATGCGGCGTTCGCGGGCGGCGTTCCGATGGGCGCAATAGCGTAGCGCTGTTTTCAATGTGTTTTCGTGCGCCCTCAGCCACCAAAATTACGGTTTTCCCCCACCTCATGGTTAGTATTCACGCTTGTTTGTTTACGCAGAGATTGTACAGGCTAAATCAGCTGCGAATCCGCTAAATATAGTTTTGCGGACTTGCCAGTGTGTCGTCACGACCGATGTCAGTAAATCAGTGTGGAGGATGCATGTGCCTGAGAAACGGCCCCTTCAATTAATCGCGCTTTTCTCGCTAAAAATGCGTTCACATGCGCTAAATAAAAGTCAGAACATTGACCAACACAAAACATTTACCATCGGAACATTGAGGTTCTGTATTGGCCGAATAAATATTTCTATACAACTTTCCCCCAATGGAATGTTTTTCCAGCTATTGTATGATTCCCGGTTGATTGTTCAGACTGTTGCCGCAACTGTCGTAATAACTTCGCAGAATGACGTCATTTCACGTCTCAGCCAACCGAACTGCGTGACACGCCGTTTTTTTTTTTTTTTTTTTTTTTTTTGCGTCCGTAGACCACGATATGGCTTTTGCGTCGGTAGTCTGAACATAGCCTAAGCTGGTTTACTGATTGATTTTACCCACCTGTTGGACCTTAAGGTCTGCAGTATCGTACAAACAAATAAAAAACAAGAAAATTCTCGTATGCTGTACCGTGTATACCGTACCGCAGCCTCGTGTTAACAACAAGCCCAGTTCAGCCTCTGCCTAACTTCAGCAAACCCAGCCGCCATGCAGTCTATGGCTCAGCCGGCGTTGCACTTTGCGTGCTACAACTAAGGATTTTCTATCGTTGTATGGGAGGGCTCTATCGTCCGGAGTGACTGTTAAACGGAAGGGAGCCACGATTTTGAAATCCCGGGAAGGCGCCGCTTTCCTTGTTCGCCACTTCCGGCGTAACTGCTCGGCTATGACCGGAGCATCTTGAAGGTCGGTCCAGAAGCGCAGTAGACCGGATGGCCCTGTCCACTTTATTCCCTAGTGTATCTGCCTTCTGCAGTGCCCCTCAAGATGTTCAATCACTACCAGCTTGCCCAAACGTCGATTCTTCTGAGCCTCCGACCAAACTGACGGACCTACTGCTTCGCGAGACCACCTCTGACGTTGGTAAGGTAGACGCGAACCAATCAGCAAAGCATGACAAAAAGAATCAGAAGCGCGCACATTTCCGATAGACGCCGGGGGTCACTGCGCGTGAAAGCTGCTTAACAGTCGACCGGCGTGCGCATCGGACCCGGGTGCTTGCGAGAGCAAAGGAGGCGGCGGGAGTTTGCTCACACACCGGAGGCAGGACCCTCGCAGGAATGGCCGTGCGCGCGCGGTCGGCGCTGACAGTGTTTCTCTCGCTCCGCAGGGGCCGCGACTAATCACGCAGAACCGATCGGCCGCGCGGCTAAGTGGAACAAATACGAGCCGTGGATGGGCGAATGGGCGCATCCATTGTGTCCGACACTCCAAGGGCGACTGAGCGCGGCTGCGAAACTTCCGCGTCCCCCCCGCGTGGACTGGCGTTACGCGGCGACCCCGCTTGCGCATCCCCGAGCGGGGCCAGAGTTCCCAGAGTCAACGACCCTGGTACCTTGCGGAGACATCACGCTCCGGCTTAAATGCCCCGCCGCGGATTCTCCGCGCGTCCAGCGGCTTTGCGCGATTTCCGCAACGCTGCGCGGGATGATGGGCCGGCCGGAGAGCGCTGCCGCCACCGTCTTTGTTCGCCCGCGTGTCCGCGCACGTGCGCCAGCGCGCGTCGGCTGCCACGCTGCAAGGTCCCTCGCGTGACCCTCGGCGCAGGCTCGAGGGTGCGACCGCGCGGAGTACCGCTTGGCGTGGCGGAACGGCACACAACGGCTACTTAGTCCGAGACCGCGTCCCAAGAAGGTGTTCCCTCTTTAGCCTTTTCCTTTGAATGCAATTGGATTGAGATGACCGCGCACATTAGCCATGATGGAGGAGAACGACAGCGTACCTTTTCCCCATCGTTACGGAAGACGCCTTTCCACCTCCGCAACGGGGAATTTGTATACTATACCGGGCAGTCAACTGCTATGGCATTTCGTACTACTTCGGGACTGCTGAACAATGCCGACAGTCCTTTTGCGATTTTTTAAAATCAGTGGGCTGCATTACGCTTCTTCACTGAATTACCGGGAATGGTGCTTTTATTTTTTTGTTGCAGGCGTCTCGTAAAATAATGAATTGTTTTTCTGGTAGCGCACCAACTCCCTCGGTAACCTGACAACACCATCCGGTTAGTAATCGGACGACCCATTCGCAACGACTTGAGGCCCCACGTAATTCCTGCGCCTGCTATCGTACATAAGGTTATTTTCAGACTACACCTCGATTCTCTCCTCGTATTTTTTTTTTCTAAATTTCCGCCACACGTGCACTTCTCTTTTTATTTTTTGTTCGGGGACTTCAAAAGGCGCACAGCAAAAGCGCAACTCCTCAACTACCTACTTATAACAGGCTTGTTAATAATGAAATGGTAGGCGAAATGTGTCCGAGACATTCGCCGCCGACACCGTGAAATAGGCGTGTACCAAATGGCTATTGGTATTCTTGGCGAGGGCATAAAATGTCACCAAGTTAAGCAGCGAGAGCGTCGCAGATGGCACTTTTGCAGGCTGAGTATACCGTTCAGCAGACAGTCCGTACACGAGAGTAAAAGGCCGGCGTCTAATCACACAGGCACACCGGTGTGCCCTTGTGACTTCCTGGCTTTGAGGCGTGTGCATATTTTACTCGATAAAAAGGAAAAAAAGAAATGTCTTGCTTTGCTCGGCTTCGCTCTTTTCACATACACGCCCAGAGAAGGAGACAGAACGACTCGAGATCGCCGCAAGTAATGTTCTGAGCAGCCGAGGAGACTTTAAGGCATTTGATACAACGACCTTTTTTTTTTTTTTTTCTTTTCTATTACCCAGAAGTACACTATTCGAGTGTCACAGTACCTCGTGTGCTCCTAGGATGGCTGTCCCCCGATATATAGCCAATACAGCGAGGGCGGTTCCCCCTCGGCTTTATTTCATGTTTTTTTTTTTTTTTTTTTCCAAAAAACCCAGCCCATGAAGAGGCAAACGCTTCCTAGTAAATGGTGACGGGGTGCTGTACATACGGCTTTACCTGGTGGCACCACGGAAAGCGAAAATAAATCTGGCAGGGCTTGCCGGCACAACGCCAGCCACGCGCGTATCAGATCATTTTCCCCGCTGCACGTTTTTCCCCGCAGGGCGGTTTCCCCGGCACTAGAGCGACTTTTTCAAGTCGAGGAGATTAAGAGACCGATAATAAATGTTGGGAATTGTACGCCTTACATTCTGTTCTCGCTTCTATGCTATCCTGTCCGTCTGGATAGTTAGCTTACACAAAAAATCATCCCCACACTGGCGAGCAAGTTCTACACCACGGGAATGTAGAAGTATAGTTGGTCGTGATGTAGTTTAACTACACATACTCTCCCCATGCAATCACATGAGTCTTCACGCGCGTGCAACAGTTGCTGTAGCTGTGTGGCTACAAGAAAGGGCGCGTCAGTGGTGGCACTTCTATCACTGTCATTTATTTATCCTTTCGTTTCTGGGCAGCATAACTCACGTAATTGATTATTTGCCTATTTAAAGGAAGTCAAGATCCATAGTTTATCTGTATTGGGTGGAAAAAGAGAAAATGCAATGCGCCACACCACACTGTACTGTGCTAGCTAAGCTAGAAATGAACTTCTCATACTGGCCACAAGACTGTTTTCCCCGCAGATGAATAAAAGAAATCGTCAATCGCGCACGAAGTGTGTTCCGTAATCATCGCATCGAAATCGTCGCAGACTGCGTTGACTCAGTGACGTACGCACGATTTCACTCTCACTCCCTCGGGAAAGGGGGGGTGTACCGGCGCAGAAAACAGAGAGGCAGAACATAACAAGTATAGGAAAAAGTGTAATCAAGACTACAAAAAACTCAAAAAATATATTCTGAGTTTAAAAAACAAAAACTTCGAGACGGAGAGACCGTACTGTACAGTCATGGTCAGCCCAAGTTGAAACAACGAGACGGCGGCCGAGGTGCATTTCATTTAGTAATTGGGAAAGAAAATAAAGGAGAGCAAGAACTAAATAAAAGTCGTCCCGTAAATACCACTACGGTAGAATGGGAGGCCATTTATTTTGCCCTTGTTCCCTCTTTCTTTCTAATCTCTCGGTCACCGTTTCGTCGTTTCAGTTCAGGCTGTCCATGACAGCACTTAACTTTTAGATTCTTTTCTTTTTTTCGTTTTTGTTCCTTGTTGGTGGCAGTGCAATATGGCTGATCGTTCTTGGCGAGAGCAAGCGTTATAGCCGCGTAAGCAATTAGCCGGGGCATCCCTTGCCAGTGCAAGAAATAATTAGCGGCAGTGGCTACGTGATGACAGGCTGATCGAGTCAGAGGCCTCGTCCGTATCCTCTGTCCACCACTATTAAATAACAGAATTTGAGCTTGAGGGGGCCGCGGCTAGCAAGCTAACTAAAAAAATCTGAGAGATATTTCAGCGGCTCTCAGTAGACCTTATCTTTCAGCGCTACCACGCAACTTACCGCACGAATGTATACATAATCGTTGAGATATGAGCCCTACTGTGGACGAGGGAAAAGGAGGCGGAATTTTGACACGATTACTCTTATTTTCCTTCACTTTTCGAGCTTCTCAGCGCTCCTTGTAGACGCCATGGGTTTAAGTCTTTCCTTTGCACTGTGCTGTTACTATGGAAGTAACACATTCAGAAATAAAGATGTTGAGGTGGCATTGTCCAGTCTAATAAGTAGCCGCTATAAGGTTAATAATTAAGCTTAAATAGAAACAACAGAGCAAGTGCTCGAAATAACAAGCACGTAGCAATTAATGAACAAAAGAAAGCAGTTGGAATTTTAAAAATCCCGGGCCATCGCCACTTTAAAACCTGGGGAGGGGCGAAGCATGCAGTGTGCGCCGATTTTTTTCCTCCGCAAAATCGCTGCTAATAGGCAATGAGAAACTGAAGACGATTTTGTTTCACCTATATACGTATGTACATCTATTATATACAATCACCAATCGCGTAGCTAATAACAGACAACATGCATAATGTATTTCGTGGGTTCTAATTCTCCCTCGTCCTATAATGCTCCTGCTGTTGATGAGGCTCCTAGATCAGGCCGAGTTCAGGTAGAGGTATACAGCTTTGCTGTAAGAGTCTCGTGTCTTTGGAGCACGAAGCGTTCTAGCGCGAGGCGTTGGAAAACGAGTGTTCCGGTGTCTTAGTACCTTGACTACACGAGACGACCATAGGAGACGCCGACAGCCTGAGCCCCTAAGGTGCTTCGCCCCTAAAAACTATATGCTAGAAACAAAGAAGGCATTGAGAAGCTTTTCATGAAAATGAAATGCAGAATTGTACCTAGAAGTCCGCACCAACTTTTTTTACTTGCGCAAATGCATCCGTACCCTTCTAAGCTTGTCTTTTTTGTTTTGTTTACGGTTACTGAAGCCAGCAAACAGGCTTTATTTAGTGCCACGAATGACTATTTTTTTACTGTTTATAGCTGAACGTGTTAAAAATTCCTTGACGGCGTTTGGACTTGCAATATAGACAACATAACGAGGTTAGTTCTGCAGGTGACGACGTAACTTTGTGTTATATAGTGACCTTGTAGGGCCTCCATGCCTGTGGCATCTTGCTCTAGTGCTGGCTCTAGTGTTAGTGCTGGCTCTAGTGCTAACTATAACTCTGTTGTTTCCCGCGCGGAGCATGGAAAATGGTAATCGCCCAACGGCTGGGAGCAGTAACGCGCTCCTGTTATCCAGCGTGGGAGGAGGCCGGGGTGTTAACGTTGCGGAGTAACCACGGCACCCATGTCGTACAGTTCGTTTTATGGAATCATGGCGCCGGGGGTGTTGCGAACCTCTGTAACCGGAGCCAGGAAGGGGCCCAAAATGTGAGCTGATCGACAGCTGAGGGAAGTGATGAGCACTTCTAACCCAATTAATAAGGGGCTAGGGTGCGGGGTTAAGGGGGTTCCGCAGAACTGGCTCCCCAACTGACTACTACACCCACGCTGTACAGACGCACATATGGTTTCCATGGAGCCGGTGAGTGTCGCGAACCCCTGTAACCGGATGCGGGGAAGGGGCCCAATGTGTGTTCTGGTCGGCGGCTGAGGGAAGTGATGAGCACTTCTAACCCAATTAATAAGGGGCTAGGGTGCGGGGTTAAGGGGGTTCCGCAGAACTGGCGCCCCAACTGACTACTACACCCACGCTGTACAGACGCACATATGGTTTCCATGGAGCCGGTGAGTGTCGCGAACCCCTGTAACCGGATGCGGGGAAGGGGCCCAATGTGTGTTCTGGTCGGCGGCTGAGGGAAGTGATGAGCCCTTGTAACGCAATCACCCGGGGCAAGGGTGTAGAGCCAAGGGGAGTCCTGCAGAACTGCTCCCCGGGGGCCTTAACCTCCCCGAGGTTCCCGCTGGGAAACAGCGAATCCTCGGGAAGGGGGTGAAGTTAGGCTAATAAGGTCTTGAAAGCTGATTTGCCTGAAATTAAACTACCATGTGTGCACTCAGTGAAACAAACAAACAAAGAAAGGTTGTTCGCACAGTCACATACGCCAGGGACGTCGCATAGCTTCTAAGAGTGCAAAATTTTATAAACTTGCGAGTGCTGTCATCCACCCACTGTCGTGATGAGTCAGTCACACACGCACACACAAAAGAAATCAGCGCCGGCCCCGTTTAATAGATAGAACCAAATCGTTATCAAGCCTACGAGCGTTGAGAATCTACAAGATACACACATCTTCCGGAGGGCTTTCTATCTTACAAATATAGCTGGGGCGGTATTCTCGAGTTTTGTCCCTTTTGCATCCCTTTCCAAAGTGTCCCTTTTGGCGAGCCCTGATTGGCTAAAAGCGAACAACCGGAAGTGACGTAACGCAAGCGCAACAAATCTACTGCCAACGCCCACTGCCTAAACGGAAGTACGTCACGATGAAAGGGACTCAAAATGGACGTTTTCAAAAGGGACAGTTACGATAATACCGCCCCTGGACAGAACAAGCCCTGAGCGAAAAGTCTCAAAGGCTCTTTTTGAAGAGCATATTTCCATCACAGAATTCACGCTATCTATAGAAGGGTCTGCGGGGCTCTCTAAAGAGGAGAGTCAATTTGATTTTTTTTTCTGCAGCATAGCCATAAAATGGGTCATGCAGACAAAATACACCCATACAAAAATGCCTTATGGGCGTCTATTGAAAAATGTATGGCGAGCTATGGCCGCCTATGGGTCTCTATGGTCACCCATAAAAAAGGCAGAAATTAGGCTATAGCCAGCTATTGAAGTTTTTATAGATCCTGCACCAAAGACTGTAAACCATACAATTCTCTTTAGACGATTATAGAACATCCTAGTGTGTTTAGTCTATAGAGTCACAGCTATTCAGGTTACTGTAGCCAGCTAAAGAAATATGTATGGCTTTAGTTCTATAGACCAGCCGCGGCAAAGCTCTTTTGGCTGGCTATAGACCATTGTTTAGCTTTAAGTCTACAGACTTGAAACCATTCAGCTGTCTTTTGCCAGCTATTGGAAAAAACATGTCATCAAGCTAAAGAGAGACAGCCAAAAAAGCTCTTCTGGCTGGCTATGGGCTGTTGTTTAGCTCTAACTCTACAGACTCAAGACCATTCAGCTGTCTTTTTCAAGCTATTGAATAGAGTTCGTCCTAAAGCTATAGAGAGAAAGCCATAAAAGCTCATTTGGCTGGCTATAGGCCGTTGTTTAGTACGTCTACAAACTTGGAACCATACGGCTGTCTTCTGCCAGCTATTGGAGAGAATTTGCTTTAAAGCTAAAGAGAGGCAGCCATAAAAGCTTCTGCGGCTGGGTGCAGTACAATATATAACTATAAACCTTTAGACGTGTGATATTTACGCAACATTTTGCCGGCATTAAGAAAGCGTTTGGCGCAGAACTTACAAGCCTGCATCCACAAAGGCTTCTTTAGCTAACTACATAGTAACATAAGGCTCCAAGTCTCCAGCCGCTAATCGAAAAGTGTTAGCCTATAAAGGTATAATTCGAGCAACCATTAAATCCTATTCTGCTGGTTTCAATATGACTTATGACGCGAAATTCATATACTCATGATTTACCTAGCCACATCTACAACAGAGATTGGATAACGATGATGAGGTTGATCGGCCGGTTATATGAGCGTATTTGTTCAATAAGGTTAGGTACTTATTATACCAACAATACGGGAAAAGTACAATTAAAGGAAGCTACTGATTAACGCTCAAATTCAGGTTGCAACTTTGGATACTGCGCGTCGGCAAAGCTTGCAAACGAACGTTGACCGAAAGACATATAATTTCGGAGAATTCTTCCTCTGCGGCCCTTCGCTGCCGCGGTCAAGTGAAAAAAACTACCACCTCCCCTCGCGGGAACCCCTGTGTAGATGCGACGCATAGGGTGTTCACGTTGCAGCGTTGGACAGCGGAGGAACGGCGCTGGAACGATGGAGCGGAGCGGCGCAGGCACCGCGTTTTATAGCGCGCATAACGGTGAGGGGACGCGCCGGCGCCAGTGCGTCTGCCGCGGCTATGACGCAACACAATCCAGCACAATCCACTTTAATCCAATCCAAATTCAATCCAATCCAAGCCAATCCATTCGAATCCAATCCAATGCCCCTGGCGAGAGAGTGTTCGCTATCGGAGAGGAGAGGGGGGGAGCGGCGGAGAGCGCAGCTCCCGCGGCGAGGAGAATGGGGGAGGGGCGGACGCCGACAACAACGCCGACGCCGGATGCAGGGACAAGGCGAGTGAATGAGATGCAGTCGCATCTAAAAGCGGGCTTCTCTGAAAACGGCCCTCACAGCGTCGAAGCAGATTGGAAAAAACTTTCGCGGCCCACGGTACGCTCTCTCCGAAATATGGTGGAAGCTGCGAACAACCGCATTCTTTCTCCCGTGGGAGTTTTAGAATAGCGGGTCAGGGCTTATTTTAAAAGCGGGATCAGATATCTGCCGCGATGCTAAGCCTACGCCGACCGGCCGCGGACGTTCGGCGATCCGACCGATCGCCGCGGCGCGAGGTGCGCAGAGCGGCCGAGAGATGGCGCTACCTGCGCGAAAGCATCGAAACAGGCTACGCAGATGACGCAGATGTCTTGGTCACCGATCGCTCAAACGGCAGTTATAGCTGAAATAAACTTCCACATGCGAGAAACGGGATGACAGTGTGGGGAAAAGTTGTGTTACGGATTGTCATTCGCAGTTGCACAGATAGCGGCGATCAAGTATCCGCCATTAATAAAGTTCCCATCACCAGAGCCGACCCGAGCAACGCAAGCCGGTTGCGGGCTGTCGGGGGCGCCCCTCTAACTCGCCGCGCGCGATCGCCTTCGTTTGGGTTCCCCCAACTTCTTGGGGGCCCCGAACGACTTCTGAGTGCCCTCTTTTCTCGAACACTCGAACAGCATATCCACACAACTCAGCGATATATGCGGATAACAATCGTCACACGGCTAACAAGACTAAAAAGGAATGCGTGTTAAAACTGGGGTTTAGCGAAAACAATCACCTGACCAACCAGGAGTGCAATATACGAGGAGTGAGCTGAAAGTTGTTTATACCATACCGGTTTATTCAACGTATTCGCTGAAAACTCGTACACACATCCACTTTGGTGTTTACTTCAAACAAAATTACAGCCTCCACGACCGGGAATCGAACGAGCGTCCTCGCGCTGAGTAGCAAAAGGGCTTGACCGATGGGCCAGGACAAACGGTAGTGGGGCGTGCCCTAGATTGTGGGCGGGCAGTTGGACGCCTCCAACCAATGCTATGGCACTACCTGTCATCAGGTATACCGGATGACAGAAGGTGCTAAAGCAATGCATGACTTTAAAAAAAATGAGGCAGTTGACCTTGTCGGGAGAAGGTGACGTGCGTATAAATTGAGAGATTGTTCAAGTATGTAAGGGGTGGGGAGGGGGAGCTAACGAGGCCACTGCCTCTACCTATCGTCGAATAAATACTACCGCTTATTATTTTTCGCTCCCAAGTGATGCACCGATTTCTTACGCGGCTTCGACGTCTCCTCGCTCCACAGTGATCTGCTATTTTCCTGCGCCCCCGAAGAAAAAAATCAAAGTAAAAAAAAAACAATTACAACGTAATATAGAGCATGCATCCGCTGAATGCCTATGTTGTTATTTTTAAGTTTGAGTAGATTTTGTTTTTTATTCCGTTTACTTTTCTTTTCCACACGTTACCATGATCTTACTCCGCTTTCTTTTTTTTCCATTTTATTGGGTGAATCCGCCCCCTTTCCTGAAATGATCATTACGCCAACCTTGGCCAATCTGCCTCATCAGATGTGTCGGACGGGGTTACAGGAGCCTCGGGGCATTTCTCTCTCTCCTTGAAACCAGAAAACCTCACTATCTGCCTAGCAAAGGGGCTGCATTTTTACCGTTGTCAGATCCAGTTGAAGCAAATTCTACAAACCGCGATTAATGATTTATTCTTCCGTCTGCTTGACAGTTCGTAAAACTTGTGCACGAAACGCTTAAAAGTTTTATTTCTGTGGGAGCGAATGAGTCATGGTGGCCGCGTAACTACGATTCCCATTTCGGAGACACTGGGCCTATAGATTCAACCTCCTTTATACTGACGATAACGTCTTGCTGTGACGTCCGGGCGGTGACGTCGGCCACGCCCGGAAATAAATCTGAAGCTGGGGTTCCGAAAAACATTCCACGTCTAAAAGAAGCCTCGAGAGTCTGTTACTCAAACAGGTCCAACGGCAAGCGTACGTCGCCGTTGTATACAACGTTAAATAAAGGATTGGTGCAAGCTTTAACCGTGTCTTAGGCTATTTTCAGACTACCGACGCAAAAGCCATTATCACCCGTCGCGGTGGCTCAGTGGCTAAGGCGTTGGGCTGCTGAGCACGAGGTCGCGGGTTCGATTCCCGGCCGCGGCGGCCGCTTTTCTAATGGAGGCGAATAGCCAAAACGCCCGTGTGTACGAGATTTCGGCGCGCGTTAAAGATTCCCAGGTGGTCAAAATTAATCCGGAGCCCTCCACTGCGGCGCGCCTCATCGCCTGCGTTGCGTCGGCGCGTGAAACCGTACAATCAAAAGCCATAATCGTGATCTATGGACGTAAGAAAACGGCGTGTCACGCAGTTCGGTTGGCTGAGACGTGAAATGACGTCATTCTTTAAAGTTATTACGGCAGTTGCGGCAACAGTCTGAACCCGGCCTCAGTTGTGGGAAGTTTCGCCTTATCCCTCGCGCTCTAAATGACGTAGCGACAAGCCTACAATATGCTGCTATATATATCCACTATTAATGGCATTACTTTACGTAGAATCCTTCTCATCGCGTATATATGTGTATCCGGTAGAGCGAATGAAAACGTTTCTTAAGCAATTGTGAAGGATTGATTTCTGTCCGGAAGAAATCTATCTACCATTTAATTAATTCCGCAGAGCGTTGGGAAAGCTACGCAAGTCCGCCGATAGCGGGAACGGGTGCGGCGGCTCAAGCGGATGCGGGCAGCAGATGCACCGTTAACAATGGTATTCCACGGAAACTGTGTCAACGGCTGCTGCCAACACCAAATCGATAAAAAGCCCGAAATGCAGAATGACAAACGTAGCGCTATTTAGTGAGATAGCGAGCACCCGTCGGTCGCCCTCCAAGATAAAAGCAACTATCAGATGCGATGACCAGCGTGAACGGTGCCGCATGATATTTGTTGTTCGGAATGAATGAACTGTTCAGGCCTTCTTTCCTTCCATACGGCCTTGCTTACTCTCCAATCAGGACGAAGCAAATGGCACGCGTAGAGAATCTTTTGCGCATTCTTGGGTGTGCGTGCCGCTTCACGCCTTGTAGCTTCCGTAGCTTTGCGCGTAGTTAAATAGACCATAATCCCGATTTATTTTTATTTACTTTTTAAACTAAAATCTAGTGGGGAGGGGGGTGCGGGGAGAGGGGTTACGTCGCTCAAGTACATTGGACGCTCTCAGTACTTGACGCATTAGTTTAGCACTGAAAAGCAGCGGGAGCGAAAGTATATCGCGAAGGTAAGCCTCAGCGAAGGCACATGCATCACGCCGTCGCCGCCACTTCCTGCCTGCGTTTGCGTTTGTGGCATGCGGTACATCCGCTCGATCACATTCTCGTTACGGCTAAGGGAAAACAACGAACACGGTGAGCTAGGAGGCGGCAGAATTTGCAGGTCTATAATTAAACCGAACATGTAGGTGAAGGTCGCAACAGAAAGCAAGATGGCCGCGCACTTTTTTTGTGTCGTTGCTTAGACACATGCGATTCGGTTGAATATTTTTTGTTTGTTTTTTCCCACGGTATGGAAGACATAGTTTGGGCGCTATATTTACAGCACCGTAGATTTTCCGCCGGAAATCGTATTTATGGCTCTTTCCAAATGAATAAATCCAAAATATTTTTAATGTTGGCGTCTGTGTTGACAGCACTCACGGCAGTTCCCTCACAACTGACAGAGCACCGGTGTGTAGAAGCAACCACGGCCTGAAGGACGATCGACCTACTAAGTAAACAGGCGGGGCGCTGTCACGCCACAGCTACGAACACATTGAGCGATCACACTTTGACTCCTTTTTCATTGCGATGCGCACAGAGAATTGCGGAACGTCGAGCACCGCGAACAGCCGCAATTAAGGGAGCGACCTGAATGGCCAAGTCTTATCTATGGACACTCAACGTCGCGCAAATTGCAACGTAAGCCCGAAGTCACTGTCAGAAGAGCTTTGAAAAGGTTTCTTTTAACAGTGACTTCTGAGCACGCCTTCTATAAGCGACGGCAACGTTCTGTCCCATGCACACTGATAGCGAGCGAGATGGGAAATTATGCACGACTTACCGACAAACCATATTCGGAATTTCTTGAGCGCTGGATTAATCGACATCCGCCGGCGCGACGTACGACAGCTCGAACAATGGCTCGTAAACCGAGACTGGCTTCGAGCGCCGAACAAAACAAGCCGAGCACGCGTCACTTGTGCAGACGACACGGATAAGCAGACGACGAGAGCGGACTCTCGGAGAACCCTCGACTGCAGACCTCCCGAGCAGGTTTCTGCCGAGCGAACGTCAGCGCCCCGATGAGATGTGCCCGTGAACTAACGGTGTGCGCTTAGCGGAGAGTCAACAGAGCGCGAAGCGGTGCCTTTGTTGCACGTGTTTTCTTTCTAATCGTTTGCGAGAGGTAAATTACCTCGCTGCAGAAGAACGGAAGGGCCCGGTCGAGGTTATGGAAGTGCTTCCTGGATCTTCGGGATATCAGACAGAGCGCGAGGCGCTTTACTTTGCTCATTCATGCGCGTGCTTCGGAATTTCGCTCATGTGCTAGTTCGGGCACCGTCTTTTGTGTTTCGTGATAGGGTCGAATAGGCAGGAAGCGATTTGCTTGTCTTTTGTGCGCTTTTTTTATTCTCTTTCTTTCTTTTTTGGCAGAGTAGGTAAAACTTAACGGAGGAAGCTTTTGCTGGTTTTCATTATCGCGCTAACGGTCTCTGCGCAAGCGGCGCGTCCGGCGTTTTTCTTGATTCTTTGTATCCTGAGCTCGGATGGAGAGACGCATTCTTTATTGTCCGAAAGCCGCGATGTTCTCGGTCGTTTCGCGCTGCCCGCGCTGAGAATCGTGACCGGCATGTTGCGTGCTGCAGCTGCTCGGCTGGCATTGAAAGAAGCGCCGAGCGTAAAAATACGCGAGGTGAATAAGCTTCCCCTTTTCGTATTTCGTGTCCGCTGTTGGGAAACCACCGTGTTAGTAGGCTAATTCCTTCTCGATGTCTTTCCTCTTGTTCGTATACGCACTCTTCTTGCTCTTTTCTTTGACTCGCTCAAAACACAAAGACCTAGCGAGAGGGGTGAGGCTTTGGAAGCAGACGAAGTGCTTCAAAATGTAGTGCGAAGGTTAGCTTGTCCGACTCTGCAGCCCCAGCTCCAGGAAGTGCGAAACACGAGATTCCACGGAGCGTATCAGCTTGACCGCATTAACCAGTGTTCCCACCAAGACGTGCGCGGGTGGGTGCATGAGCCTAAAACTGCCAAGTCACTCTGTTTCTGAGCGCGAGATTCCAGCCGGTCTTGACCGCTGCGAGTGCTTTTCTGGTATAAGCACGATTGCAAAAAAGAAAAAAAAGAAAAAAGAGGCGGGCGTGTAGGCGACTATCTGTTCACATTCAAGAGCCCTGGGTGGTTGACTATGTCGCATACAACATGCTTTTTATACGCCTGACTGACTTCGGCGCTGTAATGCCCCATGTATTATTAATTTCTGCATCCACGACGACGCATTTTTTATTCGTGGCTACTATATTGCGCAGCCTGTGGTGAATGTTCTGTTTACTACACTATCTGAGCCCACGACACAATAGTACACTTTGGCAGCCCGCGAGCTTGCCCTCGCCAAAGGACAGGCACAACAAATTTTTTGCTGCAACGAAGCCGAAGTAGGGCAACTTGAAATTTATAACGCCGACACTGGAAAACCATCCAGTCTTGAAGAGCGTTGGCACCTTTGTTTCGTGCGAATTTACGACATTCATCGTGGCGGCTGGAGAAAGTTCGACGGACCAATGAAGGCCTTTTTTGTCGTTGTTCTTCCCCCTACCTTGCATGCTTATTTGCAGCCAGTGTGCTGAAACTGTAACGGACGTAAAACCACTTTATAAATTGCAGTTGATCCTATGACCTCTATTGTGCTTCGCGGCTCTTTTAAATCACCTAATGTATTAATAATACATTAACAACATTAGAAAGTATGGTGCAAACATGAAACGAAGAAAAACAATACGTTTTTTCAGCTTTAAGGTTTCTAAAACCGACATCCACGTTTGCGTACATGAGATTTCGGGTCCCATTTTAAAAGATAATAAAAATTCATTTTATAGCTCTCGGGCGTAGCGTCGGTGTGTTAAGCACCGAACTAAATTTACTGCATCTAGCTTCGTTGCAGCCGAGGCTTGAGCACGTAAGTATGGATATCGGTATGGTATATATCGTCTATGAGCGCTATTCGCACTCAAGTTGTTGCACAGCGTCTGTTGTTGTGCTCGTCTTGGGTGTTTTTTTTTTTTTTTTTGAGCAGTGGTACATTTATTCCAGAATGTGAAATGCCTGGCTATAGCAGACAAAATTATCTCTGTTATGTACGCAGTTCTGTACATGACTAAGTCCCTCCTTCACCACTAGACCTCTGCCGCGGTGACGCATCGCCCAAAACTAAAATGCAATAAAAATTGAAGCTGTGCACGCGTTTCATTTCCAGCGTGCGTCCTATACTTGCGCCACTAGCAACACTCCAAACGAGCGGTATAGCCGCAATCTATACAACGCCCAGATTCCTCTTCGCTAGTTTTATAGTGCAGTATTAGAAGCAGGTTTGGGGATTGGTGGAGAGGCGGGATAAATGCTCCTCTTCAATAGTAAGAACAGCTAGGATTTTGGCGTCTTCGGCCCGGCAGCGTCAGGAGAATACTTGCTGCTCTCCTAACAGTGCGTGCGGGTGCGTACAGTGCATACTGAAATGAAAACGAAGTTGTGCGTGCGTGCGTGAAAAGTAACGAAGGCCAACAGTCACGAACGCCAATAAGGGCATCGGGGAAGTGGTTCTTCTCTTTTGCATACACATGGGCATTTCGGAATGCTTAAGAAGACAGAAAAGGGGGAAATTTTTTTTTCGAATGTTTCTCCATTTCCTTTGCTAAGCAGCTCTGAAAGCATTCACGAGTGTCTCGGCGGCAGACTCCTCAGCTCTCATCTTTAGCTACCTCCGTCCGCGAGCCACGGAATAAGTGAAGTGAAGGAAAGCGGCAGAGTACAGGGCCTCCAGATCATCGCTCGTCTCCTGGATTCTTCCCGAGTGCACCCTTTCCTCTCCACCATTGCTCACTCAGCGGCGGCGAGGAACATTTTCGGAAATGGGGGAGTTGGACCTTTTGAATCCACCTTCTGCCCGCGCAGCTGCTAATAGCCCACCCTGCGGGCTTTACAATATGACCGTTCTTGCGGGAAACGTCGGCATATACCAGTATTTCGATAAGTTTGGACAATTCCTATGAGATGGCACCACACTGTGTGTGGTGGCGTTATGGTTGGCAAGTGTCACTCCTCAGTCTACGGCAGGTCAAATATGACCTTGAAATGCGAGGTTCACGTCCGGTGTACGTTTCCAGCGAGCATGTCAGTAGTTGTAGCGGAAATGGGAGGTGCCAGGTTCCGTGCAGTGATAAAGCAATTTCGTTTTAAAAAGTGGACCGCTGCGCAGGTCAAAGCCGAGGTGGGTGAAGTTCTCCTGGTCTGTATTACTGGAGGCATTTTTTTTTCGGATAAACGAATTTATATGTGGGCGCACAAACGGTGGACAACACGTGGATCCACCACTACACCCTCGACTCGGAGCTGCAATCAAAGCAGTGGGCAGCGTCAGGTGCAAGAGCTTCAAGAAGGGCACAGCCATTTTGTTGGCTAGGATGGTGACGGCAAAACACTTTAGCGCCCGTTTGAAAAAAAAAGTAAAAAAATATTTAAAACACAGGCCAGTCTGGCACGCACGAAAGTGTTCTTCCACTAAGACAGTGCTCCGTCCCACAAGTCGACCATCGCAACGGCACAACTGCATAAATTTAGCTTTCAGCTAACTGCATAAATTTGGCTTTCAACTAAATGCTTACCCAAATCTTCTCTCGATTCGGCCCCCTTTGGTTTAGCTTTCTTTGTAAACTCGAAAATATGGCGCTGCGGGCGAAAATCTTCGTCCAGTGAAGACACCATCGTCGCTGCCAATGCGTATTTTGCTGCACGGGACTATTCCCAATTTCGTGGCGAGATGACAAAATTAGAGGCAGGGTAGGCCGAGTGGGCAGACCTCAACGGATGTCATGTTGAGAAATAAAACAATATTTTCTTCAGTAATAGGGGGGAAAAACACGTTCAACCTGCATTTATTGTCTTTTTGAAACATGCCTTTCGAACAACTCTCGTATAACAAGCCTTCTATAATAGAAACGAAATCTGGTATTTAACGCGTCGAAGCAGCCCCTGATCAAGGCGCGCTGGGTGGGCCATTCAGTATTAATTTAAAGCCCCTGGACTAAGTTACCAAATGCAGGAAGAGCGTTAGACGATGCACGTGCACTCTATTTATTTACAGCTGGCTTAGAGAGCTTGTGAGGGCGGTGCTTTGGGAAGGGATGGGAATACAAGTGGGCGGTAGCAATGAGACAATTTGAGGGTCGCCCTTATGGGTAAGTGAATCTGCAGGTGACATCAAAAAAAAAAAAAAACGCTTCGCAGAGGGAATTCTTAGTTACTACTAAGAATACCCTCTGCGAAGCGTTTTTTTTTTCCTCTTCAATAGTAGGAAATGCGTTCATATCAATAGGGGGAAATAAGAAGCAATGCCAGGCAGCCACGCTCAGAAACAACACTTGAGCGCAGGTATGAAATGGGCTTGCGCATTTTTTCATCGAGGACCCTACATGCGATGAAAGAGTCACGTGAGGAAATTACATGGACCGGAGAGCACTGGAAAAGCACTGGTAAATAACGATAGGCCCGGAAGAGCCATGGTGCTGTCGAAGAACAGCAAGTGGGAGCACTTTAAAGGAATAGCAAGGAAGTGGCTCGTAAGTAGAGTCGTATAACGAGAAAACCACGCTACCGGTGCATACGTTCCCACCGACTCCTAGCGGAGACGAATTTCAGCGGGATTGCGTGTTTACGCAAGGAGGGGAGGGTGTACCTTTGTGTTACATGATCTCTCGGAGTTGTACGTGCGTGTATGAAATGGCTATCGTGTTTCACAGCTATAGGCTGAATCATAGAAAGTGACACTACCGACAGGTTTGCGTGAATCACGTCCGAGCATTTGTATGGCAACAAGCCAAAGGAAGGCTGTCACACAGCCGAGAAAAAAAAATACTACAAAGGTAATGTGCCGACGGTGTTGGTATATGACGACTACATACACCCGTGGCAGTCTTTCATTATTAAAAAAAAATAAAAGAACTAGCACGAGCCAAAGTATATCCTTTACGTTAGGCATTAGTCGATAAGCTGTGTGCTCGCGCGTGTGTGTAAGGCTCTGGAGGGACTCACCAGTTAACGGGAATTATTGACCCGAGGACTGTCAAACTTGAGCGGCAGGAGGCAGCGACTCCGTCCCCTGGGCAGGCCGTCGTGCACAGTGCGGGTCAGGCGCCGTTCGCACACACGCCGGAAGACGCACGCGGGTACAGGATGCCGGTCGAGGAAATAAATATCGAAATAAGACCCGCGTGCACGAAGGGTGCTTGAGATAGGGCCGTTTCCTCTGTCATCCAGCCAACAGCTTCGACGGCGAGCGTTGCCTGAGAAACAAGGGTCTGGACGACGCCACGCCAATAAAGAAAGGCGAACGGCGCTTTCTTGCCGTCCGCGTGGACCTGCCAACGCGCCCGGCGCGAACTCCGCTACCTTGCGGCGTCACAGCCGCCGTGCGCGAGTCGAGCCGGTGACGCATCGGGCCGCTGCCAGAGAAGAGCGCCGCTATAGGCGCGTTCCAGCTCGACCCCCGTGCGACGCGAGCACCGATTATGACGCTCGCTGCCGTCAGAAAGCTTACCCATCCATCACACGCCACTTGCGGTCGAACGTATAACAATGATCCTCCTTACGCGAAGCTGTACGCGCTGCCCCCCGTCTGATCGACCCGGTACGCCGACAGAAAACGCTTTGCGGCAAAGCCAACTTTCTCGCAAATTTTCAGTATAGGTCCCAATCTGGCGAAGACGTCTTGGGAAACGTTGCGGTGAAATGGGCCGATAAGACGACTCGATCAATACGCCGAGCTTCATTTACTTGTCCTAGTTACGTAGTTTAGGGTGGAGTTGTGAACAATTCGGAGTTCCCGCCCGGGCTTCTGCGGGAGAAATGTCGTTACAGAAAACACCCGCAATGCAGTTTTCTTTTTTCAGAACGATACAGAAACAAATTATATCACAATTGGCCGCTAAGACGACTTTACCATTACGACGAGTTTCATTTACTTGTCATAATTACGTAGTTTATAGTGGACTTTTAAACAGTTTGGAATTCCCCTCTGCCAACACAAGGGCTTCTACGGGAGGAATATCGTTACAGAAAGCGCCGGTAATTCGTCTTTTATCGGAACAATCCCGAAACAAATTACATCACAATTGGCCGCTAAGACAACCGTTTTATTACAACGAGCTTTACTTGCTTGTCTTAGTTAAGCAGTTCAACGTGGAGTTGGAAACAATTGCCAAATCCCGCCTGCTGCCAATGTATGGGCTTCAACGGGAGGAGCATGGTTTCAGGAAACGTCCGTAGCTAATGTTGTATCATAACTATACCCAAACAAATTATGTGTCATCGAGCTGCTCAAACGACTACATAACGGTGGGAAGTTTTATCTTAGCAGGTATCACGGATGGCTGTCAGTCGTAGTTTTAATGAGGTCGCCACTTCTAATCTATTCTATATAAACATCATCATAAGGCACCCGTGAAAGAGACAGCCCCACGTATTGCTGCTAGGATAAAGCTGTAGACCTACTCAGTTTCATTAAACTAATTAACTCAGAAGTGTAATAAAGCGCAGATTACAAGCAATCGTGTTTCATTTCTTGCACCGGTTCTGACTGCCCTAGTCAATCGTGTTTGAGGTCGTGTACTGGTTAGGCTTCGCTGTCCAACCACGCTCACCTAAAAGTTACATAGACCTAACATCCTGAGCACAGGTATTCTCATTTCTAGCCTCCTTCAGAAAAAAAGCTGCTGTAGCCTGCACGATGCGAAGCAGCCGAATGCCTTGGGAACTATGTCACTAATGCAAGTCATTCTAACCATTAACTGAACAGAAAGTTACGATCGAGCTCCATATGTGGACGCCTCGTTCGGGGAAGTCAGGGCACATCACCAGCAGCGCATGTAGCGGCTCCATAATGTGCCCGTAGCGTCTGTCAGTTAAATGTATTCCGGAAGAGATCTACAATAAGCTGGCATTTGCATGCGCGCCACCTGCACAACACGCTCCGCGATAGAAGGACGCTGCCAAAAAAAAAAAAAAAAAAAATCCCGGGCCATCCCGACTAACGTGTAATCTGGGGAGGGGCGAAGCATGCAGCGTATAAGTGAATTCTTGGCGCCTTGGCGTTTTTGCCAACTGAGGTGAAACCGTTGGGGCGTAGGGGTATACAGCTTTGCTGCAAAAGTCTCGTGTCTTTGAAGCACGAAGCGTTCTTGCGCGAGGCGCAAACGAGTGTCCCGGTGTTTCGGTGTCCCGGAGTGTCCCGGTGTCCCGGTGTCCCGGCGCAAACCGTCACTACATGAGACGACGGTTTCGACGACGACATGAGACGCCGACAGCCCGACCCCTAAGGGGCTTCGCCCCTAAAACATTTCCCCCAGCATGCCACAAAGAGAAGCTCTCGTGTGACTAAGCAGCAGGCCTCATGCGCGTCGTTTTCGATTACGAGTTCAACAACGCAGTGCGAGTGGGCAGTCTTGTCTATAGGAAGAAACGATAGGTACGTACACAATAAACGTCCGTCTGTATTGCGGGCTGGCTTTGAGCAGATATTTTATTGCGGCTGTTCGCAGCTCGTAACGACGGCTTTTTTAACTTTCACTTTGTGGGATACACCCGCCACCAACGTTACTAGATAGGTTAGTAACGTTGCCCGCCACCGCGCGCCTATCCCGCCTATGCCCGCACAAATCGGTGGTGCCATCTCTCGGGGGACGCCGACGAACCAGCGCAGCGCCGGACCGGTTTCAGCGCACAAGCGTCTCTCCCGAAGCGCGCGCCGGCTCGGGATCGCGGGTCGCGGTTCTCCACGATTCCCACAACTTTTAATTCACCATTTGTGAACTGTGGAGAAGACAAAGGAAAATGAAATATCCTAGTTGGACAGCAATGGACAACTCTAGGGGAAAAACTCGAATATAAAGTGTCGTTAGAAATCTACCAGGGCAGATAAGTGCGATATCACGAAGAAAAACCACTACGATCACTTTAAGGTAGTAGCTGAATTTTTGAAGCTAGAGAAGGTTGTTTGAGAACAATTAGCTTTGTAAGAACATGTGACGAAAATGATGAGACATGTGTTGTCTGTACTGAAGAAAACAGAAACGATTCGACACATTAGTTGCACGGTGATAATATCCGTTTAAATCCATGCGAGGGAAATAAATGTCCGCCTTCCTGAAACCAACCGGGTTTACAGGTAATGCAGTGAAAGTAAACTGAAAACCTGGGGAGATGACCCAGAAATTAATAAATACTGGTGGAGTAATCGCAGAGAAGAGGGTGTAATGCTTCTAAAAAATCATTTTTAGTCTAGTTAATCCAGGCGCTAATCGCGCCGCTAAAACGAGGATAGTGAGAGACCGGGAGTTACTCGAGAGGCCGATGTTCGGAGCGACCTTTTATTGGGACGCTCGAGTGAAGAACCAGCGCACACAGAGGGAAATAGCTACCCCCCACCCCCTCTTTACTCGTATAGGTATTACGGCGCTGTGTTGTAGCCCGCGGGGACAGCTGCCAATAAGCTGCTATGTGTATTACCACCGTAATACAACAATTCAGGGGCATAATTTTTAGCCATGTGACTCAGCTGGTGTGGTTGTTTTCAAGAATGAATAGGTTTCATAGAATGGCTGATAACTGAATTGGAACTCATCCATGTGGCAAACGTATGTGACTCAAGAGTCGTTTCTTTCACCAATGAATAGGTTTTATAGAATTGTTGAGAACTGAATTGGAAGTATACGGATGTTTTCGTGCAGCCCTATTTTTCTGTGTGGCGAAATGCAGCTGACAGGCGATCTTCCATAGGCAAACTTGCCAATAATCTCTCGCTTATTTTCATGGCTTTAATAAACAGATCGGCTATTGAGCAAGGTTCACAGCTTATTTCGTTAGTATTTTATTATTTGCACATTTCGGCCTCCCCCTGGGATTCAAAATGGCCGTCGTCAGCATTGTCTAACCTGGCAAGGTGATTGCTAAGTGAAAAGCAGATGCGTATGTCTGTCGGATTCCCGCAGAGTATAAGTACGTACGCAGCGTTCGGCCATAAAACACCTGTAGTTTGTAGCAAGCCGTTAGTTAAAAACTCCAGCGGGTGATCATCTTGGTATTCAAGGCGCTCACAACACAAGGGCGAAAGAAGAAAGGGAGACGGCATGGCGCTCCTTTTCGCCTGTCGTCTCCCTTTCTTTCGTCGTCCCTGTGCTATGAGCGCTTTGAACACCGAGAGGAACATCTACCAACAAGCCCAATTGTCCGTGCTGCTCCAGCGTGTGAATTTCGCCTTGTGACACAGATTCAAGGAGAGCATTTCAAGTATGTGCTTTATTCGCCCGGTGCGCACTAATACTTCCACAAGTGTCTATACAGTTTTGTCTATACAGTAGAGGAAGCGCGCTTATCTCATACCTCTTAACGCCAGCTCCACTGTCAACATCAATGCCATCAGCTGAGGTCATCAGTTCCGTCCTCACCTCGTTCAGCAGGTCATAGTTTCTGACCTCACCTCAACCTCAGCTGATAGCGTGAGGTTGATGTTTATTTTAGGTTGACGTCGACTTGATGAGACCATCCTGACCCGCCGCCACGGTGGCCCAAGGCGTTGTGCTGTTGTGCCTAAGGACGCGAGTTCGATCCCGGCCGCGGTGGCTGCTTTTCTGATGGAGGCGTACAGCGACAACGCCCCTGGGTCGAGATTTCAGCGCACGTTAAAGATCCTCCGGTGGTCAAAATTAATCCGCAGCCATCCACTGTGTCGCGTTAAACCCCACAATCAATCAATCAATCAATCAATCAATCAATCAATCAATCAATCAATCAATCAATCAATCAATCAATCAATCAATCAATCAATCAATCAATCAATCAATCAATCAGGCTATCCACCTCCGCCAACTTGTAATTCTCATAGTACCCACGTGTGGTAGCCTCACTGCCGTGAAAAGCGCCAATTCACCCAAAAATGACCTTCTGAAGGTCATACAAAGTACATTCAGAAATGGGGAATAACTGTTCGAACGAGGGTTCCGTGGCAGTTAACAAACGTAAAGTGCGCTGATACACACGCACACACACACACACACACACATATATATATATATATATATATATATATATATATATATTTCCTCAAGTTGAAGAACGCAATGATTTCTAGATGTCACAAACTGTGCGTATATATCAATGGAGGGTGCCACACATTCTCAGCAGACTTGAACGATGCCACCGCCCTTCATAACATCACCAGGCCTGGTGCGGTCACAACATTGCTGGATACCACGGGAGGCTGTACCAGAGAGGTGCAACCATACCAGGTGAGGCTTCCTTGGACACAAACAGCATTTCCTCACCAGGCAAGGATTTGGCTTAGCAAATTTGCACAAACCTCCCAAATGAATTTACAACCACACCTTCAGTCCACAGAAGCTGTATTGCCCTACCCAAGGCGGCTGCAGGAAGGCAAGCAATTCTGCAAAAGGTGCTAAGAATCTCTGGGTATGGGCACTGGGAATTATTCAGTGGTACGTTCAATGCTCGAACTCTTTCGAGCAAAGTTAGTTTATCGGTTCTTTTACATGAGCTATCTGGTATTGGATGGGTCATAATATCAAATTAAGCAAAGAAACGGGCATTGGCGGTTCATGTCATGCAGATGGGGGAGAACAGGTGGGCCATCTGTTTAACGTATACTTGCTGCTAATAGAGCGTAAACGCGATATGGCCGGCCAAGGACTCGATGGAGGGATGAATAACGAAAATTTGGGGAAAAAGGCTGGACTCAGCTAGCACTCGATAGACGTCGCTAGAAAGCTGTGGGAAAGGCCTTCGTCCTGCAATGGACACAACCAGGCTGCTACTGCTGATATATAGTCATGTGATTCATAAGCTAATGATGTAAGCTGACTGGGTAATGAAAAGACAAAATGACTTGGTCTACTGCGCAGTGATCCGAAGGAAATGCAAATAAAACGGAACTGAAACGGAAACTGAATGTCGCTTTACCAACTCGCCCAACTCTCCATCCTACTGCACAATGCAAGTGCGAGCAAGCGCATTTTTTTTTAGTTACACAAGGATTATCTACCAGTAAGTGGACGCGATAACGTGTATTTCGATTTAGCAAGCACCATACCTGAGTTGAAGGAAACGGTAGCACCTTCAGCTTGGTTAATATATTTTCTCACGTGTACTTTACAACCACTTTTTAATGATTTACTACGGGACTTAGCAAACCGTGCCCATTGTTTCCTTAACAATGCTGCCCAAATGTCATCCAGAATCTCTATTTTTTAGAGGATGTTTTTAATATGGCAGGAAGAAAAGAAAATGACTTGTATCAACAGCGTAAGTAGCAGTAGTAGTAGTAATAGTAGTAGTAATAGTAGTAGTAGTAGTAGCAGTAGTAGTAGTAGTAATAGTAGTAGTAGTAGTAGTAGTAGTAGTAGTAGTAGTAGTAGTAGTCGTAGTAGTAGTAGTAGTAGTAGTAGTAGTAGTAGTAGTAGTAGTAGTAGTAGCAGTAGTAGTAGTAGTAGTAGTAGTAGTAGTAGTAGTAGTAGTAGTAGTAGGAGCAGTAGGACCAGCAACAGCAGCAGTAGCAGTAGGGTTTCTGATGATAAAGAAACGCGTTGCTGCTACTGCTATGTTTTTCTGGTTATGGTACCCGCATAATTTTTTTGCATTTTTACATTTTTTCTCGTAGTTTCTTACCATCGGAATCGGTATCTCACCATTGGAAGTCCCCGCCTAGGGCATCAGCCTTGGGACCCACTGCTGTATTCATGCTCCAATGGAAACATGTTACTACAATGCAATTGAACTGAACTAAAGTCAATGAGTTCCCACTACGAAGAAAGTGAGAGAACGAGTCCCTTGAGACTGAATGGCAGCTGCCGTTTCCTCTCACCTAAGAGAGAGAGAGAGAGAGAAGCTGAAGGAGGAGGCGCTGTCTTGTACGCGTATTCCAATTTCCGAGTAGACATAGCTGATGCCTATATCAATATCCACTCTCACAGAGACGTACCGAACACGCGATGAAGCGGGCCCGAGACTCACGTTTATCGCGCACCCATTCGGACGATCCCGAAGACATGGCGGAAGACGGCCGTGAAGCAGACGACCCAGCGGCAGCGTCGCGTGCCAGCGTCTTGGCGTTGTGAGCTCTCGTGGCCGGCCCCGCCCTCGAGTATGTATGCAGCCCACGCAAGCGTTCGCCGAGTTGTCCGCCGAGTGACTGTACCGCGGCTTCGTCACCTAAAATGCGGTGATTGTGCGCGGTCGAGGTCTCTGAATGGAGAACCGCGGCCCCCTATCAGCGCGTCACGATAAACGGGCCAATGATGTCACGCTTCCCGTGGAATCATTATCAAACTACATGATGTCAGCGAGGAGAGCGAGTGTTGCGTGCGGCGTAGCGCATCGCAAAGGTAACTGCTCTGGCGGGTTATTAGTGGCGAGCTCTCCAAAGACTTGTTAACATACAGCGTGCACACGCCATCTGGTATTTTCGATGTGTGTCCGGCCGTGGTTGGATATTGCGTTGCGTTACTGAGCCGCGGCGGAAGCTTTTCATACGAAGACGGAAAACTTAAAAAAAAAAAAAAAAAACACGTGTTCGACATTAAGGCACAAGTGAAAGATTGTCAGGCGGTTCAAACTACTTCGTAGCCCTGTACTATGCGGCGCGTTTCAAATCCGAGGTGTAACTTTGGTGTCCAGAGCTTAAAAGGTTTCCAGAGCTGGTTTTTAAGTTGAAACATTGTTTGAAAACAAAGTAAGCAGCAGCCCAAGCAAAACCTTGGGCTGAAGAAGAGAGCAACAACCCGGTGTAATCTATACGGGGTATACCATGTTTCTCAGACCAAAGAATAAAAGTAGGAATGCTGAACTCTCCAGCGATAAGGAAAGTAATAATCATTTTGGTTAGCTTGAAGTGTCTCCTATTTTTACATCCTGGTTGGCTAATAAAATAATCATTATAAAGATAACTTTTTAATGACACGACTCAGCCGAACATTTTTATCGCAGCGTTGTATAGAACGTCAAAAGAAACAACCGCACCGCATCAATTTAGAGACAGTACTATTGGTGCAAAAGATTTTTGCCTCTTTTAAAAGGATCATGAAGACAATGTAGGTTTGGGTCATTCGAAACATTGCCACATCAGGATAACAAACATGTCAATTTCACGATAAACTTGAAACAATTTGGCTATAGATCATCTGCCATAAACAAATGAAATATTGGGGAATCGCCCACCACGTTCTCGATCTGCCCGCTGGGGCGTCAGCAAAACTACTTTGTGTGACTGGCGGCGGCCGACAGAAGCTATCGCCACCAATCATGGGGTTGCGATTAGATCGGTGCCATTGGTTGTTTGACGTGACTCTCGAATGATAGCGTGATGAATACTGTGTTTTTGGTGCCTCATAAAGGACGCCGCCGCTGGCGTAGTGTAGCAGTAAATTCGAAAGTTTGCCACTTTTTTTGGACCTTTTGTGTGGGTGTGTCGGGGCCGGAATAAAGTCGACCAAGTTATCAAATGGTGCGGCTTTAAAATGAAGCTAATATTAATGAGATCTTCGTGGTCTCTCTATATAAAGAAAACGAGCCTAGTTAAAGTAAACTGCTTGTAAAGGGTACACCGTTCAAGACTGCTCGGTACGATATCGCATTGAACATGGCAGTGCTTGCTACGTCGCGCGCGCGCATCCGCTGCTACCAGCGGTCACGTCCGGTCGCCATTTCCCGGGGCGCCTATTCATGCTCTGGCGCCACAAATGATCCCCCCCCCCCCCCCCCTAGCGAGCAATTCTCGCAGCACCTTCCCTCAACGACACATTTTGGACGCCTGGTAGACAGCTCCGCTAAGAAACGCTTCCAACTAGATTAATGCGTTAACAGGTCCATCATATTAGTTTAACCAATTAATAAATAATTGGAGTGCACAAATAGTGTTCGATGGTTCATGCTACCCCGAATGACTGCTGATGCCTTAGTGTTGCAAAATTCAACAGTTATCATTCTAACGCTCGGTTCAGTTTACGTGAAACACGCTGTATAGGATGTCTTGAGATCGTCGTCTTGCTACCAATCTATTTCAACCTTCATCTTCACTCGCACATTGCGGCTACTCAAGTAGACTACATTTACTGTCTTATACCCGTGCTACACGAGCGTTTTCAAGGCCTTTGAGTCGAATGTCATTTGACTCAAATGACGCCTTTGAGCTGCTACACGACGTTTTTCAAACGCCTTTGGTTGAAATGCCATTTTAGTCAAAGGAGCACCACCAACCACCTTCGAGGTTCTCAAAGGCCTTTGAAACGCGAACTGCCGTACTCTCGGGAGCAGTTTCTGCATGCTGTAATTACGAAAACAATTATTTGCGAGTGAAAATTGGGGTTTAAAGCGCACAATCTTCATAATTTCCCACTTACTTTTGTTTCCTATATATACGATCACACGGTAACTTGGTTCTCTCAACACCGGCGCTGCGAAAAAAAGAAAAAAAAAAAGACTGGCTGTCAGCACATGCTTTGTGCGCGCTAGTAGATTATTATCAATTTGATCGCTAATTACTTTTTTTGCTCATTTTAACTGTGAAATTAAATTTTGTCAATAACGAAATAGGGCAGCAGTGGCGGCACCAAAACATGGCCGGCGAATGCGGTGACTTTCAACTGCCCTCGAGAATCGCCGTATAGATCGGCGAAACTCCTTCCAGTTCGAATGGCATTTGAAATTTCGACTGAAATGACCTTTCAAACGCTCGTGTAGCACAGGTATTACTTCTGCTCACCACGTGTCAGCTCATTTCAATGCAAAATCAAGGGCATCGACCTGGAAGGAACGGCCACAGAGCACGTTCGACTGCACTGTATTTAAGAGCTCATTTTTCGGTCCGTCTTAGTCTTATCTTGGCTTGCGATCAATAGCGCCGGCTAAAAGCTTCCGGAGATGGCTCCGCTCGTATTTAGTATGCATGCTCCACCTGTAGCCTCTACGCAGTAAAGTAAAAATAAAAATTACGAGTGCACCTCAGCAGTCGTCGCACTTTAAGACAATCCCTTGGTTCAGCTTCACTGCAGTGCACTCGAGGGAATTATGGCGAATCATAGCAGTGTGCGTACCATTTACTCAAAAATGGGATCGGACAGTTTCATTGCGCAATGCACGGCCACGCTATACCACTGCGTGATGCCACAGCGCATATCGGCATCGTCATTTGCCGAAATTCCGTTGTTGGCAGCATGAATTGTTCAACTTGTGCGTTGCGGTAAAGCTGACCCGCGGGATTGCCTCAGAGTTGTCCGTGGGGCTAAAAATAAATATGAATATAAATCTCAAGTAATGCGGAATGAACATGCCAAAAACGCACTGTTCGGCAAATGTAACGAAACGTTAGAACAAGTAGAACACTGCAACTACATCGGTCCGGTCGTCTGTGCTGGTCCCAACCACTAGAAAGAAATTCGGCGCAGAATTTGTATGGGCTGGGGTACAGTCGGCAAACACTGCCAAATAATGAAAAGTAAGCTACCGCTATCACTGAAAGGGAGAATATACAACCAATGCGTCCTGCTGGTGATGACATATGTAGCGGAAACTTGGCGCCTTACTAAACAACTTGAAAGCAAACTTATGTCGGCTCAACGGGCCATGGAACGAATAATGGTTGGAGTAACACTTAAAGACACGAAACGAGCTTCCTGGATAAGAGAACAAACTCGAGTAGATGTCATAGTTCAAATAAAGAAAAAGAAATGTACTTGGGTTAGCCACGTAATTAGGCGAAATGACAATCGGTGGACTACCAGGGTGACAGAGTGGACACCGAGAGAGGGGTGTAGAAAAAGAGAAAGGCCAATTACTCGATGGAGGGAGGGCCGTATTCTGAGTCCCTCATCCACTCCATTTGCTCCCTCCTCTCGGCTGAGCGGAGAATTCCGCGATTCTTGTGCATGGGGAAATCGATTTCAAGGATCTCCTCCACTGGAGGCTCGAGTGAAGGAAGAACTAAGAATACCAGGGTAAGAATGGGCTCGATGGGCGCGGGACAGGAGCGGTTGGGGGTTGATGGGAGAGGCCTTCATCCTGCAGTGGGCCTGAGTAGGCTGTTGTTGTTGTTGATGTCGGCCGGCCGAAATGTCACCCAGACACCGACGCCCTGACGATTTCTCGACGACGCAGACGGTTGGCCAACGGTCAGCGTCGACGCGGTGTGACATGGCGGCCGACAGCTCGCCGACGCGGTGCTGGTCGACCAAATCAGCCAATGCATGGTTGGGCTAGTGTGAGTGCGCTTATCGGAAACCTCGTTCCTCGGGCGACTGGGGCTCCGTCCTGGTAGCCACGGTCGGCTGTGCGATCCCGTAACCACGGATTGTAAGAAGACATCAGTATGTTCAACTGCCGAACGAGTCCTTTCATTATTATCATCCGCTTCCCTTTGCATCGTTTCATTTGAGTGTAAAGAAAAGATTAGGAGAGGCCCTGACGTCACCTCTACTGAAGCCGGAAACGCCATGTTTGGAAGTTGCCATTTTTTGCTTGTATTTTGCGCGCACGCATTACCACGTCCTCCTTCGCTCGCTCCCCTACCATACCCCTGTCGTCTGCTTCACCTCCGCCTGCCGACCATTGGCTGCCGACTGGGCCGCGCAGTGACGTAGGGCCCCAGTGTGCCGGCCTTCGGCGCCGTTGCTATTGGCGGTGAGATGTTTGAGTGGCGCCCTCTGGCTCTGACGTCAGCTTAGGGACTCGGTCCGCTGTCGTCTGCTACACTCCGCTTGTGAGGGGCAGCAATGCCTGTGCTGAAATCGCCCGCTTTGTAGCTTTTGGTGCATTAAAAAGCGTATTTCTAGTAATTCAGTTGTTTTGCTAGCTTCTGCCAGCTCTGAATAATTTCAAGCTGTACCCCGCACAACTTTTCCACACGGAAAAAGACAGAACAACTTTCTTCAGAGCATCAGTCAGAAGATCGTGTGTAACTCGTCCTTTCTATCTTATTTGCGAGGTGTAGGGCTCACGCCTCCTCGATAAGTGTTCAAAATGCGTTGGCTTCGCTAAAGTATTTTTTGAGATTCTCTCATGAAGACTCAAGAGTATAATGCTATCAAGCAGCAAGCCCCAACACGCGCATCGCACAGCAGGAAATAAAACGATTGATTGATTGTAGGGTTTAACGCGCCGACGCAACGCAGGCGATGAGGCGCGCCGTAGTGGAGGGCTCCGGATTAATTTTGACCACCTGGGGATCTTTAACGTGCGCCGAAATCTCGTACACACGGGCGTTTTTGCTTTTCGCCTCCATCAGAAAAGCGGCCGCCGCGGCCGGGAATCGAACCCGCGACCTTGTGCTCAGCAGCGCAACGCCTTAGCCACTGAGCCACCGCGGCGGGTAGGAAATAAAACGGCTCTCCTCTATTTTTTTTTCGCTGTTGTTGACTTGTATCAGATGGATGTTTTTCTGTTCCCAACACATTATTTTCTTCATCGTGACAAACGCGTTATTGGGAGGTTTGGGGATATTCGGGGGGGTTCACAGAGTTCGTGTGATATTTTCTTCAGGCTGTATGGCATACATTACTTCTTCAAAAATTGGCTTATGTTATGGCTGCGTGAAAGAATGTGCATATCTAAAGCGTGCGTTGTTTATTTACATGCAAACGTGAGAAGGTTTGTGCTACGCCATAGCGATCGCGCCTCAGACAACGTTGTCCAGAGTACTCGAAGGCGGCGTTCGGGCTCCCAATTTCTATCGTAACCATCATTATCATGACGAACTGACTCACAACTAGAACAGTTATGGCATGATTGCGGTGTTGGAGGGTTGATATACTCGCTAACCAATACAATGAATAGTATACGTGCTGGTTTCCAGTATAACAAGAACGGATGAATATTTCCAAGCAGCTCTTTGTTGTTTTCCAACTTTTCCAGGCGTAAACAACAAACCCTGGAATACTCAGGATGTCGTTCTATGAATTGAAGAAAATTACTCTCTTGATATGTACTGAGGATGCGGCCCACTAATCAGCTCGATTTTACTGTTGAATAAAGTTTTCTCCTCCTCCAGCTCCTCCCCCTCTCGAGTGCAGTTTTCCTCTAACGCATATCTGAATATTGGGAAGATATGGCTGTGGGAAATGTACGGAAATATCCCTCCAGGTCTGAAGAAACATTGTGTAACTGTATTTTTACCGTAGGCGTGACTCGTTTGGCTCAATAAACCTCCACACTAGTTAGAAGCCTGATATAAAAAAAAGCACGCGCTTATTCACGAAGTGGATTATTTGGAACTCAACCTACCGTTTTTGCGGCCCATAATGCATGTCGGCATACTTTCATGCAGTGACAACATAAAGTGATGTGATACAATACTTTCGAGCTTCCGGCAAGGTTGCGAAAACTATTATACTTTACGTACGATTAAATTCCTTCTGTCAAAGCCGAGAGCCCCGAAGGGCTGGAATTTGTTCTGGTCTTGCATTTTAACTGTTGTCGGTTATTAGCAGCTGGCTGTCCCCTTTGTTCCAAAGATTGCTGAATACAGAGGCTGACGCCACCGGACCACTCCGAAGCTTCTCTTTTCTCCGTGCGTCGTTTTCTTTTTTTCGGTTGCAATGACTCGGCGCATATACGCATTGACATCGCCAAACGATGAGGACATTTAGCGGGAACTGAATTGCAATGGGGAAGGAGAAAATACAGTTCCCACCAAATTTCATCTTCGTTTGACATTTTCCACACCCGCCTTCTACAACATGGCGGACTTGGCTGGCCTCGGACCAGCTGACGGACCAGACGGGGTAGGTCACGGGGGTAGGTCAACCTGGTCCGGGACATTCTCATGCTTAATGTTGCGTTTTAACCAGGTTTTTAAAGTGAATCTTCAGTGTCCACACCAATACCGTTGTACGCCAATACGCCCTTCAGGAATGCTAACTTCCTCTTTCGATGATGATGAATGATCGTTGGCAAAGTGAAAGAAAAAACGCCTCCAGTGGTCGAAATCGAACCTGCAGGGTCCCTCGCGTTATGAAACCGGCGTCTATCCGATTGCTCCATTTCGACATAGTCGAAGCGAACGCCAAGCAGCGGGTACCGATTCGCGCCGTTCCACCCAAACCCAAACGTTAGGCTTGTGGAGTGCACACCCGACAGTAGCTGTGGGTATTGTAGAAAATTTATGGTGTTGGGACTGGGCATCCCACCGCAGTCACCAATGTTGTGAGTCGCATCCCAGCTTGTCGCCGATGTTGGGAATCAGCCATCCTGACGCCGTCACCAGTGTTGCGACTGGCCGCCCGAGCGCAGTCACCGGTGTAGCAGCGTTGCCTTGCTCCGTCCGCTATCGACGCGGCGCCGAGCGGAGCGATGAAGTTCTCGAGCCGACGAAAAGTTGAAGCAACAATTATATACAGTATGTACAAGGGCAATAAAAGCGTTACATGGCTCGCACAGAGGCGACAGCATCTCTCCACTCAGTGCCTCCGAAAAGTGCGCCGACGAATGCCGCGAAGAATGCCCGGACGGGTTTTTATACCCCCGGAAGTCCGTTGTGGCCCCGAGAAATTTGAATCGCTCCAATCACGATTCTCGCTGGCCGAAGTTTGAAATCCGACTAATGGAAGCGAAGCGGTTGCGTCAGCCGAGCCGCCACGATGGGGACAGGGAAGGCGACGCCCACGCCGTCTCCGCGACACCGCCTCCTGGCAAGTAGCAGCCTGCCGGTCACCGGTCGTTCACCCGATGCATGATTCGGCCGAGCCGCCGCGACGCAGAAGGATGAGGCGACTCTGCGGCGCTGCAAGTCTGGGCCTGCCGGCCGCGGTCGGTTTGGACGAGGAGTGAATCGGCCCCGCTGTCGGCGCGTCGCCTCGTGCAACGAATTTGTGCCGGGCGCTCTGGCACAACAATGCGTACCTCCAGAGTAACACGTTGTTGAATTGGTCAACCAAAGAAGCTATCACGAGAAAGCTTCGCGTTCAATCACTGTCTGCGTTAGACGGAGAGGTGCATGGTTTTTTTCCTCCTCCTCCTCCTTTATCGGGAACGTACTAGACTACTCGCGTAATTGCTACTGCTGTAATTAGCATGCTCCTCAGTGTATGACATATTTCTAAGGCCACGACGCATTCACATAGGTGCACTGTTAGTCAGCTAGAGTCAGCGACCTGCGGTCATGTTGGGGATGCGTGACCGTCTGGCATTCCGGAGGCCGCTGGTCGTACCCACGGTGTAAGAATAGTTATTCTTACACCGTGGTCGCTCTTAAAGGGAGGCTAGGAGGATGGGTACTCTGGCGCAACTTGAGAGGGAGCAGAGTCCCCCCAACATGTGTCTGTACGGTGGTGAAACAGCGCGGGTGGGACGCTTGTCTCTCAATATATACGCATCTCTGCCTGAAACATGTACCCTTTTAGTTCGATGAACCCTGTACAAGTATTGTTACAAGGCAAGGTGAACGACGTGCAGTTGCTTGTTATGATTCCGCCTTCTTCAGTCACGGAAGATTTATGGTCATGGTTGATTGAATACCGCCCGCCTACAATGCTCGGTGGAAGGCGTGCGCTGCTGAGCAGGCCGTCGTGGGTTGTATTCTCAGGCGCGCCCGTAATTTTTCTGGTGGTGACGTAAAACTGAGACGGCTATCTATACGAAGTTTCCGTGCTCGATGATGACCCCCAAGCAGTGGCGTAGCCAAAAGGGGGTGGAGGGGGGGTGTCTTTCTTTGCGGCTGATTTTTGTTAGCACAACTTTTTTTTAAATTGTTTTCGGGGGTTTTAATTGGCGGTTTCTGCCGCCAACAAACTTGTACCTATTGCCGGCACGGGCACAGTGCATGCATACGCGCGCTGGTGTCATATTTAGCACTGCACAAGAATTTTCTGCTCATCTCGAAAACCGCTGGTTGCAGCTACTCTAGCGCCATTTGAGTCAGGAGATAATAACGTATATCCCAACTTTCGCGTCGTCATTCAGATGATGCTAACCGTAGAGTTTCCATCGCTGGCAGGGGGAAGCCTTTTAGCAAGCTGAAACTGATACTTCCCGATTGGCGGGACTTTACGGGCCTGGACGGACCGGACAGTGAAGTTTGTGCGCGACTGCAGCGCCATCTCTCGCCGCCGCTTAGCAACTCTGGGTCGGGGGATGTCGCGATCGGCCATTCAGCGCACCTAAAAATACACGCGCTGCGTGCGGTTCGACGTTGTGTGGCGGAAGATTTTTAAGAAGCATAGTTATAAATGCAAGTTACAGGGTCCGAAAGGATCAAAATGCTGCAGGAAAGAATTAGTGGCCATGCCGCTACTGCTGCGTGAAGGACTGCTACAATCGCGAAAGGCAGCCTGCCATCGTTCTGTACAGGTTTCTCGGGCAGCCGTGGAGAATAAGCGTCGCAAGAAATGGATTTTAGCAGTAAGAAAGCCATGACATTTTTTGTCAGTGGAAGGAGTAAAATTATGAGTACGATGACTGTTTATGCGCAGCGCAGACACGAAGGGCCGTAAAACTAAAACGTTTGCTTTCAGTGTTCCATACACATCGCGCGCTGCGATGAATCGCATGCCATCGTAGTATTTGCATAACACAAGGTATTGCGGCTTCTGCCACTATTGTTTTATCAGTAGTAACCTTTTTTTAGCGACATTCACGACATCGAATGCATGCCAAAAGGCGGCACAAGAATATGTTCACAGCACTTCGCGGGTGATGCCAAAAGCAATGTCAAGACGGTCAATACGCATCCCGCTTACTGCCCTACTTTGTTCCCCGAAGTGTACAGAGTTCGGCCACGGTTTCCAAGCGAGAGCGTGGCAAGCTATCAAAGGCAAGATTGCATTCACTCGCGCTGACTTCTTTAATGCGTTTTGCGTACTCTGAAAGTTGAGATTACAATTGTTTAAGCAGAGGATGGGGAGGAGGAGGAAATACTTTTTTGGAGCATTCTGAACGGCCTGAAAACTGTATCACAATTAGCCGCTAAGACGACTCTAACATTACTCACAAGATAGAAGCCGAAACTAAACGGAATCTTCGTAAAGACAACCGCAGCTCCGCAGCAGATTTCCAACTGTTACTTTGTCATTAGCTAATAACGTTTTGAATCGCGTTAATTAATGACAACACCAACCGAGCTGAAGAAGGGCAACCGAAAAAGTAACAAGTGTGGTTGCGCGAACAGAGGAAACAGCACAAACACGCCGTTGTATACGCTGGGGTCACATTATTAGGCTGTAAAACAATAAAAAATTGATACTGACCTGAATCGGTGCTGTAAATAAGCTTCCCTTGCTGAGAATGGGACTTCGCAACGATGTCTGTCCCATCAATTTCTTTCACGGCGCACACGCGCGCAGGAACGTACAATCTCTAACTTCTCGCGCACGCGAGGCCGACAGTAGTAGTTCAGCCCCGTAATTGTCCGGAAATCGCACAGAAGCACTTGATACATGGGGGAACTATTTGCCAGAACAGTTTTCAAGCACAATACACCTTTCAAAAGCAATCACAGAATCGCAAAAACAAACAACCGAGAGGTGCCGAATATATGAACGCGAGCCTGCCGTCTGGCTCTCACCGACCCAAAGTTAGCTCAAGCTTCCGCGGGGCTGCGCTGGGTGTACTTTATTCGTCGCGCCCTCTGAGCAGTGACCGGTCCCTATAGAAAGAGAAGAAGAAAAAAAACGAACTTCGTTGACATTGTGGAGCAGTTCGCTTCGTCGAAATCAAAAGGGCGGTTGTGGTTTTGATGGAGCGTCGTATTGTATTTATCCTTGTTTTTATATTTGTGTTGTAAACAATCAAACTGTTTCGCCGAGTGTTCCCAGCATATACACTCCTTTTTTTAATTGACATAATGCTGGTGATGAGAGTGAGTGGTTGGTGTGTCACGGGATGCGGTGGCATGTGACGAGGAGGCAACAGGGCTTGCCAGAACAGGGTTTTTGAGATCATTACATAGATAAAATAATTCCGTATAGGCCATGCAGAGTCGCGGTATGTTCGAAATCATTTTTACCGACCTATCTTGCGGCCACGCAGCGAAAAACGATAGGCAGTGTTTACGCGCTGTTGCGAAGTTGCTATCGCACCGCTGGCAACCCGTTGTTGCATTCGGGAAGGCGTCCCCGAACCGAGTTCCATCCAAGAACCTCCTTGGTTCCATCGCCTCCGTCGTGCATGCGGTAGCGTGGTGAAGCGAGCGGCCAGCAAATGTTGTTGCCTTGAAGATGACGACAAGAAGCCGAAGGCAAACTTAAAGGGACACTGAAGTGATATGTAAACATTGCGGGATTACTAGCGCAAATTGTAGTCCGGAGTCCCCAGGCCATGTTTCGACCACTCTAGGCGCGTTTACGCGATTTTATTTAGTAGAAAAACTAATTCGAAAGTGCTGTCCTCCTCTCTTTACGCTCGCCCATTTTCTGTGGCGGATTCGTGTGACGTCAGGAGGGGATGAGCTGGCAATTGGCTGCGGTACTGCACGGCTCCCCGGCCTTCAGACAGAGTCAGTCGGCCCAGCGTTTCGTCCGCCGGCCGCCGGCGGGCCGTCGCAATCAAGGAGGTTAAAAAAAATTGCTTGGTCGCAATTCGTTCGCTTAGTTGAAACGAAGCCAGGACACGTTTGTGAATGGAAGAATGTGCCTTTCTTTACTTGGTTTGTTTGTACTCTGTATCTAGCTCCAAGTCAAGGTCGCTTCACGCAAGCGCTGCACAAGCGCACATGCGACGCTTCGCTGACTGGTACGCCAGTAGGAAAATATAAGGCCTCTTGAAGGCGGGAGAAGAGTCAGCGAAGTCAATATAGGTACTAAGGAAATAAAATCAACTGATATTTTTACCGTACAGCGTAAAACTAGGGCGCGGGAAGCACTTTTTTGCGCTGGGCGAACAAGCACAGCGGTCAGCAGCACGACTACGCATCTGCGAACGCTTTTCCGTCTACGAAATGCAATTGCTAGACGTGAGCTACTGTGGAAACTCGGGCGACGCTTACTGCACGAGCGGAGTACAACAAATAGTCACCTAAGCTGCTTGAAATGCCAAAACTAAATAAAAGTGTAAACCGGTTGTACAATATATACCCTATATATTCCGCTCCGTGGCTCAGTGGTCTGGGGCGCTAGGTGTGTCACCGCAAGTGTTTTGCAAATCACGAGTTCGAATCCCCGCGGGTACGTGCTTTTTTTTTTTTTGTAAGTTAACTTTTTTGTTTTCCGCCGACGTTTTCTATATTGAGTTCACCTCTTTTTGGGCCGCAACGTTCATGGCTACACGAACTAGTTCACAAAACGCGCGCAGGCTGGCACTGGCGCGCTAGCGAGTTCTCGTTGGCGTGCTGTTGCCATAAGCACCGACTGCTTGCGGGCAGTGGGCACAGGCCAGAATCAACAGACCCTTGGCCTGGTGCGAACACGCTTTTTACGATACAGGCATGAGGGAGGCAAGCTCCAAATATGGGGGAAAAGCGCATGACATTTGGGCGTCTGCGGGTACGCGGAGGGCGTTCATGCACTGCGTAGGTCTCGGCTAGTGAATGCTACGACTACAAGCCGTCCTGGGAGGCTTATCTTGTGCATTTTACAGCCGACAACATGGCAGAAGCGCGGTACGATGATTACTGAGATATTGAGAATGCCCATCCAACAACGCCATTGGTTATGTTTTACAGAACCGAAACCGAAACCGAAACTTGTTTGATTGCTAACCTTGGGCATCGTCCAATCACGGCGCCCCTCCTCCTAACGTCACAGCCTTAAGGCGCAACCACATGCGACGTTTTGGTCGCGTTTGGAGACCGTCCGCGGCGACGCGCGTTCAGCGCGCGCCACCAAATACACAGCAGCGCGCTCGGAGCGCCGGTGTCTGCGCATCCCAGATTTTCGGTCCGTTTTCGGCGTCTGCGCCGGATGTTGCTGTCCTCAATTTCCGGTCCCCCTCCGCACGCAACATGGCGGCTCTTTATTTGGCGGCTCTTTAGCACTTTATTTAATAGAACATCAATTTAACGTGTTTTGTTTGTTGAAGTTTTGATTATTCTTCAGTTTATTAAGAATGACTTAAACAGAACGATGCTGCCTTTACCAAAGTAAGTCTGGCAACTTGGATCGGAGAAGCGCTCTTCGCACGTCTCATGTGGTTGCTCGCCCTCTCCAACGCCCGTTCCGCGTCGGCGCCAGGCGCCGCAGACGGTTGCAAGACGCGGCCAAAACGTTGCATGTGGTTGCGCCTTTAGTTGGTGCGGCCGCCGCAAACCGCGCATGGTAGTTTTTCTTCTTTCGCGCTTTGTAAAATAATTACCGATTTGTCAACCGGATAAACGATGAAAAGTGTGCTAATTTGAGCCAGTCTACGCAGTGCAAGCAAAAACGGGAGCTTGACAAATTCACTTCAGTGTCCCTTTAACTGGTTTACTGCATGGCGAGACATGAACCGAAGCAAGACAATAACAATACCCTTCCGGGCGAGGTTACAGTACAGGACTCGAGCAGAGTGACAGCATTGATTCGCTGCTCCAACAGCAATGGAATTCTGCGCTTGGGGCCCTGTTGGGAATGACCGTACCAGCGCTGGTACCAAGGTTGTGACTCGCATCCCAGCTTGTCACCGATGTTGGGAATCAGCCGCCCCGACGCTGTCTCCGCTGTTGGGACTGGGCCCGCTCACCGCAGCCACCACTGTTGCGACTGCAGCCATCCGAGCGCAGTCACGACTCACCGGTGTAGCGACGTTGCCTTGCTCCGTCCGCTATCGACGCGGCGTAGAGCAGAGCGATGAAGTTCTCGAGCCGACGAAAAGTTGAAGTAAATGTTACTTCAACTTTTCGTCGGCTCGAGAACTTCAATCGATTCAGAAGGGGTGCACGGCAACGTTGCACAGAAAGTTCTGTGGTGCCGGTGCAGTGCAGCAGCGTGGTTCCGCGGTGCCGTGCATCACGGCTGCACCGTCAGCAGCGCCCCTGCGTGTTTACAATCGAACGAGGTGCAGGCATAGTCGTCTGCTAATCATCCTCGCCTGTCGTCCTCTACAACTGTATGTTTACGGCCATCTGGGTTGCGTCGTACGCATCAGCGGTGACGCTAAGTTCGTTCCGCGTATCTTCGAGCTCGACGGACATTTTCACGCGGTCGCCGCAACTGCCGGTAGCCGCCTGCCAACCCGCAACGCCCCAACGCTCACGGCACCGAATCGCTGCACCTCCTCCGTAGCAGGTGCAGCGGTTCTCTGCACCGCGGCGGCACCGCTGCTGCACCATGGGCAATCGAGCGACGCGGTGCCCGGCACCATTCCTGCAGCGGCGAATCGAGCGCTTTGGTGCAGCGCACCGTGCAACGTTTCAGGCGTTGCAGGGAATCGCGTCTGAATAAATATGGAACTATTTATATACAGTATGTACAAGGGTAAGCAAACGTTACATAGCTCGCACAAAGGCGGCAGCACCGCTTCACTCGGTACCTCCGAAAAGTGCCGCCGAAGAATGCCGCCGGAGAGAATGCCGACGATAAGTGCCTCCGGGCGGGTTTTTATACCCCCGGAAGCCCCGAGAAGTTTGAATCGGTCCAATCAGGACTCTCGGTGGCTGAAGTTTAAAATCCGACGAATGGTAGCGAAGCGGTTTAGTCAGCCGAGCCGCCACGATAGGGAAATGAAGGGCGACGCCCACGCCGTCTCCGCGAGCTCACCTCCAGGCGAGTAGCGACATGTCCATTGCCGGACGTTCACCCGATGCAGGATTCGGCCGAGCCGCCGCTGCGCAAAATGAGAGGCGACTCTGCGGCGGGGCAAGTCTGGGCAAGTCGGCCGTGGGCGGTTTGGTCTGGTTTGGACGAGGCGTGAATCGGACCCGCTGTTGGCGCGTCACCCCGTGCAACGAATTTGAGCCGGCCGCTCTGGCACTACAGCCCCCCGTATTTATACCCAAAGTGCTAACTAGAGTGAACTAGAAGGAGTTGAGTGGGACGAGCAGCCGGCTCCGCGCCTGCTTCGCGGTGAAGCGCAGTTTGTGGAAAGTTGGCGTGGCGGCGCTGCGGTCGCAGTGGATTGGGTTGTGCCTGTCTGAACTGCGAGCGGTGGCATAGGATATCGTAGTGCGCCGAGCTTGGCGTGTGTTGTAAAGGCAGTAAAGGTCTACTCAGTCGCTTGTCTAAAACCTGTGCGGGTCCGCTGCTTCTGTTTGTGATGTGATGAGGTTTGGATAACCAGTTTCGACACCTTCGTAATGCCTAAAGCAAGGCATCGGCACTGTTACGCTCCGGGATGCCGCACCGGCTACGCAGGCGTCAAAACGGAGAGAAAGCTGTCGCTCTTCAGCGTCCCGAAGGATGAAAACAGGAGAAAAATATGGGAAAGAAACCTTCATCGTGGTGATAAACCGCTTCAAGAGAACTGTGCGGTATGTGAGCTTCACTTTGAGGAACGCTTCATCCAGCGTGACTATGTGCACGTTGTCGGCGGCCAAGAAGTTAGAATCGCCCGCGGTGTGCCCTCGCTGACGCCAGATGCAGTTCCCACAGTCTTGCCTAACGCTCCGAAATATCTGAGCTCGAAAGCTCCGCCCAAACGCGCTCCTCGAAAACGGGAAGCGCCTGCCGTGCCCGAAACACACAACGGGAAGAAAGCCTGCAATGACGCGCCCACTACTGTTGACGAGTGCCTCGAAAGTGAAGACTGTGTACCGGTGGGACTCGACAACTTGCGAGAACTGAAGACGCCGACTAAATATTGGTCGGTGCACCAGTTTCCTGGCTTTGACGGCGTTGTGTACGCACTCTCGAACTTGGAAACGTGCTCCGGAACAGTTACGTCAGAAAGAGCAGTTCTCTTTTATTTCAGCCCGGCCAAGCAGGCCAGTTTCAAAACATTCCTCAATGGAAAACTCGTCGCCGAAGGAATTTTGAGAACTGTGCTGCAGGCAGAGCAAGCCCTTCTTCACGCATCTGAACTGCTGAAGTGTCCATGGGTGCGCTCTCCACTTCTGCTGTAACCGAAGGGGACCTAACGACGAAGCTTCTGAGTCAGACAAATGTCATTCGTGGCTCTTTCTACAACAAGAAGTGCACAGCTAGCGAAGGTAAATATGGCATTAAGGTCGCATGCAGATTCTATGATTGCATAGAATGTGTACTGCATTCTTCCCAAGAAGTGACTGCTTTGTGCGGTAATTACCGAAAGGTGCAAACCGAATTTCAGCGTAAACATTTAAAACACCATTGCGTTCACCTTTAGGTACTGCCTTTTGATGCGCTCCGCAGTATGTATGCCTTACCTAGCCCGGCAATACGTCCATTCTGTTTTTACGCACAATTACATAACATAATAGGTACCTGTACACAGTTGCGGGGTATATTTATGAGGAAACTGCACAACTTACTTGTGTAATAACACCTAGGATATGACGCGTGCTATGTTAGAGCCCGTAAGCAACTTCTGGGTCTAGTTTCTGCTGGCTCACCTGGAATGGTGAAGTCTTGATTTCCAGCTGTAAAGTCCATACATAAAAATTTGGGTGTGACCGACATCATCCAAATACATAACCAGTAACAAGGATTGTTTTTCCCCAAACAAGTAAGATTTGTATTTTTTTTTCAGGAACACCATGTCTTTCGTGTCGTTACTTACGCAAGGCCCTGCTGACTCGGATGTCTCGTCTGAGGAATCACCATCGAAAACAAGCAATGACAGCGGCGCAAAAGCTGAGATGCGCATTACAAAGGCAAAGGCGCTTGTGCAGGAAGGTGCTGAGCTTGAACGGGCAGGTAGAAAGAATGAAGGCTGCAAACGCCAAAATTAAAAGGGAAGCATTCGAAGAGAAGATCGCCCTACTACCAAGAAAGCAGCAACAGAGTGTGCGTCATTGTTTTGCAGCTTCCAAGCGAAAAAGCACGAGGGGCATGCACTTCACAAAGGAATGGATTCTTGAGTGCATCTTAATGAAAATGAAGAGTCCCAGACTGTACAAGCACATCAGGAAGCAAAACATCCTCGTACTACCCAGCAACACCACCCTGAAGAAGTACACTGCTGCTTATAAAACAGGCTTTGGTTTTTGTAAAAAAATGCTGGAAGCTTTAGAAGCAAAAACAAGCTCAATGGACACCTTCAAGCGCCACGGCGGACTTCTCGTTGACGAGATGAAGTTGTCTGAACACTTCTCAATGGAGAAAACTGGAAAGCTGCGTGGCTTCGTGGATTTGGGACCCTTCACGCCTGCCAAGGATGCTAACCTTCTGTGCGACCATGGCATGGTGGTGATGTTTGTTCCGTTTGCTGGAAAGTTTTCCCAGATCCTGGGAGCTTTCGCTGCAAATGGAAATGTGAAAGGCGAGCTTCTGTGCAAAATTCTTGTTGAGGCGACAATTTTGGCCGAGAAAGCAGGACTCTTCATCCACTTTGTGACTTGCGATGGGGCCACCTGGAATAGGAAGATGTGGACATTGATGGGCATTCGAGGATCCACCAGGAAGATTATCTGCAGAGTCCAGCACCCTGTTGATACGAAGAGAAACCTCCATTTTCTGTCGGATTTCCCCCACCTGGTGAAATGCCTTCGAAACTCCCTGCTGAAGGGTGGCTTCACCACACCAGGTGGACGGGTAAGGGTTCTTTTCTTTTTATGGGTTTACTTAAAATGTGTGGGAAGCAACTTAGCATGGTTTTATTAACAATGCAGGTATCTACGTACTTCGTCAAGGAAGCCTTCAATCTTGACAAGAACAATGTGACGTTGAAGGCGATGCCAGGATTGACAACTCGCCATTTCGAGCCAAGTAGCTTTGAAAAGATGCGAGTCTCCTTGGCTTTCCAGCTCTTCGGTGACCATGTGTTGCGTGGCCTGCATCACTACAAGGGCACCTTAGAATCAGACTATGGAAGAGGAGCCATAGATGCAACAGAAGTATTCTTCAGGTAATTAGATTGCTGGGGAGATTATCAAGTCGTGGTTGATGTGGTCTTAAAAATTATACCCGGTATAACTGCTGTCCTACTAATGTTACCTCGTATTCCTAACCCACATACTCATGACTTTCTTGCTTTTTTTTTGTTTGTTTCAGAATGATGAATACTCTGATAAAGGTCATGACATCCCGCTTCAAGTCTGAAGCACTGTGGCCCAATTCAGCGGGAGCAGCTGCGCTGTCAAGCTTCCTTGAGTACATCACAAAGTGGGAGTGCGCCACCGGTGGTGTTGGGTTCATCAGCGAAACAACAGCTGTCGGCTTCCGTGTGACGCTGTCAAGCGTGCTGTCCTTGCTTGAGTATGTCACAAAGGAGCACCGCTACAAGTACCTGATGACCGCGAATCTTAGCCAGGACCCCGTCGAGAACCTGTTCGGGATTGTGCGGCAATCATCGGGCTGCAATGATCATCCCACACCAGAGCAGTTCCTCATTACTGTTAACTGCCTCAGCTTTTATAGATTGGCAAGGCCAGTGACTGGCTCTAGTGTGGAGCCAGTGGTACTGACAGCACTTCTGGACACAGGAGATGCGTGCCCGGAAGCAACTAGCCTGCAAGAAACAATTGACAAGCTCATTGCACAAGGCGACCTTGACAGTCAGGGAGATACTGTGAGCCTGGAGCAGGCTATCCCTGTCGATCATAATAGCCTTGTGCAAAAGAAAAGTGACTCGCGCCTGGTTTACCACATGGCAGGGTATGTTGCCAAAAAGTGTGTGGAGAAGTCAGGGTGTGACACATGTCGTGCCTTCCTGCTTGTTCCTGCCTCAGAGGGGAGGACACACGTCGAGTCTGCTTTTACAAGTTTTTGTGATAAGGGTGGATTGCTGTATCCATCGGCCGAGCTGTTTGACTTTGTCAACTACCTAGAGAGTATCTTCACGGACTGCTTCAGCCTGAACCGCCTGCATGCCAACAGCATTTTGGATGTGCTGTCACTTGTGAAGGGCAAAGACAAAATTGTTGGCTGTGCTGCGCATGAAGCTGACTTGAAGGCTAAAATAGTGCACTTCTACATTGTCACCCGTCTACACTTCCTAATAAAAGGTGTGAACAGGGCAAAAGAAGAAAGGCGCAAAATGGCCCAGCTTCTAAAAGTGCGCAGGTGCACGTGATGTCCCAATGCAAGTCGTCACATCAAATTCTAAGTTGCTTACCGTTTTGTTCCTATGAATAAACATGCTGATCTGCTGTTGCTTGATCAGTTGATGTAACAGTTCTTGTGTATGACTATGCTATTTTCTCGACATAAACGGTTGAAATTAGGTGACCTCGGTCCATTGGCAATGAATGGACAAGGGGGCTTGTTTTTCAAATCTAGATGTACATTGTACCTTATTGATTTAATTACATTTTTAGCAATCTTCACATCTCTCGAGGCAGCCTTTTCAATTATTCCGTCTCTCCACACTCCCTACTCTAGTTCTTTGCCTTTTCAGCATCAATACGCGTGAAGCACCGTATTTCTTCAAACCTTAAAATTCTGTAATAAAATGTTAGTAATGGTAATGCATACATATCACTATATCTTAGTAGTATTGCGTAGCATGCGTAAAAGCGTTGAATTCTTCAATAAAATATGTGAGTGTTGTAATGTATATCTCGCTATACCTTAGCAAACGGTAGCATACCCCTAGTAGTGGGCTGGTACGCCCAGAACGTCGTGGTCACAAGAAAAAAGTAAAGAGGTTAAGAATATCAAACGGCAGTTTCAAAAGGCGCACAAAGAACTGAGCAAAGCACTGCGGTGCTGGCAGCGATCGCTCAAGGGCGCTCCGGACAGCCTGAAGGCCACAACTGCAAATTCGTGTAGTAGAAAGTGTGACACGGAAGTTAGCTTCACAACATCATTAAATGTTTTATTTCGTAGAGAACGGTGCTTAAAAATTTGCGTAACATTGAAATACAAGCTGATTCCCTGATTGGCTTCAGCAAGGAATCACACCGGCGCAATGAAAGTTCGCGCAACGCTTCGACGATGGAGCACGGAACAACAACAAAAAACAGGGCGCAATATTGCAGCATCTCCCGTGGTAGTGTGAACTTCCCGCCAGGTACATAGTGGTGTACCTTCCCGTTTGTCCGTTAGGCGGTGCTCGAAAGCAAGGAAGAGGACGAGGAGTGCGCGCCGAACGAAGGAAAAGAGGAAGAAGACCGTGGAACGGTTGAGGCTAGCCAGAGCTCGTTTCTTGTGGGCACAAGTTCGCCTTGTCTAATAAACCCAGTTTGCCTTTTTTATTGTAACCATCGTTACAAAAGTGGTGGAGGAGCTGGGTACATGATACCCCAATCATCCAGGCCTGTCCACGTCGAAGTGTCGCCCGTACACCAGCGGACCAGCCGTCGCCTACTCGGACTGCCGGCGGAGTGCGGCCTTCTACCTGATCGGGCAACCAAGAAGATTGTAGGCAACACCGCCACTGTGAACACGAACATGACTGACGCCCCTCTCCAGTACGTGGTGCAACAGCCGCGTACACCAAAAGTCTTCTACGGCGAGCCTTATGAAGACGTGGAAGACTGGCTGGACCACTTCGAACGGGTCGCCACGTTCAACGGCTGGGACAATAACCATAAGCGGCGACAGGTATACTACTCTCTTGAGGAAGGTGCGCGAACGTGGTTTGAAAACCATGAATCCACACTTTCGTCGTGGGAGGAGTTTCGTCAGCGCTTACTAGCCACTTTCATGAGCAGCGACCGCAAAGAAAAGGCCGAGGCTGCCCTTCAAGCACGAAATCAGCGCCAGAACGAGAGTGTTACCATGTACACCGAGGATATGGTCCGTCTTTGTAGGCGCGCAGATCCCGCCATGACGGACGAGAAGAAGGTACACCACTATGTACCTGGCGGGAAGTTCACACTACCACGGGAGATGCTGCATTATCGTTGGAAAGCCTGTGTAAATATCTGTGAGTTTATCCTGACGAGTTCTTTTTAACCCCGCAATCGGTTTGGCATTTGCGTGAGCAGTAAATTCAGGCGAAGCGCGAAAAGCGCGGCTGGCGTGCATCGGCGCGCTCAGTCGACTAGAATCCACTTCGCCCGCAGCGCCCTCTATACTGTCGACATTTGCCGCCTCGGGTGGAGCGCTCCGTTCGTCCCACTCAACTCCTTCTAGTACACTCTAGTGCTAACGGTCAAACAAGCCTTCCCCCTGCTATTGCACACGGCGCGACATGGTACAGACACACACAACGCTCTTTCCAGAGTTCGTGAGGGGTCGGTAGTAGTGGCGCACACTGAGTCCGAGAGAGGGGAAGAGAAGGTTTCTCCGCTGCGGCTTTCGCGTTAATTCGGACGTGTATCTGCACGTCGCGTTTGCCGCCGCCGAAGTTTGAATAACGCCGGCAGCGAGCCGCCAGCGATCCGGCCTTTCCCAGGCATGTTTAGGCTTGTTGGGATCCGTTGGCTGTCGCTGCAAGCCTGAGTCACCGACACAGAGTCGCCCATTCGAAAGGCGCACGTAGTGGAGGCTCCGCCAGAAAGCACAAAAGCGCTGCACGAAGCTTGCAGCACAGCGGAACGCTGATTCGTAACAGCGCGTAGCATGTCGTCATTTTCTGCGTAGTTAAACGTAATTTACAAGAGTGCGAAGTGGTTAAACAGCAGGTAGCTGGGAAGGCCCTTTTCTTCCTTCACTTAATTTTCCAACCTTGTTAACTTCCGGGATTACAGTAGAATTCAAGGATATGTTAAACCGCAGCTCTAGTACACTGTTCAGTGGACAATGAGTCAATGAAGCGTTTATTAGCGAGCCCTAAAAAGAGCCAGATGACATTTCTTCTGGTGCGTCATCATCATCATGGTGAGCCTAGTTATGCCCACGGAAAGGCGAAGGCTTCTCTGGCGCACAGGCCACTACTAATAATAGTAGTAGTAACACTAACAATATGATAGCATTTATAACACTGAATGTTGTCATCATGGGGGAGCAGAAAGACATTTGCCATGGATGCCTTCCCAGCCAGGTGCGGCACTTCTGGTCCGAACCTGATCCAGACCCAGATTTATGTAATTTTCTTTTCACCTCAATCACGTAACAAGGACCTTTCCTTGGAAATTTGGCGTCAATGCGAACATTGTTTGACCTGGTTTTTATTCTTTCAGCCGACGGCCAATTTCCGGATCATTTGTGTGCCCGGAACGCCAGATTTTTGACCTACCGAGTAAACTAACGTTTTCGCATTAAAATAACGGAAATTAGGTTTTCACGGTGTGGCCGAACTCAAATAAAATTGTTGTCTCTTGACCACCTTTTAACCCGTTCCGAACATCATCCGGGACCATGGAGGTAACATACAAAAAAAAAAAAAAAAGAAACGCTCGGCGCGTGTTAAAGAACCCAAAATGCAAAATGGTCTACTTATTCGCAGCCATTCACTACAGCGCGCTTTACAGCTAGATAGCGCTGGTGTGTTAATAAAACTATAGCGCTTCTTCTAGGAGTTGAATAGCAGGAAACAAAGCGAAAGCGCAGTAAGAAATGAAAAAATAAACCTCGGGGAACTTAAGTCTGCTTACATGCTTTAAAGAGACAGCCTGGTGGTACTTATCAAAGCATTCTTCACTGCTACATTGTATTTGCGTTTCTTTCTTCGCCTTTTGGCGTAATTACTCTGACAGGCCCCTTTACTGCTACATTGTGTCTGCGTTTCTTTTTTCGCTTTTGTTAATAATTCAACAGGCAGACTGGTCCGTGACACACGCCACAGCTTCTCCAGAAGCAGAGTTCGGCTCGGCTGGGGTGCCCCTTTTCTACACACGTGCCGTAGCATTCGCATGTCACGTGGCACCCACTATTTTATTTTTCTTATACTGTTCGCACACACCTTTTTCGCCAGCTTCTATATAGGCGCCTCTCCGCTCCTGTTTCTAGGTCGCTTAATATTACGCAGCTGGGCCTTCAAGACGGTCGAGTGCGGAGCCCAGTAAGCGCATTTGAGGACTTTTACTCCAGCCTGTTTAATTTGCAGATTGGATTAGACCCCGTGCCCGAGGAAGTTCTGAGCGAGCTCCCAAAGATATCGGAGGATTTGAGAGAATTAATCAACTCTCCAATAACTGCAGCGGAGGTAGAATCCGTAATCAAACAGCTACCCAGAAACAAGTCCCCAGGTCCAGACGGGATTGTCTCAGAATTTTACATGACTTTTCAAAAATGGTTAAGTCCAATACTCGCTTCAGTTTTCGAGGACACAATGCACAAAAAGCTACTTCCTCCTTCCATGCGAAATAGCCACCTGGTCCTCCTGCCGAAAACACCACAATCCGGTCCAATTCCAAGCACATCCGATTTCCGCCCGATTTCCCTTTTGTCGTCAGACTACAAAATCCTGGCTCGGATACTGGCTCATCGACTCGAAACGGCCCTTAGTACGGTGGTGGGCCCACACCAGACTTGCGGCTTCAAAGGGCGAACAATAAATTCCAACCTTCACTGGATGAGGACCGCTTGTGAGGCGGGAGAGCTAGGGTTAACACCACTGGCTGTGCTACAGCTCGACCTTAGGAAGGCATTCGACAGGGTACAACGGCCTTTCCTGTTCACACTCCTCAGGCACTGCGGAGTAGGAGACACCATGATGGAGTGGATCCAGATATGCTACACTCAAATCACGACGAGCATAATCGTTAATGGGCAAGTAGGAACCCCCATCATGGTACAAAACTCTGTCCGCCAAGGCTGTCCAATGTCTCCACTACTTTTTGCTCTTTACCTGGAGCCGCTGTGTCGCATGGTTGCTGCGTCCACCAAAATCGAAGGACTCTTTATGGGCGGACGGGAACTCCGAGTGTTGGCATATGCCGACGACGTTGCCCTTATCTGCACAACAGCTGCCCAAGCCGGAGAAGTACTCCGACTGGCACATCAGTTCTGCGGTTTCTCCGGTGCAGAGCTGAACCTTGAAAAATCCGAGGGAGCCTGGTTGGGGTGCTGGGAAAGGAAGCCGCGCAAGTGCTTCAACATGCGGTGGTCGGACCGCGTTGAGACATATCTAGGGGTAAAGATCGGAGTGGGCCAGGCGGTGGCGCCTCGATGGAAATCAAAAGTTGACGCGGCCGAATGGAAGCTTCACCCCTGGAGGAACCGTAACATATCCATTTATGCAAGGTCCCTCTTGTGCAACATGGTAGCCTACCCCGCAATTCTGTACGCAGCGCGCATTACCACCATCGATGCCGGCTCGATACAGAGGCTACACCGGTCGTGGGCAGTGTTCGTTTGGCGGTCGCAATACGAGCCCATGCGCCGCACCAATCTCTTCTGGAGCGTGGAGGGGGGTGGCATTGGACTGATAAACGCAGAACTCAAGCTCGTAGTCCAGCGCTTCCTTTTCTTCCGCGACCAGGTCGACCCGTTTCTTCAGGCGGCCATCCAATGCATAGGCTCCTTTCACTTGCGGCCGTGGCTTGCCACATCAGCGCCTGTCGATCACGGCTCTCGCACCACCGGGTTCTACAGGGAGATAGCGAGCGCGGTGGCTTCACTTCAGACGCGTTTTTCTTGGGAATACCTGCTCGCTGTGAAGCCGCGAAAGTTATACTGGGACCTAGTTGCTCAGACACTGCCACCACCCCTGTACCGTCAGCCACCGGTCCCTCATGGTGGAGGCGATGTTCTCAAGCGAGTCAGGCAATCCCCCATCCCAGTCGGCACAAAAGATTTTTTCTTCCGTTTCCACGCGGCAGTGTTGCCAGTCATGGCGCGTCAGCAGGAGCGGGGCTTCTTCCTCCCCTGGGGCGCCGGATGCCTCCTGTGTGGCAAACCGGAAACCGCAGAACATGCATTCCTTGACTGCAACACGGCGATGTATTTCTGGCACGAAATACAATCGTGCTTCAGAACGTCGTGGAACATCACTTGGCCGGGCCTCAAGTTCCTGTGCGCGGACACAGAGCACCACGCTTTCCGTGATTGTGTCCTAGCCATCGGACTACACGCCCTCTGGAAAGCGAGGGTAGAAGCAGTGGAGTGCGCCCTCCACCCACAACCCGCATGGCGACACTTTCTGCGGGAGGTCCAATGGACGGTCAGCGCATTGGGCACATCTGACTGCGACCTGGAACTGCGAAGGAAGCTCGCCCGAGGCAGCCATGCGCTGAAGCGCTACAAAACAAATGAGGAAAGGCGCAGGCAGGGAAAAGCCTAAGCCAAAAAAAAAAAAAAAAGGGGGGGGGGGGGGCGCTGGAGCGTTCAACGGGCCAGCGTATCTACGTTGACCAAGTCCTCCTTTGAGAAACAGGAGAGATAGCGCCAGCCATAGGACACACACAATTCCTTTAGCCTTTGTTTTTGTAGAGCCTGTGCTTCTGTTTCTCATTGTCCTCCTATTTTTGTTTCGTGTCTCTTTGCCCCTTTTTTTGCTTCTCCTGGTTTCACGTTCGTTGTCACCTTACCCGCCAAACATGTAACCGACACATCCACTGTCAGACCTGCTCCTGAACCATGTGTAACACTCGGCATGACGTGTATATTTATGTGTAAATAAAGTTATTGTTTCAGAAAAAAAAAAAAAAAAATCCGTCGATAGCTCAGTTGGTAGAGCGGTGGACTGTAGAGGCTTCTGATGCAGGCATCCATAGGTCGCTGGTTCGAATCCGGCTCGACGGATTTTGTTTTTCTTTTTGATTTCCTTTTAAATGCCCACGATTTAGTATTCTTTTACCGCTCGCTCTGCTTTTCTATCAAGCTGATAGGCACGCCTCGGTGACTGTTTCTATATAATTTTTTTTTTCACGAGCTGCCTTCACCAGAGCCAAAGCTACGCGTTACCGAGGCGGCGTCACCTGCCCAAACGAGGGAAACCCCAGCGTCTATTGCTGATTTGTCTCATCCGGCCTTTGTGGAATGTCGCGGTGGAGTAGACGCGCTCGTCGGGTGGCTTACGAGAGCCGTGCAGCATCCACCACGCTGCACACAGCTTGTGAAATTAACTATAGCTCGTTTCTACTATGCATCTCAAGGCCGCGGGCTCCGTTTCGTCTCGTTGGAAGGTGTTCTTGAATAACCCCGGCGGCGAAAAAAATGGTACAAAAACCCAAGGAAGGCCATAAGCGAACTAAAGCATGTCAGCCGTGTATATGAGATGATTAATGCTGAGCAGAGTGCAATATATAATGATTGATTATTGCCTGATGGTAACGATTATTAGTAAATTAGTGGCTGACAGAGGCTCAGCGTTGTGCTGCTGAGCCCAAGGACAAGGGTTCGATCCCGGCCGCAGTGGCTGCTTTTCAGATGGAGGCGAAAAGCGAAAACGCCCGTGTATCGACATCTCGGCGCACTTTAAATATCCCCAGGTGATCAAAATTAATCCTGAGTCCTCCACTACGGCGCACCTAATAGCCTAGGTGTAGCGTCGGTGCGTGAACCACATAGTCAATCAATCACCAATTATTTGTTTGTTGGCTTCGTCCAGCGGCCGCAGCTGAAGCAAGTTGGCCACGGCGTCAGTGCGTCGAAAGGCAAGCACTCATCGCTACGTTTTAAGAAGACCTTGCCCATGTCGCTTTGAATTAGCTGCGGTGACGGTTTTTATAATTTCAAATCAGAAACACCCGTGCTCGAAAGTAGCGATTACACTTGCAGCAACTCTAAAACGTGCACATGTCAGAATGCGCAAGTACGTGGCGAGGCAAGGAAGCCAGAAACGACGGCGCGCTTGTCGTGTCTCGTTTGCTTCATGTTTGAGGTATTTATTGATAAAATTACGTGAAGAATGAAAGTCCACCCGCAGACGTAACTTTTAGCGCCTTGGGGTGCACAATGGAACGCCTGCTGGTGTGTGTGGATGCGTGCGTGTGTGTGAAAGAGAGAGAGAGAGAGAGAGAGAGAGAGAGAGAGAGAGAGAGAGAGAGAGGGAGGGAGGGAGGGAGGGAGGGAGAGGGGGGAGGGGGAGAGAGAGAGAGAGAGAGAGAGAGAGAGAGAGAGAGAGAGAGAGAGAGAGAGAGAGAGAGAGAGAGAGAGAGAGAGAGAGAGAGAGAGAGAGAGAGAGAGAGGGGGGGGGGGAGGGGACGACATATTGATACAAAGAAGAGAGAGGGTATGGTTACATGTTTTAGCGCTGTCCCACACGTTAGGTTAGGTACCGACAATATCAAACCCCTGCGTTATCGAGCCAGCGGCTAAAAATGCATGTATGAGCTCTATCACGAAGCCCGTGTTCTTACGGCCCTCTTGGTGCTCGGCTAAGCGCAGCTCTCAAACGGTCCAAGTACATAGCGCAAAAATGGCACACAAAAAGAACACGGACAGGCGCTACCTGTCCGTGTCCTCTTTCTCGTGTGTCTATTTGCGCTACTTATCATGTACTTAGACCGTAACCAACAGGCCCAGCAACACGTTCTTCTAAAGCCCTCAGACGGGAGCGCTCGCAACATAGGCCCTGACGGTGCAATGCTTTCCGTGGACACCTGCAACCATGTAACGGAAAACACCTCAGGGAGAGAGCAGCCAGTTAAATCGATTGCTTGGGACCGCCACTTCGGCAGGTTTCATTGAGCACCTCGTAAGAATTCGTTTCCAGATATACTTCATGCACCCTTGATTCGGTTCAGTGAATAATTATTCACTGGAGTAGCCTCTACACCAGTTTCGTTATTGGTATGGCTACTAGTAGTGCTGTCATTTGTTTGCACTGTGTCCAATGCATTTTTCATCACTCTTTAGCCATGCATTTGCATCCCAGGCCCTGTCGACGGAGCTCACCCTTAAAGCCATGGCTGCTGCTGCTGAACAAAGACGGAAAAGTAGAGGTTGAACGTGTCTGACTCACCTTGATGCTCGTTCTTTGTTGACGTCTGCGTATAACGATGCCATGAATTCGCAGTTGCTCAGGGGAATCGCCGCCTTGTGAGCACAGTGCTTACGAATCTATTTTTCTTTTGTAAGAAAGCAGACTAGTGTTTACCGAGGAGTTGCCGCTGGAGAGGTAGTTCTTAAAATGAAGCTTGTGCCCCAAATGTGTCCGGTAGTTCACTTTGCTCACACCAATCGCTTATGTTTGCAAATGTGGGCGTGTAAGAGTTAATTTTGTTTTCATTTTCAGGGATGTATTGATTGGTACGTATTGAAACAGCTTGTTGAATGTAAGTCTTTTTAGTTTGCGTGAAATTGTATTGTTTGGGGACTTATAAGAACCACCCGACCACAGAATGGTCCATAATAGGACATGTTTATTACATATGTATATTTAATGTACAAAGAGCAAATGTGTACACACGGGTCTTCATGGAGAGAGACGAGACTGTCAGTCTCGGCATAGAGCAGCCCGGCTCATGTATACGTTTGAACCTCACAAAATGCCACCCTTAGTTAACCTGCAGATATAGGTCAACTCAGAGCACACAGCCACTGCTTTGTCAAGCTGTGGGATCCCGTCCCTATTCCGCACCACGAGCGTTTCCGGCAGAGTGGTGCTGGAAAGAATAGCGTAATTTCTGCTGCAGTGAAGCAATTACCCGTTGAACCTGTGTGCGGGCGTTTGCCCGCTTCCGCGTCTTCTCTACGCCCAGGCGGAAAGCTGAGGCTTAATGCTGGCACTTCAAGCTTTGTGTAAGCGTACTGCATTGCCAGTAATACCCTATCGCCTGGTGGCAAGCTGTTGAGTACGCCGCTGGACTCCGTCAGCTTCCTGCCACTTGTGCTGCCTTTCCAGCCTTCAAAAATAAAAGTCTGTACTCATTTTGGGCAATTCCAAATAAAAATTTGGCAGTATTGTGGTTCTTGTAGCGAAACCATGTCCTTGCTCTTGCAAGTGCTGAGGATGGTTGGTCAATAATCCCGCCAAAACAATCGATATAACAACCGGCAACTCAGTTCCAAATGCCCGTCGGGAGCACATCGGCACGGTGCGAGGTTCAGATAACTTCACAATACTATCAGTCAGGCCCACATCCACAAACCTTTAACCGGCGTTCCATGTTCACGCCCATCAAATACGGCGCCGCCACCAGGTCGTCGCTGGACTCATCGTGTCCGGAAATCCCGAAAAGCGACGCGGGCGATGCATTCATCAAGGGAGCAGCTTCCAGCCCAATACCGTGTCGTGACTCCCAAGAGAAGATGCAGCTGGGCTTTGACGACGAGTCCTCCGCCGATGAGCTTGAAGCTGGTGGCGATTGGCGGCAGACTTGAAGCTGGCGGCACCGACAGGTCGTTAGGCAGCGCCTATGACGAAGATGGTGGCTTGAATACTTGTTGCTCTTGGGGTTCGCTCACAAACACTGAAGATTGAACAGCGAACATTTTTTTAGAGAAGGACGAAGCAGAGAACCGGACAACCCAAGCGCTGCAAGAGCGCTCACGAAGCACCCTTAAATACGACGCACCACAGGGAAATAGAAGACGTGGTCATCATGCACGAAGAAACCGCGTCGCGGCGCATAAAAACGTCGTTCTACAGGCTTCAATAAAGTTTATCCAAACCAATACAATCAGTCAACCCCATGCTTTGCTACTATAGGCCGTGTGGCCAAGTAGCTACCCGTACGCGAGGGTGTCGTGCGCGCGCCTGTGCAACTCCGCCTGTTTTAAATGGGCAATAAATTAGGCGTCTTGGTGCTTCTTGGTGGGCGGGGAGGGTTGGTGTAAAAAATGAAGAGAAAGATGGGCGTCAGTAGGGGATGCCAGCCCGATCTGAAGAGGAAGAGGATCAGCTGCGCTCACTGTTCTCAAAATCCCTTCACTTCGGCCGCGAAACTCCTTCCGCGCTCGTTATTAACAGCTATTTTAACGAGTATTTATCCAAGTACCCTGCGTCTCCTGTGATTTATACAGATGCATCTCAAAATTGCGACAGAGCTGGAATGGGAAATTTTTCGTAACCTCTGGATTGGAGTTACTCGCTACGACTCTCGGACAACTCATCCATTTTTATGGCAGAATTTTTTAGCAATAGCTCTCGCTCTATGTAAAGTACCGCTACATATATCAGGAATCATCATATAATCTGATCCAATGTCCGTTATTTCGGCTCTAACTTCCTCTTCCGACTCTCCTTTGTACCGCACACTACTTTTTTTGTTTGTTCCAAGGCACCTGAAGGAGGTACGTTTGGCATAGGTCCTTGGCCATATCAGGGCAACAAATTAGCGGGCAGTCTAGCTGATCTCGCTGTCAGTGCTCCATTTTGTTCGGCATCCCAAACCTGGCTCGTTTTGCGTCTTCAAGATTAAGAAGATATTGGCATCTAGACGCTGCTCATCCAGATGCACTCTTATCAAATGAAGATTACACATTTAAAGTTCGGGCGGAATATTCGTCATTGCGTTTCGCGGCAATGCGAACTGGCCTTCACCGATCTGCGCTGCAGGATTCCGAGGCTAAATTTATATGTTTATAACTTTGATTGATTGATTGTGGGGTTTAACGCGCCGACGCAACGCAGGCGATGAGGCGCGCCGCAGTGGAGGGCTCCGGATTAATTTTGACCACCTGGGGATCTTTATCGTGCGCCGAAATCTCGTACACACGGGCGTTTTTGCTTTTCCCCTCACCAGAAAAGCGGCCGCCGCGGCCGGGAATCGAACCCGCGACCTCGTGCTCAGCAGCGCAATGCCTTAGCCACTGAGCCACCGCGGCGGGTATGTTTAGAACTACGGTTTTCCCTATACGAAACTATATGTGCGGTGCCAGGTCCCAGAATAAATCGAACTTTTTTTTTTCTCAACTGCCGGCGCTTCTCGGCAGCTATATAGATGATTTTGAAGGAGCCAATTGAGCGTATAAGGTTGACCCTTTCGGTCCCACTTATCCTATGTATTGAGGCAACAAAATTTGGGGTACACGAGAAGGGATATATATAATTGTATTCAAGCTTACCCTTCTGCTACAGGTCGCTTTAATTGCTAAAGGATGCATAATTATAGGGTAATGCGGGTTTTAATCATAGTGAAGTTTCATTTCACGGCCTTCTTTTTTCTGAAAAAAATGAAGGAAGCTCACAGTAACGCGTAAAACTTGAAGGTAGCGAAGCTGTACGCAACCTTCACGGCCATCACGATGTTTAAAGTCCACGATTGCAGGCGATTGGCTTTTTCTTCGCTGCCCCAATGACCTTTACTCCATATTTATTGCAATAACGGCGACGAAGAAGCAAATAGAAGAAGCAGAACGAACGAACGGGACGCGCACACTAGGCGCCCGCAGGCACAACGTGTATCCTCTCACGCGTTCTGTGTCGAGCATGATTCCTCTCGCCACAGTCACATCCGAATGAGTAAGCCGTTTTACTTTCGGATACTAACTCACGGTCGTAGCCGAGTGGGTAAGACGACGGAGGTACAATCAATGATTTAGCCCTGGCCAATCCCCCCTTGTGGATACATACCAAAAAAGGCCCATCTCCTTGCGAGGGGGACTCGAGTAACTGCGTCGCATAGGGGGTGGGTGTATTGCGTTAACGTTTAGTGTTTGGGGAGTTGGTGGTAGTAAATGCGTTGTATCAGCAGCTTCTTGACGTAGTTTAAATGAGTCAAGGTATAAGGCGCGTTCGTAGCCTTTCATTCTGTGTCGGTTTTGTGGCGCAGTGGGAAGAGCACCATGTACCTCGCGTTCCGCCCACAGGGTCGTGGGATCGAAACCAGGCGCCGGTAAGTATTATTTTTTTATATAGTGTAGGGGGATGGGTGCGGACCTGTTGTTGAGAGCGAGGAGGGTAGAGTGATGCGGGAGAGGAGGAGTGGGGGAGAGGGTGCACCTGGAACGGCTGTTGCGGACGCCGAGGCACGCCGACAACGCCGGGTGACATCGTGAGTTAAAGAAATGATCTGCATTTTAAAAAAAAACCTCACGTGGTGTGGCGTAGTCGATGAAGTATTTGCTGGTCCATTCCCTGTTGTCGGCGACCTCTTGATAGTTGGCAGGTGGAACACAATGTCACACAGTCGAAGCCGGCGATATGATGCGCGGTCGACGGCCAACTTGCGGGCACGGCTCCGGGCGTCCTCGACGACGGCCTCGGAAGACAACGGCTACGGCACTGACACAAAAATTTTGCATCTTGTTTTTTTTGTTGCGATAAGTAGCTAGTAACCTACTTATAACCTGTAGAAACCTCATTTGCTTCAGCGTGCGACGGTTGTTTAATTAGAGGCATTTTCAATGCGGCCAGTCGCAGTTTCGGTTTCAGCGAATGCCGCGAAACGATGGATTTTGTGGATTTTGTGTGAACAAAGCTGACCACGTAACCGTCGGAGGTACATCACAGAGCAGAGCCGCCGTAGCACTGTCGAATCCGCATCGACGGCAGTTTCTGCGAATGCCCCCACGTACTGATCTCGTGAGGCGCTTAATTAAAAAGCGACCGTGGATGTGGCGCAGGCGCGGCGAGTGCAAATGCTACCGCGGCTAAAGAACGACGCGCGACCGGCCGGCCTGCCTGCAGGTCCCCTACAGTGTTCGGCTTAGCACTGCGCGGATATTCGAGTGCCGCTCTCGTAAGCGGTGCCGATGACAATTTTTAATGCAACCCGCCATCGCATCATTAACTCCTTTCTCATGTAAGCCACCATGGTCGGGACTTGTGGACAATTTCGTGCAGCGGTAACAAGCTATCACTCGAGCTACCTGCGCCGGCCTGGGCCACTTCGCGGCCGTGGCCGCCGCCTGCACAGCGACCGTGCGGCTAGCTCAGTGGGCTTTTCGTGCCTCCGGCGCGTTTTCGCACCGAATGGTAATAAAGAGTAATAGAAACAGAGTGCCTGGAATCGCTGTAGAACTTTGGTCGCGGCCAGCTGCCCGATTAGCTGACGAAATCACGGCGCCTCCGCCGCCAACGATCGGGTCGTTCGTTCTCGAGAGCAGAAGCTCCGCCCTCCGGCCCTCCGATTGGAGCGGCGAGCCGGGCGAGCCGGCGAAAAACGCCGGCAGCGCGGAAGCGGCAAACACAAACTCGTGACGTGTTGGATGTTGTTTATTTACACAATATCCTCGGGATGTCGATTGCGCGTGGTCCTCTGCTGGCTGCTCGGTTGCGTTTCGCACACTTTAAAATTGATTTTAAATATGTTCTAGGCTGTATTCGCCGCTGATATTTTGCAGATGATGTATATGTGTTCCCACCAATCTATCTCCGAAGTTATCTCGCCTTCGAAATTTTGTGTCAGTGCCCCTTTAATTGCGGCTAGCCGTCCGAATCATGAGTCCTCGGAATCCACCCCTGCTTCGTCCCCAGCCACGATCTCCTCTTTCTCTTCCTTTTCCGACGCATACCCACAGAGGGCGATTGTCCACGCTAGGCCTTTAACTTCATCGTCGTGGAAGCCATCTTCGACGTGCCCACCACCGCTGTCCTCCATCTCATTACAGACGGCCTAAATTTTGGAGGACTGTGCGGCCTGTAGCTGGGTGAGCGTAAGGCGAGAGAGTCGGCTGGTTCTTTGAGCTTCTATGAGTTCGGAGAGCGAATTATGTAGGCCAAGTTGAAGAAGCTTGTTGGTGGAAGTTAAAGCCGCGGTAGCCCCAGGGCTATACCTTGTAGGCTCGACGGATGAGAGCATCCAATTTGGAGTGTTCTTGGGGTCGGAGTTGGACATAGGGAGTGTCGTATGTAAGCCTGCTGAGCAGTAATTCTTGCACAAGTTGACATGTGTCTGGTTCTATAAGACCGTGTTTGTGTACACATATACGACGGATAAGATGGGCTAGTTGTGATACAGTGGAGTGTAGTTGGGGAGTGCTGTTCCAGTTCCATCTGCGTGGACGCTTACACCTATAGCTAGGATCCGTAGTGTCTTCACTTGCGGGATGGGTTCCTGGTGATCATTACCTGAGGGTCCGGAGCCGGGTCAGGGGGTCTCCCACGGGTACGTGCACGAAGTACGAGAAGGGCTGATTTTGAGTGGTAACAGGTGAGACCGCGTGGTGCGAGGTAGTTGAGAACAGTGTATCGAAAAAAAAAAAAAAGATCGCGCAGCTTGCAATAGTGGTGCAAGGCTGGAGAAACAGCAGAGTTGGCGGCCCCTCTCCCTTCGTCGGAGACCCGGCTGCTGCACCTCACATGGCTTTCTGAACTTGCCGCTGAAAGCTCTCCATGACTAGTGGCAGGCCCGGAAATTTGTTCGCAGGCCTTCACATCTCTCCCAAAGTGGACCGCGTTAGCACGTGCTAGAACACCCGGCAACCGGCTTCACGTACGAACTCGGCGTCTGTGCTCCCCACTTCAGGCGCGAATGCACGTCGTAAAAGGAAGAACTTGGATCGAGCGGGCGGGGAAAGCGGATGTTCGGTCATCGCCGTGGGGATGCATCGTATGTGTTTTCGCATTCGCCAGCGGCTCAATGGGAGCTTCAAAATCACGGTCCACGTGCCACCTGAACTTCGACTTCTCGCGGTTGGCGCGTTGGCGTACTGCTGCCGCTTGGGGACGACGAAAGATAACTAAAGCTCACGAGTAACCGCCTGCTTGCTTGCGTCTGTTCATCAAGTGGCCTGGCCCGCATGCGCACCTTTGCACATCAAGCAGCGTCAAACGGGGGTTCAGAATAAAGAAAGGTCGCGACGAGGCGGCGAAGCGGTGTAAAATATGAAAAAAAAAAAAAAAAAAGCGCCAGGGTCCGTCGTATGAAGCGGCCTGCGTGCACCAGAGCGTCATATCATCGGGGTTTTAATGCATTGTTTCTACGGGGAGTTTGCCGGGACCGCGGTGATCCGTCGTAAAAATTAAGCGGGTCGATCGCCGTAAGTCCAGGGGACGTATCAGCGGAGTTCCACTGTATTACTACCAGCAGTGACTAGTTGATAGACGTTAAACAAACAGCACACAGGGTCTTGTGTGTGAACGACATGACTGGAGATTGGCTATAGTGCTAGCCCATTGAATTTGTGGAAAAATTGAAGACACCTCGAAGAAATATTGGTGAGGACGAAAAGCAATTGATGACCTTTTTGTCATGGAGCCCAATAACAAAAAAAAATACGCCCACCTCCCCTCGCGGGAACCCTGGTGTGATGCGACGCTGAAGGGGTTCCATTGGCGTCGCATCAAGCAATCGTCGGGTACAGCAGGAGAGCAAGCGCAAGCACAAGCGCGGACGACCGTCGACTGAGAGACCGGCCGGAGCGCGGCACTCCGCTTCTATGCGCAGCGCGCCCGAAGGAGAGGAGACCGCGGAGAGGAGACCACGGAGTACTGCACATGCGCACAGTGCGCAACACCGCGCGCAGCGCGACCGCAGATGTTGGGAGAGAGTGTTCGCTATCGGAGAGAGGAGAGGAGGCGAGCGGAGGAGAGACGTAGCTGTGCGGACGCGGACGACGGACGCACGCAGGACAGGGCCGCCGGCAAGAGATGCTCCTCTCAACGTCGCATCTAAAAAATAGAGGAAGTGCTTGGAAGCCTATACCGCACACCAAAAATAACTTCCTATTGGTTTCAACAAGGACCCCTTTGATATAATGACATTACACATGTGCCAGCCTTGATGCAGCAATAGTTTAAACGACGATTAAGTGCTTCTCCTCCATGTCTTAAAGGAGCACTGACACCAATTTTCGGCGTTAATATTATTGCACAGTTCGCTTCCTTCACTCAACAGAATACCCTTGCTGAAATATGAGCGGCCTGCGACGCGAAGAACATAGTTCAATTGGATCTCATTGATCGCGCCGACAGAGCAGCGCGCGGAACGGCACTCAGCAAATGGACATCAGCGTGACATCACTCCAGGAGAGGAAAAAGAAGTGACGCGACAGCGCTCGTCAAAAACTCGTGACGTCACTTCACGCGCGCGCCCCCACGAGGGGCGAGCGGGCGCAACACCCTCTCAAGCGGGCGCCGGTGGCGTCCGCACAAAGCGATGAGGTCAGGCAGGGAGTCTGTCATATGCGCCGTTCCGGATAAAAGCGCGGGAATTTGAAACAAACGATTTTCAGGCCGTTCAATGTAATGAACTATCGCGTGCTGAATTATTTGAAGTGTTGTTTCAGTTTCGCGAGACCATTAAGCATCGACAAAAGCAATAAAAGTGTAACATAAAATTTTCGTGTCAGTGATCCTTTAACATGCAGTCACATCTACACAATCTGCAGCTGTTTGATGAATCTAAGGCATTGTTATCAGGTATGGTATGATGTAGTTAGGTGTCTGTTAGAGCTCTAGCATCAGTACTCTACGAGTGAGTAATGGAATAAATTGCGATTCACTTGTTTCCTACCCTTTTTGTGTTGACATGGCGGCATGGCGACATGCAGAGACAAACCTTGTACTTGGTCGTTAGACCTGGGAGTACAAGGGAGACCATTTTTTGATTGAGACATCAAGGGAATAAAAATTTATCGCTTTTTTTTTTTTCATGTTCAACAGTTTGTATTTTAGGTGAAAGGCAAGACCATGGTTGCGATTCCATGAATCCAATAGTTTTTTGTGGTGCCGATTTGCGTACCAGCCAAACAACTTTCAGGTAGGCATTTATTACATCTTCAAGCTGAGCATAACATTACTTTTTTTACTTTATCCCACAGTGATTATAGTTTATACTTATAGGACAGCATCAGGGGCTCATGTATGTACTTAGCTGGTGTTTTTTGATGCTATCAAAATTAAAGCTCGTACCTGTATTTGGTTATATTTTGATCCCATTATTTCCTGTTCAGCTTAAAGTCCCTTCAACCCGATGAAGGGACTTTAGTTCAGCATATACCTCCTTCCATTTTGGGATACCATTGAAAAGTATATTATTCTACCAGGTATGGTGTCCTAAATCCGTAACATATGCCAGGTATTGACACCATCACACCCAAGACACTTCAGTGTCAATAGTGTTTTCTTTTCAATGTTACAGAGACTTTGACCAATATCATCTAATGTTCGTGTAATGTTCTGGCTGGTCATATTCTAAAAAAGCTCTGGAACATTCTCGAAAAGTTTGTCCTGCCTTGTGGGTTGCTCAAGTGTACTTGCCTGATTGTCTGTAAGCAGTCTTATATCTTCGAGGTATATTTGGCAGAACATGCGATGTTATCCGTGTCTTTGGCGGAATTCTTGGTTATGTCTACTCATAGGTCAGGTGTAGTAGCTGAGTTTGGAGGACTAGCACTGCAAGTGGTACGGCCCAGATCAGACTATACACTTCCAGAGCATAAGGGAATAAAACGAAGATGAAGGTGCTGGCATACCAAATAAATCAGCCCGTGTGCACACAGGGACACCAGAAAATTCTTTTTCTTTTTCTTGCACACCAAGAATGACTTTCGCACCAGCAAGACCTAAAAGTGCAGAGAGCAAGCCATACAGAATGAATGACTGTTCCCGTGCCCACTGAAGTGTGTCTGATGGGGCCAAGACTTTATATCCGATGCTAGTGTCGATGAAATCAGAATGAATGCCTGGTTGTTGAAGAAGGCACCATTGACGAGTTGGGCATTGGCGATTAAAGGCTGCAAATGTGGTCATCCGCCAGTGGCAGGGAGAAGATAGCACTTGTTGAATGGCGTAAACTGGTTGCACACAAAATATTATAATCTGTAATGACCTCTCTCCTTCCATGGCCTGTTAAATACTGTAAAACTTGGACTCTGCTATGACATACTGTACTTTCGCGCCCAGAAGGCTTAAGCAAGCAGCATGTTGACAAGGTCCTCAATTTGATCTCGCAAGCTGCAAGCTCATCAAGGGTAAGTTGTAAGCTGCTATGACTAGGTACTCAAATTCCAGTGTGAAACATGGCAACAAGAATGGCTTCAACCTCTTTATGATATGCATGAAAGTCTTCATGGAAGTTTCAGTGCATATTTATTAAAATACGCATGTTTTTATTCCTTCATTGACCTATTACTGTTTTTGTTGTTACAAATGATACACAGTTACTATTGGTAAATTTTCATTAACCACACTACAATGGCCTTTGCTCCGGTCTAAGAGTCCCAGCTGGTATAATTAATTGCAACCAATTAATGGCCCAAAGGCAAGATAGTCTTATTGTGTTCAACTTAAATTTCAAATACCATAAAATATCAAGCAAGCGCCCACCTAAAATTTGTAGATAATCGCAAAATATTTGGGCACATGGTGCGACAACCGATCATTAAATCCAAGATAGAAAATATCAGTACCACGTAAACACAGAAAAAGCCAGATGAAGAATTCGAACAGTTTATTAGATTGATTGTAGGTTTTAATGCGCCGACGCAATGCAGGCGATGAGGCGCGCCGTAGTGGATGGCTCCGGATTAATTTTGACCACCTGGAGATCTTTAACGTGCGCCGAAATCTCGTACACATGGGCGTTTTTGCTTTTCGCCTCCATCAGAAAAGCGGCCGTGGTGGCCGGGAATCGAACCCGCGACCCCGTGCTCAGCAGCGCAACACCTTAGCCACGAACAGTTTATTAGAAGCAATGAAAAACTATGTTTTAAAGCATGGATAACATGTGTTGCTGAATCTGTCAAATGACTCTTCCGCAATAAGCTTAACGGAGATATCAATCAATGGGAGCTTAGTGTCACTGCAAAGGTAGGGAACAATGGGTGCTTGATGTGCATTTGCTGTGTTTCTGAACTTATCTGGGACATGGGGTACAACCGCATGGGCACTTGCGCGGTATTTTAAAATTTTTAAATTAAAAAAAAAAATCAAGGATGGGTGCTTATTCGAGCATGGGTGAATGCTCAGTGGGCACAAGCTAGTATACAGAACAGTATATAAAACTTTACATTATATAAAATTACACAGGTGTCTTGCATAACTTCACACCACTTTCATTTTTAGGGGCGAAGCTCCTTAAGTCATGGGTCTGTCCATCCCTTGTGTCTCGTGGTACGTGACCGCCGCATGCTTTCGGAGATGTCGCAAAGTGGGCCGACAGTGCTGGGTCGGAGCGCCGAACCTCCGCCGCCGGTCAGCGTAGGCTTCCCATCGCGGCAAATATCTGAAGGCCACTTTTAAATTCAGCTCTGATAACAACTCCTAGCACAATTTTCAACACACTAACATCTAGTTTCTCGCATGTAGAGCTTCTTTTTCGTGATCAGATTGATTAGAAGAGTGGCGACAAGCTGTTGCTATCACGGTCTGCGCCGGTTCGAGCCGCAGTGATATTAAAAAACGGACGACGGCAAAGACATCGCCGGCCTAATCGCCTGGCCAAATAAAGTTGTTCTGTCTGTCGGGTGGCAGTGACTCATCCGAGTCTGAAGATTCAGACGACATGTCGACTGCGCGGGCGAGTCGCGGACCATGTACAATCGTAGCAGACGATGCGGCGAACGCATGGAGGAAAGAAAAACGTCCCTGACGTCACGGGTGAGACCGTGACGTAAGGCTGCCCGCTTGCAGGCTGGCCTTCGAACGGCCATTTTCCCGCGCGGCGACCAAATTTGAAATTGGTTGCAATAAACGTGCTATAATTAATTCTGTGTTGGCGGCTGGCGGCTTTCGGTTCGATTTTCGTAATTACTGGGCCAATAGGTATTCTTTACAGCATAAAAACTGAAAGCGAGTAATTTCGTGTCAGTACTCCTTTAATGATGTAATGGGCGAACTTTCACGGGAGAGTTACGGTTACCGATGATCTCCCCCTCTCGAGCTTCGCCCCACTTATCATCATTTATTCCGTGGATATGGCGTGATTTTTTTGTCTTAAGTGCATTCTCGGAAGATGCCTCGATGTTCTTAAAGGGACACTGAAGTGATATGTAAACATTGCGGGATTACTAGCGCAAATTGTAGTCCGGAGTCCCCAGGCCATGTTTCGACCACTCTGGGCGCGTTTACGCGATTTTATTTTGCAGAAAAATTAATTCGAAAATGCTGTCCTCCTCTCTTTACGCTCGCCCATTTTCTGTGGCGTTTTCGTGTGACGTCGGGAAGAGCCGAGCTCGCAATTGGCTGCGCTACTGCACGGCTCCCCGGCCTTCAGACAGAGTCAGTCGGCCCAGCGTTTCGTCCGCCGGCCGCCGACGGGTCGTCGCAATTCGTTCGCTCAGTTGAAACGAAGCCAGGACACGTTTGTGAATGGAAGAATGTGCCTTTCTTTACTTGGTTAGTTTGTACACTGTATCTAGCTCCAAGTCAAGGCGCTTCACACAAGCGCTGCACAAGCGTACATGCGACGCTTCGCTGACTGGTACGCCAGTAGGAAAATATAAGGCCTCTAGAAGGCGGGGAAGAGTCAGCGAAGTCAATATAGGTACTAAGGGAATAAAATCAACTGATATTTTTACCGTACAGCGTAAAACTAGGGTGCGGGAAGCACTTTTTGCGCTGGGCGAACAAGCACAGCGGCCAGCAGCACGACTACGCATCTGCGAACGCTTTTGCGTCTAAGAAATGCAATTGCTAGACGCGAGATATTGTGGAAACTTGGGGGATGCCTACTGCACGTGTGCAAAACAACAATTAGTCACCCGAAGCTGCTTGGAATGCTAAGACTAAATAAATGTGTAAACTGATTATATATTATATACCTTATATTTCCAAGGTCGGCAGCGCGCGCCCGTGGCTTAGTGGTTCGGAGCGCTATAGTATATCAGAGCAAGTGTTTTGAAAGTCAAGTTCGAATCCCCGTGGTTGCGTGCTTTTTCTTTTTTTTAAGGTTACCTTTTTCGTTTTCCGCCGATGTTTTCTATACTGAGTTCACATTTTTTTGGGCCGCAACGTTCATTGGTCCACGAACTAGTTCACAGAACGCGTGCAGGCTGGCACTGGCGCCCTAGCGAGTTCTCGTTGGCGTGCTGTTGCCATAAGCACCGACTGCTTGCGGGCAGTGGGCACAGGCCAGAATCAACAGACCCTTGGCCTGGTGCGAACACGCTTTTTACGATACAGGCATGAGTGAGGCAAGCTCCAAATATAGGGGAAAAGCGCATGGCATTTGAGCGTCTGCAGGGACGCGGAGGGCGTTCATGCACTGCGTAGGCCTCGGCTAGTGAATGCTACGATTCCAAGCCGTCCTGGGAGGCTTATCTTATGCATTTTACAGCCGACAACATGGCAGAAGTGCGGTACTATGATTACTGAGATATTGAGAATGAACATCCAACAACGCCATTGGCTGTGTTTTACAGAACCGAAACCGAAACGTGTTTGATTGCTAACCTTGGGCATCGTCCAATCACGGTGCCCCCTCCTCCCAACGTCACAGCCTTAGTTGGTGCGGCCGCCGCAAACCGCGCATGGTAGTTTTTCTTCTTTCGCGCTTTGTAAAATAATTACCGATTTGTCAACCGGATAAACGATGAAAAGTGGGCTAATTTGAGCCAGTCTACGCACTGCAAGCAAAAACGGGAGCTTGACAAATTCACTTCCGTGTCCCTTTAAAATTATATCGCTCTCTGTAGAATTAAAAAGTTATTAAAAGCTATAGAATTAAAAAGCAAACAAACTAGCTTCGTACTACTTTTGCCTGTACCTGTGTTGAAGTAAGTTTATTAAACACCTCTTCTACCATGCAACCTCAGTTTTAAACAGTGTAGTTTGGAAGGATCAAATTCAATCATGCTTAATATGCACTAGCTTCAGGTTCCCACACGCAACAAAAACGACACAGCACATGGTGTTGAGGCAGCAAATTCATACAGGTATTCTACAGCTAAATGCACAGTGATTGTTTGATTGTGAGTCCTGGTAGCCATATTTTATGTGGCTGAAATATATAAAAAAAAAAATCACATTATCAAAAGTGCAACAAAAAAAAGGCAGAAAACAGAATGAAAATGTACAAAGGAATTGTGCATGTAAGTCTCACCCGCATGGCAATGTTCCTTTACAGTGCCCTCCCCCCACCCTTATGCCCATTTATTCAGGCCAATGCACCTCTACAATTGCCAGGTACTGACCATACATAATTAGGGAACACAGGTTATAAAACTACACAAATCCTTTATTTTTGCAAGAAAAAAAAAAAAGCCATCATATCTATCACAATACTGCAGCAACTTGAGATTTCACGACTAAAAATAAGCACCAGCTCTATGGTTGCCGCATGCTGCACAGCAACCAGAGACGTGACTGGGCAACATGTGTGGGGATCAGCAGGCCGTGTAGCCGCCGTCTATCGGCAATATTGTGCCAGTAATCATGGAGGAGCGATCACTCAGCAGGTACAGGACAGCATCACAGACTTCTTGAGGCTCTGAAACAAAAAAAAAATAGCAGCTCAATGCTTTCACGCATGTTTTCTACACTACAAACGGGCAGACGAAAATTGCAGAGGTGAAAATTAAAGACAAGTCTTTGCAGAGATCGCAGCTGCCACTAAGCAGTGAAAATTTACAAAAAAAATTAGTTTTATAACCCCAACCTTTGCGGATTGGGTCTGTACAGTTTTTATAATGCATTGGTATTGTTCATGTGCCAACTTTTAGGACGAGAAACTTGGAAAACCAAGAGAAAAACACCTGTTCATTTTTAAAATGAAGGGTGGGGGGGGGCAATTTTTTTTTTGTTGGTGTGCCTACCTAACCATAAAGGCACCATGAAGACAAAATACAAGCTGGGTTCATTCAAAAGACTGCTTTGGCCCTATAACAATGACACCAATTTTAACGCACACTTCAAACTAACCTAGATGCTAAGGAACACAGACAAAGTAGTGGTGATTCACCACTACTTGCTCAGTTATCTTGCTCAGAAGTCTCGCTTGGTTGTATGGTCTCACAGGAACTTGTCTGTGCGATTAATGGCCGCTGACCAAAGCCACCGCCAAGGAGCATGACTGCGTGATTGCAGTGGTGCGTCTAGTTCCCTTTGATTGTACGTACCACTTGAATGCTAACTAAGTTAGTGATAACTCTGTTTTTAGTGTTTTGAACGTTTGCCAATATTTCTTGCATTTTTTTGTGTGTGTGTGAAAACAACCTCTTTGAGGGCAGGAATAGAGTTGGGTGTGGTAACAAAGCCTACTTCTTTCCGATTAAACGAGGTTATAGTTTGTCTTCGTGGCCCGTTAATTTATCAGAAATTAAAACCAACCATTGTTTCCTTTGCAAACTAATGAGAGTGAAGCCCGCATGTTGTGCTGGGTAAACTTGTAATCGGGCCAAACCGACACAATTGGCCACATTACTGACCTAAATACAGTACTGCTGTGAAGGAGACTTATGGTACAAGTGCTAATAAAGGATTGCAAAGGGCAGCTTTCAGAAATGTCCAGACCTGCCCAAACCCAAAACATTGCAGCTTTTTTGTATTTTTCTTTTCTCTAACAACAGCTTTACTTGAAGCAATTGAACTGCTTCATTTGTGTCCTTGTGTCGCCGAATTTTACAAGTGAAATGAAAAGCAGAACAAGGTATGTTCTGCTAACGAACAATAGAAAAAGCTACTGTGCATAGAACTACGTCAGCAGGGACTCCCTTCCAAGAAGGAAGCCGTGAGTGGAAGCTCTGGTTACCATCTGAAGGTCGATCCACCCTCCATCCCCTCCGTTGTACCCACCCACCAAAGAATCGGTCACGGCAATCGACACTGCGAGAAAACTTTCTTTGTTACCTTGCTTTTTCCTTTTGAAAAGAGAAGTGACACCCGCTAAGGTGGGCTTCTCACCAGGTTTTCGCCACAAGTATGGCTGGGTTAGTGCACCTTCAGTTAAACGTTGAAAATAAAAAAACTTAAAAATGCAGCTTTTTCCCTTAAAAAGCTGTAAAAGGTCGCACGTTCCCCAGTCTTGCTGTAGAATGCAAATAGACACTTTTATACACACGTGAAGTCTAGGCTCGTGCGAATAATACCTAATATTATAGTTCGAAGCGAATTCGAAGTGATTAGTCCTTGGGGTCGAATACTTTCAAAGTGAATTCGAATAGGTGTCAGGTGTCACTGAGTTTCCTGTCACTGAGACACTGAGCTTCCGGGCCTGGCGGGACCTTCATAAAAAAGTTCTATACAGTGGAATCTTGATGATACGTTTCTGGGTGATACGAATTTTGGGATGATACAAATTTCTGATAAGTCCTGGCGAAATTGGATTGTTTGCAATAGGAAAAATTTCGGCTCCTACGAACGGACCTGCGCAGCCCGGCACCTGACCGCCGAGCGAGCAAGCGACGGCAACGTACGGGCTCCCTCCCCCCTCTTTGTCACTTTCTCCAGGAACAGCCGGGCTGTTGTTTTCTGCTCGCGAAAACGCGCCGTGCAGTCCACAGGCGTGCTGACGCTGCCGTGAAACTACCCACATGCCGCGCGGGGCGCGGCTGGCCGCGGCAACATGGCGGCGGCTGCGGTCACAAAGTGGTGCGGGGCGCTCGAGCGACCGTTTCTAACTGCTCTTTAAATGCTGCTCAAAGCACACACGAAATTTCTTGAGCGGCAAATGAGCTAATCATGTGGGCGAAAGCGGTGCTATAAAACATCATCCGCGCCGCTAGTGTGAGCGCCCATGAAATATCTGCTCGGTTGCTAAGCCTAAACATCTCCGGTGGAGCCAGCTGGCTGTCTCGGCCACTTCGAAACTGCCACCATAAGGCACCTGCCTCCCCATTGGCGCAAGTCGTCAGGCTCCTCCCACTGCCACATGCAGCGCGTGTCATTTTCTGGACGAGGCAGAAGCTGCCGCGCGCGCGGAATCGTTCTGTAATTTTTCTGCAATGCAACACCAACTCGCCCAGGATGCGTACTCGTCGACGCGGGCGTGAAAAAAATCGCGCGCGCAACCCCGACGCGCACGAATCACGTGCAAAAACATGCCATGCGGTTCACGCTTTATGCCGTGTAGTGCTTGGGCATCGCGAGTGAGGAGGCGAAAGTCCAGAAAGGACCACTTGGCGACATAGAGGTTAAGAAAAAGCAGAAAAATGTCACGGATTTCTTCACGTGAAAGTAAGAGAAGAAAAATAACGAAAACTGTTTTAGTGCTAAATTTTTTTATGTGTGTAGGTTCATACGAATTTCGGATGATACGAATATTTTTCGTGGCCCCGTGAGATTCGTATCATGGAGATTTTACTGTGGACGCATTTGCCATGTCACTTGAGTGATTGAAGCAACTGATGGCCACTGAAGTTCAAGAGCGGAGTGCAATCAGCCCCTGCTCACTGCACGCGTGTCACACGGTAACCAAACAAATTTTTTCGTTACCGTTTCATTGTTTGAAACAATGAAACAGGAGCCACAGCTACCATGACGAACATGCGCGCGTAAGAAGGCTACGACAACGCTCTGAATGTGGCTTAGCTTGTCATGGCTCCACATGTAGTCAAGATGTAGGACTGATGTCAATGGCACTGCGGCTTGCCTAAAGAAACCATAACTTGAACGCAGTTTTGATATTCGTTCACCCAGAATACTTCAAAATATCGAAAGTTTTAAATTCGAATCGAAGCGAATTTGAATACTGTAATGTTCGTTTGAATATTCGAAGCGTCCGAATACCTATTCGCACACGCCTAGTGAAGTCAGAAAAGGCAGAGGCAGAAATATTGTGCAGGACAACGAAACACATCTCATGACGTACGGCTTTAGCCGGTTATGACTACTGCAGTATAAACAAAACAATGTAACCTGTTTTTCCGCAGGGACATTTCAGATAACATTGAACAAAGCATGGCTCGTCAACCACTTCAATTCGTTTGAAATTTTTTTACCTCATTCTCGCATGTGTGGATTCACAAATATTTTCGGCTGAAAAAATTTTGGCCGACAGAAAAAAAATTTGGAACACACCCGCGTGGACCCCGGCCGCTACCTGCCCCTGCACCGCGGCCAAATTTAGCGACGTCTACCAAAAAATATACTCATCAGGCGGGAATGGTAATCTTTTATGCTTAATCTTAACCCCAAAATATCGTTGGCTAGAAAAACATATTTTTTGTAATAAATTTCAAAAACACAGAGAGAGACCTTTTTTTTTATATTTTGAAATGTGCACTTTTTGGAAAAAAGCATAACAGTTAATTACTTTTTTCATATATTTTATTTTCCCTAAATGAGTCATCTTTTACAGATGTGTTTATTACCAGTACCTGGCCAATATCTCCACTCACAAATTGGTCAGTATTGCAGATACCGAGAGAGAGAGAGAGAGAGGTGAAACTTTAATTTAGTCAATGCCATTAGGTGGTGCTTGTAGCCGGTGGCATCCTCCACTCACCAGTGACCTCCACTTGGACTAACTTTACAGCTTGGGTGGCACCAGTGGCAAAGAACCATTTCGATTGCCCATTCAAAGCACCAAAGGTTAATAAGCTGTAAAATCAGTTCCAAGTGGTGCATCTAAAAACTGCTTCTCTTATTGCATTCACAAGGGTTCATAGTATTGGAAAATATACAGATTACAGTTTCATGACTAACACTGTTTTCTCTATTGTTCCTTCAAAAATGATTAATTATCTAATTATTTTGGAAACTAATTGATTGACTCAAAAAGCAATGGCATATGTATTTGAAATCAGTGGTAAAAAAGCAGCAAGACTGACAAGTTTCACAGAGTTTAATTAAAATTAAAAGAAGTTGTTTAAAGAGCAGTGTCCCCCCCTTAACTGGACCTAAGGTCCAGATTGGAGCTGTGGAGTGTGGCCTCTCAGTGCTCCTCAGAGGTGATAAGCGAGACCAAATTTTGGGGGCATGCCCATACGATGCGAGAAAAAGTGGCGTGTTCGCTGCACAGGCAGCAGGTCGCGGTTGGGTGTTGAATGATTGTAGGGTTTAACGTGGCAATGCAACGCAGGCGATGAGGCACGCCATGTGGAGGGCTCTGGATTAATTTTTACCACCTGGGATCTTTAACGTGCGCCAAAATCTCGTACACATGGGCGTTTTTGCTTTTCGCCTCCATCAGGAAAGTGGCCGCCATGGCCGGGCGGTTAGGTGTATGCGTGTCAGATGGTCTGGGTTGGGGAAGGTGTTTGTTTGCAGTAGACACCCAATGTGCACTGCTTTGTTGTTCTCCGACTGGTGGTCCGCCGGTGGGTAGATCCAGTGGGGAGGCGGCAGTGTGTAGTGATGTCATGGATGCAACCAGCCGATCACTCGCAGACCACGCCCCATGATAGAGATAGAGCCCTCGCGCGAGTTCGTGGGCCATCTCGTTTCCCTTGAGGCTAGAGTGCGTAGGTGCCCAGGTCAGGCATATTGTCTGGTCTGGGGATACCAATTGAAAGTTTTCAATGTTTTTGAGTGCCACTTGTGAAAATGTGCAAAATTTTGCAGATACTGAGACAGGGGTGCCAAAATAAGCAGCAATTTAGCATCTGATCCGAATTCACAATTTTCTATAAATTTTCTGTCCAGTATTACAGAATGCAAAGTTTGCATTATGCTTACTACCATTCTGATGTAGTTTCTCATTTGAAACAAATTTGAGACAGGCCTCTTGAGACGAGGCACTGGCTATAATACAGTAATCGCATAGCAGACGACACTGGCAAGCCGGGAATCGAAAAGAAGAAAGAAGACCATCGAGAGCACGTGATGCATGGGGAAGGAGAATGGGTCAGCTGACGAAAGGTGGCGAAGCTGGTTTGCGACCAGGAGGCTGGCCAGCTCAGGGACGTGCTTCGACCGGGCTGCTGGCTGCTGTTCGAGGTTCGCCAGGTTCGAGGCTCGAGGTACGCCATACCAGGTGCCTTCATGGAAGACCCACCGCTGCCACCCGAGTGGCTGTTCTCTGAGGGGACTTCTGTGCAGAGCAAGGCTTAGGCCAGCAAACCAGCAGCGCGTGACTCAGCCGTGCGAAGCTGCTGCCGCCCAAGCTATTCAACAGCTTGCATCTTGGCGTGCTCCGGTGCGTCCTCATCCCCACATCTGCCGAGCAGCGAGCTGACCGGACTGTGAGTGCATCATCATCTTTCCGAACTCTCGTTCAGAATTTTTTGCGTTGCGTGTTTGTTTTAGCTTGTTGTAGAGTTTTCCCTAGTTTCCTTTTCAAGTGTGTGTGTGTGTGTGCATGTCCGCATAAGAATAGATGTTTTCTGATTTGTTCCCAAGCCATGGCGTCACTTCTTATTAATCCGATTGCACGCGTCACACACCCACCTGCTTAAAACACACCCTCACAAAGTCTATTGTCATGCAGCCACATCAATTTTGGTTTCAATTCTCTTCATACATTATATATGCCCCTGTCACACGGGCACTTTCAATCCAGATTAAAGCAAACCAATATTGACTTCTCGGGCCCGCTTGACCCATCACCGCTACTACACGGCCCGTTTCAATCCAGATTGAAGAAGTTGCACCAATTGTACTCACGTACGCCAGATGGTACCAAAAATGTATTTTGCGTCCGGTGCCTGGTAACTTTGCCTGGTCATAGGTATATGTAACTATATAAATGTTATCGCATGTTTATTTGAGTCAAGTTGCTTGATACTATTTGTGACGTCAGTTGAAGTTGTCAGCTTCTGTGCGATTACTCAGCGAGGACGAGAGTATTGCTGCTTTTGATTGCGTTTGGAAACCTCAATCGCGCTTGGAGAAGTTTCAGCACAAACAACACAAAAAGCGAACCTGCAAAACGACCCAATGGAATCTTGGACCTCATGGTACTGGCTTTGACAGGGTCACTCCAGCCTACCAAAGACATGGGTGTGTTGGTCACCGTGGGGTTCACCGAGTTCACACGGATCTGCAATAAAAGACCACCAGCAAAAAAAACTAATGAAATTCTGAGAATTGTCTACCAGTGTGTAAGCATTCTTTTGTCACTTCTCTTCATTTTGGTGTTTTCTAATAGCCACATTTGGCAATGAGAAGTCAAATTAGGCTACTTTTTGGCATTTGTGGTTTGCATTAGGCTATAATGAAGTTTTTTTTCCCCTGGTTATTACCAATTACCGAAGTTTTTGCCATGTATGCATTTCTGTGCATATACAGGACACGACATCAATGGTGCTTTTCTAAGTATTTCACAATGTGTTTATTTGTGTCAGGGGTTTTTATTTTTGTATTAATCATGTGAGGCTGGTGAATAGGTTAAACATATGTGATTTTGCAAATAACTTTGAGTTTTTTTTGTTTAAATGTCCTTCAATAAATAATCTACCAGACACCAAAGGATGCACTAAGAGGCGGGAAAGACACTTTTTTTGCTGTTTTTTAAAGCTGATCCAGCAACGAAACAACGATATAAGGTAGCCTATGAAAGCAGCCTTACACTGTGCACCGAATCAGCTTCCTTCAACTTACTTGCATTTCTAGCAGTAGAGGCAAAAGCATTTTTAGATTTTCCAATTTTTGTTAGGTCCCAACATGAAGTCGTTCTCTCCTGGTAATGTTATTCATCAGCTTAATAAATTGGTCCCCTGACTGTCATGCTTTTCTCCCATCAGCTGTATGCTCTCTTTTTCAGAATTTTAAGGCCTTCATAGTGGTCACAGGCAAGACACTTGCACAGGGCCTAAACACTTGCTTCTTCAATGGACCTGTTTTCAGTAGTGATCAGCTCATTCACAACTCTCGTACTTCACATATCCTTACTGCCGGCGCACTATACTCTATAGGTAATGTAAACAAACGCGCCCATAATTAGCCTGCTACTGCTTTCATGGGTACTATACATTACTTTCTGTCATCCCTGCTCATTTTGACAGCTCAGAGTGTGCTCTTATATGAAAATAAAAAGACAATTGACAAACGAAAGTGGCAAAGACATTTTCAGGGAAACCAGAGAGATCGCATGGCTGCGAATTAAAAAAAAAAAGTCAAGAAAAAACACCCTTTTCCCATTTAATATCAGTTATACTTAACCAGGCTAAGCCAAGCTTTTGATTGATTGATCATGGGGTTTAACGTGCCGACGCAACGCACGCGATGAGGCGCGCCATAGTGGAGGGCTCTGGATTAATCTTGACTTCCTGGGGATCTTTAACGTGCACTGAAATCTCGGACACACGGGCGTTTTCGCTTTTCGCCTCCACCAGAAAAGCGGCCGCCGCGGCCGGGAATCGAACCCGCGTCCTTGGGCTCAGCGGCACAACGCCATAGCCCCTGAGCCACTGCGGTGGGTTAAGCCAAGCTTTTGCTTTGCATTTGCTTTGGTTAGCTGAGCTAAGCCTCAGCCATTTTTTTGCTGCATTTTACAATTCTTGCTTAAAGGTAAGTAGAGGTGTGTGAATACTCAAAACTTTGGATGCTTCGGGAATAGTGTTTGCTATTTGGTTTGATTGGTAGCACTCATTCTCTCTCTCTCTCTCTCTCTTACTGTTCAAGGTATTCGTAGTTTTCGAATAATCAAAATTTGCGAATAGAGCAATTAAAGTTGGCTCTCTCGCAAAACGCAAAGCTTCACCGCACAACATGCCCCTTTAAGTTGGCCTTTTCACACAACGCCAGAGCAGTGCAACAAAGCTCAACACGTGTAAGCCTTGCAAGACAATATTTCCTAACATGCAAAGTCAATGTGCTTTAAGATTTTGTGACACTCCTGCACTCTCTGAAGTCATAAGACCAACTGAGATATGCACCTTGAATTTAGAATAGCAGCTCCACTCAGGTGGATCAGCCCGAGTAGGCATAACTGCATTATGTACAGTACAAAAGCACTTACACCGACCAGGCACAGATGCCATTCTGGCCTTGACAAAATGCCAGGCACAGTAGATTGACAGGGAAGAGTTTGTAACCTTTCACGACGGGTATATTGAGAAGCTTGCGCAAGTTGGTCAAGCTGCTGTCGCCATCCAGTTAAAAGCTGCAGCAGAACTAGTGCACAAATGACAGCTGTAATATCAGCTTGGCTGTTCTCTGTGTTTCTGCTATGAAAACTTGACCCACATGCAAGGAAAAGATGATCCAGTACAGAGCTGTCATTTCTCATCATCATCGGCTTATTGATGTCCACTGCAGGAAAAGTCCTAAAATGTTCTCTCCCATAGACATTCACCCATAGATATCTTGCCCCAACTCAACCACTCTTTTCCCTGGCATTTTCTTATCTTCTCACTCCACGAGTTTTCTGTCTGTCTTTACGGCCGTCATTATGTTACTCGTACGGTCCGCCTATTGTTATGTCCCTCCCATATACATTGATTATTTAGGGGAACTAACAAGACAATTTGTGCTTGTTTTTCCCAGTAGGGCTTGCCTGACCTTGTAAGGTCCCAGTTCAAGTGCCATAACACGAGTCAGCTGATCCAAGGCTGCCTTGCTGGCACAGTAGACTGCATGGTCAGCAAGGGCCACAATGCCAGCTTGGCTGGAGACATTCACTATTGCACCAGGCACGCCCCGCTCCTTCATAGACTTGGCACAGATCTGCAAAGAGAAGGAAAGAAAGCAGCCACAAGTATGATAGGACTTGAAAACCAATGAAAAAGGTACTACAGTCTACACCTGCTACAATTTTTTCTGTCTATGTGTCTGCAGCATGTAAACACAGTATTCACGCGGGGAAAAGAATTGCCTAATGCTGTTTTCAAAGCTTACCACCGGCACCTAAAAAAGGCCTAGTGGATGCAGTCGAGTGCATAGAGACGCACACTAAGCTGAGCAAATAAAGCAAAAATGTAATTAGGAGCAATCACTAACCAGCTATAAAAACCAGACGTGGCCAGCAGAATTAGCCAATGACCTTTCAAACACTTCGTGTTGAGGTAGGTTTACCCGAAACCATTTGTCAAACAATTTGAATTGCTGCCTGATGTTTCCCAAGACTGCTTGCGCATGTTTTTCATGATCATTTCTGGTCAGTAAAACAGCTGAAATGAAATAATCTGATGAAGTACAGCTGTGAAACCAAATGTCAGACCAGAAGGATGTCACACAGCGAATGGCAGGTTGCACACAATGGTCGGGAACCATCTCCCTGCTTGAGGCAATTCTTAAGTTTTTCATTGAACGGAACGGAAATGATGCATGTGTGAGAATAACAAATGCCAAACTTCACTGTACTTGACCTCTTTATTAAGCCAAATACTGCGTAATGAGGGCAGAATCGACCTCTGAAGGCGCCGCTATGCGCATTTGAAAGAGTCACGTTTTTTGGCGGCGTCCTTATATTTGACTATCAAGTTCCCGCCTGCTTAGACAGGCCCATTCTTCTGGCAATGTTGGCCTGTTGGTAGCCATGTTCAACAGATTTAATTTGTGGGGACCCTTTAGTTCCCATTTTTCTCTTCCCACAAGCACTGCCCTCAGCAGCGCGCAGCGTGCGCGTTCACCGATGAGATATGTCACGTCGCTATGGGCCGACCTGCCAGCTAGCACGAACACTGCCCCGCCACCACCGTTGCTCCTCCTCACCCAGGAGCCTGCCTCCTCTCCTCCACGCCTTATAAGTGCGGCGTGAGCACTTTGCTGGTCTTTTAGATGGGGAGATGGAGGACCAAGAGTAAGGAATGCAGAAAAATGCGGCTTGTCCGCGCCCTTGCTGCCACCCATTTGGAGCGGGGCCCCTGACCCCAATCAGACGCCCGAGGTAGGCCTATTCCTATATCGCCGGCAGCCCATGTGTCGCCTCGGCCATCGCAGCCCACTTGAGGCTGGGCCTCGATGCACGCGTTGATATAGTGTGGCTCTTAGCCCTGTCGTGGTTATCAGTATGCGCTGTACCACTCGGCCAATGGTTCCTCCTGGCCCTTTGGAACCTGTTGTCGCTTTGTCGGTGAGTCGAATCCGTTGTGGTGTCCCTCGAGACGCCGCAAACATCTCTGGGGCATTTTGGATGGGGCATTTTGCGGGCATGGTGGAACCCCTGTAACCCACATTGGCCCATCATGCCCACAAATTATGCTCAGTTTATCGGACAGTTAAATCTGCTACCCTGTCGTTCATCGAAAAAAAGAAAGAAAAAAAAAAGGGAAAAGAAAAGGCCCCTGGCACTAGCTTGGCTCGGCCGCACCAGCGACCCATTCTATGCTGACAACATTGGCAGACATAGTAGTTTTCCTCACAACAACAACAAACAAACAAACAAAAAAAAATCAGGTGTTGAAAGTGCACTATTGATGCTCAGTTGAAACAATTTTTGCCCAGCATCTCGTCTGCTGTAGACGATAGCCGGATCTGTTATGGGTGGAGTGGATTCAATTTAAAATATATGCTGACCAAACAAACCAACAGAGATGGTCCATTGCAACCGGAAGTCCGTTTTTGCAGTATCTGCTGTAACAAGTGCAGGCCGCATAAAAACATGATGCTAGTAAGAAACACAAGACCCTGCACCTCCCACAACATAACCAATACTAATACAGCAATCCATTCTTTCAAGCAACACTAGTGATGCTTGGCGGATTTTGTTCGAATTGGCAAAATGATGGATGGATCGGCCCTTTGGTACAGTGGCCTCTGTACGGCCTCACAGTATGAAAGGGGAAGAGCAATCAGAAGTGCGGTGCCGGACAATGCAATAAACGAGAAATACAAGTTTCATATCCTCTCAGTGTTCTTGAAGCTCTGGAAAGTTTAGATATAAATGTTGGGATTTACAAGGAAGTCCTACGATAGCATGGCAGTCAGCTCCGAACTAAACAATTCTCTTAGACCTGCGAATGTGCAGTCAGCGCTTAAATAATTTTTTGCTAAGATGGTGCAACTACAAATTACAATCGCTTAGCTTGGAGACTAAGAGAGGGCCACTTTTGTATGCTTTTGTGGTATGGTCCACTGATTTTCTTTTTGAAATACCTGCTTTCAGTGTTACATAACATGTCAAGCGGTCATACTGATGCGAGATTTATTGACGCTGCATTTTCCATCCCAGCAATGCAGACAGCAAACATTTTGAAAGTGAATCGATACACCAAATACATTTCAAACTAATTCTAGTCATGGATGGCGAAGATTTTATTGTGCGATTACCTCTCACTTTAAATGTTGTAAGGTATGAATACAGAATCTGATGGTAGCAGCACCACTGTAACAAAGTGAGTGAATGATAAATCTTGAGCATCTATGAAAATTACTTAGTGAAGCATGTTGGATTCTGAACGTCATTAAGTCTCTGCTTTGAATAGCATAATGCACGTTCATATTAAATGCACTTGAAATGCCAATGCAATCCAGGTACCACTCAAATGAATCAAAACAGTTATTCCACTGCACTGAGCAAGCAAAAAAAGGAGGAATGCTGCTGAAAAGAGGTGTCACCGTTCATGTGGCGACGTGTCTCAAGTTAGGAGAGATGTATAGCAAATGAGATGAAAGAAAGGAGGGGTAGGAGCAGAGGTAGAGGAGAAAGCTATGGCTTGACACTGCAAGGACCCCCGAGAGGCGCTGTCTATAGAGAAACTACCTCTCCACGATAGGCAACGACTTTTCAGCAGTGAGCAGAACTGCCATCAAAGCCACACATGTGCTGCGAGGCACGCCATTATGAAGTCCTTCTGTAATAATATTAATACTACGATCTGAAATTTGATGCAACAAAATCCTCCAAAGTGTTTTTTTTTTTGTCATTATTTTACAACTATGAAAACATAGCCATCTAAGCTAGGGTTGAACGAGATGCGATCAGCAGCAGAATGCCTTGGCTGCTGCGCTAGCACAGGTGGGCAACCGCCATGTGTAAATGTCCCCGACAAAGTGTTTACATCCCTTTGCCGCTCGCTGATGAACCCACTGGCTTTCACAACAGTCCCCGCTGGTGGTGACACGCAGATGTACAACACCCAAGGCCACAGGCATGCGCACCAAGCTCAAACTTAGCTAGAGCATGGCTGGAGTACTAATTCCATGCTATGCTACATCTGCCTGTCCATACGCTTCATAGTGCCGCAACCCTGTTTCCTCTCTTCTCTCTCTTTGCACAAAATTTGCACGATGGAAGCTTTTACTTGGAAGCACAGGGGTCCAGCTGTGTGATATTATGGAATGCCAGGAGAGAGGGGTGCCAAAAGTGTTGAAAAAATAATCGTAGCCCCAACATGTACAGGTCTCACAAGAATAAAGGAATTGCAGGAAGGAATAATACCTTAACTGCTTCAATTAGAGTATTCGCTAGAATATACTAAGTGGAATCTGCAAAGTGTGATACTATTCCTGAATGAAACAGTTATTCAGGAGCTGGAGACTGTGAACACGGCTTGGTTTGCACAGTCAACTAATTCGCACAAAATTAATTTACTAGCATAAAACATAACTTTTTAATAATGCTTATGGGTGGATCCGTAACTCAGAACAATAAATTTTTTAAATACGGCTGCCCAATACTGACATAATTGTGGCATTCAGTTCACTCATACTTTTAAAACACAATTTACTGGGAACATAGAACAGGGTTCGTACAGGCTTCAAAAGCAAAAATTCAAGGGTTTTCAAGGACTTTCAAGGACCAGAAAACAAATTTTCAAGGTCCCCGGGATTATTTTATAACTTTTTCAACACAATGCAAAAGTTTTTTATTGCACAATACCTAAGCACATTAGTGCAAATTTAGATAGGTGCTAATGGGTTCTATTTTTTATTTCATGGTTGGTAGTTAAAGGTTTTTCTTTTTTCTTGGTGTTTTACTCAGGCTGTTTGATTTCAAAAGTTCGTTAATGTTGCCTGCATCTCCTGCTTTGTCAGCAAAGTATCAGTTGAAATTAAATCCGCAAGTGTTGCTACAAGGCAGGATGAACAATGTGCGCGTCCACGATTTGCACGTAAAAGCAAATGCAGATGGAGCGTATGAGGCACAGCAAACATGCAAGGAGCGAGTGTCCACAGACTAGATGGAAGATGCAAGATAGAGAACAGAAGCTGGCTTTCACTGGATTGTATAGTGACATGGATTGGATTGACAAGTGCCTGCTCCCAATGTTGCCTTGTAATAAAAAAAATTCACCAAACCTGTCATTTCACGCAATACACTTAATCTTGATTGTTACAATGTTTCTTCACATTTGTTACCACCTAAAATCCACGACAAACACTTTAAATTCTTGTGAAAAGACAGGGCCATTGATTCTCTCTGGAAAAATCAAGGGTTTTCAAGGACCATTTAAAAATTCCAGGTTTTTCCAGGCCTTGAAATTGACACTTCTAAATTCAAGGGTTTTCAAGGTTTTCAAGGACCTGTGCGAACCCTGATAGAACATTTTAACTCACCTGTGAGACGTTGATCACAGCCTTCACATTCGTGGTAAAGCAACTGTAAGAGATATGAACAGCCCAAGTAAGATCTTTCATGCCCTTTAACTACCCGTGTGCATTATATCTTTTTGAAATTTAAGGTCATAAAAGTTTTGAAAGATAAAGTTGTGGCACCGCAGATACAAAAGAAAGAGAACTAACAATACACAAACAAGGTTCTAGCAAAAGATGCAGTTCAATTTATGCAGGCTAATGGGTTGTTTTACCTGCAGTCATCCTTTGTAAACTGCACACTCTAATTCGTCTTCGCAAAATTTATTACAAGCTGGCATTTTGGCAGTTACTGATGCAAAGGTATGAAAGAAAAACATAAGCGTGCAAAAAATAAATGAAAGAAAAAATACATTAATGAGCAACTCAATTTCGCGACCAAAAGTCAGAAGGGTGCACTACATGACTCTGCTTCGGCAATGCTATGTATGCCCACTTGTCTGGGCTTGCTTAGCCCTTTATGTCTAAACAAAAGAGGCACGATGTGCTTGAAGCAGTTTCCAATGCACAATAAAATGAAATTCGCATCCATGTGGATGCGTGCATCCATCTAGGTGATGGTGCATCCATGTGGATGCACCGTCACCTAGAAGATTTTCTTTCCTGTGTGAAATCAAGAGTAAATAAAGCGCTGGAGTGTCTGAACTACATGTGACCAAGCGTTACGTGACCGAATAGGTATCGGTAAGTGACAGAGCCAAGCCATTTCATTCTGAGTGAAATGTTAAGCACACACATTTTTCGACACCTTTCATAACCTGTTGCCTTGGTAAGAAATGGCGTTCGGCGCGTGTTTGATCATTACTTGCAGGCATTAAAGCAAACCAACTCAGATTAACAGAATTCCAATGCTAGAATCACGATGAAGAAGCAACAGGTTAAAATTTCTTGCCAATCTCTGGAACCTCAAACTGCGCCTTGACCCATCAACATGTCTTAGCCTCCTTTCATCCCGACCTACCAGGTAGTGCCACCCTTTTAAATTTACCCCCTTGTTCGCCCATACAAACACTTACAAATATGAATTTTTTCCTTGAACCCTACGTGACTGATCCAATCTCCTGGCCATAGCATTTACTTCTGACAATCTGCATGCATCAATTGATCAGCTATTTCACATGTAGTAAATTTTTCTTCTTTGCCATTCTTCTTTGTTGTTTCAAAGCTTAGACATTGTATAACTACATTTGGCTGACATGCACTGTAATCCCCTACCCCCTACTGCTTGGGCCTAATTCTGGCCTGCAGTATTGTCTAAATAAATAAATAAACAAAAATAAACTTGAAATGAAAGTTATACAGAAAGGACTCATTACCTTTTTGATAGAACTCCGCCTGCTACAAAAGTGAAATTCTTTGAGTATGCCTGAATTAAAAAAAAAAAGAGCAACTACCGGTCTACTATAAAACCATTTAAAATACATTTGAACCCCACAACAGCACACGCCACTTCATTGAAATTTCTGCTGGACCAGTGTATTTCCAATTAACAATCTGTCACCCATAAAATTAAGGCATAAAAATTTCCTTCTCAATGAACAACTTTCTCTAGGCTTTTGCAATTTGAGCAAATTTTCATGCAAGGATTTCTTCTGTCATGAAAATTTTCTTGAAAAAGAGTCATTGAGAAGGAAATTTTTAATTGAGTGACATACCTTTGTAGAATAAATGCATGTCAATCAATCAAAAAATTCCCCTGTAAAAGAAACTTTCTCTAAACTATTCTGCCTGAAAAAAGTTGTGGCAGAAAATTTTTTATCATTACTTTAGAACTAAAGCTCACAAAATTGTACATTCATAACATTGCGATTGCATGCACCGAGTCAAAACCACAATTATGTCACTTTTTTTGCATGAAACACCTCCAGGTACTGCAGTGTTCACACATCACTGCCAGTGTTATGGAGTGTGCTATTGTTTGATGGAGACTAGTAGCTAACATCAGCTTGCAAAGAAACTCATTAGCCATCAAGCTCTAGCCAAGCCCTACAGTGTGTCCACGCAATGTTGTCATGGGTTCACGCTGTCAAGTAAAAGGTAAAATGCAGAATTTTCCTGTATGATTACAAGGCCACAAGAAGCGCCCACTACAGTGATGCACCTTAAGCACAAAATGGCCCCCACCAGCTGCCCCCGAGGTGCTTGGTGCATCCAATGTGAGAACCTTTCATAAGGGCAAGGACACTGTTGTGCAACTTAGTTAACAATGCTCTATGACTGACCAATGACTTAACGGCGGTGCTGCGATCAAAGGGAAAAAAAAATAGCCATATAGCCCACTTATAGCAAACCTGGCTTTAACGAAATCCCAGCTAAATTGAACAAATCTTCACATCCCATTACCATTTCTACACTTGCAATGCAACTTCAGTCCACTTTTAACGAAAAATTTCGAACGGCCAGTTTGGATATAACGAATAAAACTGTACCAGAATGCCGAATTCGTTGCAAAATGGCTGTTAAAATTCGGACAGAGCTAAAACAGGGTTCGTACGGGCTTCAAAAGCAAACATTCAAGGGTTTTCAAGGACTTTCAAGCACCAGAAAACACATTTTCAAGGTCCCCATCTTATGTTTTATCTGGGATTATTTATAACTTTTTCAACACAATGCAAAATTTTGTTATTGCCCAACACCTAAGAACATTAATGCACATTGAGGGAAGCCGACTTAGACGGCGGCAAGTTAAGCTTGGTTTAAGTTGAGAAGATACATCTATGAATTCGGGGAGATAGGCGCTATGGGTTCATGAATGCTCCCCTAGCTGAATTTTTTATTTCATAATTTGTATTTAGAGTTTTTTTTTTCTTGGTATTTTGCTGAGGCTGTTTGATTTCAAAACTTAGTTAATGTTGCCTGCATCTCCTATGTTGTCAGCAAGAGTATCAGCTAAAATTAACTCGGCAAGTGTTGCGGCAAGGCAGGATGAACTATGTACACGTCCACTATTTGCCCGTAAAAGCAAATGCAGATGGAGCGTATCAGGCACAGCAAACATCCATAGAAAGGCCGTCCACAGACTAGATGGAACATGCAAGATAGAGAACAGAAGCCGGCTTTCACGGGATTGTATCGTGACATGAATTCTATTGAGGAGTGCTGCTCCCAATGTTGCCTCGTAATAATGAGAATCCACAACTCGTAATTTCACGCAATACACTGAAACTTGATTGTTACAATGTTTCTTCACATTATTAACACCTAAAATTTACGACAAACACTTTAAATTCTTGTGAAAAGATAGGGCCATTGGTTCTCTCCAGAAAAATCAAGGGTTTTCAAGGACCCTTTAAAAATACCAGGACTTTCCAGGCCTTCAAATTTACATTTCTAAATTCAAGGGTTTTCAAGGACCTGTGCGAACCCTGTAAAATAAACAAAGTACAACAGAGCCGCTGACCCACAGAGTGCAGACTGCGCTGAGAAGCGCGCCAGTCGTCATGTTTGCAATGCGGAGGAACGGGATACTTCACTGCAAGACACGCTCTGAGTGTTGCTCCAAGCAACGCTGCCGACCAATCATAGCGTTCACTGCTGCTAGTTCAGGTTCCACTCGCCACTCTTCCCGCGTTCACAAACATGGAGTTTGCGTGTCCCTCGTCGAGCGCCGGCACATCGACAGTGAAAAGAAAATGCTGCCCTTTCACTGAGGCCGCGCCCCCCATTGTGGTATGTACAAAATGTTCGAGAATAATAGAATAAAAAAGTTGTCCATGTATGCTGTGCACCCGCTTCTGCCTGCGCCAGAAAGAGAGGGGGCACAAAACCTACCGACCTTGGTACGGCGGGCTTGCAATCTCGTTATCGCCATTTCTGCCCGCTCCTTTACGTTCATGCTTTTTCGCCATGCCCTTAGGGAGATTGTACCGATACGTTTTTCAACATGAACCCTCTCGCGATAAGTAAAGAAAAGGAATCGCAATGGATGGTAGGGAGGACAAGGTGGTGTATCCTGGCTACAGCTCATTACAAAACACGTACGATGCCAAAAGTTTTTCATATTGAAACTGTTTATATATGTGCTTCTTATTCCTGTGCAGAAATGTCGAGATTGTTACGATCAGGGGTGCACAAGAGTCGCGTAACGACGGTACAACGATTGTGTGTAGCTAGCCCCTTTATAACAATTTTTATTTTGTCTGTATTTTAATGTCCAGATTAGTGATAAATGAATATAACAAACTGATTTCCGTTTCCCAATGTGTTTGTTATAAGTGCGCTGGGCTGTACTAAGAAGCAATACCTCTACATTTTCTCCCAGATTAAATTTATTATTTGCCTATTTCCTACAAACGAAGTTCCCACAACAATAAATTTTTCCATATGTGAATTTCATTGTCACAGTATCGACCGTATATAGTAAACACATGCATTAGACGCCTAATAAATTGATCTTGAATGACACAATTTGTTCAGCCTATATGAGGCAAACTTTGGTCTGTGGCGTCCCCATTGTAGCCCTTAGATGGAAAGTGCTGGCTGCCAAGTTTGGCATCAAAAACAAGCATGTCCAGCCTTTGTGATGCATGAAACTAAAGGACAACTTCATGTACGACCAATATCATGACGTCATGGACAAGTTTTCTTAGTTGACCTAAGGGGGGACACTGCTCTTAAAACAGCTTCCTTTAATTGTTAAAACTCTTTGAAACTTGTGAGTCTTGCTGCTTTTTTCCCACTTATTTCAAATAAGGCATTATTTTTTGAGTAAGTCTATTAGTTACCAAAATAATTAGAGATAATTAGCCATTTCGGAGGAACAATAGACAAAACAGTGTTGGTCATAAAAGTGTAATCTTTATATTCTCCAATACTCTGAACCCTGGTGAGTGCAATAAGAGAATTGGTTTTTTGATGGGCTGCTTGGAACTAATTTTACAGCTCATTAAATTTTGGTGGCATCAGTGGCAAGGAACCATTTTGAATGGCCATTTGAAACACAAAATTTTAATGAGCTGTAAAATTTGTTCCAAGCGGTGCATCAAAAAACCGCTTCTCTTATTGTACTCACCAGGGTTCATAGTATAGAAAAATATAAATATTACAGTTGTATGACCAACACTGGTTTATCTATTGTTCCTCCAAAAATGGCTAATTATCTCTAATTATCTTGGTAACTAATTGACTGACTCAAGAAATGATGGCATATTTGAAATCAGTGTGGAAAAAGCAGCAAGACTGCCAAGTTTCACAGAGTTTGCTTAAAAAGTAAAGGAAGCTGTTTTAAGAGCAGTGTCCCCCCTTAATGTGCATGCGATGGGAACTGCACTCTTCCAAAGACTGCCAGGGAAATTGGCAATGATCCTGGCGAATCCTTGTGCTATATTTGCAGCCTCGCTAGGAGCAGTGGTAGAAACTCTGCTGTCGGGTCCACCTGACCAACGTGTTTTGCAGCTGCAAGCTAGAAACTCAACTAACCTTGTGGCAGAGGCTTCTTCCTGCCGCTAAAAAGCTTCACGCTAAAGTTTTTGTCATTTTATTTTTGCTTTTTGTCCAAATAACTCGAAGAACTGTGGGAATCGAAATGTTTTCATGGACTAATTAGTGCCAATGCATGGAGCGGCTGGGATGTGGTAGTGTTGCAGTGCGAAACAGAGGCTACCAGGCTTATCACTGTGCGGTTGGTTGATTTTGTGACTCACGTATCAATTGAATCTGGCTTGATCTCCCCAACTGGTTCAAGAATGGCAACCGCTGCATTGTTCACCAGGAGATCCACTGGGCCCACCTTGGACAGCGCCGCTTCTGTTGCACCCCAGTCGGCGAGGTCGACACACACTGGCACCACATTGGGCACCTGCTCAGAAAGCACAGAGTTCATGCTGAAAATGCAGCTCAAGAAATGCCAGGGTGGGCTAACATTGGAATGTCCCCATATGTGTTCTAGGAAGACACCAGGCACAGGCAAGCTGCAATGGATACTAATCAGTGCCCTTAATAAGCAGGAAAAAGTGGAGCCGACATAATGAAGTGAGAATTGCACGACTGCTTTATATTCTGCTTATTATATATTATGATAATACTGCTAATTATAAGAATATATATATATATATATATATATATATATATATAATAAGTCGTATTATAATAATATTATAATAAGACTGCTTATTATATATTATTATAAATGTCCGATTGAGAGAACATGCTGGGTCTCTCAAGGGAGTGCCATCCTCACACCTGTCCCGCCACAGCAAGGAATGCGGTTGCGCTCCCGACTTTGAAAAAACGGTCGTGGTGATTAGAAGCAGAAGCCAGCGCACGAGGGAAATTGCGGAAGCGTACAGAATTATAAAAAGCGGCGACACGTGCGTGAGCCACCCATCTATCGCACTAATAGATGAGGAAATAGATTTTCTTGACAAGTCGTGTGTGTAAAGTGCGTACGTGATATGATTGTGTGACTCGTGTATGATTTCTTCAATTTTTTATCTCTTCTTGGTTGCTTAAATAACACATGTTCTTCCAATAAAATTTCAGTTGCTAGACAGCGCCTGTGCCGTCTATTCTCTTCTTTGTGTGTTGTTTCCGTTCACGCTGACCACCATGAATGCTTTGTATTCATTTTTTTATTATTCTGCATCCCCACATGCCAAAGCATAACACACAAAGCTTCACTGACCCATCCAGCTCTTTTACGCTTAAGGTTTGAAACAATTTAACAGAGCCAATCAATATGTTGTCTTTCATCTGGTCGATGAAACTCAATTCTTGCAAAACTTGACAGCTTTTTAGACAAAATACATTTTGTAGCAAACATTCCTGAGGGTTGGACCTGAGGGTTAGACCTGAAAGTCGAACCTGAGGGTTCGATTTTCCTAAGTCAATAATACGTAACCCAGGGGTGGAACAGGGTACATGGGTTTGGGAGCAGTCCTAGGAGCAGGCAAAATTGCCTTTTGTAGCACGCTTGGAGCAGCCACAAAGGCCTTTTGGTGTAGGTTTAGAGCTGCCAGAAAGGTTGTTTGGAAAGGGGCCGGCAGAGTGGCCTGTGCCAGCCCCCTGTACAATAAATTTGATCTATTTATATCAGGCGATCTACCGTGCACTAAAGCCTACTCCGACCAAGAAACACAATTCTTGTACTATACCAGGAAATTTACAATATGCATAGTTATCCACCATAGGCACCAGCGAGTGCACCCCGTTATAACCGTTCAAAGGGTAAACCTCACACGCAGAGTCGAAGAGGATCAGATAACAGGCCCCGCTTCGTGTCCGATAGACGGCAGTGTTAAGGAAACTCACGGTGGCATTCTGTAAAACAAGGTGTTTGCTTGCATTTTTTTCATCGAACAGCGGTTTCAGTGTGCACGAAGCTGAACACAGCTTTGTCTTTGCCCGTCACTTGGTTGCAAGAGTCGATGGACGTACACCGTACACTACATAATGACGGCATGTTACAAGGCATAATGAATGCTGGACCATTCTCCACATAAGCAAAGCTAACCCCAAACTTCACAAGCGAAAATGAGTAATTACCTCACAGCATAGGAGAAGCAAATTAACAAATGAGGGTAAAGTGTCCAAAACCCTGTTTGTTCAATACCTGCTGCTATGCTTTTCAAAAATGGTCGACTAAATTAAAGTTCACCTGCAATAAAGTACAACCTTTCATGCAAATATTATTTGTTTGCGATGTGACGAAAACATTTCGGTTACTTTTGGTTATTTTCCATTGATTGTGGTACAGTGGCCAGTACTGGCAAACAAAACCGTGCAAATGCGACACAAATAAATCCAAAGTGAAGGCTGGGAAGGCGCGTAGTGCCTGTGGCCTTACAGCTACAATTGCAAAAGCCAACTTCTATAGCCGCTCATAGCCTTGATAAACCAAAACCATAACCGCCTTTAAACCGAAAACACAGTATTACTGTGTTCTAGAGCCATTTTCTAGAACACTATAACAATGTTTCAGCCAAGTTCCCAGGCACGGGGCATCATGGCAGTCGTATCTTGTAGCTCAATTTGGGTGCTGCATCGCAGGACGGCGCTGATATAAGAGTTTGGCGCAATGGCGCAAATGGCGCAGCTGTTCCGCCCCTGGTAACCGCAAATCAGGAAATGCTTAGCTTTCCAGGTCTTTGGAGTCAGATTATCTGCGTTCTTAGCTGCTCTTTGCAACTCAAAAAAGACAAACCAATTTTTACTGTTGTGCACATCCCTAAGCAGTATTACTGAAAATGGCACAAAGCAAAGAACTGTTTAGGCCAGTGAGATGCCCTGACAACAAAGCTAAAGTGCTGTTTTTGCATACAACAAAAAACTGTGCTCACTAGTTGTCACCTCTTGCAGCGGTCATCTTGCACAGCGTAAAAGACGGAACAGAATAAGAAAGAAAAAGACCCACGAACACCACACCCCAGATTTCACGGTGTGTATTTCTTTGTCATTTTGTTCCGTCCTTTTGTACCCTGTGCAAGAAGAACAAATTTTGACTAGCCCAAATTTCCACCTTGATTCAAGGTTTTGCAGTGGGTTAGTGCACACACTTCTAAAATGTAACACAAGCAATCAGACCTGAACTATCATTCACCGAAATCTTTCAGCAACAAATCAGAAATTACAACACCCTGAAGCCTGGTCATCATGCGAAAGTAATCTCTGCTGAAAAACGATGTCAATAACAATAAGATGAACAATAAGATGAACAAGAAGATGACCAATAAGATGAACTTTATTTTTAAACTGTTGTGAAGTAGAAAATGTATTGGTAGTGTAGCCCTTCGTTTCTATGGAATTCAATTCACAACTCATATGTGTATAGTACAATGCCGAAATGAAATTCCTCGCTCCCAAGATAAACAGTTTACTGCCTCTGCTCCTTCAGCCCCCTACGGTCCTCTGAAATCACCAGACTACCGCAGTCACATAAATAGTTTGAAAGGTGAATCGAGCGGACCCTTAGGGTGATATGAAATGCATTGCCTCATAGCCGTTTTAATGTTTTATCTACTAAGCTGCAGATAAAGCAATGCAAATAAAAGTACTTTCAGCCTCCGCAAAATTATTTTGTAGTAATTGCTAGACGTAGGAAGATTCAGCTTACAAAAACCATTATTTATGAAGTTTTTTTTCATCGAATCATGTCCACATGACACAGGTATACCAGTTTCTTTACATTGTACCACACTCAATTGATAGTCAGACACGAAAAGACACCAGATAATTGCGCCTCGTTTTTACCTCGTTTTGTAATTGCTTGAGCTTGTCCGCAGACCTCGCAACGGCAATGACTGTAGCCCCGTGCTTTGCAAGCTCTCGTGCAATCACATTTCCAATGCCTGGAGAATGAGGGGGAGAGGTGGGGGGGGGGGGCAAAAGCAAGAATTACATTCACTGGGGCTCTTCGATTATCAGTCCCGGACTCAGCGCGGATAGTTCGCGGGTAGTTTGAAGACTCGCCTCTTCACAAAATACATGCGAAGAACGAATACCGAATTAAGTGTCGTACGACATATCCGAGACAGATAATCGAAGAGACTGACCAGTAACCACTCTTGTCTTGCGACAGCTGCAGTGCTGTTCGCCAAGACACGATTAATGCGAACACCGACGAATTACGTTGCCGCTAATCCCACCATACGTTGATTCAGATGCCACAGCACTTCAAAGCAACAGTAATATATCCCATAAGTTGAAATGCAATCAGGTGCAATTTAATATTTCCTCTGGAGCGCATTTCGACGACAGCCACACTGTAAAAGAATTTTGCGCTGAACATTGCTGTATACACAAAGCGATTCGCACCGCTGTACGGTACAACAGAAAATTGAACGAAATGCTCCAGCCTATCGCAGGAAACAAGCTCGGCAACTGTATGCTGGTGTGCTGGGCCCCTCCGTAAATGGGTTTTTGGGCTTTCCAGCACACCGCAGCCCCCCCTGAGTTGAAATGAAGTGGTGCTACCGCTATACATCGCATTCTGGTGTATAGCGCCACCGTAGAACTTCTTACCCTGGCTAGCGCCCGTCACCATGGCACGCTTCCCTTCAAAAAACGCTTCCATGGCAAAGAACCAACTTGCAACGTCCTCAAAACGTCGGCCGCCTGCTTGCTGCTACCACACAGCAGATTCTTACGTGCTTACGATTCCGGGAAGTCACTTGAGATGCGGCACGGTTATCAAACACGATATCGACGAGACATGGCAGAAGCATCTGAAGAAATAAACGATAAAATGCACAGTTTGAATGCTGGGCGCATTCCTGGCTCGCTTCCTACCTCACGTGCACGATGGAAGTGCTCACGTGAGAGCAGTCATATTTTCAAAACGAAACTCGCACTTGTTTCGGTTTCGATTCCGGTTTTGCTGATGCGAGGAAACACCGTTCACCCTTCGCGAGCTGGATATGCTTTTAGGTTTTGCTTGAATGCCTGTTCGGCCAGGGAAATGCCATGTAATATATAATTAAAATATACCGGGCAGTTTGTAACAATCATGCATGGCTTGGTGACCGCTATGAATTAATGGTGTACATGACTCTCGCCAACCTTTCAAATATATTCTACAGCCAAGCCGACAGCTCTTCCACTGGTACATACCGCACGCACGTACTAATCATGGCACCCAGATGTTGAGCTACGCGTTACCATCGTTATTAAATTCGCTTACCACCGTTACCTGTACGGACTTCACGTGTATTTCTGATCATGCAATTTTTCGATGTGTTATAGTGCATTATAATTTCACATTCGCCTGATTAGAATTATGTACAAAATGTGTTAAATATTTTGCAATGCTCCATTAGTGCATTGCCCCATTCGCTTGTTCTAAACATTGTATAATAACCAGGTTAAAACAATTCTTGTTGCCATTTGCTTTCTTTGTATTATCTCTCTGTGTACTGGTTTAGCTTTCTCTCTTTATTTTCCATCACTCTTCTTTCCATCTCTCTCTTTCTGTCTTGCTACATGATGCAGCAATGTGTTACCATTAAAGGGGCGCAGACCTTTGTCAAGCCGCGTATCGCAGGCTTTTTGTCTGCCCCCTGGCACCTGTATGAATTGCAGTTGTCAAATAAAATTGATTGGTTGATTGATTCTGAAAGTTGGCCATATCTTTGGAGCAATTCTGTATTACATAATTTATAGGCAGCATTTAATTGCATATCGCGGCCCTTTCGGGACATTCACTGCCGGTGACGGTGCACAGTAAAATCTCATTACACCAAACTCTCAAATAAAGAACACAAGTGCAAATTTTTCACCCAGAAATTTAATGCGAAAGCTTATCGAAAATTTATAACTTACACACAGACTTGCATAGCTGCATGAGCCGCAAAGTATCGACCTATATCACCTAGGTTATGAGGCGCATCTGCATTGGAGAGCTCCGGATTAATTTAGACCATCGATTTAGACTACCTGGGGATCTTGAGATCTTGATACACGGGCTTTTTAAATGCGAATGCATTTCTTAGTCGAGCCATGTCAGGCGCCGTGCGGCGTCCACGCACCCGCAGGTGTTATCTCTCCGCTCTCACCCCCTCTCCCATAGCAACAGCTGCGAGCGCGCGCGCTCCTCCTCTCCCCTAGCAACCGGAGCAGGTGGTGCGGGCGGATGAGCGGCGAGTGAGTGGAGAGGAGGAGCGCGCTCGGGCGTGTGAGGGCGCTCGCATCGCGGGAGCTCGCCGGAGCTCCTGCGTGTGTGGGAGAGTGTAGGCGAGGGTAGGCGTGGTGCTTCGGTGCTTCTCCTCTCGACGCTCGCCCCACTCTCCCGTTCGCTCGGTCGATCCTCAGGTGAAGAGGCGCGAGGCCGAGAACAAGCAGCAGCGGCGCCGGGCCGATCCCGGTGCATTCGCAGCTCCATTCGATTCAGACGCCTGCAACGCTGCACGGTGCGCTGCACCAAAGCGCTCGATTCGCCGCTGCAGGAATGGTGCCGTGCACCGCGTCGCTCGATTGCTCATGGTGCAGCAGCGTTGCCGCCGCGGTGCAGAGAACCGCTGCACCTGCTACGGAGGAGGTGCAACGATTCGGTGCCGTGAGCGTTGGGGCGTTGCGGGTTGGCAGGCGGCTACCGGCAGTTGCGGCGACCGCGTGAAATGTCCGTCGAGCTCGAAGATACGCGGGACGAACTTAGCGTCGCCGCTGATGCATACGACGCAACCCAGATGGCCGTAAACATCCAGTTGTAGAGGACGACAGGCGAGGATGATTAGCAGACGACTATGCCTGCACCTCGCTCGATTGTAAACACGCAGGGGCGCTGCTGACGGTGCAGCCGTGATGCACGACACCGCGGAACCACGCTGCTGCACTGCACCGGCACCACAGAACTTTCTCTGCAACGTTGCCGTGCACCCCTTCTGAATCGAATGGAACTCGCATTTCCTCACGATTCCCTTCGGGGAGGTGGGGTGAATTTTTTTGTCACTCGCCTCCATCAGAGAAATGGCCGCCGCGGCCGGAATCAAACCCGCATCGATGGGCTCAGCAGCACGCCTTGATATTGATGTGCCTCATATTTATAAGTGGGAGTGCGAAGCCTCTTAATCAAGGTCTTAGAAGGAAAGAATATCGCTCGCGAGCAAGAAAACCCACCACCTAGAAACACCCGACAGTCGCGGGGCATGCATAAAAGCAGCGTGCTTACCCACGCGGTCGCTACCATGCACTCGCATCCATCTTACTGAAACGACTTCCAATTTTACGCTTGAGCGTACACTCAAACCTCGTTGTAACGAAGTTGAAAGGGAGCCGTAATTACCTTGTCATATTCATTATTTCGTTATATCAATTATAACAGTTTACGGCAATGCATGCTCAGTTGGGTGCACAACTAGAAGCATGCAAAGAAGGAAACCGCCTCGTGGCCCACTGTACCGCTACGCGAACACTCATACGACAGAAAATGAATAGAAGACAAATATTTTGCTTACTCAATGCCCACACTGTTTATTTTATTGTCCGTTAGACACAGCTAAAAAACTTCCATGATGCTCCTCTGTTTCGCACATCGAGCGCTGATGCCGCCGTCGCCATGGCACCGACGTAGAAGGTCAACCGCATGGAGTGCCTGCGACGACGTCGGAACGTAGAACGTTTCTGCATGGGAGACCACGGCGTCTTCGTCATCGCTTACATCAGTTTGTCCGAAATTGCTCGAAATTGCTCCTTTTTAAAATGTGTGTGTTTTTCGAAATATTTCGTTGAATCGGGAATGGCGCTGAATATCTTTCGTTAGTTCGTATTCATAAAAGCATTAAGCCACAGGCACCTGCGAGGGAATCCGAATTAGTTTGTTAGATCGGGAAAATCGTAAGATCGGGTTTCGTTAGATCGAGTCACGTGACCGTTTAAAAAGACAACAGACCCCTCCGGCTAATTCTCAAGTGGTGCGTATGCGTCATTGCGAAAAAAAAAAGGTTGTTGTTGTTTTTATCGTTTATTTAATAGCCTCAAGGCTTAGTAGACATTAAGGGAGTCTATATCCAGGAAACTAGGTTGGCCTCCAGGGCATGTCTAGGGCATGTGCATATTAGGTGGTGAAGGTCTGCCGGAACCGTTTCATCAGAGCAGGTTGGATGCCCTCGGTAATGCCCTCGGTAATATCCCCTTTCCATCCACTCGTGGCAGGAGTAGTGCTCACCATGAGTAACCTTTCGTCTGTTACTTCCAGTAAAATTATCAATCGACATTGTATGACAAGTATCGGTCTAGAAGAATAGAAGAAAGCAAGAGAGAGAGAGAGAGAGAGAGAGAGAGAGAGAGAGAGAGAGAGAGGGGGGGACTATTTATTTGGAGCAGTGGAGCAACAGCAAGCGCTGATGTTGGGGCGCATGTGAGGTGAGGGGCCTCCTAGTTGAGATAGCCGCTCCGGTCCTGGGAGTGGCTCTCCTCTCACAAACTCACTCCGGGAGTGAGTTTGAGAGAGGAGAGCTTCAAAGTTCACAGCGTGGTTCTCCAACCCGATGAAGCGCCATTTTTGAAATGCAATTAAAATAATTTCTAACGTATACCCATGGCAATGCAATTTTGCATGTTTCCAGGTCATTACCCAGGGTATCTAACGCGATATGTTTTTGTGGTTGCGGCGCTTGAGCCGGAGTTACGGCTCTTTACCCTGAAAGATGCGTTAGGAGCAGAGAACCTAATGCATAAAAAGGGTGTCCACTACGAAGAGCAAATCACGAAATCACGTGCTGACAATAACTATGTAGCTTTTGCAGTGGTTCAAGACGTGAAGGAGGGAGGGGAGGCGTATCAACACCTTTAGGGCAGGACTTAAATTTGTTAATATCTTACCAGCGCCTGGTTTCATGATGTACTCGCTGTTGCAGCTTAGAAGCCGTAACCATACAAGAAAAAAAAAAAGATTCAGGTGTTGTGTGGGCTTCGAAAAAAAAAAAAAAAGCTCCGTGGTACACACACGGCCGCTGCGCAGCCGTGACCGCCACTGCTGCAGCTATGCCCAGTTGCATTGTGCGGAACAGTTGCGAGTCCTTCGGAGCCCTCTGGGCTACGTGTGCCTTGGAGTCCATGGGAGTACTGGGGGGTTAACGGGGTAAGCGCGGCTCAGGGCGGCGTTTCAATGGGCTTGAACCACCTTTTAAGGTTTAGTCGTTCGAAATTAATCGCCCAGAAAGGCATGGCGGGATGTGCGGAGCTTATCCCAAGCGCATACCTCTGCGAAAGCCGGGCACCAGGCCGAGGTTCGCTTGTCCCCATTTTAGCCGGCGGGTGTCCGCCGGTGGGATTCGCACCAACCACCTCTCTCGCAGCCCAGACGGATGCCCTAACCACAAGGCCATGGCTTCGGTTATTTGGGGGCGCATATCTTCGTTAGTTACATCAAGGAAGTGATTCCTCGCGATTACGGCCCTTCACCGTCATAGCCGGTGAAGCACGTCGCCAGGCATTTTAGGAGCCATATGGAACCCATTTATTCGCACCTCGCATTGCTGTGGTGATCACTTGAATAAAACAGCGCGCTCTGGCGGCAGCAAACGCAGCCACGATGACTCCAGATGGCGCTGCATTAGTTTATGAACACCCCGCTCGGAACCAGGCCCCAGACAACGGTCCGCCCCCGTCTCTGCGGGAAGGTCCCAACGTTGATTGAGATGGAGATTCTGACTTAAATGCGCAGGGCTTGATGAGAGATACAGCTGGTGAGGTAGTTGCGGCAGGCTGGTTGAGAATCTATGAGGATCTGAAACGCGAAATGTTCAGAGGAAGCCACGAACACGCGCACGGCCAGTCCCCGAAGAACAAATGTAGGCCCTGCAAACTTAGTATCTATCCTAGTCTCTCCTCTCCCCCTACACTGCGTTTTATGTATACGTGCCTTGCGATTGGGTAGAATAATATCCGCAGTACATCCTTCCTTTCTCTGTTCCTTCCGCATCAATAGACAAAAAATGTTCTATCCCGGCAGAGAGAGAGAGAGAGAGAGAGAGAGAGAGAGAGAGAGAGAGAGAGAGAGAGAGAGAGAGAGAGAGAACAATTTTATTAAAGACCTTGAGTCTCCCCTTCCGAATAAAGAATTATAACAATAATAATTAAAGCTCCTGCAGCTCGGTTAGATCCCCCTCGCGGGCATGGGTGGGGGTGGGGGGTTTTTTCCGCGACGCGGCCTTGGCGACTTCTCGACTTCTTGTCCCTCTACTTCGGCTCCGGCCTCGCTACTCCCTTCGACTGGCTTCGCCTGCCCCTTCTTTGGGGCGGTAACCTTCCGTCGGTTTCGCTCGGTCGTTGCCTTTCGAGGGCCGCCGAGTATCTGCTGGACGGCCTTGGTCTGCTCTTTCTGGCCGTAGCTTCGAGCTGCGGCTTCGAGCTGCGGCGGGATCATTGTCTCTGTCGACGCTTCGCGCGGGTTCTTGACACAGTCCCAGAGGATGTGAGCCGCGGTGACTCTCTCCATCTGGCACACTCGGCGCAAGTCTTTTCGTACACGCTCGAACACACGTGTCTCATCAGCATCGAGGTGAGGAGCGACCCCGTGTGCAGTTGCCGGTATATCACCGCTTCCTCTCGGGTCAGGCCCGGGTGGGGTGGCGGAACCTTTCGTCTACTCAGTCTGTACCAGTTCACGATCTCGTTGTAGGTGGATGCATGCTGTCCTTGGTCTCCCTCCACCACCGCAGAGGGTCGGCTTTTGCCGCGGCGGCTTGGATGGTTAGTCCTCGCGCCTCCGCGTTTGCCGTCTCGTTGTGGTTGGTGTTGCCCCGGTCCGACACATCGCTGCCCATGTGTGCCGGGAACCACTTGATCGCCACGCACCTTCTTTCGCCGTCGAGGTCGACCGCGCGTAGTACTCGCGCGGCCTCCCTGCACACTCTCCCTTTGGCGTAGTTTCTCACCGTCGTTCTTGAGTCGCATATCACCGTCGCGTACGCGGGGTCGGCGATGGCCAGGGTTATGACACCTCCTCTGCACGGTGCGCCTTCTGGGTTCTCACGCTCGCCGCCGTTATAGTTTCGCCGGTCGACGCCCCGACGACCGCCGCGGTGTAGGCCCCCTCACTTTCCTGGTACTCCGCCGCATCCACGTTCATGGCGCCTTCGCCTCTGGCGTGGAGGTCGACTAGCGCCTTGGCCCTCACCGTCCTTCGCTCATTGTTGAACTCTGGGTTCATGTTTCTCGGTACCGGGCATACCCGTAACCGTCTGCGTGTGGCGTCCGACACGGGTCAGACGCCACACCCAGACCCAGCCAGACCGAGGTGTCAGACCCAGGTCGTGCAGTACCTGCCTGCCCGTTCTCGTTTCCGATAGCCTTGAGATCTTGGCGGTCCTCTGCGCCTCCGCTATCTCCTTCAGGGTGTTGTGCACCCTAAGGGGCAGGAACATCTCGGTGCTCGTGAAGTCGAGGAGTTCGAGTGCTGCCTTGTACGCCTTCAGCGCATTGATCATGTTTCGCTCGCACTGTTTCCAGTTGTTGAACGCCGCGACGTACGTGGTGTGGCTTATGGCGAAAGACTGCACCAGTCGGGTGAGGCTCTCTTCCTCCATGCCTGCCTTTCTGTTTGACACCCTCTTGATGAGTCATGTGGCCGCGGTGACTTTATCCGCGAGGCGGTTCACCGTCTCGCCGTTATCGCGCTTGCGCTCTATCAACATGCCGAGCACGCGGACTCTCTCGACCTCCGGGATCGTGTGGCCGCCGGTCGTTTTGCCCTTGACCTTCTCCTGTTCTTTTGGTGACCTTTCGTCCACCCCCCCTCCCTCTTTTTCCTGGTCGTTTTTTTTTTCAGTGGGATCAACAGGAGTTCGGACTTGCTCGGGGAGCATACGACTCCGAAACCGTCCAGTTGCTCCTCGATGGAGTCCACTGCTTCTTGCCCACAGCGTCGTGTCGTCGGTCCACGTTGTGTCGTCGGTCCACTGTCGTCGGCTTCTTGTCCACTGCTTCTTGCCCGGGACCCACAGCATTATGTCTTCGGCGTAGATGGTGTGTGGGACCCCTGCCACTAGCGAGAGTCGCTCGGCCACTCCGATCATCTCCACATTGAAGAGCAGCGGCAAGATGACCGAGCCCTGGGGGTCCCTACACTGCCGAGCTTATCCGGGAGCTTCAGGTCACCGGCGTTAATCTCAGTGGCCTGCGTCAGGAAGTCCCTGGTGTACTCGTACGTTCTCTTCCCCATATTCAGTCGCGACACCTGGGCCAAGATCGCCGAGTGCCTCACTTTGTCGAAGACGCTTTTCAGGTCCAGGCCCAGGATCGCCCGGTTGTCTCTCGTGTTGGCGTCGTCGTCCAGGATATCGTTCTTCAGCTGTATCATGGCGTCCTGCGTTCTGAGCATGCTCCGAAACCCGATCATAGTGTTCGGGTACAGCTCTGCTGCCTCCAGGTACCTCTGCCATCTGTTCATTAGCACGTGCTCTTGCGCCTTGCCCACGCAAGAAGTGAGCGAGATTGGTCGGAGGTTCTCGATGTTGGGGGGTTTGCCCGGCTTGGGGATCAGGATGGTCTTGGTCTTAGACGCCCTCCACTGCGTCGGCAGCTTCCCGGCTGGCCAGCATCTGATATAGTACGCCGTGAGGTTCTTTATCGTTCTCTCGTTCAGATTCTTCAGTGCTCTGTTCGTCACGTGGTCGGGTCCGGCGGCCGACTTGGTGTTCAAGTCGTGTCGGGCCACTCTCACCTCCCACACTTCTATGTCCCTGTCTAGCCCCTCGTTCGTCTCGCCTTGGTAGTCCGAGTGGGTCTCAGTGGGGGTGGCCGGCAGGTACTTGTCGTCGAGGCGCTTCTTTACCTCGGCCTCTCCCTCCTTCGCCAGCGCCCTGTGGACGGGCTTAGCCAGGTTTTCGGGCTGGTAAGACTTGGTCTTGATCTCGTCCAGTAGGTGTCTTAGCATGCTACACGTCTTGCCGCAGTGCATCTGTCCATCCGCCGCACTGCAGGCTTCGTTCCATTGCTGCGCGCACAGTGCCCTGCTGTGGGACTGGATCTCGCGGTTGAGTTCCGCAATCTTCTTGCGTAGTTTTCTGTTCATCCGTTCTGTCTTCCATCTCGCCGTGATCGACTGCTTGGCCTCAATTAGGTGGGCCAGGTGGCTGTCCACTCTGTCGACGCGCGCGTCCGTTTCGATTTCCCTGGTGGCCTCCCTCGTCTTCTGCACGATCTTGTTGGCCCACTTTCGATGTCCGTGATTTCGCCTTGCTCTTCGGGCAGCAGTCATCGGAAGGCGTCCCAGTCCGTGAACTGGTGTTTACACGGTCCTCTGCCAATCTCTTCGTTGTCCCCGAGCGGTACGGTGACTGTTGTCGGGCCTCGCCGTTTTTCTCGCCTTGTGCAGCAGCGCCTTGAATTTCTGTCTGCCGTGCGACGGGCTGCTGTAGACGTTCGTCAAGAACATGCTCTGTCTCTTCTTTTTCTTCCCGGTGATTACCTCCACCGCGCTGTGCTCTATTTTGTGCTCTTGCTTAGTCGTTTATGCTCTACGTACGTGATGCCCTTCCGGACCAGAGTGCAGACCCCGGGCCAGGCCTACCGGCCGTCTTTTGCGAGCTCGGCGGGCTGGCGTGGGTCCGGTATCCCGGGAGTCTGACCTCTTAAGTGCGGGTCTCTTGCAGCATGATTACGTCTGGCTTTCTAGGTATTTGTTGTAGGTGCTGCTGTAGTACCGCCCTCTTAGCGGCGAAGCCGTTTCAGTTCCAGTGCCAGACCAGGAGGTCCCTCGTCGTTACTGCTGTGGTTGTTGTTGCTGTGGGTGTACCGTCAATACTTGCTGGAGGTTGGCCATTTGCGTCACTATAGATTCTGTACTGTCGTAGCGAGCTGCTGGCACATTCTCTCGAGCGCGGTGATCCAGTCGTCTATCGACTTGGTGAACATCGTTTGGATACTCTTCGAAGTTGTCGAGCCTGGCTTCGAGGTTGTCCATCCTCTCGCTTTGAGGTTCCCGATTGCCCTTCTCTTGGGCGCCGGGCCCGCTGCCGCCGCCCTCGGGTCCATTTCTGCTTCCAGTTCCGTCTCTACTTGTTGCGCCGGTTGCGGTGTCTAGTGTTGTTGCTGCGTCTGTATCCGCTGCATGATGGCCGCCCTCGTCTTCTTAATTTATTCCACTTCTCTGCTGATTCTGTCAGCCGTCGCTTCCAGCTCGATGCTTCTCCGCCAGAGTTTCTCAGCCGCCTCTTTTAGCGTCTTCATCGATTCGCTTTCTTCCTGCAGGTTTCCCGCCGCTTTGCTTTGGCGGCGCTACTTGCTGCTGTTGCTGTCGTCATTGGGGCTGCTGCTGCTGCAGCTGCGGCTGCCCTCTTTTGGCGTCTCCCGGCTTTGTCGCGTCGGCTCAGCTCATAGTAGGCTAGTGAGAAACTCTGTGTCCCGGCTAACTCGGTATCTGGATTGCGAGCCACCCGGAGGGCGAGCCGTGCTTTGGCTTCAGTTTCTGCTCTGGCTTCGCGGGCGCGACTCGTGGCGGCGGCTGCCGCCGGCAGCTCTGCAACGTCAGAGCAGCGGGTTCTTCGGTACTTCACTAAAACGGTACTGCAATAAAATGAAAGTTCCTTAATGGCAACAAGCAGGTCATTGATCCGCACAAAAACTGTCTGTGAATCTGCTCATCGAAATGTCATCGAAAGACGATAGCTTTCTGTGGCGCCTGCCGCGTTACGCTCTTCACGGTGCGCACGTGATCGTACGCCTCGTGGAAAGCGCCTGGTATCATCCAGGCTTTTGCGCGGGCTTGCACCCCGTGAGGAGCTCGTAAAAATACACAGAAAAATAACGAGCGCACTTGAGCTTGCGCCGTTTGTGGGTTGTCCGATTCTTAAGGTGTATTCGTATGTTTTATTTCGGTTGCAGGGGAAAATTCCACCGCCGTGCCTGCACGGTGTTGCTATATGTTTACTTGTAAATAGCACTGCACGAGACCGTAGTTCCAGCGAACCTGAACAAAATGTTTCAAAACGGGAACCTAATAAAACCAGATTGGAGCACGTTTATCAGCAAAGTCATCGCTTGAATGCGCACAACGGTATGGTGCGGGCAATTTCGGTGTCACAAACCATGCAGGCGATGTGACGCGAATCACGTTAATTATTCGCGACTGTTTAAATGAGCGGTTCGGCTCACGGAACGACTACACAGCGCGACGTTCGTCTAGAAAAACTGCTGAAGACCGAGAAAGAGCGACTTCAGTACGCCTAGTGCATGCATTGTTAGCAGCCTCAACCGCCTCTCCCCTAAAAGAACTTGAACGGAGGACGCGCAACGAACCCGCCACGCATTCCCAGGCCCCGTAAACAAAAATAACTGCGGCAATCAACACGTGCCGTACGAGCAGAGCAACTGCGGCCGCTTTGCCCGCCCGGCCGTCACCCCCTCTTTTCTCCCTTTTCACCCTGACCCTTTAGCGAGCGACCCTTTAGCGAGCGACCCAGCGTCTTCGCCGACCTCCGTTCCGCACGTGGCGGCCCGGTTCACTTGATGATCCTGCGAGGGGTGGCCGGGTGTGTAACCGATGGCTCGTGCGTCGCAGCAACACCGGCGTGCGCCTGTGGAACCAGCTTAGCTCTGGGGCGATTGGGGACGCTGCGCCGGAGCCGCTTGATAAATATACATGTGTCACATAATGCGTATACCGTGTGTGTCACTGAAGAAGCAGCAAGCACGATAATCAAGCTAATCCTAGACAATTAGGAAAGCTAAGAATAACTAGCTGAACCTTACGCTACGTATATCCTGGCATAGCCTAGCTAAGCCACTCCTAATTTTTTTACGGTTCGGACGGATTAACACTCTTCCAGCGTGCGTTTCAATTGATTTTATCGTCAATTGATTTTATCGTTTGTTTCGGTACACCCAACATCTTCGCTGGTCATCAACTTCTGTAGGACAGGGTGGCTCCTCAATTTCTTTTGTTGCTCTCTGCCGCCGTATGTTTGTTCCCCATCTGTGTCCATTTGTTGTCACGTCTTGTTAATTTTAGTTCAGGAGAGTATTGGTTTGGGCGAGTTGGTACATAGCGGCGTATTGAAGCGCAGCAAAGACGAGGACAGGAACACAGACGACGACACACAGGGCGCTGTGTGTCGTCGTCTGTGTGTCGTAGCACCCTGTGTGTCGTCTTAGTTCCTGTCCTCGTCTTTGCTGCGCTTCAATACGCCGTTAATTTTAGGGCGGAAATTTTGCATTTTAGTGCACATCACTTTGGCGCCCGGTACAGGGGTTTGGCGGCGGCGGCGGCCAAAGCGAAGGTAATGTTGGCAACACCGAGTGAGCGAACGAGACACCCCAGGCAGAAAGAAAACGGCGGAGCAACCTCTGGCGAAAACGTGATGGGGAGTGCGGCACGCGCTGCTAAGGCGTCATGTCCCAGCGCGTCGCCACGGCTCGGTATGTCTCACTGCCTCCACACATTCGCCATGCGTAGCCACCGTGGAGCGCTCTCCCCCTCACACTTTCGCCAGACGCTCCTCCTCCGTTTGGTGTTCATCCGAACCACGTTACATTTGCGCGGGAGGTTCAAACACGATTTGCAACATGCTCAGCGGCGGTGAAGCGCTGCGAGATAACGGCACAGTACCGCACGCCGCCGTGCATCCGCTGATCACGCGATCACTCCCTGAGACGCAGCAGATATGCGCCGTGACCGAGAAGACTGCAGTTCGCGCTGTGCATACATTTCGCATTAGAGAGTAAAGTAATCGCCAGTGGATTCTTTTGGATAGTGTGCGCTTTGCACACCAACACTATGCAAAGAGTACAGTGGAATATCACCTTCGTAAAAAAAATTGATGGCCAAGCCATTGATTTGGTGGCGAATCACCTAGCGAAGACGTTTTGTTCTCATGTGGCTTCCCACATACCGAAACCTTACAACCCGTTTGACCGGGACGCAGTCCAGAGGAGTGCACGGAACTGCCGCGCCTTACCTTATTAGAGAGTTTTAGCAGTCCGTCTGTTCCATTGTGTACGCAGTTAGCGTGCTTACCCGGACCCGACTGCGCCTGCGCGCGCGAAAGGGCGAGGAGGAAGGGCGAGGAGGCGCACCCCTCCGTGACGAATGCGCGGACATGGCGAAGGCCGGCCCGCGGAACTAATCCCTCTACGGGGACGAATGCACAAGTGCCCAGACGAGTCCCGGTCGACACGGTAACTACGTACACGACGGAACGGACGGACTGCTAAAGCTCTCTATTGTCTGCGGGAGCGGCTGTGTTGCGTTCGGCGCCATATCTCTCCCTTATGCCGTGCTTCCGCTGCTGCTGCGCGGAGCCCTAGGTCTCCCTCATCTTCGCGCCTCTAATGGAGCGCTGATGCAACACCACCTAGACTATAAAGCCGAAATTCTCTTTTGCGCGACGCGGCCTACGTCATCGGGCTGGGGCGGGGGGGGGGGGCTGATTGAAAAAGTCGGCTTCTTGGCAAAGCACAGGGTCGTCTTCCCTGCAAAGCCCAAATACTTTTCTGCTGGCGTCGCCTGCAAGCTTTTCCGGGGGCCCTGCCACCCCTTCCACTGTCCCCCGTCCCGGCACAGGTAGGTACGTGCAGGAGCTGAAAGACGGCCATTGTCGCGAGACACGCTAATTGCCTCCCGATGGGGCCCACAAAAGCCCAACGAGAAGGGGGCGAAAAGAAAAGGCGCGCCCACTCAGCATAACTTCCCGGCTTATCCTTTGTAGTGGCTGGGCGGCAGGGTTCACTAACCACAACTTCCCAGAATTTTCATAGCCACCCCTCACAACAAGTTTCCTTCAGGGTAAAGAGGTACAAGACAAGTAGTGCCACACATCATGCCCGTGTTTGTGTCAGTTCGCGCAGTGACAACAAATATCGATGTATATTCTGCGGTAGAATGAGGACAGATTGTTCTGTAAATTGTCGACAAAAATAACGTACAATTATGTATATAAGTTACAGCCTTTATTTGCAAGCAAGTTCGACGGAGGTTGAATGATACCTACCCCGCACTATTTTCGACAGCGCCTGTAAACTGAAACTGCTGTGTTCTCAGTCAGCTTTTTTTCTCACTGCACCCACGTGCATGGTACTGCGCGCATGATCCTGACGAAGCTTCTTTTCGTGCCTGTCATTTGTCATTCTGCCGGGATGGTGCGCCCTAAAATTGTGATGCCGAGCAAGTGATCAGTTCCGCGAAATTACACACCAGAGTGTAAAGTGCCGGTGTTTCGGTTTCCTCAAGAGGACGAGTTGCGACGAAAATGGATACGTGCGATACGCCGAGAAGACTTTCAACCTACACTGAACTCCTGGGTGAGCTCCTACTGAAGCATGTGCTGTGGTGCAGTACAAACATTCTGCTTAAGAACTTCTGTAGCCGACTGAATGACAAGATCGCGGACGCTAGCGCAAAAACAAAAGAAAGAAAGCTTCAAACGCTGAGCAAGTGAGTCACTGTGTTCACAGCAGGACTGGTGTTCTTTTAGTGCAATAAATCCGTTTAAAGTCATCATAAATGCATTTGTAGTGTTCGATCTACATGCTTTTAAAAGATAGCTGGCATCATTTGGATGTTTCGCTCCAAAAAAAAGGTTGCTTACCGAGAAGTCACAAAGACAGCCCTAATAACACATGTTTCACTAATCTAGACGTATTAATTCCCCTATAAATACTTTTACGCGCGGTAGCAAAAAGTAAATGGCGCAGGATTGACGTGAACTGGTTCATAAAAAAAGTTCGAGTAATTTTGTGGTGATACTTTTATCTGAATGTGGAGCAACATGCCTTCAAATTTAAGATAAGCGTAATAGTTCAACATGGTCGCATCGTTTCCTGCGAAATACGATAAATAGTCCTGACCCCTTCGAGTTTCAGCGTAGTGTGTGAAAAACTGCTTAATTCTAATGGATTAAAAAAAATTAGAAGTCGTTATTGAGGTGAAAACTTTTTAGAAAGTATAAAGGAGGCTATGGCACAATAGAACATTTTTCATTATCCTTATAATGGCGTCCACGAATGATTAGCCAGTTAGTCATATAATATGTAATGCTATTTTTCGGTCTTGCTTTTCATTACGCTCTCACAGCGCTTTTTGGCACATGGCAGTGACCTTGAATATGGTGTGGATGTTACAACAAAATATTCGTAATGATGCTGTTCGTACGTGACAAAAAAACATATTTAAAATAAGAACAGGTAAAATTCAAATTTAGCTTTACGTTGAGTCTTTTAGCATGTATTGCATTGTACTGCCCAAAAACTATCCAAAACGAGCTCGTGTGCTTCGTGTGTTAATGTTTTGTGCTTATAACTTCACTTCAAACCTGTCTAACTTCTCCTCGTTTGGGATTGTAGCTTAACAACGTTAGAGTTAGTTGCAAGTGCAGCACATTTAAATCCCACGTATACACTACAATGTAATGAATGAGCAGTCTCCTATTGTCTGATGGATTTATAGTTAGTGCGGTTAATGGTTAGACAAGAAAGTATTCGCGAGCAACAGCGCAAACAATTTTTGTGGCCACCGATATGTTTACTCAAACAACACAGCTTGGCGTTACATGGTCGGCTGACTATGGGGTCATGTCCAAGCACGGGAACAGAAACAGAATGCTACGACCCCACAATTTTCGCCGTGACACGGCACTAAACCTGTTCAGTGCCTCCGATTCCGTCCTCTGCGGGCGGCGCGCGGCCGCCCCAGCCGTGTGACGTCACGGCGGCACTCCGCAGGCCTTGAAAGTCTAGGTGGTGTTGGCTGATGCCACACTCTCTCCTCCCTCTCCCGCTCATCGGCTGATGTGGGTATAGGCCTGAGTGTCAATCTTGTTTTTTTCTTTTTCTCGCGGATGCGTTCTGTAGGCGGACGTTTCCCAGCTTGGGTACCCCCCCCCCCCCTCCCCCAGGAACGCATACGGAGGATGCATACAGGTTTTCACAAATTCTTAAATTGAGCTTGTGGCAGTAAAGCCTTGCTAAATGAACGTCGTCTCAGAACTGCGATCAAAGGCATCTCTTTTACACATCCAGCATAGTAAATTTCTCACGATTCTACATTAATTGTAGTGGTGGAAAACGAAATTTGTTTTTATGAAGGCGCAATAAAATGAGTGGGAATGAAATGGGAGACATGAATAGCAGTCAGCTGCTTTATTAAAACAGAACTTTTCACTCTAAATACAAACCGATTAATTATTGAGTTTGCAGGATATTCGTTTTCAGAGAAAATACATAAGGGTGATGCACTGTGCGAGTGGCAAGCACAACGTGCACATCGGCTTAGTAATGTGGGCATGCATTCGGTTTGGGGGATGTTGCCTGTCCTGCGTGGCAGAGGCAACGGGAGGGTGAGATGGCAGGCAAAGCCATAAAAAATGACATAATTTATAATATTGGCAACCTGGCGCATGCGACCTAATACAATTTACGTGTGTCATTCGTTATCAAAGTAGACGCACTTCGGTAGTAGAGCCCTTCGCGAAAAACGAAGCGCAGAGCTTTCTGTAGTGAGATTTACATAGAGCATCCACTTCCACTTCGAAGGGGGCTGAAAACCCACAAGCTCGACGCATCCCCCCCCCCCCCCCTTTCGGACAACGTCCCTGTGGCTTCAGGCGACTGTGTAGCCACCGTCAATCGGAAGGATTACTCCTGTCACCATTGACGCCATGTCACTCAGGAGGAAGAGGACGACGTCTGAAATATTTTTGGGTTCTGCAAAGAAAAAAAAAGAGAAGAAAATGAAGAGGAGCAAGAAGGAATAGGAATAATAGAGCTACTACGCGATGTGTTGTTACGCTGAGCTTACCAGGCACGTCACAAAATTATGAAGATTGTTTCTCTGCAACAAGTTTTTGCTACCAGAACTTTTTGGGGCTTTTAGTTTCACTTGGGTGCCCCCAGAGTTCTTAGTACGTGACATTAAGAAGTTCATGTACTATCGTGATAAATTGAAATACGAATAACGGAGCGCGTGGCTTTCAGTGCATGCCGCCGCGCATCCTGGCGACGGGCCGCGTATGCGCAGTGCAAACAAGCTACGAGAGTTCGTGACCAACCTTGATAGGGAAAGACCATCACATTTCCATCGTCCGTTGGACGCTCCGCACGAAATAAGAAATAAAGGAATATAGCTGCGTGCGCCGTTTTCACTCATCGCGGCCACCAGGGGCCGAATTCTCTAAAACGACGGGGCGTCGCTTTGAAGCGACGGGTTAGCGCCATTGAAATGCATGTGTTGTGGGGTCGGGGCCGTCGCTTTGCGGTGCTCCTCGTGAGGAGTGATCCTGAGAAAAGCACTGTGGCAAGGGCGCGAAGTGACAAGCGAAACGACGGGGGGCAGTGGGTGTCGCTTCGCGCCCTTGCCACACTGCTTTTCTCAGGATCACTCCTCACGAGGAGCACCGCAAAGCGACGGCCCCGACCCCACAACACATGCATTTCAATGGCGCTAACCCGTCGCTTCAAAGCGACGCCCGTTTTTTAGAGAATCTGGCCCCAGGTTAGATCACGCTTTAGTGAGCGGGCGCCGAACGCGGTGGGAAGACAAACCAAAAGGCTCACACGCCGAACGACGGTGTTTCCTTATCAACGTTGGACACAAACTCTCGTAACTTGTTCGAACTGCGCATACGCGGTCCGTCGTTAGGATGCGCGGCATGTACTATTATGAGCAATATGAAAGAAAACACAGGAACGCGCAGAAAACACCCTTACACCCAGTGATACGCAGCGGCCGCCGTCGGAAACAAAGTGCAAAGGGCGACGCTGTTCTAATAACTGTTCCCATTCCCGCCGTGCGTCTTATCGGCTGTCAAACGATACCGTATTATTGGCGAAATGACGTATGCTGCGGCTTTGTAGAATTGCCAGCGTCGCGGGAGTGCCAATAGCTCGTGGAACAGCGCCCTCCTTTCCCTCTTTGTTTTTCACAGCGCCATCCGCGTTTCGCTCCGAGTGTGTTCAACACTAGGTGGTGTTGGTCTGTTTCGAGGCTGTTTGCCATGCGTTCCTGTGTTCCCTTTCATATTGCTCATAATAGTACTGAAAGCCACGCGCTCCGTTGTTCGTATTCCAATTTATCACGATAGTACTTGTGTGGACTTCCCCGTGCATGGTTGCAGACTCAAGTACCAGTTGCGTTTCTGTCCTAAGAGTTCTCAGCGGAAAAAAAAAAGAGTAGTTTTGCAAGGAGAGATACACAAGCCTTCACCAAGAGTTCTTCTGGCTTACTTAATTTTTTTCTATGACAATTAGATCATGCCACTTCAAAACTGGCCTTATTAAAACACCGTTGTCTCTCTCCCTCTCTTAATCTCTCTCAATTGGTTCACCTGGGGAGCAAGCGATGCAGTCGTATTTGATGCCGATGTACAGGCTTTACTCGTTCTTCTGTGGGTCCCGGTAGTAAACTAGAGCTAGTCGTGCCCACGCACGAGCTTGTTTTCCGTGCGATGAGCAATGCCTCGGATGCCTCCTGCACCACGCTTGTATATATCCACAGCTCATAAAAAGCTGCTTAGGAATGTTTTTAAAAGCCAAAAACTCGAGGATTCACATCACTTCGTTCCAAATTGGATTGAACAATTCAAAGTAGTGCGCGTCCTTTATGTTGTCTGCAAAAGCATGCGCATCCGTTCGGTACATGCCATTTGGTTCACCCGAACACATACGAGCAGCATGCGTTTTCTTTTCTACTTTTACGTCTTCAGCCACTGCGGATCATGAGGATCGCGCACTATACTCATTGAGGGAGCGCTTACTTGCAGAATATTGCAGCGCAAGAATGTTGGACACTCAGCGCTCGTAATCAAGCAAGCGCCACCGGTACCCGCACCCTCAAAAGGACACTCTAAAAAAACATACGTGGATTTCCTTTGCCACATTTCACCGAGCTGACCAATTGAGGCGTCTGCACGAAAAAAATGGGCAAATAAAGAGACCCAAAAATATGATATGACTAGAAAAATGTGATCTGCGCTGTGGCATCATGCAATGCAAATCGTCATGCTTGCATTGCGCGACGTCCCAGCGGAGACCCCATTTTTTTTCGAGTTAAATTTTACGCTGGGTGTCGTCGTTGGCCTATTTCACTGCTCTGATAGCAGTGACTGGCCTCCTCTATGCATTGTGGGGAAGAAGTGCAGCTTGGTGGGCCAGTTGGTAGGTTTTGAAGGTTAAGAAAACCAGCCAAAAAACAACAACAACGCAAACATGAAGAGAACAGCCAACACATACACTCAGCGTGTGTGTTACCTCATCTCTTTGTGTTCGCGTCTTTTTTTTTATGCTGGTTTTCCCAACCTACATAGTGAGGAAGCAGGCTGGCGGACCTTCTTTTAGAGTGATATTAAGCCGAGCGTTATAATTTTGCGCGTATTTTACAAGCCCTCATGCCGTGGTGTGCGGACATCAAGTGTGCAACTACAAACTAAAAAGTGATAATAGGAGCTAGGGGGCACGAAAGCAGCACCGTAGTATTGTGTACTCCACCTGCGAAACGGCCGAGCGGAATCTTGGCCATCATGGCGGCCGCCTTTCCCGGCTCTTGCTCCCAGACGGCGGCTCCCATGGCTGTGTTCGTCACGGTCGGGTTCACCGAGTTCACTCGAATCTGCAGAGCGTGCCTAATCTTATCATAACGACCAGCAGGGCCGGAGAGCAACAAATATCAATACAAACACGCACGCACGCACGCACACACACGCACACGCACACGCGCACACACAAGAACGCACGCACACACGCACACTCACACGCACATGCGCGCACGCACACACAGCACTGCAGGCAAGTTTGGGTTGGGCACTGTTAGAGGATTTTTATGTCCAAAAACACATTGGAAGCATTATATCTGGACATGCAGAGAAAGACAATGTTGGTATAACTGGGCGCTATTAATGTCGTGCTATCCAGGAGGGCGTTGCTGCAACCTTGTAACTTAGAAGTTAGCATGGAGCGAGCAACATCGAGAAGCTTCACTTATTCTAACAAAGGCGAGCGTGGTTTTTATGCAGGGTGTTAGATAACTGAAGCCAGCCAAGAGGGGAAAAAATGAAACTCACGTTGTAAGGGCCCAACTCGAGCGCCATGACCTTGGTGATCATGTCGAGAGCTGCTTTGCTGCCGCAATACACAGCGTGCTCCGGTAGGGCTACAATTCCAGACTGGCTAGAGATGTTCACCACCGATCCCGGCACACCTCGGGACTTCATGGACTGGACGCAGATCTGCGCAAGGTAGGCACACTCTAATAGTTCCTACACACAGTAAGCTGTCCCATAAAACACCGTCTTAGTTTTGAAACCCGAAGCGTATGATGAACGCCGACAGTTTTCTCTTTTGCTTCAGTATTTTAGGCACATTGGCTCTTTTTTTAAATTTTTGGGCGCCTCAGTAATACTAAGACTTCAAACGGCATTGAACTCTCGTTTTAAAGCAACACTATACTTAAAGGGGCCAGGCAGACAAAATACAAGTTTGTTTTATTCGAAAGATTTCGTGCTTTATAGTTCCCCCAGCGCTTGTCCGGAAGCAAACGATGCTTTGTTCACTGAGAAATTAATCAACTTTACTTAAAATTTGGATTCTCCCACCAAATCGTGTGTTTTCTGGACGTGTGCATTGACATCACAAAAATAGGTCTTCAAGCTGCTGCGGAGCCTTGTTTACCAGTATTCAACCTAAGGGACCTTAATTCAACTTAGATATGGCGCCACCATACCACGAAGGGCCGTTTGTTTTTTGCCGTATCTGTACCTGGCTTGTTTTAAAGCAAAGCTTTACACCTCTAACAGCCAACGGTTCTTCCGCGGCGTGCGGGACAATAAACTCCCCACGCGGCGGAGGCAGCGGCGGGTGGAGGGGGTGGGGAGGTTTTAACTAACGGAGCACATTGTAGATGACGCGGCGAATTTACCCAGCGTTCCCCGCACGGAGGTGCCTACTCGCCGGCGGGCGCGTCGGCAGTACGGCTTTGTCCTCTGCTTTAGCGACGGTTGCTTTGGGCATCTTTTGGCGCAGCTTCGCGTCCGTTACCCACTTCCTTCGAACGGCTTGATTAACTTGTTCGACAGCACTTCCTGGGTAACCCGGACCCGACGGAATTAAGTGGTCGTACGGCAAAGATACGTTAAGGATTGGTTTGCAGGGCGGGAAAACAAAATGTAGAGACCACTTACAGACATATGGCTGCTAGAGAAACGCCACCTTTTGGGCACTGCTTGTCACAAATAGGACTCTGTTTTCTATATTGGAGAATACCAATTCGGTTGTGTTTTAAGAGGTATTACAAAAGGTGAAAGGAGCAACTGGTTATGATAAATAGCGATTATAAAAGTTCCCTCAGCTGTCTCGCAATTCTCAAACTTACTAAATTAGATAGTTTAAATCGGCATAAATGGGAATCACTAAGCTCACATGCCGAATTTTTTAGGTGTCCGCGCTTGTGTCGCGTGGTGGTGTAGCCCCGAGCTAGCTCATCAGGATGGCTAGGTTCCGCTGTCTCACACGTCGAAAGACGCTCCTCCCGTTTTCTTTCTGCCGACGCACGGCCGGGCTACAGCGGCGGCGTCCGCCGCCCTAGCCCGGCCGTGGCCGACGCTGCTGCGTTCGGTACGCCGCCCCCGCGAATTTCAGGTAACGGATGGCAGAATCTCTGGTTTCACTCTTTGTAGAGCCACGTGTGGGAATTCAAGTTACGTCGCATGGGCAATTGTCGTGGGTGTCGTTTAAAGCTTTACTTTCCAATCACCTTCACAGCGTGGATTGGAGCCAATTTTTTTAAATGAGGATTTGGCGGTTTTTCTTGGCACAGACCATAGAAAATGGAAGAAAAACCGACGACCAATCACAGTGGGCAGCGGAGAAAACCTGGTAATTGAGGACGCCCAGCAAACGAGTTGCCTCACAAATGGTCTTTCTTGATACTACTGCGCAGAGGTAACTGTTAACTCGAATAGTAAGCTGGACCAGCAATTTGCCTAATTCACTGCTTTGGCCTGTGTTATTGGTCCTTTGAGCGTTCTGCCACCAAGAAGTTATACGGTAGGCTGTATAATTAAAGTCAGGCATTCACTGTTCAAAATTGGCACTTTTGGAGCTTCGCATAATCTCGCTGGTGCATATCACAAACAAATATGGAAATTATGGGAGACAGAGAGGCGTAAAATGCAATAAGGTATGTTTTATCAAGTTTACTTGTTTCAAAATAAATCGAATAAAAAATTACAGCCTTCAGGGTACCGTCTTAAAGAAAGCCGGTGTTTACGCACCTGAGATATGTTGACTGCAGCCTTGTAGTTGACAGCAAAAATTCTGCATATAGGTAAGGAGACGTGTTGAGTTAGCAGACCTGCTATGCGCGTATTTTTCCCTTTCGGGTTGTCGAGCTAACACTCCAATCAATCAATCAATCAATCAATCAATCAATCAATCAATCAATCAATCAATCAATCAATCAATCAATCAATCAATCAATCAATCAATCAATCAATCAATCAATCAATCAATCAATCAATCAATCAATCAATTAATCAATCAACGGGAGGAACAGCCTCCGATACATGCGGCGTCATCTGGCTGACAAATTCGGAAGCACCGCGCATACGCTGTTCTTCCAGACGTTCGAGAGGTGCTGGTTGGCGGCCTGGGCAACGCGCGCTTCCTAGCAGAAAGGGGGTGCTTAGATTCGACGCAAACTTTTTTAGTGCGCAGACCTTTGGCGGCCGCTACTGTGGTTTGTCATTGGCGTCGGCGTCATAACCGAGCGAGCGAAGTCAGAAAGAAAGCGGTGGAGAAAAGTGTGCCGGATGTGTGAGGGGGAAGACAGTATATGCTGAGCCCGCACGAGACGCCCCTCGGCGGCGACGCATGGCGGAAGTGTGGGGGGGGAGGCATTGAGACATGCAGGACGGTGGCGACGCTCTGTGAAGTGACGCCATAGCAGTGCGTGCCATCGTGCGCTCGGCGATGATGTGCGTTCACTTCCTGAGATGGAGTTCGCGGTCCCTTCCTGAGACTCAGTTCGCGCCGCTGACGCACAGGCTTACCATCGCTGCCGTCGAGAGAACCCACGAGTGAGTGCTGCCTCAGCGCACTGCAGCACTCAGGAATGATCGATCTAATGTTACTCCTCCGTCTGAAGTAGCAAGCCCCGCCGTTTGTGGGGCTAACCTCTGCAGTATTCATTAAAGCTTTCTCTCAGGAGTAAGTGCTGAACAAAGAGTGAGGCAACCGGTGGATGTGCTTCGCGCCCTCCTCGTTACGTGGCTCACCCGAAACACGTAACATTTGCGCGGGAGGTTCAAACACGATTTGCAACAACATGCTCGGCAGCGGCGACGCGTTGCGAGATAATGGCAGAGTAGCGCGCGCTGCTGTGCGTTCGCTGATCACGCGATCACTTCCAGAGATGCAGCAGCTATGCGTCGGGACGGAGAAGACTGCAGTTCGCGCTGCGCAGACATTTCGCATTATGGAGTATAGTAATCATCAGCCATTTTTTTTTCTTTAATATTTGGAGAGATTGCGAAAAGTCGCGCTGGCCTCAAAGTGCCATCAAATATTAAACGCGGAGAAGTGAGCGTTAATGTTTCCAATTTCTTGTTTTTTTTTTTTTTTTTTGACAGTAGGGGATGGTGCTTAGAACCTGCGGGTGCTTAGAATTGAGTAAATACGGTAGGTCCGATGCTTGCTCAGTGAATTGGCGCTGTATATTTCTTAGGTTGCGCATTTTGCGCAGCTGCGCAAGGCAAGTTGCGGGGCCAATTGTCCGTCTGACAACGTCCGTTTTGCTTGGGCCGCTAAGTATGACTGTCCCGTCGTTCTCGATATATGAGGCGCTCACGCATGCTGTCATGATGACGCAAGTTTATTCAAAAATGGAATGGGAAGTTGAGCGCCAAGGCTATGGTATACGTCCTTTATCTTCCCTCAAATACAAATAAAACTTGCGTTCATAAAAAGAATGAGTTTGACGTGATGCGTGTTGCATGCCGAAATACGAACAACCGACCACCGGGCGCTCGGTTGTGTTCGTGTTTCTTTGCATTCCCCTGTATCGCCAGTTTCTGCACCTGCTAAGCACGTTTTTTTCTTTTTCTTTACTGACTGGCTAAGCGTGGTAGACTACGCAAATACGCCAACAAAGTCGAAGTACAGGGGAGAGAGAGAGAGAGAGAGAGAGAGAGAGAGAGAGAGAGATAGATAGATAGAGAGAGAGAGAGAGAGAGAGAGAGAGAGAGAGAGAGAGAGAGAGAGAGAGAGAGAGAGAGAGAGAGAGAGAGAGAGAGAGAGAGAGAGAAACTGCGAGGGGGGTGGGGGGGAGAGCCAAAATACGAAGAAAGGGAAGCGAAGAAAGTGGCACAAACACGATGTAGCAGTAGGGAAGTCTTTGATAAGTATCGCCAGGGGAAAAAATGAAGGGTTTTGTGTTCACACCACGTAAGCAGACTTAAGTGCCTCGAGGAATTTTTACGTCTAGCTTTTTGAGGACTACAATTGTTTCCCCCAGTAGACTTTAATTACTGCAAGAAGCTCGCGTTGTTCTTCACTATGTGACTACGTGACTATACGTGCATGTAATATTGATTACAATGGAGTCTGGACATTCGGGCTGTCGGCACAATTAAAAGATGCGGAATACCCACGAATCACCCCTAACGCATGCATCAGGAATTCAGAGCAGGATCACGAGGTTGAACTTGCTTGTCAATGGTCTCCGGTGCAATGTTTCCGAACAAGTCCAGTTCAGTGATGCCAGCGTTGTTCACGAGCAAGTCGACATCGCCGACGTCGGCCAGGGCGCGCTTGGTTGCGTTCCAATCGGCCAGGTCTACCGCCACCGGTATAACGTTGGGCACCTGAGAAACACAAAGGAGGTGCGAATTCATGCTTACCCGAGGGCGAAAGCGTGTTACTTTCCTTCCTCCAATAAAAGACTCAATCAATCAACTTTTCTGCATAGGTTCTGGTACCCCTCTCGTTTTCGCCTTCCTCCCTTGCACTTGAAAGATGACAGACTGCATTCGCAGCTAGATTGTTGATGAAAACTGAAGATCTATGTAGCTAGTGCATAATAAACTCCAGGTCGCGATCATACTGCACAGCCCACAGATGTCAAAGTTTGTAAGCAAAACGGACAAAATTTTTAACTGGTAAAGATTGATTGATTGATTGTAGGGTTTCATGCGCCGACGCAACGCGGGCGATGAGGCGCGCCGTAGTGGAGGGCTCCGGATTAATTTTGACCACCTGGGGATCTTTAACGTGTGCTGAAATCTCGTACACACGGGCTTTTGTTATTTTCGCCTCCATCAGAAAAGCGGCCGTCGCGGCCGGGAATGGAACCCGCGACCTCGTGCTCAGCAGCGCAACAACGCCTTAGCCACTGAGCCACCGCGGGGGGTAACTGGTAAAGAACAGGCAATGATAACTGCTGTTAAGCTGTGGCTTGTGACATTATGTTCTTCTCAAAGCGTAGAAGTTGAAATTATTGTTCGTCTCTGATTGATTGATTGATTGATTGATTGATTGATTGATTGATTGATTGATTGATTGATTGATTGATTGATTGATTGATTGATTGATTGATTGATTGATTGATTGATTGATTGTAGAGTTTAACGCGCCAACGCAACGCAGGCGATGGGGCGCGCCGTAGTGGAGGGCTCCGGATTGATTTTGACTACCTGGGGATCTTTAACAAGCGCCGAAATCTCGTACACAGGGGCGTTTTTGCTTTTCGCCTCCACCAGAAAAGCGGCCGCCGCGGCCAGGAATCGAACCTGCGTCCTCGTGCTTAGCAGCACAACGCCTTAGCCACTGAGCCACCGCGGCGGGTGATCTTTCGTCTCGATCAGTGAGTACAGCAGTCTTATAGGTACGCACACAAACGCCTACTGCTACTGGTAGATGTAAGAATAGCATTATTCTAAGTTTCAAAAAGTACAAATAAAATTCGGCTTAGCACAAACAATGCTAGACTTGTCGGGTCATACTTTACACTGAACGACTTGAGAGCGCAAGTTATGCACATTGACATGTAAGCAACGGACGAGCGTGCAAGTAAAGTTGATTAAGCACAGGCTTTACACTGAAAGCACCCGAGACAGCTTTGGCTATAAAATATGCAAATCCGCACCAGTCTTTCCAGATGCAACTTGGGTGAAAAAAATTGCTGGTTTGGGCACCTGACCTCAAAGGTGGAGCCCTTATGTATACATGTAGCTCGAGAATATGATGAGTGATCGGATTTGGGTTCTAGTATTCTATTTTTTTTGTGGGGGTGTTAGGGTGGTTACTTCTCGGTGCAAAGTAAATCGCACACAATTTAAAGACGTAGCGATATTGGAAACATGTAGTAGTAGTAATGAACATTTATTGACATAAACCAGAGGTTGAAGCTAACTCAGGTTCGCTAGCCTTATTTATGCTGAACATATTCCTGTTTTAAGCATTCGCCTTCATTTTTTTCTTAGTCAGGTAATGGCATTAACCGCTAATACGTATATAGCCGCACCGGTCTGTGATGCATTTTACGTGGCTTGTTCTGCATGTTCACGCTGTTGGGATGTTCCAAATGAATCGTGTTGATATTGCGAGGTGTAGGGGTATAAGCGATTATTACCACCACCACTACCGAAGGATTACCCTCCCGACGTCACCGGCACCGTACTCAAAGACGACCATGATGACGATTACGAAATGCCTGCCAAAATTATAATGATGGTGACGACTGTGATCATAACGTACATACCTAAATAATGGTTGCTTTACGCACGATGCCCTACATTGGCTTCTGCGCTGAGTGGAGTGTGCACTCCTCATTAGTTAATTGCGGATGCGGAAGAATCTCGCGGAAGGATTAGACACGGAAGGAACTCGAGCATCGCTCTAAAAAAGGAGGCGCACATGCTATAGGAAGTGTCGTGCCTTCGAGGAAAAACTTATCGCCCTGCGGAGGCCATATGTGGACGGAGAAATGCACGATTCTATTTCGAGTTCGAGCCCTGGACCGGGCCGGGCCGTTTCGATTTATCGATCCAGGAATATCGAAGGGCAGCCTGTCTATCCACAGAAAGCAGATGCTATAGTAATCCACAGCAAATATACGCCTCGAGCGCGGCCTGTAGAGGCGCCACTGAAATCCCCCTAGCGGCCCGTTTCGAAAGCAGCCGCGGGAGTCCGCGCCCCATTCCCCAGTGCTGCCGCTGCTTTTGCGGCACGTTCACGACTGAGCTTTACCATTTGCGGGCGCTTGAAATCCATGTTTATGTGGAGCAGTCACTCTGTTCGCAAATAGCGTGTGTTTACGAGTGTGTAAATGTTTCTGACGCGATCTTAGTGTGGTATATTCGGTCTGTATAAGCGCCAGGTGTGTGTCACAGGCCAGCGTCGCGGAACCGGCGTATGATGGAGCCGATTGTAGTTACACTGACCTGAATTTAGTAGCCGTGTCTCCGTAACCACCGGTTCCTCACATGTCCATGCTACGTCTATACACTACGATTTAAATCGGTTTTGTGCGCTTACAAATCAGCGGACCACTCATACCTGACAGCACGCCATACGTTTGCCAATATTATACCTCATATATTGATCACCACCATTTACAAGCCAGTCTGTGTTAATTTCGGGAATATTCAACAAACGTACGATGGACAATGCATAATTATACTCGGGGATCAGCACACGACAGAGTCGTCTTGTCGTGAGGTGAGCGCCTGCAAACACTCATCTGCTACATATATCCTCTGCGAGCAGCGCGGAGACGGGCTTAGAATATAATTCGCGTCCGCGACTAAATGCTTCTTTGAAATATCGTCATACAGCACAGGGAGCCTGCAGAATAAACCAGAAACTGAAATCAGAGGGCCTTATCACATACTACACTCTTCCGACGACACCTTTCATCGTTTGTTGAACAGCCTACCCTGTAACTTCTAAAAATGCGTCCGCCATACGATCAGCTCTTCGTTGAAGTAGAAAAACAAAAGGAAAGTGAACGAGAGATTTGTGTGTGGGATTACTAAAACGTTCATTGCTTGATTCCGCTCCGCATTTGTACACAGCGTCCCCCTCCCCCTCCCCCCCCCCCCCCCCCCCGCAATGTATCGCGGAATAGCAGCGCATTTCGCGTATAGTTGGTCTTGTGAACCCTACCTGGCTTATGTTTCGACGAATGTCTTTAGCATGTCAGAAGTTGCACTGTTTTTTTTTTATTTCCGTTAGAGCTATGTTTCTTAATTCAGCACTTGCACAGCATTTATTTTTCCGCGGTTTCATTAACTTGCCTTGGTTCTTGCTATATGGCGTGTGTGGGCACATATTTAATGACGCACAGGCTTGGAATATACTTTACATTTTTGCATGGTTTATATTCTTATAAAAGGCATAAGTTATTATGCGGCATTGGGTAATCACATCCCCGAAACATATTTTTCTGCGACGTATATATTCGAAACGAAGCTGCATTCGTTGTCCACGCTGCAAAATGAAGCCAACCTCTCATTGTGCCAGTATCAGGTCTAAACGAAGCGATAGTATAATTCGATTGTGCCTGATGTTTTGGAGATGTCATGGGTGATATCTTGCTGCCGTCGCCGACGCCCGGAAGAGCGGCGACGAAGCGCGCAGAACCGCGTCCCCGGGTAGCTCTTGCAGGCGATCGCGTACTCTACGAAGACGCAACTGCTTTTTAAGTGACCTAAACATACTCTTCGCCAATAGACGTCACCATAACAAGTTTTTTTTGGGGGCGCGGAAAGGCGAAAAGAAGCGAAACAGAACCAAAACACTGCACGAGCCCCTATCAGCCACGGCCCACGCATCGCAAATCCCGTCAACGCCGCGGAGAAGCGGCGGCAGGCGGCGCAGCGATCGCGAAGCTCGAGGCGTATAGGAGAGCGCCCTGCGCAGCTTGCGAACACTGTGTGGCTGATAATAAAACAGTTTCAATATTTCGCGAATTAACGGCACCGCGTGCACTTATATTATGTACCATGCGCGGGGGCTTTCGGGTGCGACAGCTCAGTTCCTGGCAATGCACTGCAGCCCATTCTATCGCACGTGTCGCGCGTGGTCAGTGGCCGCTGTCAACAAAGCTCCTGGGGGACTGATCGACGTTTCGGGAGCGGATACAATCTTTGCTCTATCTTCCAGTTGTCACAGTCTTCAGTGTTTTCCATCTTCGTCCATAATGTTTTACGCCTCTGGCCTTCCCCCCAAACCAATTTATACGCTCCCTTCCGTGAACCATACGGACAATTATGGACGTGTGGACTGAGAGAACGCCATCTAAAAGGCGGGGAGGTTAGCCAGATAACTGCGTTTCACGCACGCTCGCGCGCGCACACACAAACGCACGCACACGCACACGAACGCACGCACACACACACGCACAAACACGCACACACACTCACACGCACACACACACGCGCACACACACGCACGCACGCACTCTCTCACACACAAAATTCGTCACACTGTGAATTTGAAAAGCAAAAGATGCAGAATAGTGCGTGCCGCGTGACACCTGAATGGGATGGCACGGGAGTAGAACAGATGCACACCAGCCTCACAGAACACCGATTCTAGGGAGGCTGTTGCGTGTGCCACGCTGCTTGCTGACGTAGTTCATTAAGAGATAAAAGAGAACAAACTGACGCAAACATGGTATAGCAGAAGAGAAGCCAGTCGAAGTGATTCGTGCCAAAATACAAAGAAATGAAAGTGAGGAGAAAGACGCAAGTACAATGATTTAGTAAAAAACTTTGTTAATAAGCATCTCCAAGGTTTCGCCCTCAAAGCGCGTAAGCAGACTTTTTTGTATCGAAAAGCAGACGAAGGATTTCGATAACGTAACACCGAGCAGTAATTAGTTTTGAATGTGGCGCGTTTCCACCATCCACTTTCTTTTTTTTTTGCCAGTCAGCCTTAGTCACGTGATTGCATTGCCTGCCACCGACGGTAGAAATGGGCAGAAACTGCTTCTTAGGATGAAAAATGTCAAATAAAAATCTCTTATGAATGCCTTAAATTAAAAAAAAAATGTGGTTGATCTTTCTTTCATACGAATCGGTAAAACACGAAAGTGAAATGTGCCTTCACAGGAGCATTTGAATGTTTATTGTGCATCGGTATGAACTTGCAAATCGCTTAGTCTGTATGGCACCGTTAAACGCATCAACGTTAAATAGTGTATTACACGCGCCGGAGCATTGCGTAAATCCGATCGAAACCCCCGGCGCTCGCAAACCGTGCGAATGAAACCGACCGGTTTGTCAGCGGATGGTTTGGAGAAGTCACGGTCCGCTACAGCGAAATGAGCATGATTTTCGGGTCGGCCGCAGTCTTGTGGGTCTGCTTGGCGAGCGACGTCCTGTTGGCGGGTCGCTTCTGCAAAGGTGCGACCACATTGGTCCTGCTCCGTGGCGTGTACGCCAGACGCTTGCGCTGCAACGAGCTCAGCTTGTGGAACGTGGCGGCGCGGCGTTCCACAGGCTGAGCGGCGTTCTACATAAGCGGCGGACGAATAAACACAGCGTCTTCCGCTGTTACAAGCTGCCCTATGGAGGCGTCAACTATCGGCGCTCATTAGCGTCATGAAGCACTACTTCGCTTCATCTCTCCGAGACGGCAGCACCATATATAGTTAGAGGGAAGCATAGAGTTTCTTAGTAAGTATACTAGAGAGGAAACTGCAGCTGGGAATCCATGTCGTCGGGAGTGGGGGGGGGGGGAGTTATGGGAAGACCCCCCTTTCTGGCTTGGGCTTGGCATGACAACTGGATTATTTAGCGGTTTTTTTTTTTTGGATTTGCTTCCTTTACTATGCTTTAACACGTCTACGATGTATACAAGGTAGCCGAAATGCTCCCTGTTCTGTCGAAGCCGTGAGCCGTGCAACTGAGGGCTTTTTGAAAGAACAGGCAGTGCGTCATCGTAGCTAACGTTGGTCATGTCGGAGTAGAAGGAACCTATGACTGAGCGGGTAATATGTCACCGCGAAAGTTGTAGCTGACGAAAAAAAAGAAACCAAATGTACTTCGATGAAGACCAGATATGACAGATACGGGCGCCTGCGGCCGTCTATATCTTGTCTTCGATCACGACTGATTAACGACATGTTTTCCTTTTTCTTCAAGTATGAACCAACTCGCCCAGCAGTAAGTTTCGTTTAACTGTAGCTGGAGGTCGGTGCACCGGTTCACCACGAAAGCGACGTTTTCATACGCACGCTCAAAAACGTTTCCAAGCTTATCAAACAACTTATTTTTTGAAATAATGGGAAAATTATTAAAATGAGAGTCTCTAATGGGATTCTCACAAAATGTTAACGTTGTTAACTACCAGCTTGGCCTGCAGAATAGCAGGCACAACCATTCCGGCAAAAATACGCTTTACTTCCTTTTTTCTTACCTTTAAAACAGCGTGTTTTTTTTCCACTTATATAATAACACACCATTATTTGTGTTTTTGTGGCACTGTGTTCGAATATACGGCAACTAAAATGTTTCAATCCAAGCCAATGATGAAACCAAGGCGAGCGCATGATCTAATGGCGGCCCATGACGACACAGACGGCCTTGATGTGAGCCGCATAGACGCTAGCGCCAGATTCCTCTCACTGCTATTCCTGACTGCAAGGTTGCCGAGTCCCTTAACGCCACATTCTGCTCAGTATTCACCCGCGAGCCAGAGGACGGCCCTGTGTCCCTTTCTACTAAATTGCCCTCCATCATGCCGAGCATTACATTCCAACCACACGGCATTTCAAACTTCATTGACTCCCTGAAGCTATCTTCGGCCTCAGGCGTCGACGACATCAATGCAAAAATTCTTAAAAACACCAAACACCTCACTAGCATCATTCTTAGCCATATTTTCCAGCAGTCCCTCTCAACAGGTTCCGTTCCCCAAGATTGGAAAACAGGAAAAGTTGTACCTGTCCCCAAGAAAGCCTCAGATAACGCCTTTCGTCCAATCTCTCTTACATGTGTTTGCTCTAAAATAATGGAACATATCATTTACACGCACATAGCTAGCTTTCTTAAATCTGCGAAGTTCTTTCATCCGAATCAACATGGCTTCCAAAAAGGTCCCTCCTGCGACACTCAAATGGCACTCTTCCTAAGTGACATAAATTCTAAATTAGACATTAACGTCCCCGTCGATGCTATTTTCATAGATTTCGAGAAGGCCTTCGACAAAGTTCCTCACAAGCGTTTGCTATCTAAACTTTCACATTTAAACCTTGATGAACATGTATTTGTATGGCTTTCAAACTTTTTAACTAACCGACAGCAGTTCGTCTACGCTAACAACAGTTCTTCCTCCTTATCCCCTGTCATCTCAGGTGTTCCTCAAGGGACGGTCCTCGGGCCCTTACTTTTTCTCATATACATCAACGACCTACCAGATAATATTTCTTCAAGCATTCGGTTGTTCGCGGACGACTGCGTCATTTAAATTATCACCCCATTATCGATCCCGCTGATAACGTAGCACTCCAGCAAGACCTAAGGAAGATAGATGAATGGTGCAACAAATGGCTCATGGTTCTAAACGTTCACAAAACATCCATCATTTCATTCCACAGGCGTCCCTCCTATTCCACGTACTGGAATAGGAGGGACGCTTTCTTAAGTGGCTCCGCTATATCTCCTGTCTCGTCCACTAAATATCTAGGTCTTCTTATTTCTCATGACCTTACATGGACATCCCACATAAATCGCATTACCAGTGACGCGAATCGCGCGCTGGGCTTCCTCCGACGTAACATAAACCTGGCTCCGTCCACAGTTAAATTATTGGCCTACGAAACGCTTGTTCGCCCTAAGCTGGAATTCGCGTGTGCAGTCTGGGACTTACCGCAAGCTAACTAATGTACCATCCTTGAATCCGTCCAGAACCGTGCGGCCAGATTCATCTTTTCCGATTACTCATACCACACAAGCGTAACACATCTTAAACGTAAAGCTAAATTGCCAAGTCTCAAAACACGACGTACAGTAGCCCGATTTTGCCTCTTCCACAAATTCTACAACTCGTTACCATGCGAAAGCTTCTCTATAAAAACTGCTCACCACCCATCGAATCGCCTCAACCACTCAAAAGCAGTATACCCACCTCACGCACGCACGACCGCCTATCTAAATTCATTTCCTGTTTTGACAGCCATCGAATGGAACAGCCTTCCCGAAAGTGTCGTCACCCAAATAAACCCGACTCAGTTCAAAGCTGCCGTAGAAAAACTTTTGCACTGATTATTTTTGTGTCGTGTATGCGATTATCTTTAGTGGTGTTATCTACTTCGTTGGTTGGCATTGTATGCTTTTTTATCAACAGAGCGTGCTTGATACCCTCTGTATTCGTGATGCGCTTGTTCGGTTGTATTTTTTTCTGTTTGTTGTTCGGTTGTTGTGTAATTTTCGTGCTTCAACACCCCTCATGTAAAACCCCACCCATTGGGGTCTTTGAGGTATCTGTAAATAAATAAATAAATAAATAAATAAATAAATAAATAAATAAATAAATAAATAAATAAATAAATAAATAAATAAATAAATAAATAAATAAATAAATAAATAAATAAATAAATAAATAAATAAATAAATAAATAAATAAATAAATAAATAAATAAATAAATAAATAAATAAATAAATAAATAAATAAATAAATAAATAAATAAATAAATAAATAAATAAATAAATAAATAAATAAATAAATAAATAAATAAATAAATAAATAAATAAATAAATAAATAAATAAATAAATAAATAAATAAATAAATAAATAAATAAATAAATAAATAAATAAATAAATAAATAAATAAATAAATAAATAAATAAATAAATAAATAAATAAATAAATAAATAAATAAATAAATAAATAAATAAATAAATAAATAAATAAATAAATAAATAAATAAATAAATAAATAAATAAATAAATAAATAAATAAATAAATAAATAAATAAATAAATAAATAAATAAATAAATAAATAGTGTATATTGTAAGAAACTCTATGGAGGGAAGGACATAAGGCGCGTTCGTACAGCTCTCCGGGCATGACTTCATGGCTCAGTTGGCAGAGCATTTCACAGCTCCCGTTGCAGCCAGGCTGACCGTGGGCTCGAATCCTAGTTTCGCGCGCCAATAGAACGTTTTCTGGTTATGTCATTTCCGTGATGGATATGACGTCGGTGAGGTTTGTGTACCCACATAAAACTCTTTCGTGTTAATACATGACCTATGTAGTGAAATACAGATTAATAAAATAAAAGCGCGATAAAGTAGAGTAGTTGGATTTACTTGCACCCAGTAGCCACCAGTGGAGCAGAGGAGCGAGAGAACGCACTGAAAAATGCGCCGCTCCCTAGTCGCGCCTGCTGCCCTGGACCGGTTACATCACCTCAATAATAAGCAGAAAGCATGAATCGCATATTTAAAGTGCTTGAACTCCGCCTCGAAATATCATGTTACGTGGGCGTCGCTAGAGCTCGTGTCTCCCGAGTTGCGCTCAATCTCGGGCCTTATGGAAGAGCCCCCCAGAGTGAAATTTTCGATGGTGTTTCACTTTTAAGTGAAACCGAAGCTCTGAGCCAACAGTACTATGCAGAATGGCTTGGCCAGCTTTCAGCGACTTTATTAGGTTACTTTACCCAACTGTAATAATTTCTTGCTTAATTCGGCCAAAAATGCGAACTACCTATCATGATCACTGCATACCATCACATCACTCCGTCTTTTGCACGACTATGAGGGCGCGTTCCGTAGTCAACACAATTCACAGTCATCCATTTTTAGGCTTCCCGGAGCCACTTACGGAAATAAAGGACAGATCGATTGTTGCCAGCGTGCTTATTGTGAACTTTAAACAAGGTGTCAGTTGACTAAGCGAATTCAAAAAGTGGCGTGGCTCTTGAATACAACATCGTCTAAGCTGGAAGGGGGCAGGACTCGACACGCAATTCGTTATTGGCTTGAAAAGCCAAAGTAGAGTTGCGTGTCAAATTCCGCCCAACTCTTCGCAACAACCGTTCAGCTACGACTCTGATGCACTGCACTGGCTCTGATGCACTGGTGGTGGTGGTGGTGGTTGCTGTGTGCGATCAGGCGGTGTTAGCCTGGCTGGATACGCCGGCAATTGCTCCGCCCGAGCTCATCCTAATTGTTTCACTGCGTTTCACAAATTTTCACATGTGACCCCTAACGTCGTAAAATGTGAAAATTTGTAAAAAAAAAAAAGCTTCTGATAAACGAAACAATACCTTGACTGCCTTCTAAGCGGAGTCCACCCTATGTGCAGAAATGAGCCGACATATCTCGGTAAACGTACCTCTTTTTGCAGCTCGGCCAACTTGTCAGCTTTAACATCAACAGCGATGACAGTAGCGCCGTATCTTGCCAAATCAGCTGCGATACGGGCGCCCATTCCTGGAAGTCAGTAAAGGGGGAATAATAAAGGAAAAGTACCCTGTGTAAAATTTAAAATGTTCACGACAGTTAGTTTACTCAGCCTGTAATGAGACAAAATATATCGTAGGGTATGAAGTTTTACTCCAGTACTAATGTAACAATAAAATATACTTTTTTCGCAAGTTTTCTGTATAACAGACATGAAAAAAAGCATGGTGCAGAAAGCATAATATAGTAAACCAGGTAATAAATTATTACAGATTGTCGTTGTGTTGTGTGAAATTTATGTGTGTTTGATTTGTGTTAGTAGGCTTTAGGTGTTTTGCAATGATTAAGCATGGTAAAACTTTGCCCAAGGTAATGCCTGCATTCGTGAGCCACCTGAACTCCGTATGGCCTTGCCTTTAACGCTGACCGCGAGATGTAACCTGCTCGCCGCCTCATTTGCTACAAAAATTACTCTCATGACCCGACTATTCCCCTTGGTCGTGATTGCTGTCGCGAACGACGTCGAGCGAGAATTCTTGCCGACTGAGAAATATAATTACGGCGCCCAGCAAAGGCAGAGTAAACCGATAACCCGACGTTTCGGAACAATTTCCGTTCCTTCCTCAGGGGTGACTGGCAGCACGCTGCAGTGGAGCGCAGCCTGTGAGCGTGTACAGACGGGATACCTAGCTCCCTTGGAACTCTCCCGTCTGTATACATGCACTGGCCGCGCTCGCAGAGAATAGCTTTGTAAGAGACCGACCGCGCTGAACAACAAAGTTTCATAGTAAAATTAAGGGAGTGCCAGTGAGCTCAGATGATTCATTTTTTCTATCTCACAAACTGTTTTAACTGTCTAGAGCAGTTCTTGGTAGTAGAAGAGGCTTATTAGTTATAAGATATAGTTCTCACAGAATAGGCATTAACAGTAGGCATTGCAGGCAGTTCACCTGAACGGTAAATTAAAAAAGAAAAAAACCTTCTCACACGCACACCGTGTGGCGTGTGAACGACGCCTTTTTTCCTGGCCTCCTTGTTTCGCCGTGCTACACATTTACGTCTCAAACGAAGCACGAGCTAAAAAATACGTTCGTTTCCCGCCATTGAGTTACCGTAAAAAAAGAGCGTTTCTTTCCTGCCGAGCGAGGCAGAGGCTACTTTTAGACCACGCATGAAGCCGCGAAAGACACACCGATCGACTATAAAGAAGTTCAACTGCACCAAAAATGGCTTCGAGTCAGCGCAGAAGCATACCTTGTGCAGCGCCCGTAACCACGGCCCGCTTTCCGGAGAAAAAAGCCTCCATGTCGCCTCCGTGCCCTTAAACCACTTCTGTTCTTGTTCGTCCGAAAGCAGGTACCGCGAGATTGTCTGGAAGAAGAACGATTCCCAGTTGCTGCACGCGAGGGGTTTCTCTTCCTGCTATCTGCGCTCAAACGAGTGCTGCCGAGAGCAGGTCTTTACAAAAACAAAGCGTGGCCTTGCTTATCGCCTGCGCTTGTTTTTAAAAGCGTGCGCCGTACACGTGTTGAAGTTGGCGTAGTGTGGGAGCCTGACCCCGACCGACGATAACGGCGTTGGCTCTGCATGCGGTGCGTCCTTGCCGCGACAGTGCCGCGTCGCGGCGCGCCGAATGGAGTGCTTTTGCGAGCCCAACGCCAGACGGGAATGCGGTAGATTACGGGAAAACGAGTGTTTACGTTTCGCGACGAAGAGTGTTATGGCTACTACGCCTCGCGCATGTTGCGGCAATAAGGGAGAAAATCAGGTCTAACTCATCTTTAGAACGAATTAGTAAGAGCATAAAATATGAGGGGGGGAAGGTAGTAGGGGTGGGGGGGGGGGCTACTGCTTCCAGCGTTCACTGCTCACGTCAGTGAGCCGCAGATATGACATGTCCTTCCGGAGGAGACTGCAGGTTACGATTCCGTGCCTTGTCCCGTTGTATGATGCATCACCGTCGGTCGCGACGCCGTTCCTTAGCAGGGAACTGAGGTATCATACTGGGGCTCTTCGATGTAGAGTATGGGACTCATCATGGACTCCCTGAGAAGCGATCCAGCATTCGTTCGACCCGCCGCGGTGGCTCAGTGGCGAAGGCGTTGTGCTGCTGCGCACGAGGACGCGGGTTCGATTCCCGGCCGCGGCGGCCGCGTCTCTGATGGAGGCGAAAACCAAAAACGCCCGTGTGTACGAGATTTCGGCGTACGTTAAAGATCCGGAGCACTCCACTACGGCGCGCCTCATCGCCTGCGTTGCGTCGGCGCGTTAAACCTTTCAATCAATCAATGATCCAACATTCGTTTTTCGCACACATTCCTACGGCGCGGGAAACCTTCGGACTATCCTCGGTGAGTCCGAAACTAAATCGAAGAGCCGCACTGTCGTCCCGTCCGCCTCCGTAACTCATAAGGATCAGGATTACGCAAAGATAACCCTGACGATGACGATGTGCCGTGACACGCGTACTTAGAAAAAAAGTGTTTGGTTGTAGTCAATCATATGTCCTGCTTCGCGATAAAAAAGAAAAACATGCCCTGCTGCAAAACTGCGTTCCACGAGTTTGCCCCAAATTAGGAGGGCTTATATTTTTAGCCGAAATCGAGTACTTTTGTCTTTTTTAATGGAACATATTATTGGCAATATTTATTTAAACTGCACGAATTTCAAATTTCGGTTTAAGCAAGCTAACCTGGCTCAAGGGGCGCGTGTATTAGCTGAGGGTATTGGGTTGTAGATTGATTCGAGCAACCTGTAATTTTCAAAAACAAAAACAAAAATCGTCCATGAGTACGTTCCCTTTACCAATGAGATCACCATAATCGGTACTGCCGGTTTCCGAACTTTCTATTTATAATATACTAGTACGAAGTGCGGAGGCGATCCCCCAGGGCCCTCCCCCCCCCCTTCACACACACACACACACACACACACACACACACACACACACACACACACACACACACACACACACACACACACACACACACACACACACACACACACACACACGCGCACACGCACACGCACACGCACACGCACACGCACACGCACACGCACACACACACACGCACACGCACACGCACACGCACACGCACACGCACACACACACACACACACTTAGACAATCCTGTTGTTCAGCTTCCCCCCAGATGCACTCGAGCGAACAATCCATACCGACAACAACACAACTTCAGAGAATGACGATGGCAAGCATACTCGAAACTATACTTTCCATCGATTTGACTCAGAAGTTCTATGCGTTGTGGTTTCCCGCAATGCAAGAATGACATTCTGCAGTGCATAGTGTCCCAGCGCGGATTACATGTTTGAGTCAAGTGGCATGCACGTTATTGTCATTCGCCGATATGGCTTCATTGGCGGTATGGGTTGTTCCCTCGAGTGCATTGTGGAGTCACAAGGGCTGATCGGGGATAAGTGTGTTAGTTCTCCTTCGCTGGCTCTCAATGACACAGAAGTCACCTCATAAGCTTATGTTTTTGAAAGAAAAAAAAACAATGCTTCTGCAGCTTGTTGGGGTCCTCCAACGTTGCTTTCTGCGGGCCGGGTGCGTGGTGGTCGCGACCGGCCACCTACTTTTTTTGCGTAAGTTTGCTAATCAGCACAACAAAAGCTACATATACATGCAGACTCCGGATTCCCGAAGAAACCGGAGGAGAAACCGGATTTTCTCCGCAACGACTTCCTCTACACCGGTGATTATCGGAAATGCTTTCGAACCTGCCCTGGACCTCACTAATACGTCTTCAGTGCCGATACCTGTTGGTCTGGTGGTACATGTATCTGCCGATTCACCAGCTAGCCACTGTTGCGTACGGGAAGGTGTTCGGTCGGTTGTAGGGTTTAACTCACCGACGCAACGCAGGCGATGAGGCGCGCCGTAGTGGAGGGCTCCGGATTAATTTTGACCACCTGGGGATCTTTAACGTCCGCCGAAATCTCGTACACACGGGTGTTTTCACTTTTAGCCTCCATCAGAAAAGCGGCCGCCGCGGCTGGGAATCGAACCCGCGACCTCGTGCTTAGTAGCGCAACGCCTTAGCCACTGAGCCACCGCGGCGGGTACGGGAAGGCGTACCCGAGCCGAGCTCCATCGCCTCCGACATGCGTGTGGTAGCGTGGTGAAGCGAGCGGCCAGCCAATGTTGCTGCTTTGAAGAAGACCAGAACCCGAAGGCAAACTTAACTTGTTTACTGCATGGCGAGAGATGAGCCGAAGCCAGGCAAGAACAATGCCCCGACGGGCGAGGTTACAGTACAGGACTCGAGAAGAGTGACAGCATTGATTCACTGCTCCAACAGGAATGGACTACAGCGCTTGGGAGGCCTTATTTATACCCAAAGCTCTAGCGGTCAAACAAGCGTTTCGTCTAGATTGTGCACACGACACGAACGGTGCAGACACACACAGCACTTTTTCCAGAGTTCGTGAGCGGCCGGTAGTAGCGGCGCACGCTGAGTTCGAGAGAGGGGAGAGAGGAGGTCTCCGCACCGGCCTCCGCGTCCTTCGGACAAGTCTGCGTGTTGCGTCGGCCGCCACCGAAGTTTGAATCACGCCGGTAGCGAGGCGCCAGCGATCCGACTTTTCCAGACATGTAGCGTCGTGTTTGGATGCGTCGGCTGCAAGCGTGAGTCACTGACAGGGAGGCCTGCTCGAAAGGAGCATGTAGTGGAGGCTTCGCCACAGAGTAGAGGAGTGCGGCACAAAGCACTGCGGCGGGCTGATTCGTAACACCACCCTCTGCGGGATGGTGATGATGCATTCTGTGACATATCGGATACGTCTGCTACCACAGTAATGTCTACTGAAGAAGCCCATGGGACTGCGAAGGCCTCCTCGGGCTATCAGTTCGTGCTTCCCCGCAAGCGCCTCCGTGAATCCAAGAAGCTGCAGTTGAATGGAGATAGCTACTCCGCAATGCAACCTCCGAAGCATGACCTTACAGTTATCTTCAAGCCCACCAAAGAATCTCAAATCACAACTAAATTGAATCCGCTTGCAATGAAAGGTCTCGAGTCCATGTCCCCTGGAGGAGTTCTCCAGATACGCCTGAATCATCGTCTCAACTTCTTAGCCGTGGGGAAGCGGAACATGGACTCTCACAAGGGTCTTCTGAAAGTGTCCAGCATTGACGGCATCCCGGTTAAAACGTATGAGCCTCGTCCTACCAGTTGTGGTGCGGGCGTCGTAAAAGGAATACCGGTAGGTCTCACCGATGTCGATATTTCGAATGCCCTACTCCAGAGAATATCCGTGAAATCTGCTCGGAGGCTAGGCGAAAAATCTGAGGATGTGAGAGTTGTTTTCGCCACTGAAATGGCCTTTGAGCACGTCACCCTAGGTTATACGCGATACCGCGTCTTTCCATACGTTGAAAAACCACGACAGTGCGCAGGTGCCACCGATATGGACATGTGGCTAGCCCATGCAACATACCCGAGCGGTGCCCTCGTTGTGGTGGTCGCATGACTGTTCAGCCCGTACTACAGAAAAGCTCCGATGCCCCAAATGCGGCAAGAAGCGCGAGTCCACGCTCGCACACTGTAAGCTTCTTCAGAAGGAGAAGGCTATCTGCAAGCTGAAGAGCATCCATAACACTGATTACAAGTCCGCGAAAGCTGCCTTCGAAGAACAGCGTGAGAACAAGTCTATTGTTGCTAGGACACATGATCGTAAAAAAGAGCCTCATCTTCCGCCGTTGATGAATCGGAAACGCCTGTCAAGCCTCCTCCTTGTGTGAATATGGACAAGGACTTCCCACCACTGGTAGCGGAAGTAGATCCTCAAGAACCAACACCGACACCTGTTCCTCTGTCTGCGATCACACCTGCAGCCGCCACTTCACGTTATAAGCCATCAGCGAAACGACAGCGTGAGCGCCCGCCAGCAACAAACTCGGTAAATCTCTGTTCAGTTATATCCTAACTTGTAGACACTCTGTGTGCCTTTGTTACCCCCTTTTCTTCCCCCATCACTCAGGCCATCATGACAATCCTGGACTTTGGCACCCTACTTCTGCAGCTAGTGGCGGTAGAATGCAAGAGGTTCGAAACAAGGCCACCATTTTTCAGTGTAACGTTTGTGGACTCTGCCAGTGCCTTTCAGACTTCCGCTACTTTGTGTATAAGCACCGCTTACCAGTGATTGCAATTTCTGAATCACGGCTGCTTGATGGCATTCGGATTTCCGGCTACACAGTATTTCGATCATCTACTGGTGTGGAATTCACAAGAGTTCTTCTTGCCGTCAGAAACGACCTGACCTTCTTACAGCATAATCTGCCTCCGGATGCCTGAAATGAGTACGTGGCAGTGGAAATGAGCATTACTTGCCTTTCATTTACCGTCATCGCTGCGGACGTTCCTCCTCGAGCGGGCTTAGGCATTTACCGCCTCGAAGACATTATCCAGGCTACGCCGCCCCACATATCCTGACTGGTGATTTCAACGCACACAATCTATCTTGGGGAAGCCTGAAAATATCAGTGAAAGTAAGGCGCCTCTTTCAGCTTTGTCATATCAGAACGGACTGGCGGCAATTAACACCGGTGACCACACCTTCTATCGAGGAAAAACATCGAGTGCTCTTGATGTTGCCTTTGTGTCCCTTCAGTTGCTGCCCGCGGCGCATTGGCACGTAGAAGGGGAGGCACATGGGACCGATCATGCAACAACATACATTATTCTTGAGTGTGTCAGGTAGCCATCGAATGCGGGCAGTCAGCTGCATTAATAGGGGGACGTATGCTGCCGCCATTGATGAATCGGAATCATCTCTCACGTCGAATGAAAATCTCACAAACGAGATGAAGCGTGTTCGAAGTTCCTCCACCAGAGTTCTACAGCTGCCAAAACCGCCCTCTGTGGCTGGCGCGGAGTACGAGAAACTCTGCGCGTTATGTCGTAGAGCAGAGGGACGGGCCGGGAAAACGATCTCATAAGAAGACACGCGGGCTTCCAGGCGTTTGCAGAAGAACATTCAAAGACACCTACTGTAAGGGTTCCAGGCACCAGCGACGCAGGATGTGTCGAACGCGGAGGGAGCGGCGGTTCCGAGCAGTGGGAATGAATGACTTTATGGCAGCCAGCTCGTTAAGAGCAAGCGGTCTCTGGGTCATGCCGCTCGCGGGAGGACACATTGTCTGGGGCCTCAGCTGCGCTGTCGGGTTGTTTTGGCCAGAGTGCGTGGTGTAACCGAGGGAAAACATTGGTAGCCTGGCGATTCAAATGGCATCCCGGGGGCATGGCGGAAGCTGGCTCGGGACCCACCGCGGTTTCCATTAGCAGGTTGTAAAACCATTTGGTCCGTCGAGCGGCTGGAGACGGGGAGCGTGGAGCTGTCAACTGTGGTTAGACAGTGACCGATTTATGGCGATAGCTTTCCTTGTGTTGGCCCGTGCGCACGCGGAGTGGAGGCGTGCGAGGGTGCGCGCGTTGCGGCCCGGCATGGGCGCGGCAGAGGCGACGCCTGAGCCGGCCGCCGTGTCCTTTTGTCCCTACGCGCTGTTTCTGGCCCACGGTCCAATTAACGGGGCATCGCCTGTCAACGGCGGGGAATCTTGGGGACGCGCCGGGTCGTTAAGACGGATGTTTATGGGTTTCAGCTGGCTTGGGTGGCTGTCCGGTCTTGGACGGGAATCGTGGGAACGGGTGGCGCAGGCCGCATTCGTAGAGGCTTGTTCCCGGCCGCTTGCACGTGTCTCAGCGGGTTTTTGAGTGTTTGTTGTGTTTGTTGGTTTGCTTTTGATATTTTCCTTCTTCCTGTCGTGAGAGAGGGTGACCGATGTCTCAGGGTTACGGGGGGTGTTGCCCACCGCGGTTTAAACCCGGATGTGGTAACCCGCCCAATAAGATCGCCAAGGGATGCTGATTGGCCTGTGTATTGGGGGTGAAGACTAGGTGACCCATTAAAACCACGAGACACGAGGTCTCGGGGTCGAATCCTCAGGGTTTTAATGTGCTATGCACGGCCGGCGTATTGCCGGGCTAGCCAGGTCAGGCTAGGGAGGATCTCACCACTTGGGTATTCTTAGGTCAGGGTCCGTCGCTGACGGGCGTGCCGCGTGCACAAAGTCTTAGCTGACCAGTAATCCCACTTCATTTCTTACTCTGTCTACTTCAGTTTGTAAACATCCTGCATATGTCTCTCGCTTAAATACACACTTTTAAAAACCCTCAACAAATCTCATCGTCGTCGTGTCATCAGTGCCGTCACCATCAGGCACCAACGCAGACCATCGGAAGTATTCTACACGCCACAACGTCGGCGCATCGAAGCAAGAAACAACGAACCAAACCTTTACTCCTACAAAAACTGACTAGACGGGAATGGCAGAAATTCCGCTCCAAACTGGACCCTTGAAGGCCTCTTTTTCGAATATGGAGCCTGATTCAAACCCTTCGCATACAGCCGATACAGCGGCGTACCTTTCAGCCAATAGCCCTCAAGCGGCGTGTTAGTGCTATTAATGTAGGAGAAGAATTTTGGCCCCAAAATCACCACCTACCCGCCGCGGTGGCTCAGTGGCTAAGGCGTTGCGCTGCTGAGCACGAGGTCGCGGGTTCGATTCCCGGCCGCGGCGGCCGCTTTTCTGATGGAGGCGAAAAGCAAAAACGCCCGTGTGTACGAGATTTCGGCGCATGTTAAAGATCCCCAGGTGGTCAAAATTAATCCGGAGCCCTCCACTACGGCGCGCCTCATCGCCTACGTTGCGTCGGCGCGTTAAACCCCACAATCAATCAATCAATCAATCAATCAATCACTTCAGCACCAACAACCACTTCAACACTTGATCCACGTTGCATTGACACTTCACAATGTAATGCTGCTAGCCCGGACGTTCCGTTCACAATGGCCGAACGGTTAGCTGCGCTTAGGTCGGTTAACCGAGATTCGGCTCCTGGCCCTGATGGCATTACATACGTAGCATTATCTCACCTTGGAAACAACGCCAAAACATTTCTACTTGCCATTTTCAATCGTTCCTGGGAGTGCGGTTGTTTAGACGCCAGTTGGAATTTGGGTCTCATAGTACCTGTTCTGAAACTCGGAAAGGTACACACGGACATAAACTCTTACCGACCGATTTGTGTCGGCAAGCTCATAAAGAAAATGGTGCACCTATGCCTTAATTGAAACTTGACGAAGAGACACATATACCCTTAGCAGATGTCTGGTTTCCGAAAAGGCAGTAGTAGCATTGATAATGTTCTTGCCCTCGTGAGCCGTGTCAAGTGAGCCAAAGCCTTGCGTCGCATGACCATTTCGGTGTTTATCGATGTTGAAGCAGCGTTTGATTCTGTGTCGCATGAAGCCATCCAGATAGCCTTGAAGTCCATCGGAGTTCGCGGCCGAATGTATGAATGGCTCTGCAATTATCTATTTGGCAGGCTATTGTACATGTCCACCAAAGATGGTGACACAGGACTTCACAATGTGCGTAGAGGTGTCCCCGAGGGAGAAATTTTAAGCTCGACGTTATTCAACGTTTGCCTAATTGGAATCGAAGAGTGTTTGCCGCCATCCGTTTGAATTTGCCTTTATGCTGACCACATATGCATTTGGGGCTCAGGAAGCAACCGACGATTCTGCGCGCCAAGCTTCAAAGGGCCATTAACTCAATCGCAACCTCTCTGGCAGCACGTGGCCTCGAAGTATCGGCTGAGAAATCTGCTGCGATAGCCTTCACCAGGCGTGATCTCTCCCGGTATCTCCTTAACCTCGGTGGCGTTCCTATTACGTACGTTGACAGTAACAAATTTCTAGAAGTGACCTTTGACCAGAACATGACGTGGTCATGACATATACGGCCACTGGGGCACAAGCTCGTGGCGTATGCATCGATAGTCCTCATGATTGCCTGCAGCGCGGGAGGAAGCTCGGTGCCGTCTCTCATCAGGCTCTACAATGTACTTGGCGAGGGATTGCTTCGCTACAGCCTGCCTGCACTAGAGCCTCCCACAAAAACCAATTCATGGCTTCTAGAAGGCTTACAAGCCAAAGTGCTTCGTGTTTGCCTTGGGGTACCTAGAAATACTTCAACCCTTTTTGTTAACCTCCTTCGTGCACGCCTGCGGTTTGTGACCGGGACTGTCAATCACCCGCTGGCTCGTGACTCGGAAGCCAAGGTACGTGGTTTATTACCAACAGTGTACCAGAGTCCACCAGAGCATAACAAGCCACCATGGACATTTTCCTCCTAAAAATAGCGCTTACTGTTCCCGGCATCCAAAGCAAAGCTAAGTTGCCTCTGCCTGCTCTGAAATTCTTTAGATTGGAGCACATTACCACTACCCACCAAAATTACACTCACATTTTCATAGACGGATCGGTGATGGATACATAATCTGCCATAGGAATATGGATCCTGTCATCCCGCACAAAAATTACCGCAAAACGTGGTCACAAAACTTCGTTGATGGTCACTGAACTTACTGCCCTGCGTGCTGCATTGCAACACATCTTAACTGCTCCAGTTCATGCATGAGAAATGTTTACCGACTCTCGAGTAGCCCTTCAGCACCTGATGGTGCTGCCGGAAGAGCAGCTTGCTGAAGGAATTAATGACCTGCACACGCGGGCATTAAATAACCACCCCGTTTTCGTTCTGCAGTGGCTTCCATCTCCCTGCGGTGTGGCTGGCAATGACGAAGCCGATAGAGCGGCTGCATCCGCGCATTTCAGATCAATTATTACTGCAGTGGCTTTCACAAGGCGCAACGGGGTGGCTCTGGTTTCATCGGTTGCCAAGAGCTCGCAGCGATTGCTGTGGACTGACCGCAATAAGACCTACGTGCCTTTGCATACAATAGACCCAGAGTGCCGATTTCGGATGAAAAGCGGCCTGTGCAAGTAAGGAGCAGTTCCAATGAGCATTTTTTAAAAACTTGGCCAGGTTTCCTCACCTTTGTGACCGACTTCTACAGCTCGCGAGGACCTGCAGCACATTCTCTGCGCATGTCTTCGCTACGAACTTCAGCGTACAACAGCTAAACTTTCTCTGGGCCCCGACGTGTCCTCCCAGATCTCTTCGAGGCACCTCCTTAACCCGTGGCTTACAACAGGCATGGCATGTCGTGCAAAAAAGGCGCCCTTAATGTTCCTCCGGAACACTGCACTTGACATTGAGGTTTCAACTATCGGACAAATGACTGTATCGTCTGATTGCGTGTGTGCTTTTCGTGTGCGTTTGTCTGTTTGAGAATTCATGTGCAAGTGAGAGTTCTTTTCATATATTTTCATCTCACTTTCACCCCCATTTGGTGTAGCAAATCGAGCGCCTAGCCTGGGTGGCCTCGCCTGCCCATTAAAGATCTCTCTCTCTCTCTCTCTCTCTCTCTCTAGTGCTGGCATGAAATACCCATTTCGGGGACTATCATTTACACACGATAGAAACTCTTCGAAGGTTCAAATCTGTTTGTGGCGTCTTTGTGGCTTTTAAGCAAGCTTTTCTCTCCACGTTCGCGTAGAGTATGAGAACGTTCTTATGGAATTATTACGGAGGCACTTCGGTCCTATAACGCCGTCTGCCGTCGCAATCGCAGCCGGTATCCGAGCACGTAGAAACGTTCACGGCTCATTGTTATTCACAGAGAAGGCTTGGAAAATGAGGCCGCGTCGTCGCAATAGCGCCCTAGGAGCTCTTGCGTACAGGGGCCGCCCATACGTGCTGCTGCCAACGTTGTAGAAATGTGGCCATACGTTCGAATTCACAGCCAGTTCTCAGGGGGAGGTGGTGTATACCTGTAAGCCGACGGTATGGACGAGTAGTTTTTCAGGAACCAGCCCAGGATTTTTGTTTTGTTTTGCGGGTAAGGATTCGCCCCCCTTTTTCTCTGCGGCGGTGTCCATGCATATGAAGGCGGTGGTGCCCCTCAGTCAGGAACCATACGGTTTAGCTTCAGAGGTGCTGCCGATGCAGTGCACTGCGCAACCTGCTGACGAGAACATGGCAGAGCGTAGCCTCGGGGCGGTCTACCATCCGAGGGCATGGCTGGAAGGGGACGTTTATCATAAACGTGGGTAAATATCGGGACCAGTCGACCGCAGTGCGGTGCTATCGCTAGATCAAGTCCCGCAGAAACCGGAAGTTTTGAGAATCAGTGAGCAAACAGCACACAAGTATGATGATTACAAATCGTTCTGAGGCACCGGGTGTCCCATGGTTATGATCTAGATTTTCTAACCAACCTCGCTCCTTCCGGCAGTATCAGCTGAAATAATCGGCTAGTATGGTGGCTGTGCTAGCATTTCATGCCTTTTCTCGACTGAGATCGTTGGTCGAAGAAACGACCCTGTCATGAGTAGTCGCTATCATGTCATTTGTATTAGACGAGTGTGAAAAATGCTAAATTTGATGCTCCCGAGTGGTTGCAAAGGGAAGCTCATTATTATTGCGCTTTTCAATGATTTCGGTGGGGTTTTCAAGACAACTTCGCTGTACTACCGAGGAATTAGTTCCTAGAAGGAACTACAGAGCAAATTTGCCCATCATCCAGCAGTTCATTTCTGCCGTGAGCAAGAGTTCATTGGCCTCACATGTGCGGTCTGTGCTTAGAGCCATTGAGAACATGGCTGATGTGATGCAAAATCCGTCCAAGGCTGATCAGGGCATGGTGAAACAATTACTGACAGCTGACAGGTGTCGACCAAAAAGCTTACCCATTGAGGGGTCCGTTGTGGTCTGAGACGCTGTTTTAGGTTCCTTCCCTTCTGAATACCGTAGCTGGAAGTTAGACGCTGTTCGTCTTTGTGTTTCATCTGTCTTTGGTTGCACTTAATCTAAAATGAATCTCCAGCTACACGGATTTGAGCACTGTTAAGCACCAACAAAATATTGCCCACTGAGTGTTCGCTACTTCCGGTAAAAAGTAAATGTTATGTTTATATCAAATAGGCCAAAACCCAACTAAAAAGATTCAAATTTTAACTTTATCACTCCATAGCTACACGTCGGCTCAAGGCGTATACTGGAGCTCAGGGTTTATGTATTAATAGCGGTTCATTTCTCTATGATTTTGTCGGCTTATGAAGAGGAAGATAATTTTTAACAAAATGGGGCAAATTACAGAGGACAAGACGTGCCGCATTTGGTGAGGGGTTTCGACTAGTCTGAGTTTTAGCGTTGAAGTTAGAAGCCGTCGGGAAAGAATGTTTCGTATCATCGTGATCCGGGATCGTTATTTCGTTTTGCTCCGCTTTTTGTGTTCTTTTAAAAGGGGAAAATTATAGCCCGTTGATAATCAAATTAGGCTCGGCAGTCAACCATTGTCCAAAACATTTTCCCGGATATAGTTAGGACAATGTTACAGCCAACTATAGGGACATTCAAGTCTATTTAACCAGCGGTGCTCGCCCAAGGCGGCCCACATGTTCGACCGAATAAGGAAGTACATTTTAATGCAATCTTTCTGGTATCAAGCCCGAATTCGGTATGAATCCCGAACTTGGGCCCGATATTTTATCACCCCGGACGCGTAACCGAGAGAAAAAATGAGGAGGCTTCATTCCTGCGGTGATGATTTTTACGCAGGCTATGCGCCTACGTCAGCAAACAAGCAATTAACAGGAGGTGGCGGCTGACCCTGATCCCCGCAACTTTTCTTATAGACGTTGGGTGGAGCCTGATTTGTCTCAATCAAATTAAACGGGTTTCTGCCGCGTAGAGTGCCAGGACTGCATGAGCTGAAGACGTTGCCCTTATGATAAGCGCACACCACACTTCAAGTGAGCAAGCGTACATTGTCCTCGCATGCCTGATTTGTGTTGCGCGCCAATGAGAAATGGCTGATGTTATTAGGAAATCCGTCCAAGGTGAACCAGCCAGCGGTGATCCAGTTTCTAACAGCTGGAAGGGGCCAACCAACCGAAATTCATCGCAGAGTGTGGGCTGTGTACGGTAGCGCAACAGGGACAGAATGTGTGGGAAGGTTTCAGGAAGGAAACGAAGTAGCTCTCGCAGCCGGCTCAAACGCATGTTGCTGCAACGCGACCGACGAACCCATCACTACGACTGAGGCTGGAATACGCGGAGGCCGTCTGCAGTGCTTGTGGTCGCTAGGCCTGGAGTTAGTTATTTAGTGTGGGACTGTACAAGCGATTGTTGCGAAAGAACTGAACACTGGAAAGTGTGTTCACACAATTCTATTCCGATGAAGATGTCATGGTTGCGGTGGCCTAAAGGTTCGATGAACAACCACCGTGGTTTATAGCGGACAGGATCAGCTACCTTCCCGAGCAGCAGAATCCGCCTCTGAATGCTTTCGGCAATTTCTTTTAACGAAACCTCTTAAATCTGGCTTCCTGATATATTGCTTTATCTGGTCCTGTCGCGTCCGCAGGTATACTGTTTGTTCGTATTATAAAGGTACTTGAACGGGTTTTTCGAGCGCCAATTTCATCTGCCTTGAGAGGAGCTAAAGCTATAATTAACTTAATTTCATACTGTAGTCATAATTAAGACAACGTTATAAAGAGGACCAAGTTTCCGGCACCCACTGAATATATTAAAAAGCACAAAAACGACGACACATATTTACACTTTCGCGTAAAATTTGAGGCAAGTGACTCAAGCTTGGCTATCAAGCACTTTGTGATACTTTTAAACCCTACCTACATACCCTTATTATCCACAAACCACCAAAAAAGGATTGATATATCATGCTTAGCATTTCATGTTGAATTTGAAGTATTTTTCAAAGAGGTAAGCGCAGGGAATATTGTCTGGTATATGACATTTTATGGCCATTTCGAAATCTCATTTATCGCAGAACCCTGAAGTAGATGCATCACCTTGTTGCAACGGACAAATTCCAGCCCTACAAATGTTGGAGACTGCGATGTGAACTCCACCTCGGAGCACTAAATTTGGACAACTGTTTATCCTTTATTAGCGGCTGTTCGTTATTTCGAGTTCAGAAGATGGTTGGAATTTGTTGCATAGCGGAGTACAGCGACCTCTGTGACACTGAGTTGCTTTGTTAGACTAGGACCAGTGCTGATTTTTATAACAAATATTTCATTTTTATTAACGAAAATATTTACAACAGGCAGAAGACAGTGGGGAATGCGACAGAGTACGAACGTGAAAAAATGATTAGGTGAGGGCAGTTAGGTGGCTTGGACGCGTAAAGCCATGTGAGTTTTGGTTTAGGCGCTAACAAAAACAAATCAGTTACATCAGTTTCAGACTTCAGTCATGGGGCGCACACTCCAAACGAAATTCACTCAGGTCATCGCAGGCATGCTGACTCTCATGATCTGGAAAAGAAGAGCAAAACGAAAATGAAGCGACAGCCCAACAATAAATTTGCGCAGTCGTTTACAAGCAGAGTTCTTCAATATATACCAGTTGCGAAACTCCCCTTCAGGATCCGGGCCATGCGTACCCCCCTGCTCCGTTGAAGCCGAGGGGCAGGTGTACTGGCGCGCCCCTATAGGACCAAAAGTGAACTTCGATTAAGTTTCACAATTTTTTTAAAATAAAGCTTGCTTTTTAAATAAGAAGACATTAATTAGGAAAATTTACCCGTTTTTTTATGGTTTTTATATTTATGACTTACAGCAGCAGCCGCAAGCATTTAAGCACTTCAACTTTCTGCCGACAGACGACAGGCTAGTCAACTTTCCCCGTGAATGCCCCAGCGCAGGGGGTAGGGGGGGGGGGGGGGGAGGGGAGGGTGGGGGGGTCAACCGAAGACCGTCTTTGGATGCACGGGGCCTATGGGGAGTTTCGCAACTGGTATATATCCAGTAACTCTGGTTACAAGTTTATCACCAATGAAAGTAAGGTAGGTAAGGTAGGGAAAGAAGCCTTTATTTCGATTTGCAGTCGTAAGGGATTGAGATAGAAGGGAATGCGGCCGAAATAGTGCCAGTCGAACATAAAGGTGAATACTCGTGTGCTCAAAACGTTTATTGAGAACCCACAAAACAGAGTACAACTGCCTCCATAAGTAACTGGAACAAGGATTTGTGAATATAACAAAATATTTGTCTTACTAGCTTTATAGCAGCCATTTCCGATTTACAGGAAATTTTTTATATCAGAGACGACTCCCTTGGACCCGCACTAATGCAGCCAGGCAGTTTCCGGAAGAAGATATTCCTGTAAATATAGGAGATTGTGTTCCAATTACTTTTGACGGCACCTGTACATTTAGAAAATGACCTGTATGGTACTAAGTTTAAAATACCCCAAAATGAGAAGGGAGGTTTGTAAAAATTACGTTGACATACGATTAGTATGGAGCTAGAGATACAGTGTGGGCGAAACAGTGACAACGTCACGAGCATCGAATAAAAAAAAACTAATGTGTTTGCAATCTTCTAATTGATTAAAAAATTAATATGTTTTTTTTATCCAAATTTCCGAGAAAGAAGTATTTTGGGCTGCTGAGTCCAATGACGAGGGTTCGATTCCCTGCCCCGGCGGCCGCTTTTCTGATGGAGGTGAAAAGCGAAAACGCCCGTGTGTCTGAGATTTCGTCGCACGTTAAAGATCCCCGGGTGGTGAAAATTAATCCGGACCCCTCCACTACGGCACGCTTCATCGCCTGTGTAGCGTCGGCTCGTTAAACCTCTCAATCAATTAATCAAGAAAGAAATATTTCTGCTGTTGGTAAATATGTCGGTGCTGTATTGTCGCAAGTAAGTCTGAAAGCTGAAGCTGAAATGTTTATTGAAACTTTAGTATACACGTTGTTCATTCCAGGGCATGCAGAGTATTCCAACTGAAAATAGGGTTGCCCGTAAATTGCGTGATGAGACATCGCTGTAGGGGCACAAAGCCGATAGGTGACTGCATGGTTCCATGAAGGACATAAATGAAGCACTTATAACAGTATATGTTAGTGAATAATAAGCTTTGCAAAATAGAAGCATAATTTTTATTACCCATCAAATTCGTTTGGATGTCGCCAGTGCTTTGATCATGCCCAGACTTCAGGAATTGGTACGCGATCTTTCATATTATTTTGGGACCTTTATTATGCGACCTTTCAAATGTCTAGCAAATGGTAAATTTGGGTCCAATTGTACTACATTTTCTTTCCAGCGCTTGAAACAATGACATTACTGTCCCTAACTTTCCACTGTGCGTGGCTAAAAACCACTGGCCGCTCTGCTGAGCTCGTTTATTAAGTGACTGCGTCCGTAACACGTTATTTTCCGCTGAAACTTTACGGTTCTTTGTGTGCCCTTTTTGAGTGGTAGGAAAACCAATATGTTCCGGTACTTTTGGGGCATATTAGCATTTTATTCTTCTTTATACGTTCTGCTAGTAGGAAAACAATCAGAGAGAGTTATTCACTTCTTAGGAAGTTTCCGTATTCAAGTTCACTGGGTCTTATTTTGGTGAAAGCGTAAAAAAGTGTTGCTTTGTGCACAAAGCCACGGAGGCAAACGATTTATTTAGCATGAAAAATTTCCTTTTACGAAATTATACAATTAATTGTAAACCTGTATAGCTTAATCTGAAAATGGGGGGATTGTTCCCTATAATGTTTTAGAAAATGAGCAAGCGACAACTATTTTGGAGTTCTACGTGCAGTTTCTGCGCCAATATCTGTGACCGCGCGTAGGACTGAGAATCTCATCGATCAGGAAGAAATACCAGGGAAGAGACAAGGGACGCGCCACATCCGTTCGGCCTTCTGGCCGACCATGGAACAATTTACGAACAGGCACCAGTAGCGCGAGCGAGAGTTTCGCCCGTAGCTGCCAGCGCGCACCTTGATCATCAGAATCACCTTTATTCGCGGTACTATATACAATGCACGTTGCTACGGTCATAGAGATTACGCAGCTAAGAACGTCATTGTGCCAATGTTTCGTTTCCCCCTTGCTTATTATTGGGCCCTGGATTCGCTTACTGGATTCGCCGCTTGGTTCCTGCTGTTGAGTTAATAGGAATACTCTCATTAAAGCCCCCCCTTCTTGAACTCTCACTCTTTCAATCCCTGCGCATGCAAGCACAGGTATAGAGAGAATTCCAAAACCAATATTAAAAAGACGGTGACGTGTTTGGAAATGGTGCCGGTTACGAGCACGGTTATTAAATCGAAAGCATCATGCAGTTAACTATATAGATCGAAAATCCCGCGTCGTCGGCGTCATAACCGAGAGATGGCAGACAAAATGGCAGACGGAGCGAAGAGAGTAAAACTGAAGTAACTGAATTGAAAAGAAAATTGGTAAATTTGGGTCATGATGGGAATTCAACCCGGGGCATCTGGAATACTAGACGTGCGCGCACGCATCTCCAACACCGCCACAGCTTGATGTCTCTAGGCTTAACGAATGCGTCGTGGCCTTCGACTTAAAAATGCGCGTTAGAAACGTATACACACTGGCGTGCATGAGTAATTCGAGCATGCTGATATTAAAGAAGTAGTAATTCCGGGAGTAGCAAAGTACACCCTCTGGGCTTGGTGACGCGAAGGCGGGTATGTGCCGGCTTGATGGCATGCGGCATCCACGGAAACCTGCGATGGTACGGCGCTGCCCCAACCCATGGCGCGCGAGTAGTGCCAACTTGGGCATGTGCCTGCGTTATGTTAGGCCTAACTTTACAGGCACCCGCAGCTAGAGGTCCAATGAGTTTGACACTGCTTGGAACGTCGTAAGGCTCAGAGTTCCGAATACTTAACATTAAGCCTAGATATTGGTTATAGAATGGCAACTAGCCTAAGCTCTGTCATATCAACCGAAGGAAGACGCAAAAGGAAAGTGATGGTGATAATAACGAGAGGACATTTTCGGCTATTGAAAACTGATACTTTCACATTCAGCGCACCACAAGGAGCGTTTAGGTGTCCTCGTAATTTTTCGCCACATTAAGTACAACAACAAAACATCACGAAATACTTAACTGCCACGTAACGGAGAGCGTACACAGCTGCCTGGATTTGTTTGAAGACCACGCACAAACTGGGAAGCTTGAGGTGTTCAACTCAGCCACTTTCGTAAAGTCCATGCCCATTTGTAACGTGTCACACGAACTGTTTTGTATTAGAATGCCCTGCTAGCAATAAATACATGACAATTACGCAAGTGTGCACACTGTAGAGGGAGATGTCATAGAGAAGAAAAGCGGGAGTTCTCATTGACCAATTCAAGTGCTGTTTTCGTGAACGTCGTATTGAGAACAATATTATTCAAATATTTGTTGATAGTTCTGAATTGCATTTAATAATTTAATTATTTTATATATTCATTATGCAATTTATTATTCATATAAAACAAATGAGTATAATAGTCGCATTGCTCAATGATGCATAGGTAACTAACTAAATATATAAATAAATAAAACGATGATTGGGTAGTTATGTAGCGCATGCCTACCTTAACGCAGTAATTATCAGCTAGAGAATAAGCCACATAACCTTTCTTGTTGCTCATCGCATGTCCTGTCAGAACTGACCAAACTGCGACAACCCCTTACAAATATTTTACAGGTGGTAGCGCGTGCTGCTGTGTATGAGAATGCATGCCTGAAGTGCTCCCTTCCTCCCGCTTTTTTTTTTTTTTTTTTTTGCCGCAGAATTTCGAGAGGTTGAGGCGTATTATTGGTCAGCCGGCTGAAACAAACTCAACAGAAAATAATGTCGGAAGTCGCAATAAAGAGGCTAGGGTTATGGAAGCAACAAACATACTTAGAACATCATAGGCGCAAATAAAACAGACGAGGGACAATGCCGTGTCAACACTCCCCCCCCCCCCCCCCCCCCTTCGTAACAAATGTGAGGGGGTATTCAGGAGGAGTGACAATCACCCTGCCTTTCTCTAGCGTCGTCATTCTTACTGTTATTTTGAGGAGAGGCATCACAGCCACTCCCATCAAGACGTGAGAAGAGGGCTGAGGATATTTTACACTGGTGGCAATGACGGCGACAAGGGAACGGAAGATTCCGACGAACGTACCGCTACCTGCAGCGTCTCTGTACAAACCCCGCTAATCCTTTCTAAGACTCTACCTGCTTCTCCCGCTTCGTTTTCGCTTCGCGCTTTCTTTGGCTGCTATCCCAGCGAATCTGCCCAACTACGAAAATGTAGGGATCCCGCGATCATCCCGAAGAAATGTGTGGGAAAACAGAGACAGGCGCGGTGCAATGTCGGCGCATGGGTTAGGGGTCAGGACACTAGCGCGTTACTCACCTAAGAAGGAACACGCGGAGATCCTAGCGATGGTAGCCAGGCTTGCCAACAAAGCCTGGGTGAATCTTCTTAACATACTGTTCCGTGCTCACAAAATATGTGGGACCCTTGACAGCCTCGAGTCCGTGGTAGCCGTGGCCGTATCCGCCGGGTCCCTTGACGAAAAAGAGGCCGCTGGAACCGAAGCCGTGGCCGCCGTGGCCGTATCCGTGGCCGTAACCGTGGCCGTGTCCACCTCCGTAATGGTAGAAGCCGCCGGCCAGGGCACTGGCCACTATGCAGGAAAGCGCCAGTGCGAGCACCTGCGGGCACGGCCAAGTGCGCAAAATTTAGTCAAATGTCGCTAATGGGGGCAACAACCAAATAAGGCGTCTCGCTTTTTTCACCAGCACTAAGTACGGCAAGCATTTGGTTCCCAACAGGCAAGATTTGAATATATGCATGAACGCAATGGCTGCATGTTCATCCACACATGTTTGATGATTTTCTAGGACGAAATTTCGTGATTTGGACCCTGTGAACGCTTTTGGCACCCAAAGAGGGCAAATGTCATCATTAGCTCTGGCCTTACTTCGAACTTAAATCACGCTTTCTTGGCCTCATCCACGACCCAACATTTCAGGTTGATGGGAACTGAGGCAAGGACTCAATATTGTCTGAACGCTATTTTCCTTATCTCACTCTTATCAACCTTTCAGTCTCCAGAAATCGAACCTCACTGTAACCCAAATACACCATTTGGTTGTTCCGGTAGTGTCGAGTTAACTGGAAACTTTATTTGAAGACCTAGGGTAGTGCATGCGAGTGAAACGGACCCTGTGCGTACTTGAAATTAGGCACCGCATCCACAAGTTTACAGCGAAATTTGCACCCGTCTTGTTGAGTGTTCTTGAGGTCCCCGGAAAGGGCTAACGGCCGTCACACATGGAAGCCATAGCGATAGCTGCCGCAGTATTACCGTGAGCATATTTGGCTCGTTTTGCCCTCTTGTAAGAAAGCAACGTCGCGTCTTTTACGGAACACGGAGTTTTCATATCAAGAATCATTTGCTCGTTAGATTATGTTAAAATCGTATACTTGTCACCAAAGCAGCGGGAGGCTTTATTCTGTTCTTTTCTATTCGACCAAATTCGTCCAATCGCGAAACACTCAAATTTATTGCCTCGCCTTCGATAAATTCTACAAATTGTCAAGGTCTCCCTTTTGAATATCAGCGTCCATACCTCATTTAAAAATACTTTTTTCAACCGAAGCGAGAATATGCAAGACTAACAAAAGTATAACTATATGTCGGGTTTGTAGATCAAACATGTAAAGCTTACAAAGAAAAGTTCGTTGAGATATCATGGGCGAGCATTACGAACCTTGTCACCGAAATTTAAAGGCAATTGTTTGATATGTATTTCATGGTTTGTTTGAGCTATAAAAAACTTCAACAGTGAGGGAGACGACTGTTCGTGCGGAAAATCAGCCGCTATTGTAGACATCATGTTAACTTAAGCTCGAACATTAAATTCCCTCAACCTCAAACTCGTCAACGGGGAGTAACGTCAAAACATTCCTCCTCGCTCGCTCAGAAGGCCACCGGATCTGACCTCACCTCAACTTCACATCATGCGGTGAGGTTGAAGGGCATTTAAGGTTGAGGCCACCCTCAGGAGGTCGAGAGCTTGTGAGGGTGTCAACATCTGACACTCGAATCAGGAAGAACGGTCTGAGAGATGCAGCTGAAGCTTACGTAATTGCTCCACTCTGTACTGTATGCCAAGCCTTCCGCGGCTAAGTGCTGTGTTTACAAGCCCGTTTCAACATGACAAGGAAGCAGCAGAGAGAACTTGGGACACTAGTGATAGGCACGCAGCTTCCGTACAGTGCTATTAGCGCGGACACAAATATTTTCGAACTTTAAGTTCCAAGAATTTGAGTTCCGAGGCCGATTTCGCTGAAAAAGGTGCTAGCCGGCTCGGGACACCCTGTGCTATGGCTTGGGCATGCAGATGGTGGGGAACAAGAACGTGAAGATTGCACCTAGCAGAGAAGAAGTGCTTAATTGGTCAGAAATGAGAAATAAGTGCTTCTTTTCACTAGGTGCCATCTTTTGCCATCCCGTCACACGTATCAGAGTGATTTACGCGAAGTAAACTCATCAGTTCGGAGCAGTAAAAGAAGTGGCAGTGTGATTATTCAAGGTCGCGGGAACGTACCAGGACCTTCATGACTTGTCCCTGAGGAACGACGGAGTATCTCCAGCAGCCAGCGTAGACGGTGCGCTCTTTTATAGATGTTTCCCTTCCCCGCCTTCGTTTTCAAAAGGGAGATGCAGCTCGGATTGACTGCAGGGCTTGTGTTGTTTTCTTCAGCCGGCGCCTTGATTCGCGGGCATTTTTCCCCGTCGTCTCGGCCTTCTTGGCCTGGATCGTCTCTCCTGCTGGAGGAGTATAAATAAATGAATAAGAGGGAAACGTTGCCTTGACCGGCAGCGCGCCGCTGGCCGTGAACAGGTGCAGCGTGGAGAGCGGTCAGCGAAGGAGAAAGTGCGAAAGACAAGAAAAGCCTTCATTAAGCGGAATGATCGGGGAAGAAGAAGAAGGCGCGAGCCGCGCAGAGCCCTATTTTTAAGCAGGCGCGTCTGTCTCCGGTTATCGGGATCAGAGCTGGAGGACGAGAAAGCAAAACTACTAGCGGCCGGGCATTGCCCTACATAGGGGGTCCCGCTTCACGCGGCTGCCCGGTGGGTGTAGCTGCTATCGAGGCCCGCTGATTCGTTTTGCCACCGCGACGAGTTTACGTGCCGGGAAGGCCGCATGCGCCGCAAAGCATTTTTTGCGGGGCTTGTTTGGCGTCGCCGTTTCCTTTACAGAAACCACTCCGGCGCTGTGTATTTTTGGGGCTGAGGAAGGACGTGCTCGATTGTTCAGCGCAACAGCGAGCATGCTAATACGTGAGCCGAGCCGTCGGCCTACAGGCGTGACGCGACTGCTGCCGGGGCCCCGAGCTGCTTCCTCTGCGGAGGCAAGAAACGTGCCGAGGCCAGTAGTGGCACGGCCAGACTAAAATCTCTCGAGGCCCGTATCTAGTGGCTTTAGGCTGACTCTGCCTACGCGCCACGAATAAGTCACATTGTTTACTCGCTGTCCGGCGTCCATTGAGAATGAAAAGCCAAGAAAGAGGGCGATTAAACCGCGCGTGAGCGAGGCCCTCCTTCCCCTGTCAGCCATAACTATGGCGCCACTGCGAGCTCAAGCGGACAGCTAATGAATATTACGTGCGCTCTCCGAACACTTTCCTCAAGACGCTTCGTGCACGCGGGGCAAGTAACGCACCAACGGCCGTGTGTAAAAGGATAGCCGGATTTAGTGTCCGAGGATATCCGAGGAAGTCCCTAGGCGAGTCTTTTCCGCCGGGGAAGCTGTGGCGGGAAACAGGGAGGCTTTAGTCGGACATTCCTTATAAAATGCTACAACAAGCAAACAGAAGATTGTGCCTAGAGCTCGGCTAAAAACAGTTTAATTACGAATGATAATTACATGCAAAATTTTAGCTCGACCAATATAGCGGCCCGGAAGAAGGAAGTATGTTTCCTGCACAGCCCATTAGTGTTTTGAACCACTGAGCCACACAGTTTTCCCAACTGGGCAATACCATTGTAATTTTAAAATTTACCGCTATCGTTCCGGAACTGCGGCGACATACTGACTGGATTGTACGCGTGTGCATGCACACAAAGCGGAAAACGCTGCAAGATATTTCTTGCAGCGTCTTGTTTATAAATTTAGCCAGGTCTTTGCCCCAGGGCTTCTTTAAACAACTCATTTGGCTCATGACCCACCCTAGCACTGGTGTACACAAAGGGGGAGGGGGGAGGCGAGGAGGCGCCACCCTCCGTCTTAAAATTTTGGAATTCAGATGAACAGGCGGCAGCCCACGAGGCCACTAACTCCGCTTGTCATCAAATAATGACCACTCATGTATATTTATTGTGGTCACGCGCAAGCTGCGCCCCAACCACAGCGGCTTCGATGTATGCTTTCACTACGACGACCAGTCATTTTGCAAAGTCACGGAAAAAACAACAACAAAATCACCGGAAAGTTGTGTAGTACGGCATTACCCAGAAGTTTTGATTGTAGGGTTTAACGCGCCGACGCAACGCAGGCGATGAGGCGCGTCGTAGTGGAGGTCTCGGGATTAATTTTGACCACTTAGGTACTTAGGTATCTTTAACGTGCGCCGAAATCTCGTACACACGGGCGTTTTTGCTCCATCAGAAAAGCGGCCGCCGCGGCCGGAAATCGAACTCGCGACCTCGTGCTCAGGAGCGCAACGCCTTAGCCACTGAGCCATCGCGGCGGGTACCCAGAAGTTTTTATACTTTAATTTGGATAAATTTTAATTGAATAAATTAAATAAATTTGCCATTTTGTGTGGGCGGAGTAGTTTTTGCTGGGACACTTCTCTTTAGTTCGAAATAGCCAAGATTGATGCGGGGAAAAGTAACGTGAAAGAGGAAAGAGGAGAGATGGAGGCAAAATACTGGTATACCAGTATTTGCTATACCAGCTGGCTTGCTTCACCAAACACATTATAGTGTGTTTGGTGAAGCAAGCCAGCCCATGGGTAGCTTAGGTATTGGTATTGTAACTACTACAGAATTTTTTTGACGCATACCAAAAGGTACGTATCTGAAGCATGTGAAGGTTGATGTAAAGCTCGTCACAGGGTAATCATCATGCGGACGCAGTAGCTGTTTCTTTATGCACAACTGATAGGCAAAACTATCCGCTCATTCATCGTATGCGTTTATCGCGTGATCATCTCTAAGCTGACAGGGCAGCTATGTCCCCATGGTGATCGCATCAGTAAGGACGTTTACGTTCTATATTTGACCATTTTTAGGCAGCCGATGACAAAATAATCACCTCATTCATATATCGTTGCGGGGTAGCAGACTTCCGAGCAGTGGTGAATAGAAGAAGCCATTACTTGCCGGAAGTCGCGACAAGCACTTGAAGCTGAGAATAAAATGGAAGGGAGAGAGAGAGAGAGAGAGAGAGAGAGAGAGAGAGAGAGAGAGAGAGAGAGAGAGAGAGAGAGAGAGAGAGAGAGAGAGAGAGAGAGAGAGAGAGAGAGAGAGAGACTCAAGAACGTTCATACAGGGAACGCGCGAGTGAGTGCTGGCCTCGAATATGTTCTGGCCATTCAACCTCAGGCATGCTACGCCGAGCACTTGCTTCGAGCGGGTTTGTGTGGGCCGGGTCAGCGCATACGAATGGCGCTTATTGCGAGCGGTTTCCCATTCTGCCCGCCAGTAAGCCTAGCGCCACCGCCTCGGTTTCTCGCCGCCTCCGTTTTCACGCTCGAGATCCCGTATAGGCTCCAGTATGCGTCGGACCTTTGCGCTCGCCGTCACTGAATATAGCGGTGGGTGTTCTCAGCGCACGCATGGCCACTCGGCGGTTATTAAAACATGCTTTTCTATTGTTAGGTGCAATTACGCAAGGATCTCGTTCTTCCCCAAAAATTCCAGCTGCAAGCTCTGAACCGCATCTGAGTTGCACAAGCTCTGAAGTGCAAAATATATTTATCGCAGAATAGGATGAAATCAAAGGCTGTTCAAAACAACGTAATACATGTTTTATTGTACTCAATAAGGTCGTACCAAATTTGTTCGCTAACGGCAAAAACATTACGCTGAATGGGGCTGCACTAACAGTTCCGCCGAAGTATGTTAAAGGGGCACTGACACAAAAATTTAGCATCTTGTTTTTTTCGTTGCGATAAGTAGCTAGTGACCTACTGATAACCTGTAGAAACCTCATTTGCTTCAGCGTGCGACGGTTGTTTAATTAGAGGGATTTTAAATGCGGCCAGTCGCAGTTTCGGTTTCAGCGAGTGCCGCGAAACGATGGATTTTGTGGATTTTGTGTGAACAAAGCTGACCACGTGACCGTCGGAGGGATATCACAGTTACAGAGCAGAGCCGCCGTAGCACTGTCGAATCCGCATCGACGGCAGTTTCTGCGAATGCCCCCACGTACTGATCTCGTGAGGCGCTTAATTAAAAAGCGACCGTGGATGTGACGCAGGCGCTGCGAGTGCAAATGCTACCGCGGTTAAAGAACGACGCGCGACGCTCGAGGCGGTGGGTGGCAAGACGCGCGCTGGGAGCAGCCGGCCGGTCTGCCTACAGGTCCGCCTACAGATGTGTTCGGCTCAGCACTGCGGCGAATATTCGAGTGCCGCTCTCGTAAGCGGTGCAGATGACAATTTTTAATGCAACCCGCCATCGCATCATTAACTCCTTTCTCATTTAAGCCACTATGGTCGGGACTTGGGGACAATTTCGTGCAGCGGTAACAAGCTATCACTCGAGCTACCTGCGCCGGCCTGGGCCACTTCGCGGCCGTGGCCGCCGCCTGCACAGCGACCGTGCGGCTAGCTCAGTGGGCTTTTCGTGCCTCCGGCGCGTTTTCGCATCCAATGGTAATAAACAGTAATAGAAACAGAGTGCCTGGAATCGCTGTAGAACTTTGGTCGCGGCCAGCTGCCCGATTAGCTGACGAAATCACGGCGCCTCCGCCGCCAACGAACGGGTCGTTCGTTCTCGAGAGCAGAAGCTCCGCCCTCCGGCCCTCCGATTGGAGCGGCGAGCCGGGCGAGCCCGCGTAAAACGCCGGTAGTGCGGAAGCGGCAAACACAAACTCGTGACGTGTTTGGATGTTGTTTATTTACAATTGCGCGTGGTCCTCTGCTGGCTGCTCAGTTGCGTTTCGCACACTTCAAAATTGATTTTAAATATGTTCTAGGCTGTATTCGCCGCTGATATTTTGCAGATGATGTATATGTGTTCCCACCAATCTATCTCCGACGTTATCTCGCCTTCAAAATTTTGTGTCAGTGCCCCTTTAAGATGGAACAGGGGACAACTATGCAAAGTACAGACTTGACACAAGCACATGGACGTAGATTACTGAAAGAAAACTGGGGAAATGTTTTTGCATAGAGGAACAAAGTAACGTAAAACTCATGGTCTGTAGCACCACGAACGCGAAAAAAGAAAACCTTGGCCTTTTTTCAAGGCTTGAGCCGGAAAGTCTTGCTGTAGTGCGGCTGTACTCTTACGCAATGTTTGAAAATCGCGTAAAAATCCGAAGCAGCACAGGAGCGCAATGGCTTAAAGGAGCCATGAAGAGAAAACACAAGTTTGGTTCATTCGAAAGATTGCCTCGTTAGAACCATAACGACACCACTTATAACGCAAACTTCGCTCAAATAAGCTACATAATTAGGAAAAACGGGAATGGTCATGCGACCCACCAGCTCATTTCCCGCAACAGAACCTATGCCGTCACATGGGCTAAGCTCTGCGATTGGCGGAGGCCGGCAAAAGCAAACGCATGTTAGGCAGGGCTTACAGTTTGCATAACGAGCTAAATGCCCGTGAAACATACTGCACATTCTTTTTATGACAAAGAACGGTGGAGTAAACGGTTGAAGTTCCGAACGAACACGCAAGCGTGTGCGCCAATGCGTACGAAACAACCGCCTGGCCGAGCTCGACATCTCGCCGTCGCGCAGACGAATTTTCGGGTTCGAGGCGCTCTGACCTTGGAGGAAAAATGCCGTAAACACCGCGCATTGACGCTCGTATCTTTCTGGTCGAAGCAGAGAGCTCGCGCGAACGGCTTTCCATACACGACACCGGCCAACTGGCATAAGCGATACTGCTACTGAAGTTGAACTATTATTAACCGTAATAAAAATACGGCACATACGTACCAGTCTGTATTCGTCCGTGGCGACGGCGCTGACGAGGCAGCGGTGCCGACGGCAGGGCGTTCGTCTGTTGTGGCTATCGCGGAATGGTCGCTTTCCCGTCCACCGCGTATCCCACAACTCTTGCCGCTCGTGCACTTAGAAGCGTTGAGCGTTCAAGTGGTGTGAGGTTGTTAAATGCAAGCCCGAGCTCCTCGGCGAGAGTTTTGTTCTCCGGATCAGGCGATTCCATGACTAGGGCTGCGGGTGCACTAGGTTTTACTAGCATTTTTAAAATGGCCGCCGTCTCGGTCGACTCCCGCGTGTGGGTGCTATATGGAGTCGACATACTAAGTATCTGTTTCATGGACCGGCCCGTGTGACACCATTGCTCACGTCACCAAATGTGCAATTTTAGCGGGAGATTTAAAATTTTGGCTTAAATTGCCTTATTTCTCAGTGAATAAAGCATCATTTGCTTCCGGGAAAGCGCTTGGGGTACTATGAAACACCTAATCTTTCGAATAAAACAAACTTCTGTTTTCTCTTCATGGCTCCTTTAACAGTCAGTCGGTGACGCCTGGAGGCTTGCCTGCATGCGCCACGGAGTATAAAAGTTTAGAACGTGATGTGAACGCCCAAACAAACTGCTGTAGTTAGAGACTTGACATTTCAGGAGTACATTCCTATCAAGGCGTAGGAGCTCAATACGCCTGAATTAAAAAAAAAAAACCCTAAGTGGGAGAAAAGGGCCAATTTTCCTTTCCAGAAATTCCCCATTATCTTCAGATATCGAACTTAAGATATCGAACTGTTTTTTGCTAAATATGTAACCCATATGAATTATCCGAAATGTTTTTTACAGAGTTTCCCAATAAGCAATCACTAATGGGGCAAATCTGGGTTTGGGATAAATTACGTGCCTTCACGGATTTCTCAATATCGGTTCATCATACTGATGTATGCCATTGCTTTTCATTTACGATAATTACCCATACAAATGCCCCCAAGAAACTCACTCACTCACTCACTCACTCACTCACTCACTCACTCACTCACTCACTCACTCACTCACTCACTCACTCACTCACTCACTCACTCACTCACTCACTCACTCACTCACTCACTCACTCACTCACTCACTCACTCACTCACTCACTCACTCACTCACTCACTCACTCACTCACTCACTCACTCACTCACTCACTCACTCACTCACTCACTCACTCACTCACTCACTCACTCACTCCTTTGCTACCCGGTTAGCCAGCGGTAGGCGAAGGAGAATCTCCGGGTTAAAAAGCGAGAAATACTAGCCTCAAAAGCTATTCTCTGCGAGCTAGTGCAACAGCGATGGCGTGCACTGTACGACAGGAGGGCTAAGCGCTAAACAAAATGGGAAAAGAGGCAGCGCAAGCAATTTACCATCCGTAATTAGTCTACGACCGCACATCGTGGGCGTATCTCATACCAGCGCGAGCAACGCGTATTTTACTGTTGTGATAAGAAGATATAGAGTATTTCAACAAGTACCCGCACCTGTCGGGATCTGTACCCGTCTATCGAAAACCGGTGTACGAAGAGTCAGACTAAAAGTGGGATTCTTGTCAAAAGGCGCGAATGCAAATTGCAACTCCAATTTCATGACGTAGTCTGGTAACAATGAGCAAAAAAAAAAAAAAAAGCAGTGGTGATTGGCATAAACAGATTCGAGGCGCAATTCCTCTTTGCTCCTGGGCTGAAGTTGCATTGAAGTGTCGAATCGCCGTGTGTCATCGATGCAGATTCGGAAAGGATCATAGATGACCAATCGCGAAAAAAAGAGAGAGACAAACATTTATTATACTGGTGAGCAGGAGGAAGGGTTGAATCAAATAGACTCTTCTATATCTACAGAATCAGGAAGCTGAAGGTCAGAGTGTAATTTCTATGATAACACCGAAGGGTATGCATTGCCTTTTCAAGCCCGGGCGGTGTGCTTGCGAACAGCAGGGTATTGCGGAAAAGAACGAAAAACTATGCGACATATTGTAACTGTGTGCAACAATATTGCACCTGTACTCAGCGGAAGAATCCAGCTTCCAGAAGTACTAGGGCTTCAGCTTAATGGAAACACGAATGGAAAACTAATAGGAGTTAGTAAAAGAACGTTAGAATGTTGTTGGGGGGAAAAGCAGAGAAGAACTGGGGAAGAAACCTTGAGATCACGAGGAAGAGTGGCATCAACGGTTGTAGCACTAAGCGGTGTTGTTATCTCGTTTTTCACCACTGGCACTGGAATCCACATTATTCACTAGAGCGAAGTGAGCGACGAGAAACGTCGCTCCCTTCACGAGCGAGAAATCGTGGTGTTTGTAGAGCTTGGGGACCCCGCCCATTAGTGACACGAATGGTGAAACCAGAAGCGGTACTTGCGGATTCATCTGGAGTATATAGGTGTGTATATGCATTAATGGCCTCAGTATAATGGCTATCGCATTACCTTTTGCTTTAAACGGACCCTGCAACGCTTTCGATAAGCGCTTTCACTCTTTCCTTCGCGTCTTGAACCACTGCGTTAGCTATATAGTTATCGCCACCACGGATCGGCACTGCGTGATTTGCTCATCGCACCAGATACGCCTTCCATTTCTGCTTTGTTTTTGTGGACCTTTTTTTAAGAGTTGCTATCGAAAAGCGTTCATTGCTGCAACTGAAGAAAAACCGGCCAACAGCCGCTACAAGGCCTTAGGGACGTAATTCAAGCCGTCGAAGAACACGAAGACCGGAAAAGAGAGAAAAATCTTTTGAGCGAGTTTACAAGTTATTTCATGGGCATAGAGCAGTAATGTTCGGCTGAGGTACTTTGCGACCCCTTAATCTAAGTAGTGGGTGTGTTGCGTGACTACGTTCTGCAAGCATTTGAGATTTCAAAAAAAGTTGACAAAAGTGTTGTAGGGGCCCTTTAAGCTGATACTTCCTTGCGGCTCGGTCAATCACCCGCCGCGGTGGCTCAGTGGCTAAGGCGTTGCGCTGCTGAGCACGAGGTCGCGGGTTCGATTCCCGGCCGCGGCGGCCGCTTTTTTGATGGAGGCGAAAAGCAAAAACGCCCGTGTGTACGAGATTTCAGCGCACGTTAAAGATCCCCAGGTGGTCAAAATTAATCCGGAGCCCTCCACTACGGCGCGCCTCATCGCCTGCGTTGCGTCGGCGCGTTAAACCCCACAAACAATCAATCAATCAATCAATCAATCAGCGTCTCGGTCAATCGCCTGCGTGCGCATGATCTGGGGCTGCTCGCCAACTTGAATTCCGCGCCTGGCGCGGTCATGAAATCACTTCGTCCACGTTCATAGCGAGCTGGGGACCATGTTACCCACGTCAACCGAGCTCGCAGCGAACATACGCCACCCCGCTTTGGCTGGCGCTGCTCTGAGGCTGCACACGTCTACGGTGAACACGTCGAAGTTCTTGAGGCTAGAGGCTCCCGCCTGGTGCACACGGCGCTTCGCATAAGTAGCGGCCATCGACACCACATAGGGGGACGCCAGTGACGTGCCCTCGGAACAGACGCCCACCACGGAAACGGCGCCCCCACGCACCCCAGTTAAGATGCACAGGGCGGATGTGAAGCTAGGCCTCATCGCCCCCCCCCCCTCTTTTCACATCACCTGAACTATTTGCTATCATGTAGCCAACCGTGCACTTCATTTGAAATATTTTGAAGAGCCAATTATTTGGACAGGGGACAAAAAGTACGCAGGCAAGCGCTCCGTCGTATGCGCAAAAAATGGGAAGGACGCCAGCTGGCGTTGTTTACCAGCGGTGAGCAGTGCACATGAGGTCGAACGCAATGCCGTTTATGACGTAACGTCGTCGCCTGAAACGCTGTGCCCCAAAAATGGGCCGTTACCTGAGGTACCTAGGCACAATTTCGGTTTGGGTTTTTTGTTCTTGATTGATTGATTGTAGGGTTTATACGCAACGGAGGCGATGAGGGGCGCCGTAGTGGAGGGCTCCGGATTAATTTTGACCACCTGGGGATCTTTAACGTGCACCGAAACCTCGTACACACGGGCGTTTTTGCTTTTCGCCTCCATCAGAAAAGCGGCCGCCGCGGCCGGGAATCGGACCCGCGACCTCGTGCTCAATAGCACAACGCCTTAGCCACTGAGCCACCGCGGCGGGTGGGTTTTTTGTTCTACAAAAAATGTCTTTCCTTTGCTGTTCAAAGAGAAATATGCATTGAATAGATGACAGGGAGACCTAGGTATTATGAATTGTCCATTTGTGTACGTTGTTCGATTTCGTTACACGACATTGTCTACCGGTTTTACTCTGTGATACCAACAAAGGTTGCTTCGGGGTTTTTAGTTTTTTTACATGATCGTGCCAATAGTATATAAGTATACGTTTCTGTAAAAAGATTTGCACCAAATTGCTATACGCGTTCGTTTGTACATTAAGACACGCGAACGAAGGAAAAAAAAAAACAGGAATGTTAAGCAGGCTATGGCCTAGTTTTCTATGTCGCGAGAGCGTCTGCAAGGGAGCTTGGGGGAACGAAGACGACGACGACGACGAACGGCTCTTCAGCGTGTTGCGTGGAGGAGAGATCCTGGAATGGCAAGCGCTGGAAAAAGTTCATTGGACATGAGCGGCGCCTCGCGTGAGGTGGTGCTGATTGGGCCTGAGCGGCACCTCGCGTGAGGCCACGCTTCTTTGGGTGCTCTCTTTCAGCAGTAGACACAAACTTCGCCGTAATAAATTATCCATCACCTTAAGTTGTAGCAGCAGAAATTTTAACTCAATGGAATGTCGCCCTGGAATAATCACGGAGTGCGAATGATGCAAATTGCAAGTGAACCGAAAAAGACCAGAAGCGAACCAAACCACCCGTGTATAAGATGCGATTAGTGATTACTAGAGGTAACTAATTATTGGTTAATGATTGATCGTAAGGTGGGATTAAGGTACCTTAAGACAGATCGAGGTGGGTTAGGATGAATTAGGATAGATTTAAGTGAGTCGAGATGGAATAATGCTTTATTGGTCATTGATAGTTTAACTAAGGTGGGATTAAGGTGGAATAATATGAATGATGGTGGAATATAATTTATAATACGCATTAAGGTGGATAATATGGGGTAAGGTAGAAGTTAAGGTGAATTAAGATAAATATAGGTGAATTAGTTCGATTGACGGGAAAGACTGACTGACTGACTGACTGATTGACTGACTGACTGACTGACTGACTGACTGACTGATTGATTGATTGATTGATTGATTGATTGATTGATTGATTGATTGATTGATTGATTGTGGGGTTTAACGCACCGAAGCTACATTTTTTTTAACGTGCGCCGAGATCTCGACACGTGGGAGTTTTCGCTTTTCGCCTTCATCAGAAACTTTCAGCCACCGCGGCCGAGATCAAACCTAGGTTTGATCTCGGACGCAGCTGCGTCCGAGATCAAGGTGCGTCCAAAATCAAGCTGCGTCTGAGTCTAAGGACGCAGCTGCGTCCTTGGCCTCAGCAGCACAACGCTTTAGCCACTGAGCCACTGCGGTGGGTCATTAAGGGATAAAGATGAATTAATGTGCATTGAAATCAATTAAGGTGCATTAAGGTGGATTAGGATGGGTTAAGCTGAATGAAGGTGCCCCCAGTGCCCCCTAGTGCCCCCAGCGCTTGTCGGGAAGCAAACGATGCTTTATTCTGCGAAATTAATGAATTTAAGCTAAAATTTTGATTCTCGCGCCAAACATATGTTTGAACGACGTTTGCAATGAAATCATAAGAACAGGTCTTTCAACTAAACTTGGTGCGGAGCGAAGACTTGCTTACTGTTAGTCAACCTAGATGGCGCCACCACATCACGGCTAGCCGTTTTCTGCCGTTGGTTTGTTTGGGACCGTATTTAAACCTGACTTGTTTTTGTTCATGCAGAAAATAATCGTTTCGGGAAACATGGTGCTCGCTCGACAAACATGGTCACGGAAGACACCGTCGCTCGTCTGAGGCAACCCCAAAGCCCCACAGTGCTGTGCTTCTAAACGAAGCATAGGGCGCGCAGTACCAACAGCACTACGCATCGGTACTTCTATGTTTAAGCGTGCGTTCGTAACTTCCACTGTTTGTCCCACCATTCTTATTGTTTAAAAAGAATGTGCCCTAAATTTAAGCGCGAGTAGCTCGTTCGGCAAGCTTATAAGTTCTTCCTAATTTGCGTTTGCTTTTTCCGGCCTCCGCCAATCGCAGAGCTGGCTGGTATGACGTCATAGGTTCTGTTGCGGGAAAGGAGCGAGTGGGTCGCATGGCCATTCCATTTTTGCCTAAGTACGTAGCTTATTTGAGCGAATTGTACGTCAAAAGTGGTGTCCGCATGATTTTAACGAGGCAATCTTTTGAATGAAACAAACTTGCATTTTGTCTTCATGGCCCCCATAAGGTGGATTAAGACGGGTAAGGTAGATCAATGTGGATTACGGTGGAACTAAGGTAGATTATGGACGGTCAAATAGCGTCGCTGCTGTGTTGACGTGTGGACTTGCATATGAAAGGAAACCGCCAGTAGGCCAGCCTTTCGCCTTCGAAGCACGTAATAAGGCAGATTTTACTGTAATTTCAGGGTGGTCTATTGAAGACACACATCATTTTATTGAGCTGCGGTGGCTCTTCATTCTCAAGAGCGGGACATTCGCCAAATATAGACTCAAAGATATTCCCTTCTCTGCCTCCCAGCTTGTCCCCGACGTCCGCGACGTTCCTTATCGCTTTGCTTAGCAGGCGGCATGTCACCTTCGCGTAAGCAGTGCTAGAATGACACAACACTCCGATGAACGTCATCCCTCACCGCGTCAGTGTGACCGCACAGCCTACCCTCCTGTTCGGTAATATAGCTGCAGTTAGGCTAGGCATCACGGGGCGCCGCCACCGCCGCCGCTTGTCGCGTCCCGTCACACTCGTGTTCTATTTGTTCTATTTAAATTCTGAAGCGCATCTCACGGGACGGATCGCTTTGACGGCGACAGCGTGCAAACAGCACGTACCCGGTCGTTCATTTTCCAGTTGTGATCCCGGGTGAATGCTTGCTGATGCGACAGCTTACCATTGAGAGTTGAGGGTTGCGGTCATGTTGTTTAGTTGGACCACGAAATGGGGCTACTGAGGTGCTAGCTTTAAAAAAAAATGGAGATTAGAGGCGCCATTTCGCAGTATTGAGCACGCTGATTCCAATGTCATGAATTTTATTGAGAAATTTTGATAATTGAGTGGCATATCAGGCAAATCAAATGATCGGTGTTACCGCCTATCGCTTCCAAGGCAGAGCACCTCTTGCCTCCCTAGTTCATGCATTTGCCCGCTTCCCAGGAAGAGTAGGAGGAGGAGGAGGAGGAAACTTTTCATAGAGCAAAAAGGGTGAGGAAATGGGATAGTGGTCAGCATACAAAGAGAATTATTACAGAATGTCCTTAAGTCTCCGTTGAATTGCGTCACTTGAATATTGGAATGCATTTAGCACAAAACTTTCCGCTTCGCAGCAATACGAAAGTGACGTCATTTTTGCGCAATTGGCAGGAAATTTGGAAGTTCGTCATTATTCATGATTTTTTCGAAGAAAGTAACATGCTTTGGTGCCGGATAGGAATCGAACGAGTTAGCAAAGACAAATTTTCATCAAATACATAAAAGAAAAGACCAAACTATTTCAATGTCACTTTAAAATGGAAAAGAAACTCGCTTTTCGTACAAGGTGTGTGAAGTCAAAAGCAAGAGCTTAACTCCGGTGGCACAACACCGGTGAAATTCATAGGCTGCCTATCTTATTTCGGTCCAACTGGTGCCAGATGCTAAAGTGTCCTTTGAAGTCGTTTGCAGTGAAGCCGATACAAGAGTACTTAGTCTTAAAATGTTCGTGTTGCTGATGGGAAACCTTGTAAATTCCGAACAGGAAGAAGGCGGCTTCACCCCCTAGCAATTCTAATTCTGTTTTTTGTAAACAGAGAGAAAAACGCTTTTATTGGGGCACGGCGGGCTCTAGGCCTGTTGGGGTAATGGGGTTTAAAGGATGGGGTAAGTTGAAGTGGCCTCTAAGAGATGATGTGGGCTCTAAGAAGTGGGCTCCAGGATATAGTGGGCTCTAGTATTTTGGGTGCGGCGTCCCGAACGCAGCAGCAGCGTCGGCCACGGCCGGGCTAGAGCGGCGGATGCCGCCGCTGTAGCCCGGCCGTGAGTTGGGAGAGAGAAAACGGAGAGTAGCGCCTTTCGAAGGGTGAGACAGCGGAACCTAGCCATCCTGATGTGGTAGCTTGGGGCTACACCTCCGCGCGACGCAAGCGCAGACACCGAAACAAGGCGGCATGTGAGCTTAGTGATTCCCATTTATACCGATTTAAACTAGTTAGCTTAGTAAGCTTGAGAATTGCGAGAAAGTTGAGGGAACTTGTATAATTCGCTATTTGTCAGAACCTGTTGCTACTTTCGCCTTTTGTAATACCTCTTAAAATACCACCGGATTGGTAATCACCAATTTAGAAAACGGAGTCCCATTCGTGGCAAGCAGTGCGCAAAAGCTAGCGTTTCTGCAGCGGCCAGATGTGTGTATGGGGGTTGTACATTTTGTTTTCCCGCCCTGCAAACCAATACGTAACGTATGTTTGCCGTACGACCACTTAATTCCATCGGGTGCGTGTTACCCTGGAGGCGCTGTCGAACAAGTTATTTAAGCCGTGCGAAGGCACCCCGCAATGGACGCGAAGCTGCACCGAAACAGGACCAAAACAACCGCCGCTGAAGCAGAGGACAAAGTCGCACCGCCGACGCCGCCGCTGGCGAGCAGGCACTCCCGCACGGGGAACGCTGGGTAAATTCGCGGCGCTATCTCTAGTGTGCTCCCCAAGTGAAACCCTCCGCCCCCCTCCCTCCCCCCGCCACCTCCGACGCTTTAAGAGTTTGTTGTGCCGCACGCCACGAAAGGACCCTTGGCTGATAGAGATAGAAAGGTTTGCTGTAAAAAAAGTTGAGAAAAGTGTTGCAGGGTCCCTTTGAAGGCTGGAGAGAAGCAGGCAGGTGAACGCGCGCAGTGGAAAATTTCGGTCTGCGTATGCGGAATAGCCGACAATATGTACTCGTTATATTTGCGAACAGAAATATCCTGGAGACGTCTCCTATAGTTTATTGCATTGAAGTGCTTGGTATGCACCACCGGAAGTGGAAACTGCATTCCTCACCTTCACAAGGCGCACGTCTTGAATCATCTTGTAGAAAAAATGAAGGCAGAAAGGCCAGAAATTAACCACAGTTAAAATGCTCAAAAATACTGTGTGCGTGCACGTTGAATAGCATATAAAAAACAACACTACGAAACAGTGCGTATATCAATTCTATCATTTTTATCCTTTGACAGAGCGAGCATGCCTTAAATATTTCATAAGGGCTGTTTGAGGCATGTCTATCTTGTGCCCAAAAAACGAAGAGCTGTTAGCATACATTTCGCCCTTTTATTTGTGTTCGTTCAAAGGTTTATGTATGTTCAGCACGGCAAAGTAAAACGAACTGAAAACTGGCCATTTTGAACATTCACGTCTTTTTTTCTGAGGCCAAAATTAATAGGAACATTGTGGTCACTTGTTTGAACCCACAAAACTTTAGGAGCACAATTCTCCCAGAATAATTCCTAAAAAAAGCGAACCCAACCAGTATTTCTAACAGGGGGAGCACTTGTGCTGTGTTTTTCTTCCACCCTGTTCTCTCGGGCGCTGAGTAATAACGATTAAGGGGAAATACGTTCATTAAAAGGCAAATTCCCCATCCACTTGAAATGCCGGCCAAAACGGCTACAAAGAAAAACTGACAGCCTTCGTAGCAAACATCGCAATTTCGTTCTGGTTAGGCATCCCAATCACCCCCACCTATATAAAACAGTCGCTCTACAAACTAAGCTGATCGGAACGATAGCAGTTTGTAACGCGAGTGTTCAATAATCGACATCTTAAAGTGAGCTACAAGTTTACAAGTATCAGATGACAGGTGTAGGGGAAGCCCCAAAGATGAAGTAACTTTGAAAATGCCGAAAGCATGCAAACAATTATCGCCACCCAATACGATTTCCCGCACTGCATATTGCGACATCACGCATCTGGAATTGTGATGTTCGCGATTGGTAAAGCTTTCGTAAACGCTCTTCTGAGGCAGAGACTAGCGCTGAGGCAGGGACGTCTAAATGCATAGTAAATGTATTCGAGGACATTTGCTCATCATCTGCTTTTAAGAAGACACAAAGGTTGAAAACATTAAAAATAGGGTAACTTTGCCCAGGTGAAAGGCTTTGTTTGAGTTTCGATACCTTGCAAATGTTTCATCCCGTGTGCAAGCGCTTACAAAATCTTGCGTAGTCAAGAGTTCGACGAAAGTTCGTCTGGTCAGGTATCATGATGAGGACGAAATGCGGTCACTGACCAAGTCAAGGTGAAAACACAGAGACGTTTCGGAATCCGTACGGGTTCCGAAATACGGGTTCAGTGTACGGGTTCAGTGTGATCAAGGAACCCGTACGGGTTCCGAAACGTCTCTGTGTTTTCACCTTGACTTGGTCAGTGACCGCATTTCGTCCTCCAGAAATTTTGCGTACAAGAGCCTGCAGCTACGCACGTACCGCTAGCACATATACACTCATCAGACCGTGTCAAAATCAACGACTTTGAGAGCAATCGACTTGAAAAAAGACGGCTGCGAACTTCACCGGGGAATTGCAATCGTGTGTTCTGTGTACACCTGCTGCCAAGGGGCAGCACCAACGGTGAAACCATCACCATGGGCTGCATAGAGGGGCGAGGCCTGATAACCGACTTCGCTTGGGAGCAACCTGCAGACCAAGAAGCTGTGAAAAACCCATTCCTCGGAAATTAAGGCTTCTTTGGTGAAGGCCACTCTACTTCATTGGCTTTCAAAGTGAAACAAATAGAGGCAGGAAACGTGTGATCTTTCGGTAAAAACAAAAGGTTATTCAAACCTTAATGCCCCTCCACAGCTTTGCCGTATACAGATAGTGCTAGCTGAGAAATTGCACGCTTTCACAAAATCAGCTTGTTACGTCAATCACAGCTGCGACGACGGCTTCGACACCACATGCCCGCCGCCGCACCTCCTGTCCCTCCGATACTAAACGTACTACTGGACACGCACGCCCCTTAATCCGGCACTTCAGAGATAATCCCTGGACTTCCGATCCCTTCGAGAGCTTCACACTCATCCCCGAGATATACGGAGAGAGGGTTAGTGCGAAGCACGAAGAATACAGGAGGGGAAACGAGGCTCCCTAGCGCTGCCAGAAATGTCACAATGGTTCGTCATAGGTTAAGCTAGCAGCATCTGCCGCGGGTGAAGAAACTGCGACTGCGGGGCGGCCGCGATCGGCATTTCACTGCGGAGCCACGGAATGAATTGCGGCCGCTATCATTTCGTCCATCAGGTGCCGCTACCCTCTCCTTCACCGTCGCAGCGACGAAGCTTTGCAGTCCGCCTTAGTTTTCATTGTGACGTTATCTGGTCGTTCGCCCGCGCTTATCTCGATTGGCCGTTTCGCCTCGTGCGAAGGAAGCAAGTCTGGTGAAGAAGAGTGTGTGGGCTCACGTAATGGGCGCAACCACGGCGTTCGCAAGAGAAGACCCACCGAGGATGGGCAATCCCAGCACCTGCCTTTGTCCAAAGAGAGGGTGGGAAGCCAGCTAACGGTTCACATCGCGCAAGCACTTCGTCTCGAGAAGCAAGAACCATAGAGTTTCATACAATAATAACTAGAGAGGAATCTGGCGCTGTGATCCGCCACCGCGATGGACGTGATGTGTACTTGTGGATTCGGATTGGCCCTCGATGGCTTCGCGAAAAATGTCTTGTATGATCATCTCAGTCTATGTGGGGTGTTATAAGAAGGGTTAAAAATACGTTTCTTCTTGAACTGAAAGTCGCACGCGCGCTGACAGCGCCCTGGGTGGAAATGTTCTATAACAAAGTTGCGAATCGGGTGGGTTATCAATTTATTGAATTTATTGCCGGCACAGCGAGCACGAAACTACAAATGCGGCGAAGTTGCCTGCGAATTAGGAGTTGCAGCGCCACTCATTCGGAAGAGAAATGTATTTTCGAAGCTGACGAAGGTTGAGAAGTGCTTGGAACAGCCACACCTTTCATGCGAACGCCGGCTACTACGGTGTACACTAGCCAGACCTGCGGCCGATGGGAACGCAGCTTGATGAATGTCACTAATTCAGGTTAAAAATTTTCCAAAGGTAAGCGGTTCCTTTCTTTTTTTAGCAGCATCAGTCCTTTTCTTAATAATGAAGACTACAAGCACCGAAATTTTACAGTTAGTTTTTACAGAAGTTTGCGTCCCGCTGTAGTTGGTCGCAAATGGCAGACGTACTCCGCAAACCTCCTCGACCCCGCGTCTACTTTTTATCTAAATGCCCCGTGTTGCGAGTTAGGCCAGATTGCAGACCGGTGACGATGAAATGGACGTTTATTCTTGGCTACATCCTAACAAACGAGGCCCCATGGGCCTCTCGTCGTCCGGACGAGCGTTCCGTGGACAGCCGATCTCTACCGCTGCCCAAATACGACTCTCCCGTTTCTCTCTCCTCCGGAGGTCTCGAGTCGCGCGCACCGCCACGGCCACGCGGTTCCGAGAAGCCGCGACCCGCTGTCCCCACGATTCCGCCGGGGCGCACAGATGTTCCTGTCTTACCGACCGGACACACAGCCGGTGGTCTAAATCACTTGCCTCCGTTCGGCCTTGGCTCCCCTCCCAATGTGTTTACGAAGAGACAGAGGTGCGCAGGCGCGCCAGAGTTAATGGCCGCAGAGGTCCCCCTCAGAGTCCCGCACGCAACACCCGTTTTATTTTCTTCAACACCAAATTTTGGAAATAAATGTTTGCTGCACAGAGTAATTTATAAATAGTGAACCACGCAGTAAATGTTTTCTGGTAGAAAAAACTCAATATGCGCAGCCGTAGCCACGTTTCGATCCTACACAATCCGCTTCCACTAATATCGTTCCCACCGAAGCGTAAGGGCCGTCGCGGAGTTCGCTTTGACACTAGGGCCAGATTCCTCTCGTGTTAGTATCGTATGAAACTGTATGGCAAGAACAACATGGTCGCATCAGTCTCCGTTGCTACTACCTCCAGACCTCCAATATATAATTTTGTTTGTAACCACGTCTTGGACGTTTGCTTTGGTGGCTCAGCCGACAGGATTGTAAAAAGCAGCAGGCTCAAAAGTATCAACAGAATGCAAGAAAACGCTAAACAAAGCCTCTGAGAAGACAGCAGCGAAGACAGGTGCTCCTGATGAGCTTGTTTTTTGGGACGACTGGCGGACACGACATCGCGGCGAAGGTGGTCACTGAACACCGACAGAACCGCATACGCGTCGCTGATATCTCACAATCGGGACGTGCTGACCTGCCGCCAGTAGCAACAGCCAGATGATGAGCAACGGGCGAATGCGCACTTCCCTGCAGCGTCACTAACCGCGCTGTGAATACAGCACGCCCCCTCTAGAAGCAGAGGAAACGGCAATAGCGCTAGCCATCACGTCAGCCCTGCGAGCCAAACACTTGACTCACAAGCAGCATGTCCCAGCTGCAGCAAAGGCCGAATATCTATAATCGCTCATCAAATACTGACCAAACATTCAGCTTCCCACAACCCAGTCAGCTCCCCACAACCTCAGTAATCTGAACACCAGGACACAGTACCCTGGAAGGGTGCAAACGAGGGCATGCATCAGCCAAAGCAACACACTAAACTTTCTTACACCCTTTTTGGCGGAAAAGGGTGTAAGAATCTTGTCTCATGGCGAACACCTTTAAAAGGTGTTTTGGCGAAAAAAAGGTGTACGGATGAAAAGAATGGTGTTCGAGTGAACACCCTAAAAAAAAGTGTAAGGTTGCTCAACACCCTAAAATAAGGGTGTGGCCAGGGCAGCAGCTACGCGTGGAAATGTGAATCGGTGGAGCGCGCAGCATTCAACATAAACAGTCAATACGCACAAGTTACACTTGGAAGACAAATGAATTGAGCAAGAAAACGAACGGGATGCAAGCGGTACAGGGAGGGCATACTTATTTCGTAGTACAAATGCTCTTCTTGCTTTTATATCCAGCAGAGGAAAGCCCCCCAATCGAGTCGGTGGGCTTGTCGCAAAAAACAGATGTTTTAGCACTAATTTCGGAACTATGGATTTTACTATGAGAATATACAAATCAACACGCGGATTTGCAAAAGCTTTTTAATCGCGAGGTAGTTATTATGTACAATAAGTCATAGAATTTTTATTAAATAACAAACATTCTCCGCCACCTCAACACCCTCATAGAAGGGTGTTTATTATTTCAACACCCTTTTTCCCAAAAGGGTGTAAAGCTACAAATTATGGTGTTCGAAACTAAGGAAAAGGTCGTAAAGAAAAAGGGTATAAGAAAAAGGGTGTAAGAAAAGGGAAGGGGAAGAGACGTCCTACTTTGGAGGCATTTTGTACCTGTTTACACGGGTGGATGGAACATTTTCTTTTGTACCTCACGATGTTTAAAGCAATATGAATTGGCATAATTTATTACCAGTGAAGCTGTTTAAGCTTGAGCTAGTTTCGGTGGCGTTAGCAAAAAAAAATACAAAGAAAAAGTACTGCGGCACCTGTAAAGGGTGCACTACCACAGATAGGGTATTATAACAGTGAAGTCGGCTTTCGAGCTTCTTAGAGTGTGAGCACAAGGGGCGTATGCGTATGCGTACCTCTTACTGTACCATTACAAAGGTACTAGTCTTCTTTGGATTCTAAAAGGCAAAAAATTGGCGCATCTTGCAATAGTGGTGCAAGGCTGCAGAAACAGCACAGCTCGGGGCCGACCTAGCTTGTTTCCCCCTTGGATCCCCTGGCAGTGGGGGGGGGGGGGACACACTGGAACAGCCTCGTAAAATTCGGTTAAACTTGGCCTCCCCCCTCAGCGGTCATCCTAGCTTAGCAAGAACATTTCGAAGCTTAGCAAACATAACAAAGCTTAGCAACACCGGAAGAATCTAGGTCGACCCCCAGCTCCGCTGTTCTTTTTTTGCAACTGAACACCTATTTCACATCGTTTCAACACCCTACAGAAAGCCAAGCATGTTGCATGGAGTCGGTAAACACCGTTTTCGCCACACGACTATAGCCTTTTTTAATTTTGAAGGTTCAAATTGGTGTTTCACGTGCCAAAGCTAAACTTGGGGAATGAGGTGCACTGGATATGGAAACGAGCGATCATTGCATACGAGCAATTTTTTTTTGCGTTTGAAAATTTCTTGCGAGTAGAGAAGTATATGAGGGGATGTCTTGTTCTTTGCAGTGCTATTATACATCCAAGCATGGCCTTATTCAATGAACAGCTGAACACCTTTTCCACACCCTTTCAACACCCTAAGAAAGACCAAGGGTGTTGAAGTTGATCAGCACCCTTTTTTCACACAAAAAGGGTGTAGAGCTAGGAAAAGGGTGTTGAGACTCAAGAAAAAGGGTGCAAAGGCATTCCAACACCCTTTTTCTACTTATGCTACACTGTTTTTGGCTAAAAGGGTGTAAAAAGTTTAGTGTGAATGATAATCCGGGCCCCGCCGCCACCGGGCGACCAGTCCACAGTTCCAGCGCCAATCCCTGTGACATACCATGACATTCTACAACACCAGCGTCTAAGTCGCCGCTCTCTTCCTCCGCCGCACAGACACCTAACCAAAGAGAAGACAGTAGAATGGCGCCTTCTGCAGATAAACACGTACCCATATCTCACCCTCCTGCACTCTATATGCCCTGATGTCGACCCGTCAAATCGATGCCCACGATGCAGATAAGAAAAAAGAAACTGTTTGCCACGTCACATGGCCCTGTCCCGAAACTAAAACTGTGCCCGTGAAGGACAATCCAGCGACCTAACAGTGGGAAGCAGTGCAGCCCAGCTCTGCCCTGGAAGATCAGCGCAGACAGGAAGAGAGGGCCCGGGCGACGGCCAAAGCAACAGGGGCTCTGAAATGAGACCTTCTCTCACTTGAGAAGAAGAAAATCAATTTTCGCCATCAATAAAGTTTTTCCTCCTCCTCCTCCTCTTGCACCTCTGCCGATACGTTCACGCCTATCGGAAGCTAAGGTAGGGAAGATTCAGATGTAAGGATGGAAGATTTTCAAAAGGTCAATTACGTGTTACAACTCCAAGCTCGAGGATTAGTCTGGCAACAATGGACAAAACACCTGAGATGACTTGCCCGGGCTGATTCGCGGGGTACCTTTTCCTGGCCCGTAGGCGAGATTTTTTTCATTAAAGTGTCCAATAGCGGTGTTAAATTTCTCGAAGCAGAGTCGGAAAGAATCGGGAATTTATAATTGATAAAAGAGGATGGAAAGAAAGAAATATTTATATATCTACAGCAGCAGGAAGGGAAAGGTAACAAGCGATATGTTCTACGATAACACCTAAGGGTGTGCGTTATTGCTTTCTGCAGTCCGGGAGAGGATATTGCCAAGAAGGATGGTTATCCGTGAGCAAGCACAGGAAAGATTTGCTCGTAGGTTGCCCAAAGCAACGAGAAACTATGCGACGTTGTAACTGAGTGAAATGGTATCCGCGAAACCTCAATAAGGGAGCCATCCCGCTTACAGAAGCAGGTTTAAGCGTTACGTATTTATGAATGGCAAGCAATGGAAGTTAGTATAACGGTAGAATCTTGTTGGGGAAGAAGCAGAGAAGAATTCAAGAAGGAACTTTCAGATCACGGGTAAGAAAGAGTTGCGTGTGATCTCGCTTCTGCTCTGTCACAGCGATGGCTGTAGCACTGAGCGGTGTTGTTATCCCGTTTTTTATTACGGGCACTGGAATCCACATTATTCACTAGAGTGAAGTGAGCGACTTTTCTCGTCGCTCACTTCGCAAGGGAAAAATTGTGCTGTTTGCACAGCTTAGGGGTCCCAAAAGGGGCGGAACGATTAGCGGAACTTTGGCGTTCATCCTGAATGTGGGCGTATATACACAGATGAACATTTCAAGTTGTTCAAAAAGGTCCTCAGTATAATGACCGTAGCATTAGCGTTCGCTTTAAGCTTAGGCTTTCTAGATGTTACGTAAATCCCCCTCATGTGCATGTTTGGAGGTCGCTAGCGAACTTAAATTTCGCGCCGGGGGCGATCATCCAATCACTTCTGTCGACGCCCCTAGCACGCTCGGTAGCACCTGACCCACGTGAACTGAACTCGCGGCGAACATCCGCCACCGTGCTTTCATCGCAGTACTTTCAATGCATGCCATTATGGCGTAGGAGCTTAATAAGCTCAAAAATTTTAATAGACTTGTAATGAAGTGAAAAAGGCTAAAATGTTCGTTGCCAAAATTCGTGATTTTCTCCCAGGACCGTTCATATTTGAAAGTGGTTTTTGCTTTGTGCCTAACATTTACCAGTGTTTACAAAATAAGGCGGTTGGAGTCAGGATTTGGGTCTCAATTATGCGTTTTTACGGATTTCTCAATTTTCGTTATACCCGTGGATATATTAGTAACACATCTGAGTACCGCAAGGTGCTACCGCTAGCATCACATATACACAAAAGACCACAAAAGCGACGAGAAAAATGTGCGAAAAAGTAAAGCGGAATAGTAGCAGTAGAGATATTTTATTGGAAAAGGAGGGCCACTGGTAACGATGGGAGAAAGGGATGGGGAGGGAAGGTGAGGGGAAATAAATGCTGGTAGTTCTCAGTTCATTGAATGAATAGGCCAGTTCTTTCAATGTGCAGTTAATGGGCCGGTTCATGGTAACCGCAACAGAATGAGTAGTTCGGACAGGTTCATCACTTCGATCGGTGGAAGACCCACTCAAGCAACCCGTTCTAAACCACCTTTAATTGAGTAAATTGGAATTTCAGATAATAGTTGTGCATCCATCAGTTTGTTGTGGATATGGATGTGATTGGGAGGACTTAAATGTACGGTGTCTGGCAAAGGCTGGGCACCATCAAACAAGGAGTGCAAAGTCTGATGGAGGGGTGGTATGGCAGTGAGAACACCGGGGCGGTGGAGGGGGGCATGTGTGAGGTATACCACTTGCGATGCGTTTCGGGCGTGTATGCTGAATTTACAAGAAATTCGCTAATAAAGATTTCGCCTGAGCAGGGAAGAGGTGGTAGGCGACTGAGCTAGCCAGCGGGAGTTTGTTCTTTTAGACAGGCGCGGCGATGTTTCTTGCGTTGGTGGATGCGTATCGTTGGAGAGGGCGAGGGGGGACGCGACGGCCTTACCCCAGGCGCCAGTTGTTGTTGTTGTTGGTAAACTTTATTGACACACAAAAAACAAAGAAAAAGACCCCCAAAGTCCGGGGTTCTGAAAGGAACAAAATTATCTATACAGACGGGAGAACCTGACGAACGTGAGCCACCAAAGCTCGCCACCAGGCCACTCGGTCTGTTCCCTCCGGTGGCGCGAGCCAGTCTTGGAGAGAAGAGGGAGGAGGTGTAAGGGATTTAAGATGAATTGCGAGTGATGGTTGCGAACCAGAACAGTCCCAAAGAACATGCGACGTATTGGGAAAGCCAGAGCACTTGGAGCACCGCGCAGGGCTGCGATGGCCTTGTAGTCGATGCAGTATGTGCGGAGTTGGAAGGCTGTCCGTTTGCGCTTGCCGGATAAGACAAGCATCTGCCCGGGGTAACAGGTGAGAGGGAGACGGAAGAGTCTGCCTATCCCTGATTAACTGTTGCACAGTCTGGTGTCCATGGAGACGGGCTTGTCGCGCTTGCGTGGGTGGGTGGAAAGGATTTGGCCAGGGCGTCTCCGAGTCTCCCGGTTGGGACGGAGCACGGGAGAGCTGATGCGCCAGCTCGTTGCCCGGAACGCCTGCGTGACCAGGAACCCAGTCCAGCACGTAGCTAGTACCAGTGTGTTTGGCCAGATGAGTGTGGAGTGCATGCATAATATTGATGGGAAGCGTCTGCTCCTGGAACAAGCGCAGAGCATCCTGACTGTCGCTGAGGATCACGTGGTTACCAGGAGTGGCTAACGATAAGATTGCGTCAGTTATTGCTTGAGCCTCTAGAGACAGGACGGAAGGAACGGCCGATTATCTTTTCTGCAAGGGCGGGTGGGTAGGAGGAACAACTACTGTGACCCCGCGTGCGTCTTTGGATGAGAAGGAGGCATCTGTGTACGTCACTGTTGCTAGATCATCATAGCTGTAGCGAAGAATGCATATTCGAGCTCGACGACGTCCTGCATGCGAGGTTGCGGATACATTGATTGGAATGGTAGGAACTTTTATGCGAGGGAGTGGATACCAAGGGGGGTATGTCGCTGTAATTTCGGGTAACGAAGCTACCTCGTAATGAAGTGAGGATAGGAAAAGACGCCCATGCCAAGTAAGCTGGAGACGAGTGTGCTGTGCCGCCAAATGAAGATCAACTTGATCTGACAATGATGCGAACGGCTGAGCAGCCTCCAACTTAGCGAGGGGGGTATATCTAGGTACCCCTAGAGCCAGGCGGGTTGCAGGCCGGAGGAGCCGCTCAAGCTGGGATCGCTGCGATGACGTTAATTTTACGTACGGTAGTGCGTAAAGAACGCGAGTATATATTACAGAGTTCACAAGTCGCGTAATATCGTGTTCTCGTAGGCCTTGGCGACGTCGGGTCAGCCTGCCGATTATGTGAGTTAGTTGGGTAATTTGAGCCTTACATCGATTGAGCCACTTTAAGGCCTTCCCATTATCCTGTAGGTCGAAAGCGAGGACGCGCAGCCAGGCCTTACGTGGAAGAGGAATGTCATCAATCACGAGTTCTACTTGAGAGCGTTGGTCGCTAGCTTTAGCCCGCAAATGCTCATCAGTGACCACGAGGTACTCAGACTTCTGCGGAGATAGTGTGAGACCTACGCTTGACCCGAACGAGTGGACCGCATCAATTACAGCCTGAAGTGTGTCGGACAGTGCAGCTGGGCTGCCGGTAGAACACCAAAGGGTTATGTCATCGGCGTACAGTCCAAACGAGAGATTAGGAACGGAATGTAGCATACGAGGCAGGGGGCGAAGTGCTAAATTGAACATAGTAGGGGAAAGGACAGATCCCTGAGGAACTCCTCTGGTAGGAGTCTAGGGGGTTTGGCGGTAGTCCTCTAACACCAAAGAGTGTAGTCGTGTGGTCAGAAAATTGTGGATGTAGTTGTACAGTCGGGAGCTAGGCGTAAGTATCCGGATTTGCTCAAGAATTGCAGAGTGCGAAACTGCATCAAACGCCTTTTGGAAGTCTAGACTCACGATTGCTCTAAGTTGGGCTGCGCTCGGATATGCGTACACCTCTTGTTGGATTCGCAGCATTGTATCCTGTGTTGACCTGTGAGCGCGGAACCCAGTCATAGTCCAGTCAAAGAATTGGCTATGTTCAAGAAGCCAAGTGAGACGATGCAGGACCATACGCTCCATCAGTTTTCCAACATAGGACGTAAGTGAAATTGGGCGTAGACTGTTCAAAGCAAGTGATTTGCCTGGTTTTGGAATAGGGCGGATGTTAGCAGTCTTCCACTCAGGGGGGATACAGCCTGTTCGCCATGCTTCATTGATGAAATGTAGAAGAATTTCTAGAGCGGAGTCCGGAAGGTTCCTTAAGTGGGAGTATGTAATCAGGTCCGGTCCTGGTGTTGTGTGTCGTTTGCAATCGGTGAGTGCAGCGCGGAGTTCAACGAATGTAAAATCTGCGTCAATAGGTTCTTGAGTGGGACAAGTGACAGGATGGGGTGGCGGAGGCAAAGAAGGAAAAGGACAGAAGGAAGCTTGAAGTTCGTCAGCCAAATCAGCCAAGCTAAGACCTGTCTGCAACCGCAACGATGTGATGTGCGTGGATCGCTGTGCCTGCCCGGACATGGAACGGATAAGTTGCCAAATCCGAGTTGTATGCAGTGTTCCACTCAGAGAGTCACAGAAGGACAGCCAGTTGGATGTTTCAAGAGTGCGCGCATATTCTAGAGCCTCGATTGTGAGAGCATCGATGCGTGCTTTGAGGGAGCGATTGCGCTTATTACGCTTCCATCGGCACAGAAGCGCATGACGCTGATCCCAAAGGCGTAAAAGATGTGTATCAACAGCCGGACGTGTGTCAGAAAGAGCAATAAGCTTGGTGTTATGGCCATAGGCGTCGAGAATTGCAGAATTCCAGGTGCTTAAATCAGATATGGCAGCCGTATCGATTGATTCCCGGAAACCATTCCAATTAGTGAGGCGAGCACTTCGCGGTGACGGAATTGAAGCACCATTCAAGGGTACAGTCGTGTGAATAATGTGATGATCGCTGCCTAGAGAGTTATCCTGGACTTCCCATATAGCCGAAGGAAAGCCTATTGCCCAAGTGAGATCAGTAATCGTATCTCTTTGGCAACTATTGCCTTGTCGTGTAGGGCTGGTTAGATCATTAAGCAGAGAAAATCGGAGTTGCTGAGTGACCCGCCTTAGGAGTTGACCTGATGGTGAGGTGTATGTGTAGAGCCAATCGGGATGGTGAGCGTTAAAATCCCCAGCCCAAATAACAGCATGGTCGCGGTAGGAGCGAAGGAGCTTACCTAACCACCCCAAAGCGGGTCTCGCCTTAGGAAGCCAATACGAATTCATGACAACTGGTGGGATAGAGCATCCAGGAAATTGAGTGATAGTAAGGACCGATTCCGACATAATAGAGTTGTATGCGGAAACATCTACCTGGTGAGTAGATGTTTCCGCATACAACTCTATTATGTCGGAATCGGTCCTTACTATCACTCAATTTCCTGGATGCTCTATCCCACTAGTTGTCATGTGGAGGTTGGGAGGGAGTATTCTCCTGAGCGACCTCACGGGCCGCCTGGTTGCCTGAAGAAGATGGTTTGTGGCCGGGTACCCAGTCGATGCGGATGTTGGTATTGTTGCGTTGCAGGAGTTGAATTTGATAAAGAATTTCATGGATAGGTGGAACTATGTGATCTCAAAGCTGCGAGGACCTCGTAAGAGTATGTAAGGATACGTTTGGAGGGCGGCAGAGGTGGGTCCCAATCGAAGGCAATAGATGACACTGCGTAGTTCATAGCGTATAGCTCCGCTCTGAGGATTGAAAGTGCTCTGCCAGGTATGGTGGTGTAACCTGAGAGAACAGGGGCCTCAGGAAATGTCCAAGCAAGGCCCGCGCCGTAATGGTTTGGGCTGGCGTCCATTAAAATGTGAATCTAGTTCTCAAGGCGATCTCTTTGGAGGCGTCCGATTCACCGCTGTCGTAATGATGTATTACTACGCTCTAATGGTTTGCTGTGCGTAGAAGCGTCAAGTGCTGGTCGCCGACAGGGTGCTATAAGGACTGGGTAGCCGGGCATTACGGGTGGTATTCTCGCGTCCCAAGCGGCTAAGGCGTGTCTCTGGTGTGCAAGGGGTGTTTTGACGTCCGCCTGGGCTTTGGATTCCTGAATGATGGCTTCAATAGCAGGAAGAGGTACAGCTTGCACCAGTTTACCAGTGGGTGTAAGCTTTCGTAAGCCACTGCCTGTCCGGGGGGTCGCGCGGTTCAGCACTTGAATGGTTTTGGTATGGGTCTTGTTGAGCTCATAAGCCGTTGCACCGCACGTGAGGGCGCTCGCAGTGACAGCCCTGGCCATAGCGAAGATGGCTTTATGCGACGCTACACCATATTTATTAAACAGTTGACGGATGGAGTGTAGTATGCCATTTAATTTGTTTTAATCTTTTGAGCCAATTGCTAGGACTGCATTTTGTTCCGCTTGTAAGGCCTAGGAGGGTAATCGGCTCAGGTGAAGCAGATACGTCGCTGTTGACCACGTTAACTGCAGTTTCGTGAGTTCGGTTGGGTGGCTTACAACCATATACTGCCAAAAATTTGGATTTTCCAGGTGCGAGGTGTAAACCCAGCTGAGCCAGACTGAGCTCAAGGCTATTAGACGCGGCCTGTAGCTCAACAATCTTTCTCTCTAAAGAATCAAACTCAGCCGCTTCCATCCAAACCGTGATATTTTGAGCCTATATGGTGGAGCTGGTGCCTGAATTAATTTTAAGTTGCCGAGCTAGTCTGGTCATGGCCAGGTTGAAAAGTGGAGGGCCTAAAATTGACCTTTGGGGAACACTGTGGTCGAGGTTGTAAGTGGTGGGTTCCCATCCGGGGTGTGACCCATAAAGGCGTGCAGACCGACTTTGTAGAAAGGCTATAATTCAGTTTTGCATGTGGGCACTAGGGCAGGCATGTGCCAGTTCCTCTAGGATCACCATGGCTAACGTTGTCAAACCCCTTTCGCAGATCAACCGCCATGATAAGATCAGGGGTGCAGTAAAGGTAATTACCATGCGCAGAAGCCAGAGGCTATCACGCGTGCCAACATTGGGTCGGCAGCCTGTTTGCGCTGGGTGGAAATAACGTTGGACGTATTCTAAATAATGGGTGAGCCCATTTTTGGTAGGCCCGTCAATCAATTTGCAAATGACAGGCGTGAGCGTGGTTGGCCTAAGGTTCTTGATTGCACTGGAAGGCTTGTTGAGTTAGGGAATGGGAAAAAATAAAAAAAGTGTTGGGAGAAATCTTAAACTTTATGTAGAAAATACATTTTTGTCTTCCGTTTAAAAGCAGCTACAGAGGAGGAACGCTCAATCATATCGTTTAATACGGGATAGCTGTTCAAGAAGTTGACAATTTTTCATTTCAGTAATTGTGCGCCGTGATTCGTACTGCTTCGTAGTTTTACAGTTTTTGTGTCGGAAACTATACACCACTTCAGTGTTACTATAAGTAATAGGAAAATTGTCAATTTATCAAGTTGGTCTACAATTAGGGTAATTACCTTACGGTTGGCAACACTGGCACATCTTAACCCAAGGGTGTGTAGAGTATGCGTTTTGCTCGCTCGAACTTGACGCCATCAGTAGGATCATGCAAACACTTGAATGAACACTTCGTTGTGCGGGATCCTCTGCCCAGGTTAGAACTGTATACCTATGGCACGTCCATCATCACCAGCCTATCTAGGCCCACTACAATGCAAAGGCCTCTCCCATTAATCTCCAATTACCCCGGTACCGTGCTAACTGCGACCAAGTTATTCCCGCGAACTTCTTGATCTCATCTGCCCATCTAGCTTTCTGCCGCCCCCTGCAATGCTTGCCTTCTCTAGGGATCCATTCTGTTACCCTTAATGACCAACGGTTATCTTGCCTTCGCATTACATGCCCTGCCCACGTCCATTTCTTCTTAATTTCTACTAATATGTCCTTAACACGCGTTTGTTCCCTGACCCACTCCGCTCTCTTCTTGTCCCTTAATGTTACACCTATCACCTTCCGCTTCATTTCCCGCTGAGTCGTTCTCAATTTAAGTCGAACCCTCTTAGTGAGCCAACAAGTTTCTGCCCCGTAGGTGAGTACCGGTAAGACGCAGCTGTCATACACTTTCTTCTTCAGGGACAATGGTAGGCTGCCCTTCATTATCTGAGAATGTCTGCCGTATGCACCCCACCCCATTCTTATCCTTCTAATTATCTCTGCCTCATGGTTGGGATCCGGGGTCACAACTTGCCCTAAGTAGATATATTCGCTTACCACTTCCACTGCCTCGCCACCTATCTCAAACCGCTGTGCTGTCCCGAGGTTATTGATCATTGCTTTGGTTTTCTGCATATTAATTTTCAGACCCACGTTTCTACTCTGTTTGTTCAGTGCGGAAAGCATGCTCTGCAAATCGTCCCCCGAATTACGTAGAAAGGCAGCGTCATTAGCAAATCTGAGGTTACTGAGGTATTCTCCATTAACCCTTACTCCCACCTGTTCCCAATGCAACGTTCTGAATACTTCTTGTAAACATGCTGTAAATAACATTGGAGAGATTGTGTCTCCTTGTCTGACGCCCTTCCTTATAGGTATTTTACTGCTCTCTTTATGGAGGATGATGGTAGCTGTGGATCCACTGTAAATATCCTCTGGTATTCTTACGTAATTCTCGTGTACACCCTGGCTCCGGAATGCCTGAATGACTGCTGATGTTTCGACCGAGTCAAATGCTTCCTCATAATCTATGAAGGCTATATATAGGGGTTTAGTATACTCAGCGCACTTCTCTATCACCTGATTGATCGTGTGAACAGGGTCCATTGTTAATAGCCTTTACGGAACCCTGCTTTTTCTTTAGGTTGACTGAAATCTGAGGTTAGATTTCAATGGCACGTTAGATGTAGCTAGACCAGAAACAGCGGGATGGGGATTAATTAAACTGCTTCTGAACATTGCCTGGATTGCGCGCTGCTTGCTGGAAGGTGGCGCGAATTTCAAATCGCACCTTGAGAAATAGGGGCGGCAGCGGTCGCTAGGTCGCTCTGCGGAGCCCATAGCCGACGTAGCAGCGAAATTTGCGAAAATATGTGCACCGTGGTACCACACAGGATCTGGAAAGAATGGGGGCGTTTGAAGAAAGGGAGCCAAAAACCGAACCCACTTCGTAGCTTCAGGGAGATGCAGTATGCAAGGAGATATCTCGCAAGATATCACTGCACACCCTCTTAGGCGTCTGCATAAGGGTCATAAATTTTCATGTGACCCCATTGTCTAGATGCGATCAGAGAACACATATGGCCATGATATATGGTTGAAGAAGCTCACGCTGTTTATTATTTCTTGGCGCACACTAAGAGGAAAAACATATATAGTTTGATTGTAAAAAATGTATGTCACATGGTGAAAAGCGACCGATCTTGGCTTTTTGGTGAAAATAACTGGGTTTCCGAGCGTTAGGCGTTACAAGTTATATACGTGAAAGGATTATTTACGTGGGCTTATCTTCAGTGGTGACAAATGAGATGCGAGCATGAAAATATGAACCGGAACACACGACATGAAGATTTGGGTCTTCGGAGGCTCAATAATGCTCCAGTTGTAGCATATTTATGAAGTGGGGGATCACATGTTTATAATGAATTGGCTCTGTGATCTGATGATGGGCGAAATAAATTAATAAACGCAAATTATTAAATTAATAAATGTAATAAAAAATTGCGAGCAAATAATAAATTTGCTCGCGAATTAATGTCCATGACGGTGATTGTAATTGTATTCGCCCGTTGTGTGTGCATGAGTTGGGTGTGCGTGCATGTGTGTGTAAGTGTACAGGTGCCCGCAAAAGTAAACGGAGCATGGCTTAGTGAAATTAGAATAATTTCTATTTTATGCGGCTGAAGGCATGAACAGAATATCTGCAGCCCGATTTTATTTTAGAATGACTTTTTTGGAAAATCACTTAAGTCACTTACAGGTTGCTCGCTAGGAACCTGGCAGAGAAATACCCCCAAAATGTTCAACCCGTGCTCAGCTTAATTTTTAGGGCACCTGCGCGTCCTGTATGCTTGCTTGAATGCTTGCTAGCGTGGGTGTTGTTTTCTGCCCCGGTCGCTTTTCTGGCCGGCGTGAAAACCGGGCAATTGAGCCGCGTCTCTACTGACAATGAATGAACTGCCAAAACATTAATATGCTGATTAAACAATGCAACGCAAGCAACTTTTAGTCAAGTTTCATCCGAGGCACCCTGGAATTAATTGGTTCGTAACAACATATTCGTCATAAAACAGCTCACTTGGACGCGTACTCAATGAAAAATGTAGTGCGGGAAAGAGTGAAATCAAAAGGCGAAAGGGAGGATCTATAGCCCGGCAACTTGGAGTTTGAAGCTTAAAAAAATCCAAAGAAATAAAACAAAAATACATACGAATAAAAAAAAAGACGGTCATTACAGGCGCTGCAAGTTTTCAAGAAATAAGAGACAAGAACTTGAGAGAATGAGTAGATGCGAACTCCGTAGAGGTATTACTTTGGTGATTGAGGGGCGCACACGGTGGGGTAGGTGTATGCCCCCATTTCATGAATGGGACCACTGAATATATTCAATATTTCTTACAAGAAGTGTTGATACAAGAAGTGTTGATAATTCCTATGGTGTTTAATTAAATCAGTTGTCCAACTGAGAGGCGGGTAGAAGCAGCCTGTTTGAAAAACAATCAGGCAGGGTTCCCTTTTTCAGACACACACACACACGCACTGATGATGGTAGCCACGCGTTGATTGGCGATGGTTGTTCACATGCCGTTCTCTTCTCTAATGGTCCATAACATCTACTCACGGAGGGATTGGACGATATTTCGTGATTCGATCCTCTTTATTACATAATGTTTAAATTCTGGAGGCTTTACGCTCCGTCGCTACATCTCAGTTATGGGACGCCCTGTATTGGAGGGACGGATTAATTTAGGCCACCAGATAATTTTTAGCGTGCGTCGAAACCTCTCAACACACGGGGGAGTTGAAGTTATTGCTCAGAGGGAAATAGCTTGCTCCGTAAGACATGGCTACGGCAGCGACTGGCGGGGTAGGTACCGAAACTCTTAGAAAGCCTCATCACTTATCAAAACCCGAGGAGTTCCTGTGATTGTTCAAGCCACTACCCATGAGTGACCTCCGAGTAACGTAAACATGCTTTTGTTGCCAAAAGAAGGCACTTACCTGAAACTTAGACAGGCATAGAAGTCCTGTCCCATAATGGTGAAAGTGTGATACCATGGTTTGATTTCACAGTGCATGCGGTGGGCTTAGATCTGGCTGTGGCGCTGAAAAAGGGCTGTTTTACAGAGCCCTTTTGCAGTACTTTGCGCTCTCTTCAGTACTTAAAAAATTGTCCAGAAAAAAAAAGGACTATTTGTGCGTAGAAAAAGGCGCGTTCCATTGGGCAGACACAAAAAATTGATCTTTCGGAAATCGAGCGAAAACAAATTGGCTTCCTGAACCTCCAAGACAAATCCTGGGCGTTTAAGTTGAATAAGGACGTTTATTGAATGAAATATTACTCATGTATAGTCGCGTTTCATAGACCACTGTCTGCCTAATGCAATAAAGCTTTTTTGCGTAAAGAAAGCTTATATTTACAATGACTGCCTTCTTCGGCTTTTGAATGGGGATCGGCGACAGAATGGAGGGTGGAAATCTGTGCATACACGCGTATGTTGTATGGCACGTGCAAATCTGAGAGCAAAAGCGCTTTTCCCCAAAACACCCCAGGGGCCCCAGCCAGCCGCAGAAGGACACGACAGAGCCACATGAAATCTAGCAACTGTTGGCACGGGTAGCTGGAGCACTTTGAAATGAAGCGTGTCGCTGCAATGCTGCAGGGACATACTGTCTCGTCACATTGAAGGTTTGCTAATTCTAAAAAAAGGCGCCGCTGTCGTTTCGAATGCTCTCAGAGCGAAAAGTATGAGAAATGCAACTAAGCAAAAACAATGTTACTGTGTACGAGCTGTTCTATGCATGACGCACTGTGCTATGCCTAACCACAGGGAGTTCACCTGAGAAATTAGTTCAATATTTTCGGCGGAAAACCAGGTGAAATGATTTGCACAATTGGAAGCCAGGACACGCCTCCACGTTGTAGAGACGCTGTCCCTACCGTGACTTCAAGCGCCCCGGATTCTCTCTTGTCGCTCCTCGTCGTCGCTTTGGTCAGTGCCCCATGAAATCGAAGAATGCCTTGCAGGTCGCCACACGGTCTTGAGCACGTGCGGGGAAACTACGGATGTGAGAAGGCTAGGTTGCTTCCGGCAGAAGTCCACAAGACCTTCCACAACCGCCATGCTGACCGACTTGGCACTGCAGAAAAACCGATGAGCAAGGAATTGGCAGCATATGTGCTCACTTCGCTGCAAATGTGTTCGAAAGACGATGGCTTATCACCCTTGCCACATAACTGCCTCTGCTCTTTCTCCCGCCCACCTATCGGGCTGCTCCCCTCCTGTCTCGGTCCGCCCATGATAAACGAAATAGACATTTCCCGAATTGAATTCAACTTCCCCCCTTCGCACTGCGGACGCGCCATCTGTTAGTACCTTTTGTTACTGTTTTGGCAGCTGATAGCGGAGGCCATGCTTGGCGCTCGAGCCACAAGCTCCAGGCTTGAGCGTGAGCCTGTTTTTGTATTTTGTGTTTAAAATAGTGTTTCCATACATTTTTTGTGGTCTGGAATATTTTTACCTATATAAACTTCTCGTTCAAGGATTCTCTGGCCGGGCGGCTGAATCGATCGAGAGACATATAGATATACAGAACAACATTTTCGCGTTTAAGTAGCCCAAAAAAGACTATCGTCTATAAAAGCGCCGCCTGAGTACCGTCCCCGTACTAGGAGACAACAGAAGGAGAACGCCAAACGCCGATGCAGTAATCAGTGCTGCGCTACCCGATACCATCGATGGTCACGAGAGGAGTGCTCTCGTGGGTAAAGGCGCGGAATACTCCATACTCAGCCAATACCGCCGTGGGACGGGCGGTATTAAATAATCTGGGGCCGAACTATGACATTGGCAGGGCAGTATATAGCCAGAATTCGCACCCTGGGGAACAGCCTTGGCTGGTGAAGGTAGGCAAAAAGGCCGGATGGCTGGGTCCTGAATTAAGCACTCTTCCCTAAAGCGAACTGCTCCAGTGAGACTTTTGTTCCTTCACCTCGGAGAGGCGACTCGGAATTGATGCGCGCTTTTCTCATCTTCCCGTAGTCATTCAAAGAACTTGATTTTCGAATGGATTTGTTTAGGAAATGTGTGCTGTCATATCTATCGGTATGCGGCAGTTACCTCTACCGACTACCCACTTTTGGTATCAGGGGTCTTGCCGCAAGGACACTTCGCATGGCGGAGTACAGTATAAGCGCGCATGCTGCCGCGATGCTGCCCGGCGGCACGCTCCTATTGGTTGACGATTACGCTTGGGATGCTTCGTTTCGCGTCAGTTCCAATACTTACCCAGTGTTACGTATACGCGCAGAGGTGTATTGACCAATGCTTACACCAGGGTTTCAAAGCGTTCAAAGCTATATATAGTTCAAAGCGTTACATACCTGACCTGCTCATGCGTATTGGCCAAAGCTTTTCGCCGGATTTTCTGTTTTGTGCAAGTTACAAAACCCGTACAAGTTGCCAACAAAGCAGTTAGAGTATTCTATTTGTTACGAAGTACACCAAATGCTAACGCGGTCCAACCGCATCCACAACATGGTTTGGCCCCAGATCTTTTTTGGCAAAAATTCCTCCACAAAGGTGCAGCTGTTAGAAAGTTAACAAATAAAATCAGTGCTCGAAATGAGTCGAAATTACGAAAGCCGAGGTTTCATCAACGTCTCGTCCTTTTGGCTTAATTGGGATGCCATTAAAGTAACGGCTACGATGCGTGAACGTCATGGCGTCAAAACTCGGGTGGCACGTTGAATTATACGGCGGGCTAGCTTAGAATCACGCATCACCGAGGCAGGAAGCAGCAATACCCTTGACTATATAGATTGCAAGACATGTAATCGCGTCACTTCCACCAACTTGGCTTCTGCGGAGTAACGAGCTGATATTGAGAGTGATGGATAGTATTAATTTGTATGTCAATCTCGCAACACATAAACATCCTGCAAGTTCATTTAACTGATTACTTAGCCACGCCTGTTACATAACTGAAAACTCATTAATGCAGTCACTGCGTCTATCTACAGATTTAGCTTAAGTGCAATTAAGAGTGAGTGTGTGCTTTTTGAAAAAGGGGGGGTGGGTGGGCAGGAGTAGTGGGCAGGGAGCACAAGGACGAACATATTCATTGAGACGTCTGACCTAAGAGCCACGAAATGGTAGCCTCATTTTTCGTTGGGCAGTGACGCTATCATCATACTACTGCCTATTATTTTACATTTAGAAATTTGCTTCCGCTTTGCGCCGAAGTCCAGATCCCACCTATTTGTTTAGTTGGCACAAGCGAACGACCCGTTCTTAATCGCAGCTCCTACCTTTAGGTCTGTCCGTACTCGGATGCACCGCACACACTGACATTAATTGAACCTCTTTCTGTCCGGCTTCCCCTCATCTTTAATCCTCAACGACGGCAGCCTGAAGACCAATACAGAGCGCCTCGCCGCCACTTACAGCGTTAATAATTTAGAGTGAAATAATTCATGCAGTAAAAGTGAAAGCTTCGTTGATTCCTTTGGAGATTATAACTCGAAACACAGTCAACTATATACCATGTACTGCTGTTTACGCTTTTATCCTACTCACAGATCTCCAGTCTGATGCTATATACTTATAAGTATAACGGCCAGTAAAACAAAGGAAACATCTTCATCGTTTATTGTGTACAATCATTCTCTCTTATCAGCTGCTCCCGTACCCGCATTCGCAGGGATGGCGTATCATTTGCCACTTTGTTTCGCACCGCAGATACAACGTTATTCCCTGGGAGTCCTTCGCGCGGCAGGTTTCAGGCACGTCCGAGATCGTGTATGGCACTTGGTCACGCCGCGTTCGTAGATATTACAGCCTTCTTTCCTGCCGCCCAGTGCAGCCAGCGGGGGTGCGCTTTGCATTCACCAGCGCGTGGTGTCGGAGCTATCGCACGCCCCGTGACTTCCGACCGCGCGCCGAACCATAACGCTTTCTCACCGGTGCTCCACTCGCGAGGAAGTTCTACAATGTCTCACGTTCGTGGCTTTTCCCCTATAAATTGCGCCGAGAAAAAAGTAGCGATCGGGAAATGATCCAGGTGTCGTGAAAATAGAGCGCTCGAGCGGATGTGTACACGATCACGTGCAGGCACTTCGCAAAAGGATTACTTTCTACCGGCTGCCGTCGTTCGACTGGTAAAGATGAGGTCACGTTCTCAAAAGCCATGGTGGCCGTATTCCAGTTCGGGTTTATATGAAACGACGCGTGGGAAGTGTGAACTACGTGAGGTGTCAAAGAGCCGCAGACGTACTATAATTGCCCGATGCTTCGAAGGTATTGAGAGGGAGCGGTGAAAGAACATTTATTTGTGCACCCGAAAAAAAAAATACACGAGGTCTCTCGACAGGTGGCTGTGGCCGAGAGTTTTCCCCATGCTGAGCTGGAGGGAGATGAAACCACTGCACGTGCGCATGTCGAGCGGGCCCGCAACGTTCGCCCGTGCACGTTTTGTTCCTGTTCCTGTCGGCCAGCGAGCGGAACGGAAAGACGCCCGGATAAAACTGCCCCGGTATTGAGCACCGAGAGCACGTGTAAAGATTTTCCTAAAGGATTATCTTTGTGCTGCTGAGCCCAAGTACGCGGGTTCGATTCCCGGTCGCGGCGGCCGCTTTTCTGATGGAGGCGAGAAGCAAAAACGCCTGTGTTTCCGAGTTTTTTTCGCACATAAAAAATCTCCCGGTGGTAAAAATTAATCATGAGCCCTCCATTGCGGCGCGCCTCATAACCTGTGTAGTTTCGGCGTGTTAAACCCCATAATAAATCAATCCTAAAGAGTTATTTCAAGTGAGAGGAGCCGCAAGAAAGTGAACAGCGACACATTATAACGTCAAAGGATTAGCGTACATACGCCGATTTGTCTGTTTTCTTCCCGGCACTCGCCTTTTTTTTTCTCTGTATACCCTATTCCAGAGGCTGGACATTCTATGAGCCAAACTAATTGTCCGAGGGGGATGCAGGAAGGTGCGCTCGCGCATTTTGTCCTCTTTCAATGATTCAAAACTTTTTACGATGCCCAGTTTTACGAAATACTTAAACTAACGAGCGAGTTTTGACTTTAAAGCAATAAACTACCCTTTTAAATTTGCCGGTCACAGTAATATAACGGAAAGATATGACGCTGCGCTTTCGAAAATAGAACGTGGTGCGCAGTCGTTTGCTGGCAGCGCGCTGACTGTGTGAAGAGGTGCATGAAAGAAAAGAAGCGCGCCACTGCCAGGAGCTTGCTCCGTGGTTTGAATTATACACGACGGTAGGCGGTAAGCGTCTCGCGGCAGCCTGTCTTTTTGTCTCAGACATTCGTTTCCTTATTTCAGACACGTATACACTTGACATACTGTGCCACATCAGAACGCGGATGCTTACTGGGAGTGAAAGGGAGTTTGTTTTTCTGCCTTGCAAGAGTTCTAGGCAATTCAAAAAAAAAAAAAAGAAAAAAGAAAAAAGAGAGCGCGAGCACGATTTTTATTTCGTTTCTATTTACAAGAATCGCCGCAAACGTCGGCTATGTGTGACTGGTATGACAGCCCGTATGGGGAAGAGTTTAGAGAAATTAAATTGTTCAGAAAAGTAAAAATGCAAATAAATAATGAAATACCAGTACACTCTATACAAAAAGATAGCACCAGCAAACATATAGCGGCCCACACAAGGAAGACCCTACAGCCGTTTTCACAAAGCAGTTGTTTTAATGAAACGAAGAAGCGCTCTCGTCGCCTTCCATGCATGATGTGCCATGGCTGTGAAGGCAAATAACACAGATGAGTCGGCTTAGATAGCGAACATCCGTACACTCTGCGACGAGCGATAGGCGGAGTGAACCGCTCAGGTGTAAAACGGGCACAGACACACAATCTGCGCTTCAGAGTTTCGTCCTCATGCCACATGTCGTAGGCGGCGGTGCCTGACATTCCCACGCATAAGATATAAATTGGCTTTCGTAACATCTATCCCCGGCCACAATCGACAAAATAAAGTTGCCTGAGAGTGGTGAAGACGAGGAGGAAGTTTATGCTGCAGTTTAGGACAGACGGTAATTTGAATAGTCTGGAATAGTTTGGCATTTGGCCAGGGAAGTTTTACGCGTGATTCTGCATAGTCAGGCCAGTTCTTGACGTCAGCATGTAGGCGATTGGCACAGCGTTGTGGGCAGACCCTTCAAACTTGATCCCCGATGTCGTAACCGATGATAACACCCTGGCTTGGGATCTACGGAAGCGCAACATCGTGACCTAAAATAGCAGCCTTGTAGTAAAACTCCCTGATTTCTGCAACGAGTTGCTCATAAGCGCCTTTGGCACTGGGCGTACTGAATGCGCGTTGCATACCAACCATTGATTGACAGAAGATGGCCCGTTTGCGATGTAAATCTCGGTTTAGGTTGTCCAATGTGTGCCGAAGGGCTGAAAGCGTCGAAGTTGTCGAGACGCCTGTAGCGAGTGTTAAGTGACCTGCCGAAAAGCAAGTGACGATAAGAAGGCATTTTAAAGCGAAGCTTTAGTGGTCTAACTGGTGGCGTCTGTAACGCAAAAACGCACGGCAGGAAAGTCAATTTTCTCTCACGATGACGATGAATGATCGTGGGTGAAGTGAAACAACAACAACAAAAAAAAAAAAAAAAAACGCCTCAATGGCCGGAATCTAACCTGGGTCCCTCGCATTATGAAGCCAGCTTCTATCTGACTGCTCCATTTCGACATGTTCGAACCTTAGTCTAAACTCAGACGACAACCAAAGAACCCGTCACGAGAAAGCTTCGCGTTCAACCATCGTCGTCGTTAGACGGAGGGGTGCATGATTTTTTGATGTCTGAAACATCAAGATGCACAATCCAATTCTAACCCGTGGTACTGTCGACACAGTTAGCGTGCACATTACGTACCACGCTCAGATGTTTTTCAATCATCTTGCGCAGTTTCTTGGGAGAATCTTCGCGCAACTTTCTCTGAAGTGGTTGCTGCCAATGGTGGAATTCTTTCCGCCGTGTTTTATGCTTGCACTGAGACTGTCATCTCCAGTTTTTGAACTTAGTAGTCGACAAAAAGCCAAGGCTAATATTGAAGTCTTCAAGGTCACCTTGATGCGGCAGTTCTGTCGTTTGTATATAGTTCAAACAGGCCTTACGAATCCTTTGATTGGTTTTGTCAAGCTTTTCTACGCAGTAAGAAGCAGTTAAAGGGCCATATAAAAAAACTGAAAGTGGGAGCAGTTGCATTAATCACATCTACCCGAACTTGCCATTTAGGAACCTCCCCCTCTCTGCCATATAATACGACAAAAAATTCGCATCTGGATCCCAGTTATTATCTTAACAATATCAGTGTGGTTTGCGTTCACATTGTATGCTAGATGGGAAAGAGCAGTCGTTGCGAGTATATTTTTGATTAAAGCCCTAGATTGTTGAACACCAAGTGTACATGGTTAGTACATATTCGAGTGTACGGTTAAAAACATTTCTGAGTGGGCTATTTCCCCTCATTCACCTCCACACTTCGGTCTCTTTTTCGTCCACCCTGTTCACACTCCGCAGCAGCATACTAATTCCTAAAAACGAAATAATAAAATTGGGGCAGAAAATGAAAACGAAATGATGTTTGCGGGCAGGCTACGTTTCTTATGTTTATTTTTTTTTCCGGTGGCGTATAACACACCCCAAAAAATATTTTCGACTGTGCCACTGATGGAGCCTGCATGTCCTTGTCCGCCCATCCATAACCAAAACCGTCCTTTTCACAGAGTATTTGTCTGGGCGAGTTGGTACATAGCGAAGTATCGAAGCGCAGCACAAGACGAGGGACAGGAACACAGAATAGGAGACACAGAGCGCTCTGTGTGTCCTATTCTGCGTTTCTGTCCCTAGTCTTGTGCTGCGCTTCGATACTTTGTCCTTTCCACGCAGTAATATGGCTGGATTCCCATGAGCCAGGCTAGCGGGCGACATTTTCGTCTAAGAATGGCGACTCATGCGACCTCAATCCCGGGACTGCTCCTGACGTGGATTATTCGCACGAAGTAACCCGCGCGGGGACTTTTTCGACTTACTCGTGACGTCAATCTGCTCTATTAGAGTGGTACACCCAGAAAAAAGGTGGGAGCAACGGAATGAGTGAAAGAAAAAGACATCGTCACGACATTGCTGGGCGTCTTCTGCGGCTTGTGGCCAATTATATACACTATGACTGAGCGAAAATATGCAAACTGAAACAAACTGACTGGATGAAGATTTGGCAATTTAGCCGGATTAGGCCATCTTTGTGGCCAGAATGGACACGCGCTAGGCCAAAGGGACGATAGCCCGCCGATAAAAGCACGGACGGAAGTGGCGTTTGAGCCCTTCAGTCCTTTTCATCCTCAGACTTCGGTGGACACAAGGAGTCACGCCTGGTGACGTAGAGGTCGCATGATACTTGATCTGCGGATCAAAGCACTCGTGTGAACTCACCTTACACGACATTTACCTTTCCGCGCGAACGTACGTAACTTAGAAGTCTCAGCCCGCGCGTTTGTCGCTTTCGCTGTCTTTCATCGTATGCAATACAGTTAACGCGGTTGTTATTAACGTGATAGCGTTATTAGGCTCATTTTTCGATTTTCCCGTGGCTGCTAGGCCACCGCCATCAGCCGTGCTCATCAAGTGTCCGCGGAAATGCGTCATCGCTGCCAACCGGAAGCTATGAATGAGGCAGACAGATGTGGGGGCTCGCCTGAATCTGCAATACGGCGCAGAGGCCTCTGACGTGTGGAAAAGAGGACGAGGATAATAGAGGGAAGATGAAAGAAAAGACGCGCATTTTCGGCAGGTGCCGCGCCTACGCAGTGAAGTTCATTCTACCCTTTTCGGTGGTAGCGTGCTCGGCAGACGCTCTCTTAACTGACGCCGTCCCATTAAAGCCCCTTTCCACTTAAATTAAATATTCGGTAATTCATGTGCCGAAGCACCTGCGCTATAAGTGGCGCCGCAGTTGTGCACCTCATATTGATTTCGATCACCTGCATAGATATTCAACTATTGCCGCGACCTTACCTCACGGAAATGTAGTTTTCTGCATCTGTCAGAAAAATAGCGGCCGGGAATCGAACCCGCTTCCTCGGGCTCAGCAGCGGAACCTTACCCATTGATCCACCGCGGCGTGCTCTCCACCCGGAGGGATGCGGTCCCAACATTCGGCCACTTAACTAAAAAGGGGCAAAGAATAACGCAAGCCTCTCAAAAGTCATTGAACGCATAGATTGTGTGCAGAAACGAACTAAAATAAAAGCCAGTATATGGCGTTTAATTATACCTTTTTTTCTTCGAAATTTTGCGGTACGGCATAATAGATGGATGCATTTACAGAAACACGAACAAGTTAGTTTCGTGTATGAAGTTCAGGAGTTCTCGGTGAAACGGTCTATGCCCCCAGCGTTGTAGGTCAGGAGGGCGGCCAGGGTGGAGACCGGTTGCACGAAGGTGCGGCAGGCGAACTTGACGCAATCCCCGGCAGGTTCACAGCAGGTGCTGCACATTAACGTCCCGTATGGCAGCCACAGAATGGGCAGGTGGTTCCGTATGGGCCGCGGTATTGCGATGGCCAGGGCGCAATCACGGACGGCGTAAGGGCCACCCCAACGCGTAGTCTCCGCACCGCAACCTCCTGTCGGCGAGTTAAACTACTTTTCGATATTCCCGCGGTTCCGGCTCCGTTTGAAGCCCTGTTTGGCTAACGACAGATAGCGCCAAGCGGCGAAGTTAAAAATCGCCCAGAGAATAGACACGGATGTCCTCCCAGAGAACAGTTCCGAAAAAAATTCTCGGCAGGGCTGTGGAGTCGAGCGGAAGAGCCGACCTCACAATCACCAAAAAAAAAAAAAAAAAAAAAGAGAACAGCTTTAAGTAATCGCCCACATTATAAAACGTCTAACCGATAGAACAGCAGGAACAAAGGGAGAAGAAATTATAAGACTCATCATACAGCCACCCATCATCAGCATGATATAGCAGAGCCTACCGCATCACAAACTTGCTTGCAACGAAGAAAATTAGATAAGCACGATCACTAGTACAGTGTATAAGGCATCCCTCAACATCGCAATTTTATCTTGAGAAGAACTGACAACTGGTGGACCACCACGGTAAAAGAATGTAACTGAATCAATGGGTAGAAGACCCGCCAGGGACGGGTCTACTGGAAGGGGAAGGCCATAACCTTGATGGAGGGACAAAATACGAAAATTCGAAAGTAAATAATGAACTCGGGCAGTGCAGGACAGTAACGGGTGAAGTCAATGGGAGAGGCCTTTGCCCCGCAGTTGACCTAAATAGGCTATTTCTGATTACGATGATAAAAAAGGTCCTACAATCATACCTTTTTAACGCCTGTGAAAAAGTCGGAGAAACCACTCTCGTAGCCCCAAGGGAGTGGGTGGGAAAACAAAATCGGGACCCCACTAGAAATAGAAGGACTGAACGCCACGATGGACAATTGGACATATCTCTTCTACCGACAACATGGATCCCAACCTACACTAATACGGGTGGTATGGCAGGATTAATTTCATTCAACTCTGGCATTTACGAAAGTACGAGGCAGCAATTGCCGTAGCGGACTACAGTACCAGTCTTTGTGACTGCATGACCCTCGTACATACAGAAACGACGAAGTGGAAGTTGGAACCAACCAATTCTCAATCCCACTTAGGGAAGTATCGAATAGAAGCATAAACATCTATACAGACTCTCAAAGGGCATTAGACTGTTGGCTGCAAGAAGAATGCCTAAGCACGTTGGTAAGACGTTCCCATCCATAATGAAGAAAGGTAACGTCTCCTGGACACCCGGACACAAGGCAAGGGTCTGGAAGAAAACAAGGCACTGATGAAGAGGCACGTGAACTCACATTCCATGCTTCACGCTACGACTACTACCGCACTCTGAAAAATGTTAAGAACGCCTTCGAACGCCAAAGAACACGATCCTTCCCGGTGCCACAAGGGGGTTTCAATGGCGAAGAATCGTAAATCCTGCGCACGATTAACCAAAACTTGTATCTACAAATCTAGATGGGTGAAGATGTTAGGCGGGAACATGAAACATTACCTTAAAATGTGGTGAATTCGGAGAAACGTCCATCCTCTTCCACGTAATATAGCACTGTACAAGGGTTTGCTAGGGGGAGAACACCTACGACATTACATATTCTACTTCCATCAAGACATTGGAGGCAGCTTTGCTAATTACCTCAAGATCAGTGTGAGCTGATTGAAAGGGCAAGGGAAGAAGCTGTTGCATCTGGAGCCCTTGAGTTCGGGATCTCGCTTGAGATCCCTACCATTTGTTCAGCCGTTCTTCCAAACCCTCAACTATTTCATACCCAACAATGATCTTAACTTCCTCACTCTCTCTCTTGCTAAGAAAAAAAAAAACATACAAACAAGAACGTTCAGTCCGGCCAAGACATAAAGAACAAACACTTTGAAACACTGTTACTGACGCTTTCGCACTAAACTGACGATTACCCCGCAGCAGTAGCATTTCGCGCTCGCATATTATGCCCTAGAAACGCAGAGAGCCGCTGTCTCTCCTGGACAATGATATTTAAAAACCATTGCTGCTAGTATTCCTCTCTATGCTTTGTTTCAGGGCTTGTAAAGCACAGATTTTAAATGCAGAAACTCTGTTACAAAATACTTCCTGGACGTCGAACTTAGTATCGCATCGTACATCTTAAGACCCAAGCGCAGATGTCATCTGAAACTTTTTTCTAACAAGAACATTGTCAGAAGCAACGAGTTCAGAGCTGGCCTTGTTTTTACACCGGCGCCAAATAACTCAGAGTGGTGCAATACATTTCATTATGGAGAATATTGCAGTCTCTCTACATCATATGTTCTCCGGTTGGTGGCCGTTTGCACAATAAAAGCAAATTTAAATAATGCAACATGTTAGCCCTCGCACAAAACACTTCTGTCGCATCACCACGAGGCTGCTACTTCGGGTCTTGTTCAAACGCCGCTTTGTGGCTCAACAAGTCACGGGCACCTGACTCGCAGCATCTCTCCTAAAAAGGGCACACGAAACAAAAGATTAGATTAGATTAATTAGATTAGATTAGATAGATAGATAGATAGATAGATAGATAGATAGATAGATAGATAGATAGATAGATAGATAGATAGATAGATAGATAGATAGATAGATAGATAGATAGATAGATAGATAGATAGATAGATAGATAGATAGATAGATATTTTTAGATAGATATTTTTTATCTCTCTCCGTTGAGTAAAAAGCAAAATATTGGAGGGGAAGGAATAAAAAGCTACCATAATATGCAGCTTGGCAAACCTCACGTCCCTCATAACACACTGTTGCACGTAGAGAAGGAAAGAAAAAGCCCGACACTAGGCAATGATTACTTAATGCGCATATGCAAAAAAAAAACAAACAATGCAAGGAAATATACCCAAATGCAATCGCATGCTGGGTTCCGAAAATTCGCGTACTTGCAAGAAGCTTAATAGATCTATGTTATATTGATAGAGCAGGTCCTTGTACGGATTTAGCTGCTCCAAAATAAGCCCTGGTTTTTAATAAGTTCATGGCGCGACTGAAAGATAACACCACAGGCATTTGGCTTTGCTTCATGGCTTTCTCTCCTGGGTAACTGGGTGTATTTTTTTCTCGTCTGTAGTCTCGTCAGCGAGCGTTAGCTGTGGCCCAGTAAAGGGGGTACGATAACGGTCTCCAACATGAGCATCCACGGCAGCCCGCTCGTCGGTCCGAATAAAGCGACGCCAGGGCGAGCTCAGTTCTTCGTCTGTGGGGTTACCGCTGTAGAGAAACACGGCGATGTGGGCCACCGGAACCGGCGGTGTGGTCTTTTACGGTTCGGCGCGCCTTCTTCCTCGTGGCGTATCAATGACATCGCGATGAGAATACCCATCGGCCACAATCGCGATTGTCGAACTCATCGTTCTCCCGAGGTATTCGAAGACACTGCGCGCTACCAACCGCCGACTGCGGCGAGCCGCCGCGGGCTGGGTTTTCAATTGCTTAAGCCGCGGACGTGTCGAGAGATCCGCGCCCTCGATAGGGAGCTTGTTCGCGAACCAGATACCGCATGGGAGGGCACGTGACTCGGGGAAAAAGTAAAATGGCCGTTCGAGAAAAATATTAACCACCAGGGAAGTCAGGAAAAGAAATAAAAAGCGAGAGTGAGTGGCGCTTCCGATCGAGGGCACGACACCCGCAGATTTTCGATATTGTAACTCGGACTTTTTGGTGGCCGCCCGCTGCCTTTTGCTGTTACACTTGCTTGGGTCCCAAGAACCGCCTGACTGGAATTTTGGGTTTCGGTAATCAGCGTCTCTCTGCACGCGTGTGTGCGCGCTGTGGTGTGAGGGAGGTTTCTGAGGGCCCCAGCGGGGGGCTTCTTGCGTTGTCCAGGAAGAAGGCTCGCCGGAAGCATACGAAATAAACTGCGCCCACGCAGCGTACATCTGGCCGTGACGTAGCGAGAAGCAGGGGAGCTGCAGGTATAAAAGACTGTCCGATGGGTCGCAGAAGACACAGTTCTGCAAAGCTTGCTTGTGCTCGCAGCAACCAACCGTCGCCATGAACACCCTGGTAAGGCTGTGCACGGATAGGGAGGCGAGCCACGGCTGGCTCTTCCAGAGGCCTTTCGGCCTCGCGCTTTGAAGGACCAGCAAGTGGAACCCATAATTGTGGTGCAGCTTTACGTTGCCTGTTGACTGAGGGATGTCGTCGTTAAACGAACACTACCACAGGAAGCCGAAACGGGAAGTGTGCGCACCTCCCACACTACCCCTTTTCGTCTTCCCGAGCGTACCCTTAAGTATTTTGGACAACCTCCTCCCATTGTTCGTTTCAATTTTAGTGAGTAACAGAGGCAGACATCACTGCTAAATGCTAATTAAACTAGAAGGAACCATTTTGTTGTGCTTCCACCAAGCTTATTCGGCTGTAGCCTAATTGTTCCGTTTTCAGTAGCATCGGCAAGTTAAGCACCGTTACAGCAAAATAGTAATTTATCTTCAATTCCATCGTTCCTTTCAGTTCGCAAGAGAGAAAACAGTCGGGAAGGATTTACCTATTTCAAGTATTTTGTTTTTTATTCGCGAAAATATAATGTCTGACCTCTACTTTCTTTTACTGATTCGTAAAAATCTACATTGCCACATAATTCTTCACCGATTCAGAAGTTTTTACTAAATACTGAGGAGAAAGCAAAGTAATGGAGTAGATGAGTACGTCAGCTGGAAGGGCGCCTACAGTGTTGTAAAAAACAGTCCGGCAGTTCCTCAGACTTTCTTGTTGATGCGCGAGACACAGCCAATGGGTACTGGTTCCGCGCTATACCACGACATGAACGCGTGGTACCTCATTGCTAAAGTTGCAGCGACCATTAACGAAGAAGAGATGGTTGTCCCTAACTTTCACGAAACTTTTAATCCCAGAGTGGCAGATATTTTTCTGTTTACTGCTAACGGTACTCGTAAATGGCAATTTAAGAGCAACGGCATATGCCAGTGAAGTTTATGATATCCTTACACGATTTGTATTTGCAGAAATGGTTTATGTTCAGGATGCGATATTTTTGGTTTGTCCAAGAGCGTAGGACAAGAACAAGGGCCATGAGGCGAGGAACTTTTGTGTGTCTGTTACTCAGCAGTGATTGTTGGCTCGGCCTTCCCAGACGCATGGCTTTTATGACAAACACGCGGATGTCGTGAACGCTTTGTACTTGAGTTTCCGAGCTTACTTGGTCTTGTTTATACTTTCTTGTATAATTCTATTTCCTCGGACGTGTCTGAAGAATTCCGCATGAATTTGCCACACGAATCTCAGCGCCGTTCCTTACCGCATTGAGGTAGATTCTGGGGACTCTTCCCCACGATCCGTAGTGTTACTGCCAAGACGGGGATACATATATCGTAGATTATTGCTGAATATGACACTATCTTTATTCTGCAAACACGAGATCCGCATAGGATGTGACATTGGAAGTTCCGAAGTTAATCCGACTGGCACGTATTGCCGTGGGGACCTGTTTGGGGGCTAATGTCTTCTTCGCTGTGTCGCAGGTGTGCACCGTAATCCTCAGCGCCCTGGTGGGTAGTGCCCTGTGCGGCGGTTTGGGCGGTTATGGAGGAGGCCTGGGAGGTGGCCTTGGAGGCGGCTACGGGCTTGGCCTGGGTGGCTTGGGTGGTGGCGTCGCCCTTGGAGGCGGCGGCCTGGGTGGAGCCGGTATCGGCAGCAGCGTCGTTCTCCTGGGCGGCGGCGGTGGTGGCCTTACCAAGACTGTGGCCGGCCCATCCTTCCTCGTCAACACTGTGCACCACGTCTCCAAGGTGCACGGCGGAGGTGCCGTTGTGGCCCACTCTGGGCTTGGAGGTGTAGGTGGAGGCGTCGGCCTCGGCGGAGTCGGCCTCGGTGGTCTCGGAGGAGGATACGGCCTCGGTGCCGGCGGACTCGGCGGCGGCTATGGTCTCGGCGGAGGCTATGGACTCGGCGGAGGCGGATACGGCGGCAAGGTGCTGCTCGTGAAGGGCGGATACCACAAATAAGAACCGCCGCATAGGTAAGCGTTACCGCTTCCCTCTTCTAATGCCTGCGGCTATAGCCACGAATGGAGTTTAGCACAAAATGAGCTAAGCCTTAAAATGTGGCACAAAAAATAGAGACAAGGCAGCTACGAGACGGAACTGAAGGCCTGTTTCGCTCTTGACGTATGTGAACTGTGGTCCGCAGCAAAAGATGAAGCTTACACCGGCATTTTCTTGCGCTTCTAAGTCAGTCGACGCTCAAGAGAATTGTTCAACTGGTTTCAGCATAGAGTTCTGCATTAGTTTCCTGCATGCGCGGTTGGTATTCAATCCATCTATTATCAAAGCGCAGTTAATGAGTGCGGGCCGATGGTGGAATAAATCCCAGCAGCGAACGTTGTTATTCAGGGCAACCTTCAGGGCAACCACATTGCGAACTATTTTAATCGAACGAAAGTACCGATTGGATTTAGAGGACGACCGACTATTTAGAGCCATTTCTTTATGCTGAATATCTGCGAGATGCACGCGGTAAGCGAACGGTATGCATGATAATGAGTTAAGCGATGGAACATTACACTTGTGATGACATTACACTTGTGATCATTTTGCTCTTGTCCAGGGTGAAGAGAAGTCCGGTCAACGCTATACGTGTGAGAGCGTCAGTGACTTGTTCCTGCCATCAGAGACGGAGAGAAGTAAAACAAAACACAGCAAAATGTATTCCTGACGGGTGTAAATAAATATCATCTGGGGACCCCGTTCCCCGTCGCCTGAACACTGTGTATCTGTATCGTCGTCACAAATGAATTGGCTGGACTACGCCAGTGGTTACAATTGAGTCTGGCCTCAAGCGCCGCCTCCAATGGTTACGTAGCGCTATCATAGCTGATTCTATATTAGCTTCTTTGACTTCTGATGAGTACTATCAGTCGCTGAGGCCATCCTCCTTGGCCAAGTCCCTGAGTGGTTATGAGCCATCATGCTGCGCCGCAAACATGCTAGGATGTAGCAGCTGGACGACACGATATTGCCCAATGCTCCAATTACAGCTTCGTTGTAGTAGCATTGAATGAAGACTGTTGGTGTCTGCTGCTGCAAAAGAGGCAATGGGTTCAGCTTGCAACCATGGAGAGTGTGTTTCGCATAGGTGCTGTATGTATCTAGGGTGGATGGATGTTTCGTGTCCGCAAATAAAACCCGCTGCCGACACATACCCACCCGTTCCCGACACATAGCCAACTACTTGGGTGTGGTATAGACTAATCAAGAATAATTAGTATAGTTAGAGTCCTAATTCTAATAATAATACCCAGGATCATTAGTGTGCGCGGGGCATTCCATTTGTATTCTAGTGAAGCCATGGGAAGGCCAAGTATAGTTAGGACTCCTGAAGAGCTGCGTGCCAATGAAGAATCACGAAGGAGACAGAAAAGTCAATGTGGTTGACGGGGTGCTGCACTGAAAGCCCACCAGAGACTCGAGCGGCAGGGTGCGACACACTCCCGTGGTACTCGTCTGGAATTATAATTTGGATGTCTGCAAATTCATTTTCACAGCTACTAATAACGCGACAAAGGGGAGGAAAACACTGGACAAGCGAACTTTTTGGCGAATGCCACCGGACATTCACCAAAAAGTCGGCTTTGCCGCAATAATATTTTTTGTCGACGCGAATTTTTTCTGCACACCCTGTCAACGCACGCAGTTCTCGCCAGAACCTAGCTTACAACGGCTCTATAACTTCAATGTTCGACCAGCACATCAGTTGGTAGATGGCATACATTTTGACAACGTTGATCCCCTTGTAAAAGGCGGGTTCGAGCGACGCGATGTGTTGCACTAGTAAGGCAGACCCGCGGCGATGGTGACGCGGCGCCACAGCGGCTGCCGCGGATATTGAAAGCATGTCACGGGGAAGCGAGTGACCACAGATGTCTGATAACAAAGGAAGGACAGGGTTGGGTGCCTCGATGCCAGCGCCACCGTACAGGGTGGAGACACCCTTTGAACGGTCCCGTGCCGCCGCTATTGGGTCAAAGTGCTCGACGCGTTGTTCTTTTCGTTTCCCACAAGATCCAGCAACGCGAAACAGATAAGATGATTCAAACTTCGTGAGGGAACAGCGTTGCGGCGATAAATTTTAGTGTGGTTTTGATACAATGACTTGCTTCGGCGGTGAGTGAGTGACCCATAATGGCGGCGCCAGCGTAAACGTGTCTCCACCCTGTACGGCGTACGCACGCGAATCAAGGCACCCTCGGTCAGGCATGCGCAAAGCGCGCTTGGCGAGCAAGTTTCCTGAGCCTCGACCCGGCCGTCTGTCGCGGAATATGGCGCAGCAATGCAGTTTTGCGCCCCTCCGCCACGCACTCCACATCACCCAAATTTTGCGGCCAACTGTAGATAAGTCATGTATACACTTATCTTTTGCAAAGCATCCCTCTGAAGTTGTAATATCTATGTCTCCAAATCACACAAGAAGTGGTCGTTCAGTCTGCATAGAAATTCTGAGCGGAGTACTATAATGACTCACATCAACCAACCAGCGTGCATAGGTCATGTATAGAATTTATTTTCCCGAGATACTTTACACCCCCAACTCGCAAGAGCACAATAAAACCGACTTAGGTGGTGTCTGTGCTGCACAAACGAAGGACAAAATTGTGATGTCACTGTGCATATATCCCCAGGCTCACCAAAGTGTGGTATTGACAAGTTTTTGATAACGCTCTTTGCATACGTTAGTCGTGATGGCACTACGCTGTGACCATCGTACGAGGTGGCAATATGCGCATTTCAAAACCACACAAGAAATGGTTCTTTGCGTTTGTGCCAGGAGAGCTTCCTTTGAAATGCCACACCGATCCAGGTTCCTCAGCTGGTCAACAACGGTAGTGTATACATTTTACCTTTGACCAAGAACCGGTTCAAGCTTGTAACCGAACCAGTGAGGGTATATTGCAATAATCACAAAGTAATTACCACCAGCAAATGATAAAAAAATCACATTTACACTTGTCTAACCCTGTGTGATGTGCTACAGCTTCCCTGATCATCTCCGGCCGCGGCGGCCACTTTTCTAATGGAGGCGAAAAGCAAAAACGCCCGTGTGTACGAGATTTCGGCGCACGTTGGAGATCCCGAAGTGGTCAAAATTAATCCGGAGCGCTCCACTATGGCGCGCCTCATCCCCTGTGAAGCGTGGGCGCGTTAAACCCTACATTCAATCAATCAATCAATCAATCAATCAATCAATCAATCAATCAATCAATCAATCAATCAATCAATCAATCAATCAATCAATCAATCAATCAATCAATCAATCAATCAATCAATCAATCAATCAATTTCTTTGTCATTAACCTTCACAGAGTGGAATGGCTGCTCCCTATTTATTGCTGGCAACCATGGTAGAGGTATTTTACGGGAATGCTCGTGGTCATCCACCTTCTTGTGGGTGACCACGACATTGTAGTGTTGCAATGTCAACACATACCCTGAAAGTTTCCACATAAGGCGTGCAGCTCGTCTGGTAAGACAGAAGGATACGGTGAGATACGACACTGATATACTCCCAAAGACCCAGTGAGCCAACTCCCCCCAATGCCTTAATGCTAAGCAACGCTTCGCACTTGATAGCTGAGTCAGCGGGTTGGCTTGGGAGGGAAATGATGGCCCGCAAATGCGACGGACTTCTCGGAGTCGTTTTTTTCCCGTTCGTGATGGGAGCCCACCGGCTTCACCCCACCTTTCTGTTCCTGCGTAATGCGCATTCTACATGGTGCGAATGTAACTGCGAATTCGGTTCTGCAGCGGCGCTTGTGTGGAAAACGATCTATTTTCGTTGCTGCTGTGATGCCAAATGCCAAGAGGCGTTCACATGGTAAGTTCTGCCGTTCCCGATTTCGGGCAATATGAATTGATCCGATGAAATAAAGCGAAGGCTTGAACGAAATATTTACATCAAATGGCAGAGTACCTGGGTGATAAATGAAAAACTTCAAACTGCAAACTGTAACGTCGAACTTCCTTAGGTCCAAGTGCTAATCGCTTGAGCGACGTCGGCCGAGAATTTCTTCCTGCCGAGGACCCTCAAACTCTTCAGGCTACAACTGCATTTAAATGTTTTGAGCCTCACATGCTGGGAACCCTTTTCGGGTCCTCAATGCCCAATGCACCCCTAGACTCGGACGAGAACCCTTTTCCCGATCTCACGAGATTCTGTAAGGCATCGGCCATTTTTCTCTCTGGAAGACGCCCCGCAAGCTTCTGCACCTGCATATATGATGACCCTGAGTCCGTACAAAGAGCTGCAACCCACAGTCACCCCCGGTCAATCAGTCGCCACGGCGCACGAGGTGACTGATTGTGCGTTACGCGCGACCCAGAGTGCAATTTGGCTCTGTGCAAGGGGGGGAGGGGGCGTTAGGGAGGTTGGCGGAGCACGATGAAGCGGCAGCCTTATAGCCTTCTTGCCGACGATGCGGTCAAAGACAATTAAAGGTGACCCGCCGACAAGTGTCAGATTATCAGGCAGAACCTCCGTGCCCTGCTGGGGGATAATTGGCCCTCTTTGTCCGTGCGTTTACGTTCGCGTCGTTTCTGCTGTGGTGTGTTCCTGACGTGGCCATTACGGTGGTTCATTGCACAAAGTTGTGCGTGTGAATGTATGCCTCTGCGAATCACGTGTACCTCCAAAAAGCCAGTTCGGGTCGTTCCGTGTACCATTTTCTTGTTTTTGGGCCACTAAAGGATATTTTAGAGCAAGAATATTGTACCTTCAATTAGGCCCTGGCATTGAAAAATCAACCGAGAGCACGGTCTACGAACGATGGTTTTATTTTAATAAACGAAATGCTTTCACCGCACTTAACCATGCGGCAGCGATCCTCGTAGTGCTCAAAAATGCCCCTCAAAGTAATCAAACACGCTCATGCAGCATGTTCGAACCTCTTCGGTAGTGCTTATTATACGCGCAGCCTGCTGGCGATGAGATATACATAATCAGAAGCAAAAAACGAGTCCCGCGCTGAGCGCTCTTGTTTACCGGCGGCCATTTTGGTTGAAGGGAGCAACGGTGCTTCCTCGACTAAAGGAGCCACGTTGCTCCTTTTGGAGACGAACATATGATACGTCGCAGTAAGTCCTTTTATGGAGAGAAACTGCCATAACCTTTTTTCTTATCAAGAGAAACGTTTCCGGCAACTCCAGCCTGACACCTTCCCACAGCCCCAAGACTGCATGCCATGAATTGCGGGATCTACCCCCACATGCACAAACCTAACTTCTGCGTATCTTAAGCGTTAGTTCTCATTTCGTTGCGTTAGGACGTTTGGCGAAGAGAAGTTAGGCTAATGCGCATTTTCAACCACCACCTTATCGCCAGGAAAGTGACCTTTCTCTTCACAAACTAGCCTTAGTCATTTTAAGGGCAACTTAGCTTTTCGGAAAGTTAGTGCGTTTCGGGAAGGAAATCACCCTGGATGTTTTCTCAGCTTTGTCGGCCCCAAAAGTAAGCTCTATTTAAGGTGGCCTCTAACCTACCTTAGCCGCTCCTTTTCTCGATGAACTTTGCTAGGTTGATTTCGTAGATTCCAGGCGTCGTTCGCAGGGAAAGGATTAAGCAGAGAAAAATAAGGGGTTTCTGCAGCCGAAAATTGTCAGAGCGCACGCCGGCCGTGCAGATGTGGCCGTGTACACAGCCTCCATGGTCCTCACGGCTTGAGACGGACTTTTCCATTTCGTCTAATTCACAGGTTAACGTGACTGAAGGGTCGCTGACGTTGCCGCCGAGCTTTGCTTCACGTCTGCTGCACGCATACAGTGGCATTGAAAGATAGGGGCACGCCGCCAAATCCTTTTAATATTCCTCTCTCTAACTTATAAATTCCTTCACAGTAAAGTCCAAGCACTTGAAGGGTTCTTGTGTGGCCCCAAAAACATTTAAAATCCACGTCGGCACCCATTACGTTGACCCGCCGCGGTGGCTCAGTGGCTAAGGCGTTGCGCTGCTGAGCACGAGGTCGCGGGTTCGATTCCCGGCCGCGGCGGCCGCTTTTCTGATGGAGGCGAAAAGCAAAAACGCCCGTGTGTTCGAGATTTCGGCGCACGTTAAAGATCCCCAGGTGGTCGAAATTAATCCGGAGCCCTCCACTACGGCGCGCCTCATCGCCTGCGTTGCGTCGGCGCGTTAAACCCTACAATCAGATCAGATCACCCATTACGTTGTTGACTCGGCGGAAGACTAAAAAATTGAAAATCGTGTAACTTAAGGGGTAGCGCTCCAGGGGAAGGGGGGGTGCTTGGATATTCTTGGTTATCTTTTTTTTATTTGTTCACGCACCACTTCACGTTCAACAGACGTAATTTGAGTTTGGCGTAGTTTACGCTGTTGAGCAACTCGACGGGCTCGACGCTGAAATCGATATCGGTCGAAGTAGTTGCCCCACCCATTTTCTCAGACTATCGCGAGGCGGTAAACCGATAGCTATGTAGGCTGCACAGACGCTGAAAGATAAGGCCACGTAAGTGGGAGCCCAGCCATACATATGCTACCCTGCTCTCCATACTGTCGTCCTTTGTGCAATCCTGTGCAGAAACAGCGCCTTCCATGGCGCAAACAGCAGCCACTGTACCTAGCATGACCGACGCGCTGGGCAACGCATTGCCTTGTAACTCGTGCGGCACTCTTGGACCCTGTTACCTTGACTGATGGGCTTTTTGCTCCAACAGACCAGATTTTGTGAAGCGGGACAACTATCGCTCTCGCGCTAAAAGCTAGCCACTTTCTGTCATAGTCACGTTAGATATTGTTGCAGCAGGCCATGGTCAATCGAATTGAGTGGTATGTAGTCTAAAAGAGCAGTGAAAGAATTAATCATAATATCAGTTGCAATTGGCCTGATCTGTTTATTGACTAAAACTCATCGTTTGTGGCGGACCCACTGGAGTGGCTATGTGACATTCTATTACAAGTATGGACTTTGATTTGCAGGTTTCCCACACCGACAGAATGACGCACGCGATTCTTAGGTGAGGCACCTAGCCCTGTCACGCTGAAAAATGAGGTGTATTGTGGCAATCATGCCGTGCTACCACTCACTGTGGTGAGCCCGAATGCCCCAAATGACTGTGAAAAAAAAATCGCGTTGTGAGTAGCTTATAGCGGAGCACGGTGCTTTTAGCGTTCCGGCGCGCTTGTCTCATCACGGTTAGAACATTGCAGTTAAGTTAGAGGTTTTCAGTTAAATATAAATCAGTAGAAAATGCTCTTTTAGACATTAATCAAAAATTAGTTAGAAACATTAAAAACCATTCGTATACCTTAGGTATTTTTTAGATGAAAAATCATGATTCTGTTAAGCATGATAGTTTTTTCAACAAACTTGAGTTGTACATTTGTGGCGTTGCGCTTGATCTGATAAAAGTTACTTGCAAAACTTTCGTCAGTTTGTGATGATTACAGGCTTCAAATCTACTGGAAATCTTAAATTACGGTGTACCACAGGGTTCAATTTTAGGCCGCCTTTTGTTCCTTGTTTGCATTAATGACGTTGTTATTATACCTGAAACGCCAAATATTGTTTTGTACGCTGATGATACGAACGTCTTTTTCCATGCAGTTAATCTCGACATTGTGGTTCAATACGCTAATAGATGGTCAAGTGAACTTCACTTGTGGCTTTTGCTAAATGACATCTCCCTGAATACGTGTAAAACAAAATATATCGTATTTAGAGCCTGGAACAAGCCGCTCATTTAGTTTGGTGAGCTGTCTACGACGGCAAGAAACTGGAAAGGGTCCCTTCGGTTCAATTTTTGGGTGTCGATTTTAGAATATTTAAGCTGGACACCACACATTATTCATTTGCGTACAAGGCTATCCAGGGTTATTGGCATATTAAATAGATTAAGAAGCTTTCTTCCCAAGTTGTTTAAACATCAGTTATACGTCGCATTATTTTTTTCCCGCCTGTGTTTTGCATACTTGTCTGGGGTATTACTACAACATGCACATTGGATCGAATTTGATTACTAAGAAAAGTTCCTTAGATTCATAAAAAAACCCAAAGTGGGACGCCCATACACTTCCATATTTTTATGAAAATAAGCTCCTTAAAATCGAAAACATTTATTACCAACGTTTATCTCTCAAGATATTACATGATGGAACATCATGCAGATCCTGTCGTGCGTCTCTCGACAACTTCAAAAGGGAGAAATGTTACAATCTCAGACTGGAACCATTCTTCACAAAGGTTGTCCGCAATTATTACGGCAAGCAAACGTTAGGATTTCAAATTTCGCTCTTTTTACACAACTACCCTGAAATAACGGAAGTTCTTCAAAGTTATCTTTCGGTAGGTTTATTTAGAAAAAATAACACAATTTTTTTTTCACAAAAATGAAGGTCGCGCGTAACGAGTTCAAATGTTGTATTTTGTTTGCCTTGTATTGTCTGCTTTTTTAGCCTGTCTACCTTGTTTACCTATTGTTTACCTGTTTATCTTGGTATTGTTCGGTTAAAAAATATGTTTCCTAAGCTTTTTCTACTTATGTCGTGGTCTCTACCTTTTCCGAACTATATATCTATGATCATTATGTTGCTTTTTCGTGCATTGTCATTGTTTTAAATGACCAACAATTCTGTTGTTATATATTTTGGCCATGTTGCCGTTTGTTTTCTTTAATGTTTATAATTTAATTCACTGGTTGAATGTGCTTTGCTAGTGCTGCTGCCGTTGTGCTACATCATGGACGGGGCCTTGTCAGGCGGCTCGAACGCTCTTTTCCCCGTTTACCTCGGCAAAAGATTGAAAATTGAAGTGTTTTGTCCGATGTACTTGTACTCTGCCTAATCAAATCAAAATCAAATCAAAATCAAATCAAAATCAAATCAAAATCAAATCAAAATCAAATCAAAATCAAATCAAAATCAAATCAAAATCAAGTCAAAATCAAATCAAAATCAAATCAAAATCAAATCAAAATCAATTGCAGCTGCCGTACATGGCATCGACTGCTTTGAACTAGGATGGGCCCGAGGAAGCATCAGTTTTACTTTCGCACCCGATGTGCCGGTGCGCTATGAGTTATGCCGAAAACAGCCCATGGTGTAGACTTGTGTTACGCTGCACGCGGGGAACCTGGCTTCAGCTAACTGTGCGGACGTTCGATGAGCCGGCGCCATTCATGGTCTAGTCAGAATCTCGCTTCACTCTTTATTGCAGCCCGTTGGCTTACTGCCCTCTGCAAACTCTGCCGCCGTTAAGGTATGCCCTTGTTTTTAAAGCAAAGCTTTACTGCTTTCGTCCAGTGATTTCACGGAGGGTGCGCAAGTTAGCCTGTTGACCGGAGATACACCCCCCGGCGACACACAACCATCGAAGCTCATCGCGTGATTCGCCAGGCCCGATGCCGGAGCTGCGAAGAAGGCGCCATTTTAAGTCGTTCTGCTCACATCGCGGCCGCTCCCGCCGCGGCGGCGACGGAGCGGCCGCTCAGCTGATCGAAACCCGAGCATACCCGCAGCCTCCCACGCATGCGCTGCTGGGGCTTCTCGGGCGATGTGACTCATCTTGCGCCGCGTTCGCCGTGAAAGAGAAACGCGCGTTCGCCGAGAAGGAAAGCGAGGCCGGGCCTCCTTCTGTGAGCGTTGCACGGGGCCGAATGGCTGTGAGCCGTCGGCGATACAGCTGTATCAAAGGTTAACCAAGCGAAACCAAGACTAAACCAGACTAAGCCAAGCTTTTGCTTTGCATATCCAGCGTTAGCTGAGCTCAGCCGCTTCCATTTTTATTTGATTATCCGTATTTCTGCGTAAAGCAGGACTCTGTTATTTCCAATCTGTGGTTATAATTGGATTACTGACATTAAAACTGAACCGTTGATAACTAGTAATTTTTTATGAAGTGTGAAATTTCAGTCTTAAATTTCATTGGAATTGTACAAAGCGTTTAAAAAGCTTTGTATGGAAGCCACACTAATTAGTGTCACCGTAATATTACGCACAGGCGAAAATAATGTGATTTCAGGAGAACTGGGCGTGTTTGTTTTGGTCTGAGAACATACTGAGTAGCGCAAAGAAACACACAACAAAGAGGGCACGGGACAGGCGCTACACTTCCGACTGTTTCTTAGCGAAGATATAGATATTAGCCCTATATAATGTGATTTATAGAGCTTTTGATTGATACAAATATACGGCGTTATATGAGACTGAGCTGACCCGCAAAACATTTTCTCCCTTTTTAACAGCGGAGCTGTTTAAGATTGAGCTTGGTCGGTTAGCGCTTGAGGTTGAGGACGCGGTTAGCGTTGACATGCTAAATGAAGACGACCTAACAACGGCAATCATAAGGTCGGCCGCAGCAGTGGGACAAGTATCTGGTAGAAACCAAACTGGAAAACTGACTAAGAAAACGAAGAAACTGATTGCGAAACGTAAGAACATGAAATCGTCGAGTACGGCAGCTAAATTATAGGACGTGACTGTCCTGAAGGATTCGTCAGATGATGAGCGAAGCGATAATCAGATGAAACGACAACTGGCTGGCTCGTTGGCCGACGGCACGTAGCCGACGACGGTCCACTCCAAGCAAACAATATGTACAACATGTACAATTTATTTACACTGAGTATTTACAACTCTCAAGGCTCACAATCGCCGAAAAAAGGTCGGGCAAGGCTCTCATAGAGTGGAGCTGCCCTACAATCGAAACCAAGGCTAAGAAAAACGCCGTCCAGCTACAGCTTCCCTTGGTTAGCCACGTAAAAAAGGTCAAAATTTGGGTACTTCGCGTTGGGTTCAACAGGTGGCCCCGCAAGCGTTAGCGCATGCTACAAAAAACGCTGTACTAAAACTATCCATTGGCGCGTCACGACTAGCGTGCGCTCCGCTTTACGCCCAGAAATACGCTAACGCCCGGAACACCTAACTAAATCTGTCTACCCGCGTCGCGCGCCTGAGAAGCGTTCACGCAGATTGTAACCACGCGGACGTCTTGCGTTTTCCGTTTCGCGGAATTGGGGGTCCCGACGAGCATCGTGCTTGCGCTTGCCGTTCGCGACCCGATCGTCGTCGGTGGTCCCATCCCACCGCGTTCGCGCCGATTGCCGCTCCTGATCACACCGGCTCTCTTTGAAGGCACGCTCTTCTTCCTCGCTACTCATAACACGCGTCCTACCCATAGGAACGCAACTGCGATGACATCCGGGCGGCCGGAACGTAACTGCGATGACGTCGCTAGGCGATGTATGACGTCATAGTAAAGAGAGACGCACACTGACGCCTTCACGCAACACAACTCGTCAGAGAGCGCAGGAAAAGAACTGGTGGTGGCCGAATGGGGAGGGTGTGCCGAAGTGAGGAGGTACGAATTGACTTGGACGCAAAAAATGGTGGACCTATCGTACAACACTTACCCTGTTGCACTTCTTCTCCGGTGTACCGTCCCTTATTTCTTTTTTACGTCGTTATCGACGTAAACAATGAGATCTTCCTCCTGCTTCCATTGTCCCTGTCGAGTCGTACCTCGTCTACATACATTGTCCACATCGCGCACCTGAGGACGTGCAAGGCGGGGGACGCCGATTCCTAATAGCGCCCGGACGGCGCTTGTACCGCCGAGGGATCATGCAACGGGACGTCTGCGGACGAGATGGAGGTAACTCGCTCTTTATCGGTTCTTGATCACACGGAAGCAAAGTGCGGAGTGCTCGGAAAACAGAAAGATGTCATCACTGGGTGCGCTGTGAGCTCTGCTGGATGCGTAAATACTGTAAATACATTTGCTGAAGCGTCCTGAGCTTGATCGCGACCATATATATATATATATATATATATATATATATATATATATATATATATATATATATATATATATATATATATATATACATATATATATATATATATATATATATATATATATATATTTATATATATATACATATATATATATATATATATATATATATATATATATATATATACGATAGAGAAGTCAAACTGAAAAACATAACAACATTTCTTCTAACGTTTCGACCGGGGGCCGGTCTTTTTCAAAGATACAAATAGTGCAGATCAGTTGGGTTTAAATACATTTCAGTTGTGGGCGGGGCAAGAAAAACGTAGGCTCTACGCGACACAAAAAAGCCGCAGAACGCACAAAGTGGACAAAAAAAAAAAAAAGTAAGAACGTTTCTCTTTCAGATCAAAGTTTCTCAGTTGCTCGCTGCATCGGCCTTCTCCGGTGCCTGATTGGGCAGGCAAGACAATCGGCCTGTGTTTTCATTTATGCCGCTCAAGACAGTGTTAAACTTGTAAATAAGGTACGATTCACGGGCTTCACGATCATAATGCGTTTTGAAATTGGACTGAAGCACTGTGGCTGTGAATGCGTGGAAAGGGTGGCCTAGGTTATTTACATGTTTAGATAGGGGAAGGTGTGGTAGGGACTTTATGTGTGCTCGGTGGTTGTTGATTCTCATTCTAAATGGATTCTCAGTTTGACCAACGTACTGGGCGTGGCATATGGTGCATTCAAGAAGGTAGACAATGTTTGCGCTGTCACAGTCAAAGTTTCCTCTTATCTGGAAAGAGAATGAAGACGTGGTGCTGGTGGCGACAGAGGCTTTAGTCATCATGGGGCATAGTTTGCACCTAGGCTTATTGCAGGGTCCGCTGCCTGTGAAGCTGGGGGTGTTGACCTTAGATGACGTTACAATATCCCTGATGTTTCTCGCACGTCGGTACACGACGCGGGGAGGCTCAGGGAAAACACTTCGCAACTTTTCGCTTTGAAGTAGAATGTTGTGGTGCTTTCTAAGTATGCAGTTTACGCTGGAGGACGAAGCGGCATATGTTAGAATAAGGTTGGGGGTCGTATTCAAAGATTTGGATTTTGAGTTAGTTATCAGGTGGCGGCGGTCCTGTTTCTCAGACTTCCTAATGGTATCACTGATGACAGACGGTGGGTATTGTTGTCGTGTTAGGTCATTAGTTAGTTGTTGACAGTTAGAGGCAAAATCAGCTGGGTCAGAGCATATCCTTCTGAAACGCAGAGACTGACTGTATGGTATGCCGAGTTTACAGTGTTTGACGTGGTTGCTTTTGAAATGCAAGTACTGGTGTCGGTCCGTTGGCTTCCTGTACACTGAGGTCACAAGCTTGTTGTCCGATATCCTCACTGATACATCGAGAAAGTTGATGGTAGATGCGGAATACGAGTGGGAGAATGAAATGCTCTCGTGGGCGTTGTTGAAAGCGGTGATAAATGTTAGAAGTTTCTCTTCCCCATGGCACCAAATGAGAAAAATATCGCCAATGAACCTTCGATAGGAAAGAGGGTGAAGCTGTGCCTTGCTTAGAAATTCCGACTCCAATGTGCCCATGAAAATGTTAGCATAGTTGGGTCCTATTTTGGTTCCCATCGAGGTCCCGTCGATTTGCACGTAGTGCTTATTGTCGAACTCAAAGTTGTTCAGCTCCAAGACGAGCTTTAGAAGTACGCCGAGAGTTTCACCATCAATTGAATTGTCTTGGGCAGCATCATTGTATGCCTGGATGACAGATCGGATGCCGTCCGAGTGTGGAATATTTGTATATAGCGAGGCGACGTCGAGAGTGACTAGCAGGCTGCCTTCCGGTATAACTAGATCCATAATATCAGCCAGAAAATGGTTTGTATCCTTTACATATGAAGGTAGTGTGGGAGGAATGTCTTTGATTAAGCTATCGATAAAACTAGAGATGATTTCTGTTACTGTGCCTATACCGGAGATGATTGGCCTGCCTGGATTTCCTGCTTTATGTATTTTAGGCAACATATAAAATCGTCCTGGAATGTAAAAATCGATCACCGCATCACAAAAATCTCTCACAGAAAGAGGAAAAGGCATTAAAGCGATCAGTACGCTACCGGCGGGGCTGTTTCCCCACCACTTTCTCGGGTATTTATGTTCAGGTATTTTTTGTTTTCTGCACTTGGGGATGGTAGGCAGCGCCACTCGGACTACTCGAGATGAAGGGGACCTTATTTTTAACCCCCGGGCCGTGACTCGAGTGTCTACGACATGTCGAGAGTGGTCGACCAGCATTGAACCCTCTTAAAGGAGCCATGAAGACAAATTACAAGTTGGGTTTATTAGAAAGACTGCTTAGTCACGATAACAATGATACCAATATCATCGCAATCTTCGAACAAATAACGGAGATATTAAAGAAAACGTTTGAAGCAGTCGCGACCCCCTAGCCAATTTCCCGCAACTTTTCTATGACGTCACGGAACCTTGTTTGTGCGATTGGCGGCCGCCTAAGAGACCTGTCGCGACGACACATGACTGGACGTCTGTAATGGGGCCTCTAGTTCCATTTGACCGCATCACTTGAATGCTAACGTGCAGTTAACGCACTCAAAATTATGTTTTATTGTTGGCCCGTATGACGTCATTCTTGCTCATAACACGTCACTGTGGCGGAAAATTTGAAAGTTTTTAAATATTTCTTGCTTTTTTTTCGTTAAAGAAACATCTTTTGTGGCTCCAATGGAGCTGAGTGAGATACTGAATCCTCGTTCTTTCAAATTAAACGAAGTTGTATTTTCTCTTCATGGCTCCTTTAAGCTACCTTTAGCACCAAGACTGCCAGAACAGAGGCCCTCGCTATGCCCGTATTCTGGAGGTCGTGGGTTCGGATCCCACCCGGCGGGCATTTTTTCACCACTTTCTTTCTGACTCAAAAAATTCTTCATCTGTTTCTATAACCTACCGCATTCCCCCCTTTGCTTTCCGAGGTTTCCTTGACTGCCGACCCTTATTCTGTCTTAATTCACCGAGCCCCTCATTTCCCATTTCTGATTCCCTACATACATAGCGAGGGCCTCTGTTCTGGCAGTCTTGGTGCCAAAGGTAGCTTAAGAGGGTTCAACGCTGGTCGACCGCTCTCGACATGCCGTAGACACTCGAGTCATGGCCCGGGGGTTAAAAAGAAGGTCCCCTTCACCCCGAGTAGTCCAAGTGGCGCTGGCTACCACCCCCAAGTGTAGGAAACAAAAAATACCGTAACATACATACCCGAGAAAGTTGTGGGGAAACAGCCCCGCCGGTAGCGTAGTGGTCATCGCACCAGACCGCTATTTAGAGGTCGTGGGTTCGCATCCCACCCGGCGGGCATTTTTTCACCACTTTCTTTCGGTCTTTCCAAATCCCTTATCTGTTTCAATGACCTGCCACATCCCCCCCTTTGCTTTCCTAGGTTTTGTTGACTGCCAACCCTTATTCTGTCTCTCTCTCTCTCTCTCTCTGAATATATATATATATATATATATATATATATATATATATATATATATATATATATATATATACATATATATATATATATATATATATATATATATATATATATATATATATATATATATATATATACAGGGTGTCCCAGCTATCATGCACCAAGATTTAATAAAAGAGTAAAGGCGTAACTCGAAGAAAACCTAGTGCATAATGTTCGCAGTACTGTGAAGAAGCGGAGAGTAATTTTTTCGTTAACGAGACTTAATTAACTAATTGTAATTAATTATCTAACTCTAAAAATACTGTCCTAATCCCTAAAGTGTCAATGAGGCACTTGTAGGTAACCACGAGGGGCATCTAACTGCGGTGTTTTCAGCGACGAACTAATTGCGTACACATTTATTCTGACTGATAAAGAAAACCCGCGAAATATGAAAAATACCACGTGACGGCGCCTCCGCGCGCACCGTAAAGCAACGCCCTCAAACAGGCTGCCTCTGAGTTAGCCAGAATGAAATAGACAAAAGAAAGAAAGAAGAAATCGCGACCGAGTTTGTTCCTTATCTGCACACTCGTCCCGCGAATCTTGCTACTGCTGCTCCTTCCATGCATGCTATTATCAAGGTGATGCGCTGTCTCTTCGGGCGGGTAACACGCAAAGCAGTTGCTTTCAATCAGCTTTGTTTGGGGACGCTGCTTCACAATGCGCGCGTAAGCGTCGTCACGTGGTATTTTTCATATTTCGCGGGTTTCCTTTATCAGTCAGAATAAATGAGTACGCAATTAGTTCGTCGCTGAAAATAGCGCAGTTAGATGCCCCTCATGGTTACCTACAAGTGCCTCATTGACACTTTAGTGATTAGGACAGTATTTTTCGAGTTAGATATTTAATTACTATTAATTAATTAAGTCTCATTAACGAAAAAATTACTCTCCGCTTCTTCACAGTACTGCAAACATTATGCACTAGGTTTTCTTCGAGTTACGCTACTTCTCTTTTTTTAAATCTTGGTGCATGATAGCTGGGACACCCTGTATATATATATATATATATATATATATATATATATATATATATATATATATATATATATATATATTGCCGCGAACCATGTACGGGTTTGTTTATTTATTGTTTGTTTTGAATGCCCGGCCGCGCCCGGCTCTGTTATCTGTGTCCCATGCGAAGCGCGTGTACTATTCTTTATTTTTATGCAGCACGGGCTACCTCATTCAGATAAGCAGAGTGTTTCACCCTAACGTCGCTAGCCCAGAATAGTCTTCTAGTGATCTACAATGTTCTGGATATGAATTGACGGTTCCAGAAACACTCGCGCCGAAAGATAAAAGCCTGCAGAGCAAACGCCGCGGCATTCGGTTCGACGACACTCGCCTGCGCAAGTCACTTTGTTGACCGCTACTTCGCCGCCTCTGTATTCTTTTTGAGTTATTAGGGGAGCACAAGTTCACTCCAATAAACTTGTTTCTCCTGCAAGACAACTGCGTCGTCGTTGGCTTCGTGACAATATATATATATATATAAATATATATATGAGCAAATGGTTGACTCGAGATTAAAAACAAAAACAGTGGTTTACTGACGTTTCGACCGGAGGACTAGTCTTCATCTGAGTATATATATATATATATATATATATATATATATATATATATATATATATATATATATATATATATATATATATATATAGACGGAAATAAGGATTGGCAGACAAGAAAACCTCGGAAAGCAAAGAGGGGATGTGGTAGGTCATTGAAAGAGATAAGGGATTTGGAAAGGCAGAAAGAAAGTGGAGAAAAAATGCTCGTCGGGTGGGATCCGAAGTCGCAACCACCAGAATACCGGTCTGGTGCAATGACCAATACGCTACTAGCGGGGGTATTTTTCCGCTCCGCTTTCTGGGGTACTTATGTTACGGCATTTTTATTTCCTGTGTTTGGGGGTGGTAGCCAGCGCCACTCAGACTACTCGGGGTGAAGGGGACCTTCTTTTTAACCCCGGGGCCGTGACTCGAGTGTCTACGACGTGTCGAGAGTGGTCGAACAAGACTGCCAGAACAGAGGCCCTCGCTATGCATATAGCGAATCACAATGGGAAATGGGGGGCTCGTTGAATGAAGACGGAAATAAAGTCACGGCCCGGGGGTTCACAAGAAGGTCCCCTTCACCCCGAGGTGCTGGCTACCGCCTCCAAGGGCAGGAAACAAAAATACCTTAACATAAATACCCCAGAAAGTGGAGGGGAAAAATATCCCCGCCGGTAGCGTAGTGGGCATTGCACTAGACGCGTATTCTGTAGGTCGTGGGTTCGGGTCCCACCTAGCGGGCATTTTTTCTCCACTTTCTGTCTTTCCAAATTCCTTATGTTTCAATGACCTACCACATGCTCCCCTTTACTGCCAATCCTTATTTCCGTCATCTATCAACGAGCCCCTCATTTCCCATTCTGATGCTATATATATGTATATATATATAAATCTAGAGAAAGATAAAACTCACAAAGCGCGCAGAAATAGTATAAGTAAAGAGTCGGATACACAGCAAGAACAATAACAAAGAAGGTTTACTCACGTAGCGGCAACGGTACTTGCGTTCATCAGAGTACAGTTACATGATTTTGCTGTCACAAACATTTGGAACACATTTCTTATATAGATTTGCAGAAAACTGTGAGTAGCGCGAATAATCAGCGCATACTAAAGCACCATCAGGCCATCAGGGTATGTGCCATGCACAGGCATAAGCCATGTGGATGCGTACCATGTACTGTCCAGTCTAGCCGTAAGGCTATGCACTCACGCCGGTGTCAGCGAAAGAAGCAGCACCGCAGAAGGCGCTTATCCCTATATCTGTATCTGTGGTGTATCTGTATTCGGTGTATCTCCGCTGTATGTGTATCCTTATATATTATACTGTACTTTTGAAAAGGTGTATTCATCCGGCCTGTCCACGAAATACCTAACGTCCTCACAGGTTTGGAAAGCATGCATCCTGTGCAACGATAAAAACTAAGAAACGCGTGGTGAGGCGTAAGATGTAGGATAGTAGCATTTTGTCTTTCGGAGCGACGGGGGAACACTGTGTATCAACTTAGGTACCCCTTTGCTGTCACTTTTAAGTCAGTTTGCAGTGACTTCATCGGGGGAAAGACGCCATTACAATTTGTTAAACTTTAACTTCAGTACCGGTGGGAGAGGTAGAGTCTCAAGGGGATCGTTTTTGGCAATTTTCGTCGCCCATTCAACCCGCAATTTCCCACTTTGTCTTGCCGGACAAGATGACTTATGGGGATGACATTCGGTCTAGAACTCGAGGCACACTGCGTAAGACGACCCTGGCTCGTTGCGAATGGCTTCTGGCGATACTGATGTGAAATCCCTCTATCCAGAAATGCACCAGCAAACCATCGGTTGAGTATCCTACTAAGAGCTATCGTTGGTTCGACTTTAGTTTTGTAAGCGACGGCGATTTTTCAGCAAATCGTCGGCTTTGTAACTATCTCAAAAATCGCTTGAGAAAGGGGTGGCAGAATAGTTACTCGAAATGAGCAGAATCCTTCTCCTTCTATTGGTCACGAGGTATGTCCTAGTTTAATCCCATGCACTTATAAACAAGCAAAACCACGATTATAGCAACGCTCTTGATATCCTGACGCCCTAATGTTTTGGTACCTTAAGACAATTACTTAGTACTCAGGCCGTAATCTTAATTGCATTGACTTTTTCCAAAGGATTCGACATAATTTCCGAAGAAAGGCTTGCGCAGCACCTACTTGGAATGTCTTAAGTTTTTCTGTTTGCGATCTCCCGGGACTTGTAAAATAGAGTTGAACCTCGCAGGCAAGGAAGGTAGAAACGAACTTAAAACACCGGAGGAAGCGTACTCCCCGTGGTCACGTACGTGGGCTCTTTACGTCGCTGTTTCATGGTGTCGGGGGTGTGCGACCCTGCCCGCGAAAAGGAGACAGCCAGAGGCAAAAGTTGGCTTCCCCATCCGCGTTGAGGTTTTTCAAGATCTGCACACGAGGATGGCTCGAGATAGTGCACGCTCTCTTGGAGTACGTGCCATTCTAGCCATCCGGGTTGGTATAAAAAGGCATCGGCGGCAGTTGGGGCCGATCATTTCTTCTAGAGCGCAGCGACAATGCTTAGCTTGGTAAGGTGTCTGCTCTTTGCTTTAACTAATCCTAACTCACAGCTTGTGCGTTAAGGAAATCTAAAAAATTATAAGACAAAAAATGATCGCTCTGAAACGTGTATGCTGGGAAACACTCATGCAGGGGGCTTTTGCTGAATATTCTTGCCTAAGAAAAAATGCAGGAGAATGAATGATCTCCCCAAAGAAAATTTCGATGACCTCTTTTATGCCTCTCGCTTCAAGTGTAACATCAACTTACCGCCAAAATCGGCGGACATAAATGTAACTAGACGAATCATACACATGACAGTTTGCCGCCGGCTATACTCAACGGGGTCATTCGAAAATTTTGAATAATTTATCGGCGACAGCCTTAACATCCAAGCTGTTTTTTGTCGAAGTGTCAATTCTGTTCATGCTGTTGATCAAGCTGTCAGGATTCGTGTATACATGACCCAAGGCACGTACTCTAAAGAGCGAACGTGCGGATCAGCCCCCTATCAGTACTGTATTGAACAAAATGCCCTAGAACCTTAAAAAAAAGTTTTTGACATAAAGCCTTTTCTGAAACTCATATCCTCCATTCCGCATAAAAGGAAACGTATGGTAAGGCGTTGCGGATTGTACGTTCCGATATGGTATTTTCCACATGTGTGATGCGGTCGCATTTTCTAGTATTTTCTTTTATTGTGCTATTCTGAGCCCCATGTTCCGTAAAGTGGCTTCATTTTGTCCTCCTGTCTGGTGTTTTGAATACCTCTAACGGCAGCTTTAGTTGCTAGATGTATGCTTTGATCGGTGGTTTTTTCTGACAACTGTATTCTCTGGGCCCCAGCGCGCAGTAAATTTGTTGTTTCTGCGGCTTCAATTTTTGAAAGAGCTGCTTTTCAGCAATGAAAACACAAAAATATCGACTTATTTATTTGATTCTTACAGTGATAATTTGGGTTTTCATTGTGTCAAAACCACTTCAGCAGGGACTTCAAACGGGCTTTATTCGCAGGGCACAGTCGTCACTCTTGCCGGCCTTGCTGCAACCGCCTTCGGTGGCGGCCTTGCCGCAGGCGGTGTCGTCACGGGCACCGGCGTGGGGGGCAGCGTGGTTCTTTTGAACTCGGGCAAGGGCGTGGGGGTGCCCAGGTCGCTGCCTGGGCCTGCTCACGTTGTCGAGAGCGTGCACCACCTGCACATACTCGATGGTGGAAGTAACCGAGTGGCGCACGGTCCCTTCATACCCCTGGGCGTTGGTTTTGGTGGCTGCGGAGGAGGCTTCATCGGCGGCTATGGCTACGGAGGAGGCTACGGAGGTGGCTATGGAGGAGGCTATGGAGGAGGCTATGGTGGCTACGGAAGAGGCTACGGAGGAGGCTACGGAGGAGGCTATGGTGGTGGCTACGCAGGAGGCTATGGAGGTGGTTTCGGAGGTGGCTACGGAGGTGGCTACGGAGGTGGTTTCGGAGGTGGCTACGGAGGAGGCTACGGAGCAGGCTACGGGGGTGGCTTCGGTGGCGGCTACGGTGGTGGCTATGGAGGTGGCCTTGGCGGCTGCTATGGCGGAGGCTTTGGTGGCTACTACGGCGGAGGCTTTGGTGGCTACGGAGGCGGCTTCGGCGGTGGCTATGGCGGTGGCTATGGTTTCAAGGGCAAACATTGAAAGGTGCGCCCTCACTAACTGATTGTATTATTTCTTCATGATCACTGGCAGCTCAGCATTAGGGATGCCTACAATTTTTGACTAAATATATATCTACATATGCAGAAAAAGGCAACCAACGTTCGGACCTGCCACTGCCCTATACTATTGTCGGCTGCTTCTAGAATGAGAGAAGTGGAAGAAAAATTAGTGGTATTTGCCAAAAACTATACCGCGTAAAAGATATTTGGCAAAGCTATAGCTTCAGTGCTGTAGTTCAATAAACAGAAGTTAGCCGCGTTTTTTTAATGGAAGGGGGCCATAACGTCCATAATTTAATAAGCCGACTGAAAGGAAATACGGCAGTAGTCATTCCTAGTTTTGTGAACTTTGGACTTATCTGACCGTAAACTACGCTGCAAACTCCCTGAAAGACCAATCAATGCGACTAGCAGAACAACTTCTGTGAATGGAATGCCTCAGCGTGCGATTTGGTTCAAAAGTGGGTTCTGCACATACGGCACGGCCAAATGACGCTGGGTAAACTATATTCGTTTGAAGAAGTGGTGATGGTTGAGAGCTACAAACGAAATTGTACAAATTTCAAGGAACTGTCAAGTGTCAATGGCAGTTGCCCTAAATTCAGACAATTTTCGTTTGTCCCTGAGGACGGGTAAGTTGCGCGGCAAACCGAGGAATTTGTGAGAGGAATTTCTTGTGGTGGTCTTCGGGATTGGTCATTTGTGTGCGTGGCAATGGGGGAGATCAACAGGAATGTGTTAAATGTGCAAAAACAGTACCGTATTCACACTTAATTTCCCCGTACCACTGCAGAAGCGAAAGGCTTAGGACCATGTTTTAGTCGAAAAGATGCTTCTAGACTAGATTGTACTTATTCTATTAAATCAAGCGCACATTGTTGCTGCAAGAACGAATGGACGAGCAATTTCCTACATAGCGGTAAGTTATTTGTAAGTGTCCTGGACTCCCATCGCTGCTGCTAGGGCGAGCATTATGACACCCGGAGACGCTTGTTGCCGGCGACCTTGCGAGTGCTGGTACTTGAAAGATCGAGGTTCAGTACTCCAGAAAAAATTGCGCCTTCAATAGTGAGTTACCTTGTGAATATGGGACCTCAGCTACAGAATTGCTAGTCCCTCGGAATTGCTTTGGACCTGCAGGCGCTTTCTGGCGACACGCTCTTTACTTTTCGTGCGACTGAACCACTGAGCGTTGGACGAGCTGGTGGTCATTAGGCAGCTGTTCTTACGTGCTATTTCCTTTTCGAATCTTGCCTGTTGACACTTTCCGCTGCTCTCTAGTCGCATAGCTTCGAGTTTTCATTGGGCAAGAGCATGCATGACCATGATCCATCACGACTTTCTAAGAGGCGGTGGGAACAGTTTCGCCTACCGGGAGCCAACTATTTTTAGTGTGCTTTACCAATGCGGTATTAGCACTTTACTAGCGCATCGCGTAGCCGCCAGTACGCCAGTTGTTAAAGAAAGCGTTGAGCGCACGCCGGAAGCACAAATTTGTGTTTGGAAAAGTGGCTATTCCCACAAGTTTCATTAATTATGACCAGCTTATCTGTGTAATATTGTTAGTTTAATTATGACAGAAACAAAAAAGTTTCAGACGAGAACGACATCCGTTCATTTAAAGAAAATTCGTGAAGACTAAGCAGAAGCACTTCATATTCATGCATCCAAAAACAACTTCCAACTTCTTCATGCACCCGCTGTATCTTCTTTCCCTCCAGGTCATGGTGGAGAGGACCAAGCTGGACAACGTGGCATCAACTGATAACCCACCCCCTCGTTCTACACCTCTACTTTCGGCCCCGTCAACACCTACCTCCGATGTACAAAATTGTAAATAAACATCACATCATCGCCATTTTTAAAATTCACTTCCGGTGTTTAGATCCCTTATTTGACCCGTACCGTTTTCTGTGAAGCTACACCATTTCAGTATATCTGCTGCGACGTGGTATTTCGTACGGGGTTGTGTTCGCGCGTCGCTTCTGGTTTTCAGTTTATTTGTGTCAACCACGATGTTCAGCCCAGAAAAAGGTGGGGGATGCTTAGCCCTGATAGCCGCTACACGCTGCGTTGGTGCGGCTCTTGACCCCACTGATAGCAGTTAGACCGACTTCCTCTATCACGGTGAATGCGTGGAAAGAGGTATTGGGCTCTTCGACCAGACAAATAGCAAGTTGGAGTCCTAGATTTTCCTGAAGAGTATTAACCCTTCGACGAGGTAACACTCGCCTGATTTGTTGTGGCATTTTTTTTAAATTGTATTTCTATTAGGGAGTGTTACGCGCCGAAGCTTCCCCACGGATATGAAGCGCGCCGTAATGGAAGGATCCGGATTAAGTTTGAAGACCTGGGGATCTTTAACACGCGCTGAAATCTGGACATTTGGGCGCTTTCGTGTTTCGCCTCTATCAGAAAAATGGCTGCAGTGGCCGGGATCGAGCCCGCGTCCATGGGCTGAGCAACACAATGCCTTCGCCTTCGAGCCACCGCACTGAGGCTCAGTAATAATATTAATACGAGCAGAAATGTTCTGGGTTGATTGACTGTGGTGTTTAACGCGCCGACGCTTCACAGGCGATGAGTTGCGCCGTAGGGGAGGGCTCGGGATCAATTTTGACCACTTGGGAATCTAAATTTAAAGTGCGCCGAAATCTCGAACACACGGGCATTCTTGCTTTTCGCCTCCATCAGAAAAGCGGCTGCCGCGGCCGGGAATCGAACCCGCGCCCAAATGTTATGGGTGTCGCTTTCTGATTTTGGAAAAATCCGACTTATTCACAACCGACCAGTAAAATGACCGTTTCGAAGTTACTAATCAGACAAATTCACCACCGACAAATCTGCTCACCATTCCGCGGTTTTCAGGATCTTCGATTTAGAATCTTGGACTAGCCGGGAATAGTGCAAGGTTAGTCCAAAGGTTCTCCGAGCCGTGGGAACATATGTGAGAAAGGAATGCCGGATTAATTGTTTCTCGGCGAGTCGCTCGTGACTCCAAGACCGTAACTCGAAGACCACCACTATTCGTTGTTTGTGTGTGTCTGTGTGTGTGTGTGCGTGTCCGTGTGCGCGCAAGGCAAGCGGAATAACATGCGGTATCACCTTCATTGCAACTTTTTTTTTTTCGTTGCCAAGGGTAACTCAAAGAAAAATATGCAGACCGAGTGCGGGTTTGCGTACACCCATAAGAATGCGCACCCTCAGCGAGATACCGTGATGACTATGTTCGGACAGTACAAAATTCGTTTCCGCATTGGAGAACTTCATTATAATGTCCGTCATAGTAAGTCAGTGACTGCGGCGCACTGATACACCTGGCTTTTAGCCTAGTCTTGTCCAAGTGGTCCGCTCCAATTCGTATACTCTAGATAACAGACTCACTTTTCTTTCCTCCTTAATGCGTTGTATAATTGTAGAACCTGGTCGGCTCGTACGAAACGAATGATGTGAAGATTTAGTCAGTTTTCGTTAGCGCATGAGGTCGCGCACAGCTCTGTTGTCTGAGAGCTAAGATAGGCCTGCGCTCATGGTTACCGTTTTTCCCGCCCCCAATTGAGATTCTGTTTTTTTTTCGGCGGTTGTTCCTGACCTCATTGCTCAATTCTAGAATGAACTGCCCTTCGTCGTGGCCGCTCGATGTAAACACACCACGCTCGAACTCCCGCGGCAGTCGTAAAGAGCAACACCTACAGGCGCGGCCGCGGCAGCATTAACTTTATTATTATATAGCCTCTGAGGTACAACTTTCAGACAACAGAAGGGCAGGGAAGGAGTGATGGGGGGGGGGGGGGGGCGAGCATTATGCTAGTTAGTCAGATTTTATTTGATTGCTGTTCAACGCGCCGACGCAACGCAGGCGATGAGGCGCGCCGTCGTGGAGGGCTCCGTATTAATTTTGACCTCGTGGGGATCTTCGACGTGCACCAAAATCTAGAACGCACGGGTGTTTGCGCCTCAATAAGAAAAGCCGCTGTCGTGGCCCGGAATCGAACCCGGGTCCTGGGGCTCAGGAGCACAACGCCTTAGCCACTGAGCCACCGCGGTGGGTTGCTGATTAGTGAGGTATACAAGACGCCGATACCGCCTAGTCGCGGCGTTAGCCAGGAGAATGTGTACGTAGGAGCGATTCCTGACGAGGAATGCAAATGCGGAGGCTAATTTCCACTTTGTCGTTACCACTCAAGTAATTCTCCCCGGCGCGGCGGGCCACACCTTGGGCTTTTCATCCAGGGGGCGGGGTTAGAGAGTACAAAAGTTTACAGCGCTAAAATAAGAACGAAGGACGAAGAGTGGTAACACGGATGAGTGCTTCGCCCTTCGTGTTTTTTATCGCGCTATAAACTTTTGTTCAATGGAGTATAAACTAGCCCATACTTTTACTAGAATGTAGCCTACAACCGTCTCAACGCCTCGAAATTAGAATCGCCGAATAACCATCAAGATCGGCAGAAGGGACAGTTGGGCTAGTTCGTTTTGGTTCATTATAAACAGCGCTTGAGGACACGGACGAAAAAAGAGGGGACAGCGCCGTTTCCCCTATTCTGTCAACCGTGTCTTCAAGCGCTGTTTACCATGGATCATCAAGAACCCTTGTCCACCTCTTTTACTGCTGAGAGGCAAAATTTTATATCCACCTCAAATGTAGCCGTACGCCTAAAAGGAAATATTTGTCAGAAACTTCACAGTTGAAGAAAAATGCGCTGTGGCCCATGATGTATTTTTCACACACACGCACACGCACTTTTCTTCTTCAATTTTTATTCAACTGCGGATTTGCTGAGAAAGCTGTACAGCTTTCCTTTATTGTAGCCGTACGGCTGCATGTGAGGCGGATGTCAGATTTTTCTTCGCAGAAACTTTCTCCGACTAGGAATTTTTCCTAAATCTGGTTGATTAACACCTCTTTTACAGTTCCTCCGCGAGCCTGTTATAAATTCTTCGTTTCCCCGTGAGAGGGGCTTGCTTTGGGGCGTCTATGTAACCCGAACTCGGAAACCAGTTGCGCACTTCAAAATTCTCATTTTATGGTTCCCTACACATGATTTCAATGTGGGGTAGTGCAGTGCGCAGCCAGAAACAAACTAACCTCAAACACGAGATTATAAATGTTCCCACCAATTCCTCCATTTCGCATAGGAAAGTCGCATAGTAACGAAAAAGTATCTTACAGCCATAGGTCGGCAGGCTCTCTCACGAGTGCACTCACCCCCCCTCCCCCCTCACCACTCATGAGTGAGGTGTGAGTGAACCTCGCCATCGTTTTGGACTGGCGAGTGTGAGTGAGAGTGAATGCGAGGCCGACGTGCAGTGAGCCCCGCTCACCACTCGCGAGTGCACTTCCGCCACTAGCGCCATTTGCGGGGCTTACCGCGGTGAGCCCCACTATTGCGCTTGCACTCGCTGTTGTCTGTGTGTCGCAGAAGCCGCTCGCTGTGGTGGTTGTTAATGGCGGGATTGCTTTTATCTTCGGAAATATGTCGTCACTGAGCTCCTGCTATGGGGCACCCTATAATTAATTCTCTGGTGGCGTTGATCTAGGAACATTATTTGTATGGACTTCTGACGCCGTAATGCACTGATACTGTTCCGTTTAATGGCTCATGGCGAGTCTACTGTGCACACTCGCGTGCCAGGGGCGACGACGAGTGCTAAGCGCGAGCGCGAGTGAGTGCGAGTGGTGACGGCGAGAGGTGAGAGTGAGCGAGCGCGACTGGTGACGGCGAGCGGTGAGCGTGAGCACCAGTGAGTGCGAATTGTCACGGCGAGTGGTGCGCATGAGCGCAACTTGGTGCGAGTGGTGAGGACGCGCAGTGAGCGTGAGTGCGAGTGAGTACGAGTGGTGAAAGCGACTGGTGAGCGGGAGTTTGAGTGAGTGCGTGAGAAAAATATATTTTTCTGTGTTAGTGTAAGTGGTGCCCATTTTTGCCGAGGTATGCTTACAGCAAGGAGCGGCCGTATAGCAGCCGAAACGCTGCTGGCCGACCCATGCTAACATTTTATTTAATTGAACCGAAGTATGTACACTTGTTTTTTAAAGTTTATACTGTCTTTTTTTTACTCGAAAGTTTGATCTGCCGCATAGTACGGTGGAGGCGGGTATGGCTAAATGCAGTGGAAAAAGTAGTTCTCATAATGAAGGTTAAGAGTTTGCGGTGATATGGCCCAAAGAGCCAGCGTTTCTACTCGGGAGGTCGGCCTGGATACAGACCACGCTGTTTAACTGCTGATGTTGGGAGCGCTGCAGACCCCAGCAAGTCCAAATAAGAAGGTGGATATCTGCGGTCGATGCCGATGTGGAACAACATGGGCAAGTCCGGCCAAATGGTGCCCGTTGGTCCGGTGGCTAGGTGTAGGTCACGGCTGGTGTGAGTACCGCACCGACACGAATTCTCCGTAGCGCCATCTCCTCGCGGCGGGTGAGCCCAGCAGGGATGTTTGATCCACACGGTGAAGTAAGTGGGCGTGTGGCGCTCGGAAGGTTTTTTGTCGACGACAAACTTAGAAATTGAGTCCACTGGAAATAAAGGCAGTGGGTGCGTGGTGGAAGGTATACGGGTTGCCGCGTCCGCCTGTTGCTGTCGTGCACAAGTGGACGTCCTTGGGACCCAGGTAATCTTCACTCTGAAGCCAAGTATTGCAGCCTTTGCGTGGATGGCGTGTGTTATAGGTACTTGATGAAGTATTTTTGATTTTGTCTATATTATATTTCATGACAGAACGAGTTCATGCATACGTTGTATTTTTTGCCAAATGGAAATTTTCCCTTACCTCCTAAAGCAAAGCTAAGGAATAGCGGTAATCACGTGCTTAGGATTGGAGCAGGGGAAAATCACTCTTGAATAAAATAGAAGAAAGAACAAAATAGAAGAAGAAAGATAAATATTGGTTAATTGGAGAGGTTAGCTTGAATACCGAAAGAGGAGCTGGCTAGAACAACCTTTGAAATATTGCAAGGGTTCAGCCACACTGCTTAAAAAACTTGAAGTGAAAAAAATTACCGTGGAAAAGAAAATCCCAAAGAGATCCTGCGTGCACGCAGTGTACCCAATGCTATGTAGAGGTCCACGCAGAAGTAAACGGAGCACGGGAGTGGTGCCCGAACTAAGGTCTTAGCCCGAACTGCATCGCTGCGCCGCGTATGGGCGCCGACGGGAACCAAGGAGCGCCGGTCTAAGAGTGTGTTCGCACTGCCCCCGCTGCCCTATTTGATATACTTAATCGCCGCTCTGCTGGCGCGTCATCCTGGGCGCGACGGTCTCAAAACGCAGCACTGGGCTATAGAGGGGCGCTGGTTGCATCGCGCTCGCAAGCATTCGCGTCCACCGAATCTGCCGCTGTTGAGCTGCACGAAGCTGCGAGCGCCAGGAAACGCGCCTTGTTTCGCGCTGTAAATGGCGGCATAAACTTGTAGGCCACTCTGGTTTGGCATAGCAGGTCATTGCGATGTTATTTATTGTAAGTCAACAACAAAATTGCCTTGGACAATAAAGAAAGCATATTCGCAGAAAGTTTTGTTCTTCGGGAAAAAAAATCTTGCTTCCAACATTTTTTTTTTAATTTTGGGTTTCTCTCAAGTTACTGCTGCTACTCAGCTCAGGTCTGTTCTGAAGAAAGGAAAATGCAAAATGGCCATGCGGTGGATATTTTGTGTTAATGAACGCCGCAAAGAATAAATAAAAATGTCTTCTATAACAGCGGGCCTCATAGGGCGCATATTTTGTGGTTGCAATGAAGCCAACGTTGTTATTTTTGACGAGCACCTTATATTAGTTAAGAAAATGTTGCATCTTGATATTAAACCCCGCATTGAAGTAAAAGATGGCTGCACCGCATGACCTCTGTGTCTTGAAAAAATAGCGCTGTCAGGGCTCCAATATGACCGATGACGAGTACAGTCGTCATGACCGTTTGACGACCATACTCGTCATGGGTCATTTTGGTAGAAAATCTTGCGACGGCTATACTCGCCCACGGAAGCGAAATGGTTGAGGCGACCACAAAATATGCGCCCTATGAGGCCCGCTGTAACAGAAGACAATGATTCTATTTATTCTTCACGGCGTTCTTTAACACACAAAATATCCACCGCATGGCCGTTTTGTATTTTCCTTTCTTCAGAACAGACCTGAAGTGAGTGGCAGCGGTAACTTGGGAGATACCCAAAATTTAAAAAAAAATGTTGGAAGCAAGATTTTTTTTTTTCCGAAGAACAAAACTTTCTGTGAATATGCTTTCTTTATTGCCCAAAGCAATTTTGTTGTCTGCTTACAATAAATTACATCGCAATGACCTGCTATGCCAAACCGCAGCGGCCTACAAGTTTATGCTACCCGTTACTGCGCGCAACAAGGCACGTTTCTGAGTGCGCGTAGCTTCGTCCAGCTCAACAGCGGCGGATTCTGTCGGTCGCCACTGATGCCTGCGAGCGTAATGCAACCAGCGCCCCTCTATTCGCCGCGAGCTCGACATGTAGGTGGCGACAGCGTCGCGCTGCTAGTGTGGATGCTCCGCTGAGCGGCCCGTAAGAATGCACACTGTGGGTGCGCTTCGTGCCTTTTTCTCGCCGTATGTGCTCACGAAAGGTGCAAACAAGAGTGGTATGCTGTAGTTCGATTCCTCAACGTTCAATGTCTAGCATGGAAGCGGCAGTAAGTTTTCATTACTACGCCAAAAAAGCGACAACCCATCGGGAATCTCAGAATGGCCGTAATTGTGGCAATGAACTTGTACGCTGTGGCTCGTAGCAAGCTCGATCTTTCCAGACTATGGCTTTGAGCCTTCAATAAAAGCATAAATATAAACAAATCAGGAAGCCTCGCTCTCTGAAATTCAGTTTACAACGCCAATCTCAATCGCTTTAACTGGTAGCATGACGCATTCTTGCATTTGTGGGATGCCCTGAAATGGTAACACTACTTAACTGCCCCGAAATTCTTTGTAAGAGCTTGCGATATTTTTGTGTGTTCAAAAGGCAACATAAGATTACTGAATTTTGATCAGTGCAGATATATAAATGTAACCGCTCTAACGGGTCTTTTCAATGAAATTTTAGCGACTCTGAAGGAAGGTTTGATGAATAATGGTTTCGGATAACTTATTTACGGCTTTCGTCGCAAGTGAACTTGCTAATTGAATTTTCAACGCACGCAGATCAACATCTCATGTTTAGCTAGGTTTCGCAAAGTGACAAGCAGGTTTACAGTGTGCAAACCAAGCTTCTGGGATCTCACAGTGAGCACAAATTTTCTGTTACGGCTGCTCTGTTGACCATTTGCGTTCGTTTTAAAATCTAACAGGTGCCTGCAACAGCGAGATGGGCTTGCATTCTTGCGTATAAGGTCGCTTACAAACCCTAAAGATGGCAATAAGTGAAGTTGCGCTGTTGCAGATGTAGTAAAACATTTCCTTTTTATTTCTCGTTTCGAATCAGCGCAACGGGTTCCCGGTAACTACCTGGTTTTGTAAACTGAATATCGCCTTTGTCTTGGCATTTACTTCTTGAAGATTGGTTAAAAAATAAAATTCTGTGAATTTCGTTTTTTTTTTCGGGAAAGGGGGGGGGGGGGTGTGTCCTGCCAACGTTACAAGAGCAGCGAGAAGAGAATGCATGTAACGCAAAAAGCCAAACTATGGTTATCACTATTACTTACAATCGAAACTACACTAGGCGTCGTGTTCTGTAGCGGTGAAAAAGCAGTTTTTTAACACGTATTTTCAAAACTGATTAACCCCCCTTTGGTCCGAGATTGTCCAGGAATTGTGGCTGGCCTTTTTCAAAATTGTATTGAAAGCAAGCATTGTGGGAAAAAATTAAAAAAAAAACAGTGAGCCATGGCACACACCCCTCACACATGTGGGCAACAACGTGCATTATATTAAGCGTTTTCTCCTCTTTCTTTAAACTTAGGTCCACCTTAAGAGGTTAAGACGTGACCATATTAGGCATTTGGTTATGCTCAGTGAGACACGTTTCTGGACAAGGTGATTCATGTCGGTATACGAAAATGACACACGGAATGCCACATGACAGACGCAAACTCATAACTGCTTAATTTTAACGAAAAATCCCCCCTAAATATTCTTGCGCATCCACAGAAACGTATTTTAAATACTACGTAAAATTAGCAACTCGATACAGTTGAATAAATGTTTATTCCTCCTCCTTAGTATAAACAACGACTGTCCAAAAATGGTATTTATTTTAGAAAAGGCACGGGAAGGACACGATCACACAGGCGCTTGCGGGTGTAAAATACGTGTCCGGTAATGTATGGGCGCTAGCGCACGGGTCGTGTGCAGTGTAAATGTTTTTGTTTCTTTCTTCTTTCTATAAGGACACAGCGCAATTTTACAAGGGTGTGGAATTTGCACGCGCAGGCACAGGTCTTGTCGCTTCTTACCCGTTTCGTGTACTAAACTTTTATCCTTTAAATAATCACCACGCCACCTTCAAAAAGCACCCTTCGACGTTCCCGAAACGGCAGACGACTGCACTCAACAATAAGAAAAGTGCAATGTGTGGAAGCAATGTTTATAACACGTTTCACACTCAAGCGGTGACCACGGCGAAGATGTTTCGTGGAATTAAACCAGTGCATTAACCCGCAACGGCCGCTGATTATTGCGTTTCTATATCATTGCTTACTGCCAAACGAGCACACATATTGGTTGTTTTGCCGTGTACAGCACGTGTCTTGCGCCGCACGCAACGTGAAAAAGCAGACGACGCGAGAGCGCCATCCACACTAGGAGCGGTTCGTCCCGCCGCCGCCAGGGGCCGACTGTGTTCGCGCTCGGGGCGAATAGCCCAGCGCTGCCTTTAGAAAAGCGTCGCGCCCAGCATGACGCGCTAGCAGAGCGGCGATTAAACATATCAGATAGGGTGGCGGGAGCAGTGGGAACACACTCTTAGACCGGCGCTCCTTTGTTCCCGTGGGCGCCCATACGCGGCGCAGCGATGCAGTTCGGGCTAAGACCTTAGTTCGGGCACCGCTCCCGTGCTCCGTTTACTTATGCGTGGACCTACGTATATACACTTGCACTCTAAGGAACCGCCGCAGGTGGGCTTATCCACAGCGCTCCAAAACGACCAATCAGTGTGACCAAACGTGGGAATTTCGTCAATGACGAGGCCCAGCATGAGCTTAGTGTAAAAAATGAAATCTGCGCTAGGGACAACAGCGCACTTGCACACCTTGCGCTGTTGTCCCCACTGCAGATTCGATTTTAAGTGCGAAGGCACTTTATAGCAGACCCTGAATCACTCGTCCGCCGTCCGCGCTCCCCCTCTCCCCTAGCAACGGCGCGGAGGAGGAGAGAGAGCGTGCGTAGCAACGGTCTCTTGCTCGGCGTAGCTGCGGGCGGCGCGCCGCTGCGCCGGTTCGCTTCGCGTTCCGTCCGCGTGAGGGCGCTCGCTCGTCGGCTCCGCATTCTATGGCAATACGAGAGGCAGTGCGTTGCTCTTCGAGGCACGGGCAGGGTGCCTGAGAACCCGGGCATACACGGGTACCTACAGGCAGCAGGATGAAACGTGTGCATGCTGCGGCAGTGATCGGGAAACTATAGAACATATTGTCAGGAGCTGCACAGAGATACGGCCACCGTGGGGTGAGGGGGAAACGACGCTGGCGGAGGCTTTGGGATTTGGGGCGAGGGGGAACCTCAACTTCAAGGCCATAGAGGTGACCAAGAGGCGACTGGAGTGGTGGTGGAGGAAAAGCAGGGAAGGGATGGGTACGCAGGTGGAGTAATCATGCGGACGAGAATTTAGAACAGCGAGGGGAGAAAAAAGGGGGGTGGGGGCGATGAGTTTAAAACAGAAAAAAGGGAGAAATGGGAGGGAGGAAGCAAATCTATAGGTTAACCTGGGAGTAGGGCATGTAAACGTAATAAAACAGGCAAGTCGATTGCTGACAACCGACGCCCCGATTCAAAGGGAAAGCCACTAATCATCATCATCATCATCATCGCATTCCGACGCTCGACGGAGCTCGCGCGACGGCGCGCCGCTAACGTCCGGCTTCGCAGTCAACTCCGCAAGCAACGGAACCTCAAACAACGAGTGAAATACGATCCGAAGCGAGCATTCCACCCGTCGTTGGAGGTGTCGTCGCCGCGGGAACGTCGTCGTCTACCGAAGACAAGGCCGCGTCGAGGAGGGCTCGCGACGCCGAACGCAAGCGAGCGAAGCGGGCCGCGAACGCCGAACTCCGAGCTCGAGAAGCGGACGCGAGACGAAGGTGGACGAAGGTGCGGAAGGTCTCGTCAACGACGCGGCTCGCAAGCGTCAACGCCGTACGTAACGTGCGTAACGTGCGAATGCCAAAGACTTTAACATAGCGCCCCTCCGGATCAAATCGGGTAACTTCGGGTAACTTCGGACAAACTCGGGCATTCGCACTTTGCCATCTTCCCTCTCACTTGGGAAATGCTTGTCTTTCTTTTTAAGTGCAGATCACTTTAGGGGCTCGCCTTGTCGACGTAGCTCGCTCGCTGGACCCAAGTAGAGCCACACGGCGTTCCGTCGTAGCGGCTGTCATCGCGGCGTAACCCAGAACATTCGAAAGGCAAGCTGTTTATGTAGTCATAAGAGTTCGAAACTCGTAAACCGCTGGCGCTTGTCATACATCCCCCGTTGTTTTGCGAAAAAAAAAAAAACTGTAGGTACACCTGAGGCAAAATATCTGTAACCGGGAGCGCCCGCGTTCATTTAGTTAGAAACGCTTGTTGGGTTGGTTTTTACGATAGTAAGCGGAAAAAAGTGGCAGTGCAACGCCGGCACGTGCGGAAAGAAAAGCAAGCACAAAAAGAACAGAACTCCCGCTGGCGCAGTTTTAGGCACGGGGCGCGCGAGCACTGCGAAGGCGGGATATTTGAATTGCATTGGGTGGTAGCAGTGAGCGGATAACGGCGCTACAGCCCATTATGGCGATTCACTGCTCTGAACTTCCGGCCGCTTTCACATTGAGTGGAACGGCTTTAACTTTGTTTACTCTAATCGCATTCACAACATTCGCACATTTAGTCAGGCTGAGAGGTCGTTCTGGGGCGTTGTGGAAAGTCCACCTGTGACGATTTATTAGAGTGTATGCGGCTGCGTGACGCAATATGTCTGTGGCAGACGCGCGCACGCACACACACAGATGCATACATACATACATACATACATACATACGTACATACATACATACATGCATACATACATACATACATACATACATACATACATACATACATACATACATACATACATACATACATACATACATACATATACATACACGCATACAAATTAGAACTCCGTGGGCAGAAAATCTCTTTGAATTAACGGCTCCGTTTGATTAACGGTACTGAGGGACAATACCAACATTAGAAACGCATGCGTCATAAAGTGGCCACACTACACGTTCTTACCAACGCAATGGCAATAATTACGCTTTGCCAATGGACAGTTCCACATGGGAACCGAGAGAAACAAGCGCGCACTTCCGGACAGCGAGACTGTGTGCGCAGGTGGCTCCGACAGACACACACCCAAGCTCCCAGAATAGCCATAGAGGCGCATGAAAAGACTGGCCTGAACAACATCTGTACATTCCGGATGTTGGGTAATTTTGTTCGAATTAACTGCAGCGCGTGTTTTAGGTACGAATTAAGGAGTTCTTCTTTTCTACATTCAAATACACGTCCATTTGCCGGCACCAGTGGGCCAGTTTGAATTGCCCTTTGCTTAGAATTATGCTTTGAATTAAATAGGTTTGACTGTGAATGAATGAATGAATGACTGAATGTGTGTGTGTGTGTGTGTATGTATGTATGTATGTATGTATGTATGTATGTATGTATGTATGTATGTATGTATGTATGTATGTATGTATGTATGTGCATGCATGCATGCATGCATGCATGTATGTATGTATGTATGTATGTATGTATGTATGTATGTATGTATGTATGTATGTATGTATGTACCCAGGCAGCACAGGACCATTCGGCCTTACTCAAGCCGATGTACTCTGGCCAGTGATTTTCCATCCGGCCTTTTTCCGGCAGACGTGTACGGCCCGTGTCCAAATGTGGGCCTTTTGGCCGTACACGGCCTTACTCCTAAGGTTATCCAACGGCCAGTCTCCGTCGGCCGGTCGACCGGCGTACGTCCATACGGCCAGATTCCCGCCGTAGGGCTCCGGCCATTTGAAAGCCACCCGTGTGCGGCCGAAGTACGGCCACCGGAGGTTAGGCGAGATGCGGTCGTCGGACTCAAGCCGGACTAAAGCTGCCGGAAGTTCGGCCATGCTACGGGCATTGGAGTTCGGCCACAGTACGTTAACTGTACTGAGACCGGTGGACGACCACTGCATGCAGCACAAGCATATGACTCGGTCGCACTGTCAACCGCACAAACCCGCCATTTTAGAAGAACTTGTTGGGCGAGTTGGCTCATCTTGGTGAATAAACACGGACTTAGCGTGAAAAAAACAACACATGCAGAAAGGACGGGACAAGCGCAAACTCTCAACTAACTTTTATTGGACAGATCACACATATGAGGACACTTGTCCTCTGGTCGCTCATGCGCACTTTCTACAACCATTGCAATCTGTATCCCAAGTGTAGCTGAGCTCAGCGTCACACACCGCAACTAACTTAAAATCCACGCTTTGTCATTGACAAGGCTCTGTTGTTATCGCGAATATAAGATAACACTTGTTTTTAAATAGGCAGTCATAAAATCACATAAAAACAGTGCAGGGCACGAAGTTGAGCCTGCAAATGCACAAGCTTAGCCTCTGATATATTTTTTACGAAAACGTAAAGCAACATCGTTTTTTGCCGCATTATTACCAGAAGAATTGGCGGTAACTTGCGCTTTCGCGTCTCTTGCCTTTGTTTGATGTGGAGTCCCTGATATGGCACCGGTTGAGCTCCTGCATGATGGCTGCTTGCTCGACGCCCTTGCCAGTTAATTTCGGCGAAGCAGGGCAATCTGGAGTCGGACAACTATGCCATGTCGATGTCTCCAATGCTCTCCATTTCTCGAGGGGGGAATACCATCGAGCTGATGCGTCGACGAGGCCCGCGGCGGGGCGTGGTAGCGCTGCGACTGGCAAGGCTTAGTTGACCAGTCAGTGCTGCCCAGTCTTCCTTTGGCAATAAATGGTATTCCGATGGCCTGAAAGGTTAACTGGCAATCCCCAGTGAGTCCATGCAACTTGCCGGTTCACCTAGTACCCCTCATTACTGCTTGACAAACGAAGTTCGTTCATTTAAAACGTAGAAACACCGAGCGGATGACAAACGTGTCTGCATCGCTCGGCTTGCTAACGGCTTTTTCAAAACGCCAGTTTCCAGACGTGCATGGGTTCTCGGCGCCCAGACGCGTGCCGTTGTTCGGCTGTACACCGATAACCGAAGTAACGACGGATAACCTGGGACTTTACGTTGACTGATCTCCAGCTGAGCACCGATTGCCAAATGTTCTGCGGCCCTTCGCTTGCCGTGATCCGGCCGAAGACCGCTAACCGAATGAAAAACGTACATTCTGGGGCCGTGCGTAGGCCGGTCTCCTTTATTCCAACGGTTGCCCGAAGAAAACTAATATTCTGCCGCCGTACGCTCGGTTCACCGTAGACAGAGCGAATACGCGGCAGCCGCACTGAGGCCCGTTTTCTTCTGGATACCGACTGCCACACAAATACGAATATTCTGCGCCAGGTCGCTTGCCGCGCTTCGGCTGAACACCGTTTCCCGAAGGAGAAACGGATGACCTACGGCCGTTCGTCGGTTGTTCTTCTTCAGAGCCTCGGCCACCGAAAGTAAACTGGATATCTGGCAGCCAAGTACCTGCCGGTGTGTTTCTGAACACGGACGGCCGGAGAAATCCCGATGTGATGGTAGCCAAACGTTGGCTGTTTAACGGCTGAACAGTGGTTGCGAGAACCTGGATGCTGGCCGGACATGCCAGAAAGCGGCCATAGACGGGCCGGTCATGGGACAGACTTTCTGTGCTGCCTGGGTATGTATGTATGCATGCATGCATGCGTGTATGTATGTATGTATGTATGTATGTATGTATGTATGTATGTATGTATGCATGCATGCATGCGTGTATGTATGTATGTATGTATGTATGTATGTATGTATGTATGTATGTATGTATGTATGTATGTATGTATGCATGCATGCATGCATGCATGTATGTATGTATGTATGTATGTATGTATGTATGTATGTATGTATGTATGTATGTATGTATGTATGCATGTGTGCGTATATATTTTCTTACAACACCGGAATGCATTGCCGTAATCCCCTACACACCTAAATCCAAGCAATACAGTACTCATATGCTCGCCTACATACGGTGTAATATATAACCCGAAAGTGTCGCCACACGGTAGTGAGGTACTTGCATACATAACCTGCCCCTAATAGTGGTGGCAGACGTGTTCCTCAAAAGTACTCTCTTTGTGCTGGGAAGACTTCGTTTCGGCAGCGCTGATTGTCCAACGGAACAATTAGTTTTCGCAGAAATAGAAGAGTCCCATATACCAGGTTAAGCTTTTCGTTTTAATTTTCACCTCTCAGTCGTGTAAAGGTTATACACGACGCATATTTTTCGTTTGACGCCCACACGTGCAGCCAATTTCGACAGCGAAATGAATACGTGGGAAGAGTTTCTATGGACATATGCGACACCAAGATCATGGTGGTAGGTAATAGTGCGTCGACGGAACGAACGATATGTGATGTACATTTTTACAAGACATTGAAACGATGCATCCATTTCACTCCCGCTTGAAACACTAGGGAATCGTAGGAAGACGTCAATTGGTCGAGCATGTAATGATTCCGCTCAGAAACCAATTCATAACGGCACAATATTGTGACCAAGCTAGAGGCTGTTGATCACGTGATTTTGTTATGGGCAACTTTCTCTACTGGTTAAGTTTGTGTGGCTGGTCCGACCCTGCAGCACCTCTTTCTTTCTGCCTAGGCCCTGCTTGGGAATAAGATCGCGCAAAGACAAGCGAGATCTGCCTATAGCCTACATTTACAAAGTGAATGGTAACTTATAGCGGAACATAAGGAAACGAAGGTGCACAGGCGAGAGAGAAATATGCGGCCATAGGCCTCCGTACGGGGTCAGAGTGGCCCACGAGAAGACATTTCCGCTTTTGTGATAGTATCGTGGCGCTACTCGGAGAATTCTAAGAGCCTGCAATCAAACCCGGATGCAAAGTACTGCACTGAAAAGGGAAGTCGGTGGAGCTCGTCACCAGGAGTGAGACGTTTATGGGGCTGGCATTTCGAGCCGTGTTATCAGCCCCCCTCCTCAGTAGCCTTCTTTGCATCAGGCAACGTATGTTTGCAGGATTACGTAGGCGATTACATAGATTTGGGGTTTATTTTGAGGAGGAGCTGACCTTGTTAGCAGACAGATCACAATGATGCAACCAAACCCTGAGAGGGGCTGCAGTATAAAAGGCCCGGTTGAGAATCCCAAATGCACAGTTTCTTTGCCTCTGCAGTACCCAACCGCAGCAACATGACTTCGCTGGTATGACCGATCTTTTATTCCTGTCCCAACTTCTAAAAAAGTACATTGCTTATGCACTAAACAATTTTGGGTTCATGTGACGGTAATTATAGCTTTTGGGTACTGCTTCACCTACTAACAACAGATTTTTGTGTCTAATTGCAGGGGGGTATTTAGTTACGCGAATATTACAGTATTGTTTGCATAAATGGCATAAAACGGAAATAATATCGTTATATTGACAGCGATGCCAACTTTATCGTGACACCCTGAATTGCATTATTGTAATTCCTTATGAATTTCTCTGTAGTATCTGCCTCCAATACTGTGTTTTATTGAGGCGCTGCAATGCTTAGCTTACGGTAAAATGCCGAAAGAGGGAAGACGAAAAGCTTATATACACAATGTAGCTGTCACGTTTATATACTCTTGATGAGCCGGGTTTTCCTATTTGGTGAATATGCTTCCAGCCAGAGTGCCGCAGTCTATATCGACCTACGCATCACATTTGATATGTGATGCATAGAAGCTGCTTGCTGGTCTCTATGCGAAATTAGCTATCTTGCGGCTAAGTACGAGAGTGCGATGCTCTAAGGGGTACGCGCACATGGAACATTAACTACACTTTTTTGTCTACACGACTGCAGGCAATCTTCTTCATTGGTGCCACTCTGGTAGCAAGCGTTATGGCTGGAGGATTGGCTGGCGTCGGAGGCGGATACGCAGCAGTTCCCGCCGCAGGCTACGGTGGGGGCGGCCTTGGTGGCCTCGGCTATGGTGGCGGTGCGGGTCTTGGGGGTGCTGGCACCGGAGGAGTAGGCGTCGGAGGAAGCGTGGCTCTGCTTAGAGGCGGCCCCGGATTCTCCAAGACCATAGCTGGACCCGCATTCCTCGTCCGGACAGTGCACCACGTGAGAAAGGTGCACAGTGGAGGCGCCATTGTAGCTCACAGCGGAGTTGGAGGTGCCGGTGGAGGACTCGGTGCTGGAGGAGCACTTGGCGCCGGAGGAGCACTTGGCGCCGGAGGAGGACTCGGCTATGGGGGAGGTGCCGGATACGGTGGAGGTGCCGGATATGGTCGTGGACTTGGATACGGGGGAGCAGGCGGCTATGGAGGAAGCCTTGGCTATGGAAGTGGTGTCGGTCACGGTGGCTACGTCCTTAAAGGATAGACGTGACTCAATCCCATTGGGTCTACTGATGATGTAAGTTTTTAAATCCTATTTTTATTGCAAATGTCCCAGTAATTTAAGGAAGGGTACAAAAGTTTGTGTTTTGGGATGGTACCCTGGTGCTTGCCCACACTCCAGTTGGCCCACACCTTCGTTAAGTGTACAGGGCCTGGGCAAACAAATACAGTCAATTTCAAGTTACCTGCTGCTCATGATAAAGGTAACTGCTGTCGATGTACTTTTTGTAATGAAGCCAAACTTGCTAGTGAAAGTTTTAACATTTGAAATTCTTCTTCGGTGGTAAAAGAGTGAGGCTGGGAGCCCCTTTTACCAAGAGAGACGCAGGCAGGCTGTCTATGTACGCTCATGCAAGCTGTACTGGTCTCGGCTATTGCATAGGGACTGGAAATACGTTTTAGTGCGCAGAACCTTGACGGCCTCTACTGTGGTTTGACATCGGCGTCGGCGTCGTAACCAAGCGAACGAATACAGTAAGAAAACAGCGGAGGAAAGTGTGGGGAAAATGTGAGAGGAAGGGCGGTATGCTGGTCCCGCCTGAGACGGCACGCGTTTTTTGACACGGTATAGTCCGACGTAGAGTTTAAGTGTAATCTTTAGTTATGTGGTTTTAGAAGAAAAAAGGCTGGACTTCCCGCATTCTGAATAATCCATCGCTTTATTGACGCTTTCTTTTCAGATCACGAGTGAATATTTCTTGTAGTGGACGCATGAGTGCAAGGACCATGGCCATGGATGACATCCCATTATCGAATTGACAAAGAAAATGATGTATAAAATTGTAAATAAATTGCCAATTTTAAAAACGCCGTGTAAGTTTCCTTAAGAATGTCATCAACCCTTGCCACACTAAAAAGCTGGCAGGCTGGTATGTCGCTTTGAAAACTGCAGAAAAAATGTTAAGAATCATTCTTTAAGCACGTAGTGCCCCAACATATAAGGTTCTCTTCCTTTTAAGTAGCAACTTTTCCTACTGAATATCTGGATAAGCCGAGTAATCGAAGTTCATATTATTTATTCAGTGGTGCTAGTACTTGCATGAAATCAATTGATTTGTGCATGATACTGGAAAACTATTTCGCGCACACCTAATTTTACCGAATTTCGTGATTTGAAAAAAGGTGCGAATTTTAGGGGCACGCGGATAATTTTATATTCAAATAATAAAACGTTATTGACGCTTCCGTTGTTCGTTGCATCGGTTACAGTAGATAACACCACAGAGTAGTACTGCTTCCACAGACAGGGGGGGCGAACTCAAATTAATTGTATGCACCAGACGCCGTATTGGTATATTTGCCCGGTTGACCACAGCTGCCCCGACCACTTTTTGTAAGGTGCACTTTGCTAATCTTAGTAACCCTCTGATTGTCTTTGTTAGCGATTCAGGAAAAGTCTGGAGTACGGAAATGCTGGTGATGGCGAAAACCCGCAAACGTTTTTAGAAGCAGAGACAAAAAAGAAAGAGAAACGTAAAAGGACAAAAAAACTAAAAAAAGACGCGCCAGAATGGCAGAATGGGAACGGGATAGGTCTCGCAGAGAGCGACTCTACATTGCTTGCAGGTTAAAAAGTTTACCATCACCTGTAAGATTCCTAGAGAGATTTGAACTTTTTTTTATTTCTGGCTTGGCTTCTATGGTTCTTTGGTGATGTTTCTTTCCAATGTCCTCCCTAAATTCTTTTGTTAGCTGGGATTCTTGCAAATAATTGTCGCTGTCTTCCGCCTCGCCCGCGCATTTGCATGTTGTCTCGTAGGCCGGGAGAGGTAAAGCGGAAACCTGCACTGTCCGACCAACCCTTGAAGATGCAATGAGGTTCGTCGGGAAGTGGAACAAGATGCATTTACCATTTTCATTCCATTGGCACAGCGGTGCACCACAGCTGTCCGCTGTCCAAACTATATTCGATTTCGCGTAGACATTTGATTGCACAGAGATTGTACATAGCGTGCAGTGACCTGAGATGACTGAAGGTATTTGTCTCGTCCGTTAAGCTTTTGTGCGGCAGAGGAAGAGTGCGGAAAATTAACCCCACATCCTGAACGCTAGCTGGAAATGTGACTGGGATTCTGAACGGGACCAGGGTCAGGTCACATTACGGTTGCGGGGCCCACAACGTTCAGGGGCAGACGCGGAACGTGTCCATTCCCGCCGAGGGAGTCATGCCTCGGCGGTGAGATGAAGAGTATTGGAGGCAGTTGATAGGAATTGGGCGGGTAGGAATTCGTGGAGAGTCTTTTGAAAGTCGCGTTCGCAGGAACTGCGACAGGGTTCCAACGAATCACTGATGGTCGGTAAGAGTTTGGAAGCGGGGGTGGAAGTGATGGCGACCGCGATCGCCGCTTCCTCCCCCTCGAGGGGACTGTCAGTCTGGATAGTCACCGTGGTTACCTCCTGGAGGTCCTCAGCGATAATGCTGACGACCATTACTAGTTGAGCAGGGTAAATTATGGCGTCAGTGTATCAGACCACGGCCGCTGGATGAAAGACGCATTCACCTTGCGTGCGCTCTCATCCAGCGGCCGTGATCAGTCGTAACGGGCATTTTAAAATCAATTTAGACAGGGCGAGGAGAACCTGGTGCCTCCTCTGGTGAAATCCTGGGTGCATGTTTTCAGGTAGCGTTGCGACCCAATTTTTCATGTTGCTGGTGACAGGGATAGAGGGTTTGACTGCGGCCCGAGGTATGGGCCCGGTAACCCGAGCGAGGTAAAACCTGCTTTCCCGCGGGAGTCAGCTCAAGCCTCTCGTTTTGACTGCCCACTGGTGGTTTTAACCATTCAAAGAACAACCTGCATAAAAAAAAATGTTCATGTTCACCGGTACCCATCGGTTTCACTTCCAAGAATTCCTTAACACACTAAACGCTCTATCGAAAGTTTAGTTTCCAATAAATAACCTACCTCATGCAAAAACAAAAAAAAAAACAAAAAACTGGCAGATCCCACACATATGTGGAAATTGACGTTTTTTATGGTGTTTAGCTTTTAATGATGTTTACATCGTCATAATGTCAGTGTTCTAAACTGCCCAATGGACTTCAAGTAGCATCTTTTGAAATGATTGCACGGGCGTAATGGCAAAACCGGGTTGAGGCGAAAGTGCGTGTAGCATTTTTATTCTCTCCTCGCTTCTGGACGTAATTCTCACTACGCTCGTCGTCTTTCCTTGCCGCCACGGGTTGTTGGCTTTACTCACGCATTCGAGCCAGCATACGCAGCATAAACGAGCAATCTGTGCCACGTTTCGCTGTTAGCGAAGACGTTCCTGTTTGGCGTGACACTTCATTTCATTTCATTTGTTGTTTCTTCAAGACCCGAATACGTTACAGACGGGATGTCCACGACACTTCGGGAACGTTTTTGAGCAATTCTTGTGGAGCGTGTTTACGTGCTCATCGGACTGATTGCTAATGTGGTAACGGTGTAATGACGTGACATTTTACAAAAGAAACTAATGTATGTATGTTTTATACTCTTCGTTTAATTCTAGCGCTGCTGTTACGGCAGGCTCGAAATACTTTTTTCTGTTACAGTTGGTAGCTGTCCCAGGCAATACTTCCCTCTCTGCTTTTCGTCCACCAACATTCTAATCTTCTTTCACTCGTCTCGACAGCCTTGAAGTTAACTCCCCTTGGGCTACCCTTAAATCTTAGGGCTTCTGGAAGACGAATATTTCCCTCAGGTAGATTTGGATGGATACACTCACATTCGTATACTATGTGCCGCATAGTTTCTGTAACTTTTCCGCAGACCCCGCATACACCATCATTTTGTGTATAATTCCTCACAAAGCTCTTAGTTCTCAAGTGACCTGCTCTAGCCTCAAAAATTAAAGGGAGCTCGCACTAACGTGTAAGACTTGAAGGTAGCGAAACTGTACGCAACCTTCATGACCATCACGACGGTTTACGTCTACGATTGCAGCCGATTTGCTTGTTCGTTGCTGCAACGACCTTTGCTTCATTTTTGTTGGTATAAGTGTTAGCTTCCTTCATCTTTGTAAGTTGGAATCATCGGTCATTAAACAATGTGCGTGCATTAGCCCGTTTCACCACTCACGGTTGAACCGAGCGTCGGCTCCCGTTGCCGACGGATGTAAGCGGTGGTGACAAGCGGTGCCGGCTGGACGTTGCCGGTACCATAGCTCGGCTGCGTTGAGCGGATTTGGGGTTTTGGGCCCACCGACGTCTCTTGGCACCATTATATCTGGCCACGTGATCCGTGTTCGCTCTCTGGACTCGTTTCCGTTATCTGTTCCGAGTGCGACGAACCTCAAGGTGAGCGGACTCCTCATTGGAGGTGCGGACGATCCGTGGGCGACCCATGCCTGCGCCTGAGCCGGCGCACTTCGACGCATGCGAATGATGAATGCACAGCCCCATATCGTGAGCGGAGCCATCAAGTGACGCGAACAGTGTGATTGCGATAGCGAAAGTGTTTCCACGATTATACGCTGGAGTTTTTTTGGCCAATCTCTTTAGGTGGGTATGTTTGGCGTGACGAACGTGCGCCGGTGCCGCAAGTAGCTGGTGACGCTAACATCAATTGCGATTGCGATATCGTGAATGTTGCCACGATTACGCTGGAATGTTGTTTGGCAATCCTGACCAATATCTCACTTGGCCGAAGTGGGTATGTTTGGCGTGATAAATGTGCGCCAGGGTTTTAACTGCTGGGCGCCCACCGCGAGGCACGACCTCACGTGCGCGCGCTCACAGGCGCTCTTCTTGGTTTTGTTAACTGCCGGGCTGCCGCCGCGAGCCCCGCGCTTACGTGTGCGCGCTCGGTAATTACTTGGTATTTTTAACTGCGGACACAAAAAATTACGATTTGTTAAAGAGCGGCGCTCTTAAAAGCAAAGCACTGCCCTTGGAATTATCCTAGAAATTTCCCTTTCTTATGTCCGATTTCTCTGTTCTGTACATCTGTAACGACGTTTTAGCTTCCATTTTGTCTCTCCAATTATTTGTCCCTACGTAGCTTGCTTCGTTTTTGGCCACCTTGGCTGTCTTTGATTCTCTACAGTTCTTTCCGTATTTCACCGTTAGCCCTCTAGCCTTCTTTAGCCACTGCGTGTCCTTAAGTAGTTGTTCCCTTCGTTTATCCGCACTCCCAAATATTTATTTTCCTTGACTCTAGGTAACTAATTCGCCATGCCGGATTGACACTGCGTCACTGCTAGTGTCGTTGAAAACCATTATTTCCGATTTTTGAGTGCTAAAACTGAACCCGACGTCTGTGGCTTCCTGGCCAATAATATGTATAAGTCGTTGCCTATCGCTCTGGTTAGGAGCTAGAAGAACAATGTCGTCTGCGTATAACATTCCCGAATTACGTTGTTGTACCACTTCGCCTTGCCACATATGCGCTAAATTGAACCCTAATTGACTTTCTTCCAGTAGCTTTTCTCACCCTACCATGTAATGCATAAACAGTAATGGGCTCAAAGGGCATCCCTGTTTCAGTCATCGATGGGTGTTGAGCTGCTGTGCGCATTTCTGCCCTTCCCATGTCAGCTGCCCTCTATTATCTTTGTATATTGCTATAAGGAACTGTATTAACTCGTCATCTAAGCCCTGGAGTTTCAGCTCCCTCCACAGCACTTATCTGTGTACGTTGTCATATGCCCCTTTAATATCCGAGAACGTAATCCATAATGGTTGATTCTGAGCCTTCGCAATTTCAAGGCAGTGTATTACCACGAACAAATTATCATGCAAGCGTCGTCTTGTCTAAATCTATTCTTCAGTTCTCCAAAGATTTCATTTTCTTCCATCCATGCTTGAATTTCTGATTTTATCGCCTGCAATACGAATCTATACTCCACAGACGTTACTGTGAGTGGTCTGTATGAACCAATACTGGCTTTGTGTCCTCTGTCTTTATATATTAAATTCATCCTACTTTCTAGCCAATCCTTTGGTATTTGTTTGGTTTGTATCACCTTATCTATTGCCCTCATAAACGATGCCTTACGTTTTGGTCGAAGCAGGTTTATCCGATTATGAACAGGTTTATAAGCAGGTTTATTAGTTTATCACGGCTACCAGCGCGCCATCTGGTGGTTTTGTGAGAAACCCAGGATTCTCCTCGTCTCCTATGGAGCTGCGGGCCAGGAGGAGCCGCCGGCACAAGCGGCGTATTTGCCAGGGGGACAGCACCCAGCAGCAGCCCCTGGAAAGGCCGTCAGCCGTGGCCGTGGCGCGGGAGAGGAAAATAAAAATTCGCTTTAAAATACGAAGAAAACAAGAGCTCAGAGATTCCCCGGAGGCTGGCTCAAGAGAAGCAAAGTATACATAGGGGAGCTCACTCACGTAAGAAGTACTGAGTAGTCGTTCAATTCTCTCATTAGAAATAAAGGAATTCATTGTGGCGTAGCTAGCACTATCGTAAACTACGAACTTCTCCAGCACCACTGCGCTCTATGCGCTTCAACACGGCAAAGGATCGGCATTTGACACAACGAAACTCTATGCAAACTGCTGCGCAAACTGTTGCGAAAACTGTTGCTACCAAAGATAAGAAAATCTAAAAATGCGATAAAAACATGTATCCACCATCATTATACCTATGCCCACTGCAGGACTGATGCATCTCCAGTTGACCTTCAACCGTTCCTGTGCTGTGGTGTCCCAGCCCGTAAAATATTATTTCCGTTTAGATTGCTTTGTGGGGCCAAAAATGATATCATTTTTCTTTTTGTAGGGGACGTAGAACGAAATGTGCAGATATTTTTTTTAGTAACCAGTGGCTTCCAATAGAACACGGTGTACAGACCGTTTCCAGCTCGGGGCCATGGGCGCGGCCATGTTGGCCAGCGTGACGTCATTCGGCATGGCTGGCCTTTTAGAACGCGTTTCCCGTGGCTTTAGGTGGTGCCCGTGCGCATCGGTGAGCGCCGGAGTGACTCGACGGGCGTATTTGACAATTTTTTTTCCAGGGTCACTATAAATGGGGGCTTGTTGTCCACGTAGGTAGGGTGTGCTAACGTTCAGACATTACTTCGTCTCAAAAATCCCACATTAAGGCTGTTTGATAGCTGTTTCCTGTTCACGCGTTTCATCCAAATAAAGCTGTCCGATGGCTTCAGTTTTTTTTCATTTCTACGTACCCTCTTAGAGTAACAAAATAAAAGCCTGAGGGCTGTAAAATCATGTAATCAAACATAATTCGGGATGTATTAATAACGCTCTAAAGCTTGTTTTGAAAGATCTCCTTTCCGGCCTGCGCTGAAATGGTTGGCCGTGAACCCACTGTCTATTACAAAAATGAAGGGCTGTAAAACCAAATAATCCTGCATGAGTGTGGAAGTTGTATATTACTCCTTTAACGCTTCTACGTGTTTCGACGTGCGATGAAAAAAAATTACGCCCACCTCCCCTCGCGGGAACCCTGGTGTGATGCGACGCTGAAGGGGGTTCCATTGTGCGTTTCCGTGGGTCGATTACTCGAATTGTGTGAGCAATCGTCGGGTAATGCGAGAGAGAGAGAGAGCAAACGTAGCGCGCACGACCGTCGACTGAGAGACCGGCCGGAGCGCGGCACTCTGCTTATATGCGCAGCGCGCCCGAGGGAGAGGAGACCGCGGAGAGAGAGGGCGCTGCACATACGCACAGCGCGCTTGCGCCGCGCGCAGCGCCGCCCACCGGCGGAGTGAGAGTGCGCTGCGCCACGCGCCCGCAGATGTTGGGCGAGAGTGTTCGCTATCGGAGAGAGGAGAGGGGGTGAGCGGAGGAGAGACGCAGCTGTGCGGACGCGGACAACGACGACGGACGCAGGACAGGGCCGCCGGCAAGAGATGCTCCTCTCAGCGTCGCATCTAAAACTGCAGCGCTCAGCGTTATAATTGCCAGCTGACTTGCAGCTGACGCGGTATGCATTGTGTACCTGTTCCGCATTATCAACTGTTGGCTGTGCAGGGTGTGCTAACTTACGGCTGTGGAAGCACACATGTTGAAACTGCCACTGAAAGAAATCGCATATGCGTGGCTATTAACGTTAGGCGCGCTCGCGCACAAATGGCGAAATAATACTTAGCGCGTACAGTGAAGTTTGTAAACGCTCAAATCGGGTGATCTTAGGCTTTGTTAACATAAACAAATATTTCCCGAGCTGGCCCGTGAGGCTGTGGATGCGAGTATTTGTTGTATTTTTATATTATGCATTACATAATTGGTTTGGTAGCATATGCGACATGAAACTTTTTGATGCTTCCTTAGTTTTTATTTTTAATTATGCATCCAAGCATTAATTTTTGTCAGATTTCATGAAGCAAAATTAATTTATTCGTGACGTAACGGATTTATACTGCGATAACCATGTATGCAGCCGATTGGAACCTTACAAAGGATTCAATTACAGAGAGTTGAAGTGGCGAACTTCCATTTTGTGCGGCCTCAGTTGTGGCTCTACATCGGACTACGCTGAAAATGTACCGTTAGAGTAATCTACTTCAACGATTTGCGCAGCGAAATGTACTGCTCAAGATTTCCTGACTGGTGTCTTCGAGAGTGCCCTTAGCAAGGTGCTCGTTGAGGGCGCAGACTGAGCGTACGTTCAGAGCCAAAGCTATAGTCGATAAAGTTTTTTTTTTTCTGTGCTTTTCCACATTTCATCTGATCTACCTGTCGCATCGCAATAAGCGCGACACATGAGGCATATGGAGGGACCCTGAACTGTTGGGAGCGAATGACTGAATCACGCTTGGTGGTGCCCTGCCGCAGACCTCACATGCTTCCGTACATGGAGCGCTTCCGCGAACGTTTTGTTAAAGTTCGCGACGACCAACATGAGCTCTGACTGCATCCACAATATTGAATTGCGACTTTTCTTCGTGCCTAGCCCATTTTGCTAACGACGCACTTCGAACGGACAATGGGAGCCTACGGCGAAACCGACATCGGAAAAGACCAGTAGTGGCTTGTGCGGCGGGGGCGCCATCTGGCTAAGGCGGGCCTCACTGCTCGCTGTAAACAGTCTGTAAGCCAGAATTATCGTGCCCTTAGAGCCGCGCTAAAACAAACGTCGTTTACATAGTGCGGCTAATTGAATTTCTGGGGTCTACAACTTTATCAAATCTTGTGAAACGCCGGTGTAACACAGGCTGTACCAATGCAGAAGACATTACTGCTGTACCTACCGTAGCATTTAGGGTGTTCGACTGTGTTTGAAAAAGTTTCGCCGCATGAAGAGCGAGCCTGTACATTTTCCCGCTCCTCTAGAATTGACTCCGTCACTGCCTCTCGTGGTAAGTGAGGTGATCATTGCGTTCGGAGGCGCAGAACGCTGGACGGTGACGACTAAATTGCTTATGCGATGGAATGTCTTTGCAGATAAGGGCATCGAGATGTCGCTCATTTTCTGCAGGTTTTCGAGCGTGTTACGCGGACGAAGGCGTACGACAACGTCTCGTCCTGTCGTGGTAGCGTGGTTGGTGAGCGTTTTGCACGATAGTTGCCTCCACTCCGACGATGAAGAACCAAAGGCCAACCTAACTGGTTTAATGAATGGTTAGTAGAGAACAGTGGTGATACAGGTAGCAGCGCACTGACGTGATTACAACATGACCACTCGAACAGGCAGTGTAACGTTCTCTGCGATGGCCACAGACGCACTGCGGCTCGTCAGAAAGAGAGCCTGTTTATAGTCTCCAATGGAACGGTCAAAACGGTCAAAACAAGCGCAGACATGCTCGAAGCGGAGGAGTCAAACACACACAAAATCACTCTTGCAGAGTCGGACAGGTGATGAGCCAGTCGCCGCGAACAGCCGCCGGGGCAAGCCCGTGCAGCAAAGTTCTCGCAAGAGGATTCCGACAAGAGGGTTCTGGGAAGGAAGTTCTGGCTTCACTGCATTTTCGATGTCGCATAGCACGGCAGCGTGCACCGACTTGCACGATTCAGTTCTATAAGTGGTCTTCTCTCATATCACTGATGTCATGCGAAAAAGTACAACGAGCAGCGCTGTTGAAAACTGCGCGCCGGGTCAATACACACACCACCGTCGATACCTAATCAGCGATATACATAGAGTCGCCGGGAAATAAGAATCGAACAGCGCACCGCGAGGATTTTCACTCTAGTAACACCCGCATGCGGCGCACTTCGGACGTATTTGCAACTACGGACTGTATGGACTGTACGGACTGTACGGACTGTACGGAGTAAACTTTTTTACACCCTTTTAGCCAAAAAGCGTGTAGCATAAGTTGAAAAAGGTGTTGGGAGGCCTTTACACTCTTTTCCTTAAATCTCAACACCCTTTTCGTTGCTCTACACCCTTTTTGTGTGAAGAAAGGGTGTTGATCAACTCCAACACCCTTGGAGTTGATCAACATTGTCCCTTTCCGTCCCTTTCAACCCCTTAGGGTGTTGAAAGGGTGTGCAAAAGGTGTTCAGCTGTTCATTGAATAACGCCATACTTGGATGCATGTGCAGCTTTCCCGCTCATGGCAGTCCTTTCAACAGTGATTACTCTGCAATTTTTTAGCGAAATGAAAAGTACTTTTGCACAGCTAATATTTGGGGTGAATACTTGCTTTGTGCATAGTTTCAAGTCGCGCACGTTGCGCGACCAGGTTCCTGAGCCATGGAAACTATCCCATAGAAATGCATGGGGAGTAAGATTTGACAGCGAATTACGCAAAAAATATTCAGAACCCTGGAAAGTTCTTTTGGGGTTTTTATCTTCACGTTGACTTCTGGCTTTATGCCAAATATCATTTTCCTAAAGTGGTTTTGCTAGGTTCCTGAGAGGTTGGAATTTTGAGCGAGAAAGCTGGGTATGCATAATAGCACTGTAAAGAACAAGACATCCCCTTATATACTCCTCTACTCGCAAGGAATTTTCAAACGCAAAATAAAAAAAAATTGCTCGTATGCAATGATCGGTCGTTTCCATATGGGGTGCACCTCATGCCCCAAGTTTAGCTTTGGAACGTGAAACACCAATTTGAACCTTCAAAATTAAAAAGACTGTAGTCGTGTGGCGAAAAGGGTGTTTACCGACTGCAACACGCTTGGCTTTCTGTAGGTTGTTGAAACGGTGTGAAATAGGTGTTCAATTGCAAAAAAAGAACATCGGAGCTGGGGGTCGACCTAGTTTCTTGCGGTGTTGCTAAGTTTTGTTATGTTTGCTAAGCTTTGCAATGTTCTTGCTAAGCTAGGATGACCGCTGAGGGGTGAGGCCAAGTTTAACCGGATTTTACAAGGCTGTTCTAGTGTCCCCCCCCCCCCCCCCCCCACACACACACACACACTACCAGAGGATCCAAGGGGAAACACGCTAGGTCGGCCCCCAGCTATGCTGTTTCTCCAGCCTTGCACCACTATTGCAAGATGCGCCATTTTTTTGCCTTTTATAATCCATCCGGCAATGCTCACCTACCACAGTTTCGCCATTCAAGTCTTGCCCGTGAGTGCAAGCTTCCAATGTTCTCCTATGTTATGTAGAATTGTAGAAAACAAATCTGTCCAATCTGGAGGGCAGAGGTGGGGGGCGAAAGTGACTCTGTCTGCAGCACCACTTTCAGAAGGGGACACACCATGCACCATGCGCGCACGCTCCCTGTCATCATCAGCAGCGCCCTGTTTAAGTCCACTGCAGGACGAAGGCCTCCCCAGTGACCTCCAGGCGCTCCTGCCCTGCGCTGCTCAAGTAAATTCTTGCCTCCGAATTTCATTAGTTCGTCTCTCCATCGAGTTATTGGCCTTCCTCTTCTGCTAGACCCATCTCTCGGTATCCACTCTGTTACCCTGGTGGTCCACTTATTGTTATTCCGTCTCGCTACATGGCCAGCCCAAGTCAATGTCTTTTTCTTTATTTGAACTATGATATCTTCTACTCAAGTTTGTTCCCCGATACAGGAAACTCTTTTCTGTCCTTAAGCATTACTCCTATTATTCTTCGTTCTATGGCCCGTTGAGCCAACTTTGCTTTCCAGTTGTTTAGTAAGGCGCCAAGTTTCCGCTCCACGTGACATAACCGGCAGGCCGCATTCCTTGTACCATCTTCTTTTCCTGATAGAGGCACATCACTTTTAATTATTTGGGAGTGCTTGTCCAGTGAAAATAAGCCCATACTTATTTTGCGCCAGATTTCTCTCTCGTAGTTGTCTAAGGAAGCTATACTCTTCTACTTGTCGAGCGTTTGGTTACACATGATGAAGTGGGCGCTTGCAGCATGTGTATTCATCATCATTTTAGACTTAATTATAGTTATTCTTAGCCAGTTGGCCATTTTTTCTGATTGTTGTTCCTCAACCCTCCTATGTTACAGGTGTTCTGCAGGCTCTCTTGGCAAGGCTATGTCGTCCACAAACCTCACATGGCTCAAGTATTTTCCGTTTATCCGTAAACCTGTGTTTTTCCAGTCAGGCTTCCTAAACACCGCCTCTAGACATGCTGTGCGCAGTTTGACGGAATGGTATCTCCCGGTCGTACGCCCTTTCGGATCGGGAATGTGTCGCTTTGTTTGTGAAGGATTATTCTGCCCGTACATCCCTTATATATGTCGTCTAGAAATCTTATGTAGGTCTCAACTATTCCTTGGTCTCTTAGTGCTTCCAGCACTGCTGCGGTGTGTACTGAATCAAACGATTTTTTATATCTATAAATTCCATGTACAGTATATACTTTGTGGATTTTAATAGCGAAGCTGTTGAAGGAATCATTAGAGTTTGGTGTCCCCAGTTAGAAATACCAAGAAAATGCAGAGCGCGCGTGAGCACGCGCACGTGAGTGCGTTCCTCGCGGCAACCTCCCAGGCGTTAAAAAAAAAAAAAAACAGAAAATGCCGAGCGCTTATGTGTGCGCGCATCGCGGCGACCGTCCAGGGTCCCCGACGCACGTTTGTCAAACCAAGCACACCCACTTAGTGAGATTGACCGAGATTAGCAAAAAAAAAAAAAACACACACACACACTCCAGCGTTCGCCATAATTGTGGCAACACTTTCTTGGAACGAGAAAGACACGTCATAGCGTACGCCCCTTTAAAGTGATGTCCAATTATTATCACTCAAAAAAAAAAAAAAAGAGGTGAAGCAAGCTTACACTTATAGCAACAATGAGTCGTTGCGGCAGGGAAGAAGGCGCAAATCGGCTGCGATCGGTACTTAAACCGCCGTGATGGTCATGAAGGTTGCATACAGCTTCGCTACCTTCAAGTCTTACACGTTAGTGTGAGCTTCCTTCATTTTTTTCTATTACTTGATTGAACACATGAAGGTTATCCGTTGTTGAGAATTCCCTAAACCCAGCCTGCTCTCCGGGTTGTTGCGAGTCTATAGGCTGCCACTTATGCGGTTAACTATAACTTTGGTAAACAATTTGTATACCACTGAGACTAGGCTGATGGGTATGTAATTCTTAAGGATTTTGTTGTCTCCCTTCTTGTGAATCAGAATTATGTTGACGTTTTTCCAGGCTGTGACACTTTTATTATGTGCCATGCAGACAAAATGCAAGTTTGTTTTTTCGAAAGAGCTCGTGTTTTGTAGTGCCCCAGCGCTTGTCCGGAAGCAAACGATGCTTTATTCACTGATAAATTAATATATTTCAGTTGAAATTTTGATTCTTCCGCCAAATCGTGTTTTCACTGCGTCTGCAATGACATCACAGTAGCAGGTCTTCAAGCTAAACCTAGTGTGCCGCGAAGCCTTGTTATCGTTAGTCAACATAAATGGCGCCACCATACCACGGCAGGCCATTTTCTGCCGTTGCTTTGTTTTTGACCGTATTTGTTCCTGGCTTGTTTTTGTTAAGGCAGAAAAAAAAAACGTTTCCTGAAACATGGTCGTTGCTCGACAAATATGGCCACGTAAGACACTGTCGCTTACGCAAATCGGCCGGTGTCGTCTGATACAACCCCAAAGCGCCGCTGTGCTGGGCAGCTAAAACAAGCATAGTGCGCGCAGTACCAACAGCGGATCGCATCGGTATTTCTATGTTTACGTGTACTTTCGCAACTCCCACTGTTTACCCCACTATACTTACTGCTTTAAGAAGAATATGCCCTAAATGTAATCGCAAATAGCTCGTCGTTCGGCAAGCTTATAAGTCCTGCCTAATTTGCGTTTGCTTTTCCCGGCCTCAGCCAATCGCAGAGCTGGCGCATATGACATCATAGGTTCTGTTGCGGGAAATGAGCTAGTGGGTTGCATGGCCGTTCCCTTTTTTCACTAATTATGTAGCTCATTTGAGAGAAGCTTACGTTTAAAGTAGTGTCAGTATGATTCTAATGAGGCAGTTTTTCGTATGAACTAAAGTTGTGTTGTGTCTGCATGGCTCCTTTAAGTATTCTCAAAAAAAGTGTACTAAGCTTTCCCAGTACAATATCTCTTCCCTCCTTTAAAAAATCCAAGTTTATGCTGTGGATTTTTATACCGTTGATTTATGCCGTAGTCGGAACGATGGCGATCGCAGTTGCATTGACGGGCTTCCGGCAGATGCGAGGGTGTATACACACGTAGGAGAAATACCCTTTCCCACATGCAATGACATGGCGAGTTGTAGCCAATCGCGTTGGCTACGCGTTGTTATTGGATCTTTGGGGTAACATGGCGAGTTGTAGCCAATCGCGTTGGCTACGCGTTGTTATTGTATCTTTGGGGTATGTGGGCCGGAGAGAGAGGCGGTGCGCTGCACTATCGGATTTGCCGAGGAGGGATTCGTCCCTCGTAGGCAGTTTCGATAGATGTGAACTTACTTGCGGTAATCCCAATAGTGTCGTTAAGACAATCATTCTTCGACAACGAGAAGCTCTGCTCCCAAAATTCGCCAAGCCACACCAACCGACGATAGGTGCGCGAGGCAAAGAACAACGGACATCCATTTATAGGGCTTGGGAGAATAATATGGAACAATACAAAAGGGCAACACGCGTATTTGACGTCCCAGAAAAGGCATGACATTTCGGAGAATAATTAGGAACCACACAAAAGGATAACGCACGCCTTTGGCGTCCCGCGCTTAGCTTACCCGAGGGGGCCATCGCTTTGGGGGCCCTCCACAGTCACCCTAATGACTCAGGCGCTTCGTTTTATGTAAGGGCACAGGCGTCGGACATGCATTGAGGCGCGAATGTTTCCGCAAATACCCCATGGGCTAGTGCAGAGCCTATGTGGGCGCCGCTTGTTATAGCCGTCATAACGCTTACGAAGTCATCGCTGTCATTGCTCCAAAAGCAACCTCTCACCATTCCCTGACTATCCGAACGCGCTCTCGTGCCACAGCGGAAGAGGCGGCTATTGCGCTAGTGCTAACTCATTGGCCTACCCCAACAATTATCTCCGATTCGAAAACGGCCATTCGAAATTTTTCACTGGGGGAATATTTCCTCGCAGGCTCTCAAAATTATCCTTCTAAATCCTCCCCCCTCCCACGCGGAGCTGATTTGGACATCTGTCAATGCGGGGCATGCAGGGAGGAAATGAAGCGGCTAACCTTGCAGCTCGACAGCTAACCGACCGAGTCGGGCCAAGCCGCACCCCTTCCCACGGAGCCAAATCAACCTGCGACAGCCTCCTGACTTTCCATAAAATCACTTGCCACTACCGCCTCTCTCGCTGGCGCTACCCCCCCCCCCCCCCCCCCCCCAATTGGCCCCTCTCAATCCTGGAGGAACGATACTGACGTCTTCTTCAAACCAATATCGTCCCTGGTCGCGCCAGACTATACGCAATGTATCCATTTATATTTCCCCCTTCGCAATGCCCCGATTGTGGAGCCCACGAAACAGTTGCTAATATCGTTTGGTAATGCCCTCACAACCCATTCCCTCTCATCTCTTGTGTGGAGCACTGGGAGGCGGCGTTAGGCAGCTCGGATCCTCGGATCCAGCGATAACTCGCTGAACGAGCAGCCCAGGTCACCGGCGCCCTCCAAACGCTGGTCACCACTCGGCCTTGATCCAACGGATCCATAATAAAGTTTGTTCCCTCTCTCTAATAGCGACACTATCGGTGGAGATGCGCCTTTGTTTACCCGCGACGTACAGCGCATAACAGGGAGCACAGCACCGATCAGAAAAATTTAGGGTAAGGGTGGGGGGGAGCTTAAGCCCGCTAACCCCCCCCTCCCCCCCTGGCTACGCCACTGCTCACTTCGTAACACTGCCCAGTTTCTATAGCACCCTGGCGGCGAGCCGCACTTGACACGTTCACGCGCAGCAAACCCACAGAGCGAACATGTCGTTACGGCAATAGCGAAACAGACGCCTCCAAACAAACCGCCTTTAGCCAGAAACCGACCTTTTCACGGAAGTAAGCCTAAACCACCACAGCGCCGGCTTTTCTGGGAGATGCCGTGATATCCAAGCTCTCTCAGGGTACACCATCTTGCTTGGCAGAGCACTTTCAAGCCTCTACAAGGAGATACGCCATCAAGTGAGCAAAATCATTAATCATCTACGATTACGACCCACCTCTACCGCCCTCCATTCGCACCCTTACAGACCCCTACGCAACCTTCTCAGTCAATACATCGTCCTCCTTCAATCCTCGTGTTCTGTTCGTGACTCGTCTGATCATGTTCGAAATTTGTTCCGTAGAAACCTTGATTTTGTGGATCGACGCCCCCGCCTCGCCGTTGTTCTGGAAGATGACACCCAGGATACGTGTTTGCGTGGTCGGCGTTATGTTCGTCCCGTCGATGGTGATGCGGACGTTCTCTTGTTCTTCTTTTCTTTCTCCGTGGCTTGATGACGAGCAACTCCGACTTCTGTGGCGAGCAACTGAGGCCGCACGATTTAGCGAACTCGTGCACGGCCAAATCTCCGACCCTGCCCTCGACTTCCACACAGTGATATCGCCTGCGTAGAGAGCGTGATCTATGCCCTCTATGTCTTGAAGCAGAACGGGGAGTGGGAAGAGAGCCAGGTTGAAGAGAAGCGGTCAGAAAACCGACCCATGGTGGGTGCCTCTGTTTCCCACGGCTATCGGTTTCGACGTCTCTTCTCCAATTTTGATCGTTGATGTTCTATCGCTTAAGAAGTCCTGCACATACTTGAATGTTCGCGTTCCGCATTCAGTTTGGCCCAGGTTACGGAGAATGCTTTCGTGTGTGACGTTGTCGAAGGCCCCCTTGAGATCGAGTACCAGGATAGCTCTTGGTGTAGGAGTCTTCGCTTTCTTGAATAACCGCTCGTGTAGTTGCCCCAAGATGTGTTGCGTGCTCAGGTGCCCCCGGAACCCGTATATGGTCGGTGGCATCTGATCAGTGACGTCCAAATATCTCTGTAGTCTCTTGAAAACCATTCGCTCGACCACCTTCCGCACACATGACGTGAGGGAGATGGGGCGCACGCTGTCTACGTGGGGTGGTTTGCCCAGCTTGGTAATAAAAATGCACCTCCGCTTCTTTCCATTCTTTGGGTAACGAACCCTTCTCCCAGGCTGCGTCGGCAAAATTGAGCAGTTCCGGTCGGCTTTGGCCCCTCATATTTTTAATAAAAGCACCTTGTATGTAACGGCGTCAGTGCCCGCTGCGCTGCCTTGATTACTTTGGTCGATGGCGGCAACCAGCTCCAGCTCGGTGAAGGCTTAGTCCATCTCGACGTTGCTATCTCCTTCCTACTCGAGAGTCGGGTTACCGCTCTTCTTGGTATTGAGGTATTTACTTGTGAGTTCACGAATGAGCTTCTCCCCTTCCCCGTCGTAACTGTTCTCGAGCGCTTGTACTCTTGCTTTTCAACGAATTTATGAGGTGCCGCAAGAGCTTCCAAGTCTTCTTCGTAGACAGTGTGCCTTGTAGGTTGTCACACATCTTCATCCTACTATCCCTGCATAGCCGCCCCGCATACCCGGCCGCCTGCTTTTGAAGCGCATGTATACGTCAGCGAAGCTTCTTGTTATGTCTTTGTCTCTTCCACCATTGAGTAAGACCATGCCTAGCAGCCCACATGTGGCTAAGTCTGCAGTCTACGAAGGGAACTTGCGTAGTCGGCGTAAATCGTCGGCGTAAATTTCCTGACAAACTCGCGTTCTTCTTGGCCCACGCCCCATACGTCTTGGTGTCTTGGTCCTCGTCCTTGCCTTCACTGTCTGTGTTTCTACGTAACCGGTCCCAGTCTGTAATGTTGGCTTGACCCATTTTCGCCTTGATGGCGGTCCCCCCGAGGGTGACACAAATGATGTCGTGATCTGAGCCAAGATTCTCCCCCGTGTTACGCCAAATAACGTCGAGGTTCCCCCGAAGTAACGTCAGATCAGGAGTGGTGTCTCTGACAGTGCTATGTGCCTGTCCTGGTGGGCATGCCGGGCTCGTTAACCCTCTCCGTGTCGTGATTCTGTATGGCTTTTACCAATTGGTTTCCTCTTTTGGACAAATATTTGTAACCCCACATCGCGTGGGCCGCGTTGAAATCTCCTAGCACTAAAATCGGTCTTGTTCTTGCTTCTTTGATGCAGTTCAATATTGCGCCTTCAAAGTCAATGATTCTGCTGGACGATCGACAATACGCATTCAGGACGAAAATGTTCTTGTCACCCCTCACTGTTCTGCTGTGAATTTCGATGAGCGTATGTTCGCAGCCTCGCTGAGCGGTCATGTGCTTTGTGGCCGCCACGTTGCTGCGGACCAAGATCGCAGTACCCTTTTCGCTAGGGTCCGTATAAGTATGTATCCCGCGAGCTTGGCCCGGCCGTTTGTCTTTTTTAACGCTACGATATCTGGTTTCTAGTCCAATTTATCAACGTAAAGTGGTAACTACCCTAACTTGTTTCTAACACTCCTACAGTTCCATTGAAGTAACGTCGGAGTCTCCTTCTGGTTTCCTATAGTCTTCATTTTCTACTTTTTGAGCGGTAGAATTGCGCGCGGAACCAACTTCTCGTTACCTGACCTGTAGAGCAACTCGTGATGACTTCATCTTGGCAACCTTGTGATGCTTAATTTTCGCATCTAACGTCATGACTCTAACGGAGAGTTGTCTACATTTGGCCTCCACATTATCCATTATTGCTGTTAGACTGTTCACTTGCTCAGACGATTGAGAAACTTGGCTTGAGATTTGCATAAGCATGCTCATGACTGTCTCCATTGTCGGAGGAACGACGGCCTGAGCCTTCTCTTTCTCCATGGCAACAACTGCCGTTTGTATCTTTGGAGCTTTCGTCACTGACTGGGTTAACGCCGCTGGCGGGATCAGCGCCGGTGGCGAGATGGGGTTCGGCGCCACCGGAGCAGCGCAGGTGGTGTCTCTCTTGGCTAATTTCTTTTTAGCTACACTGACGTAATTACCGCTGCTCTAGTATTACTGAGCGCCTCGATACGCTCCATCATTGCCTCTATCTGATTGTTTTGTCTCTTGATTTGATTGTTCTGCCTTTCACTCATTTGCTTGTGTTCCAAACAGTGTCAGCACTCTTTGTCTTTGGAAGAGGAGGAGGAGGGAAGGGAAGGGAAATTGCTGTTGTTGAAAGTGACAGGAGACCCCGCTGCCCAGTCCACCTTTTTCTGGGCGCCGTTTCTCCGCCGGGTCTTCGACTTGAACCTCGAAAGAGATTCACGCCTGCGAGCCCCAGCTGCCGCTGGTGACCTGGTAGCGCATTTGCTTCTCCCTCTCCTTGTCTGGGAGCGGCTGCACTCCTAGGCAAAAAGGACTAACAGTTCGTCCTTTGGGGGACTAACGGCCTCTGCCACAATCATTACTCCCTTTGGAGACTAAATGTGAGGGGACGAATGGTTAGTCCCCCACGCGGTTGGTCCGTTCCGATACTCTCCAAGGACGAACTGCTGAGAGTCGCAGAAAAGAAAAAACGTTGGCACCAGCAGCGATCGAACCCCCGACGCCCGCAACTATACACGAGGAACCCGACGCGCTACCGTTGGACCACGCCGCCTTATTTTGTAACACAACGTTTATTTACACCTATGTACATATAATACACTGACACATAATAATACATATAATACATATAATACATATAATAAATAATACACTGACACGCACGAGGCGTTGACGACGACAGGCGTAAATACTGTTGCTACGAAACCTTCAATCACGACTCCAGTGAGTCTTCGCTTAGTCACAAAATACACAACGCGTAAGACTGCAGGTACAACGAAAGGTGCTAACAGGAAACTATGACGGCGCAAAACACTGTAAAATCAAAAGTGCTAAACAGGAAATATTGGAAAAGTACTGTGTTAACATGTATGCATGTACTGTGGTTTGATGTAAAGGACGCATGATCAGTGAAGAACGGCGTTGTGAAAACGCAGTGGTAGGACCACCCGCGAGTCATAGACGTTACCAGCGATGCATTTCTTTTTCTTTGAAGTGCCGCAGGGCTTGGCACCCCTTTTGCAGTGAGTCACGAAGCTCAGTGTCGGCATTTGGATCCCCCCGCACGCTCACGGTCCATTCAACCTTTACCGTAAAGTGCCGCCAGTCAGGCTTCGGGTTCCTAGCACACTCCACTGTGTTCACTCTAGCCCTCCACAGAAAGTGGAGCCCAATGAAGAGCGCGCAGCCTCGAAGCGTCTTGTTTCCTGTGGGTGTGCTCCGGCGCCGGAGATCTGACCACGACAGGTCCCATCGCTTAGCGAACGCAGTCTGCAGCTCGTCCCAGAAGACTGCTGCGATGTTGCACTCAATGAGGACGTGTTCCGCAGTTTCCCGCTTCCCACAAATGAGGCACCCCGCGCCGCCGTGGAGGAAGAATCTGTGGAGAAGCAAGACTTTATTGCTTCCACTACAGAGAACATTCAACAACTGGTCTTCTTTCGGAGCGCGCACACAATTATCGCCTCGGTTGGCGAGAGTGTTCCTATCTGCACATGCACCCGCGCTCAATCTTCAGAGGCACCGGCGCGGCGCGCAGGCGCAGAAGGGGCTGTCCTCAGACGCGCGGCAGTGGTGGCGACAACGCACCGCCACAAATCCATTCTCCTCCAAACGTGCCTTCGCGGGCAGCACTACCATGTGAAGGCGGAAGAAGAAGTCCTTTGTACCGGTGGGAACAGGGAGTTTTCTAATTCTCTTAAAGACGTCGTCAGATGTTGGGGGTTGTCGGTGGAGAGGTGGCGGCAAGACTTTCTCCACGAGGTCCCAGTACAGTTTCCTGGGCTTTGTTTTGAGTAAATACTTCTCTGTAGAACTTCGCTGCTCGCGTCTCAAAGCAGAGAGATGCTGTCGTGGCGAGCCATGAGGTCAAATTTCTGGCACCCAAGCACTGCGTGGCTGCTACTAGAAACGGATCGCGTAGGTCGATGAAGTACAGGAACCGCTCAACTGTCAGTTTGAGTTAGACATTGACGAGACCCAAGCCACCCTTTTCCAGACTCAAGAAGAGGTCTGAGAGGCGCATGGGTTCGTACGTGGAACGCCAGAGGAATACCGCCCATGAACGATGCAGCTTATTTAGGGAGTCTGCGTCGATGGTAGTTAGCGGGCCCTGTACAGGACAGCGGGGTATGCTACCGTATTGCAGACATAGGCCCTAGTGGACAGAGCGATGTGTGTGTTTCTCCATGGATGAAGCTTTCTTTCTGGCGCTGTCACCTTCGGTTTCCATCGATTTGTAATTGATGTGCTTTGGTCGAGGTTGACGCCCAGGTAGCTAAACATCTCCTCTTCCCAGGCCATTCCAAATAGGCAACTTGGTTTGGAGGCCCATTTACCCAACCAGGCTCCCCTCGAGTTGAGGAGGTTAAGTTATGCACCTGAAAAGCGGCAGAACTAATTCGCTAGCCTGATAGCCTCGCCCACTTGTGATTTTTTAGTGCAAATGAAGGCCACATCGTCCGCGTAGGCGAGGACACGGAGCTGCTCGTCTCCCATCGTTAAGCAAGGGTCATACGGCACAGTGGCTCGAGGTAAAGTGTGAATAAGATGGGCGACATGGGGCAGCCTTGGCGGACAGACCTTAGGATGTCTATGGGCGTGCCTACGACCCCTTTATTACGATGTTGGTTGAAATGTCCGCGTAGCAGGTTTTAATCCACTCAATCATTGTGTCCCCAATATCACCGTGTTGGAGGAGATGAAGCAGAAATTTGTGGTCCACCTGATCAAAAGCCTTTCTTAGGTCGAGCTGAACAACTGCCAAAGGTAAAATGACCGATTCTGCCGCCTCACAGGCGGCTCTTATGCGATGTAGATTGGAGTTAATAGACCTTCCTTTAAAACCGCATGTCTGGTGCGAACCAACCACAAAGCTCAGTGCGCTCTCAAGTCGTCCGGCTAGAATTCGGGCAAGGATCTTGTAATCGGTTGTGAGGAGGCTGATTGGGCGGTAATCAGCGACATCGGGTACCGAATAAGTTGATATCCGGCCCCGGGGATTTGTTTCGTGGGAGGTTCTGAATGATGCGCTCAATTTCCGCTTCTGTTAAGGGGGCGTTAATAAGTTCTTTAGTTTCTTCGGGTATTTCGGGGATTTCATTTAGCACATCTGTTGGGATCGTGTCTGGGACCATTCGCAGGGAGAATAGGTCGGTGTAATAGTCCGCGAAGGCTTTGGCTACTTCCTCACTGCCCGTTGCTATGCCCGCTAGATGCTTCACCTCCGTAATTGTTTTGCGCGCCGTGTGCTCCCTTTCGAAAGCTGTAAAAAGATTCGACGGCCTTGCTTCGAAGTCTACCCCTTGTTCCCTGCTCCGTACCAGAGCTCCTCAGTAACCTTTCTCCAGCTCTCCCCGTAGCTCTTCTTTAATTACCCGGATGTTCTCTCGGAACTCCTCTGGCCTCTCTTCGTCGGCCTCAATGAGCGCGCAAAGAGTCTTCATGAGGCGACGCGGCTTTTCTTTTTTGCGGGTGGCCTCCTCACGCCCTGTAGTGATTGTAAAACGTTTTATCCGAGTTTTGAAATTTTCCCACTTTTCCGCGCTTACAGTTCCCGACCGAAGTGTTTCGATTTCCCCTTCAACCTTTTCGATGAACGCCCCACTTTTAAGCACAGTGGAACTCATTAACCACCGCGTACCAGAGTTCCGATTCGCGCTGTATGTGTCGAAGGCCACTGTACATGTTACTAGGCCGTGGTCCGAAAACGAAACAGGGGTGACGGTGTATTCAGTCACTCGTGAAACCCCGTCCCCCGAGACGTAGATACGATCCAGACGCGCGTGGGACGAGCCTCGCCAGCGTGTGAAGCGCTTGGCTGGCCAGCTCCGTCACAAGGCCACGTCTGACAGGTCACCGTCCCGTAGGACAGCTATCACAACACGGGACCATGAGTCAGCGCCATCGCCACTACCTGCCCTGTCATTGGCCGCCAACACACAGTTGAAATCGCCCCCAAAGAAAACTGCCCCAGAAACACACAAGTAAGGCCGTAGGGCAGTAAACGATTCAGAGCGAGCAGCTGCCTCATTAGGGGCATAAATACATACGAAACGCACCAGCTCTCTCCGCAAGAGGACGATCACAACGCAAAACCGGCCGTTTTGCGCTAGCTCATGTCGACAATTTTGAAGAAAGGTTTTTTCCGGATTAAGATGGCTGTACCGCCTGCTCGGGCTGGAGTTAAGGTGTGGAAGCACCAGAAGTTATGACCGAATAGGCGTACGAAATTTTGACTATCTTCAAGAGATGTTAATTTAGTTTCTTGCAAAAGGGCTACATCAATGTTCTCGTTATTCGAAAGGTCGAGCAGCCAGTTCTTTCGTTTGAGGGAAACGAGGCTTACGACGTTAATCGTCGCTATTTTGTGCACACGGCACATACTCTGCCACATATACTCCCCTTGAAGAACGGTCCCCCGCGGAGACTAACGGCTGTATTTTAGTCCCTATTTTAGTCCTTTTTGCCTAAGAGTGTGCGACGCCCGTCCGGCGCCTGCCACGCTGTCTGCTGCCACGTTGGCCCGCTCGGCTGCTGCTGCGGCTGCTGCTGCTGCTGCTGCACGTCTTCTTCTCATTGCTGAATTTCCCAACGCCGTATGCGAACGAAGTATGGCGTCTTGAACCTTGCTTTGCACTCCTTGTCCGCGGTGAGGTGGTTGCCCCCGCAGAAACTGCGCTTCTGGTTACTGCAAACGTGGCTCTCTAGGCGATTCTTCATGCCGCAACCACGGCACATCCTGTCTTCGGGGTTCGGGCAAACGTCCATCCGATGACCGAGGCGACCACACCGGTAGAACATCTCAATCTGCTTGCGAAACAGCGAACACTCGACCAGCAGGTTGCCGTATCTGATGTAGGTTGTGACCTTGTCGCCGTCTTGACGATACCGTTAGCTTGCATGGCAGTGGGTTTGTACTCTTGAACCATGTAATCGTTGATTTCTTGAATAGTGTCCGTCAACGTAACACCCCTGATGACGCCCTTAGTGGGGAGCCGTCTCGTAGGTGCTCACTTCGTGTGCCACGCCGTTGATAGTGAGGCTTCGGACTGCCGAGTCTACGTTCTCTCGTTTAGGCGTACTAACAACGGCTATGTTTTGCTGTTTGTTCGGGAAGATGGCATCTTGCGTCAGCTTCTCGCCGCTCACGTTCGCAGCTGCGACGATGGCTCGGCTGATTTCGAATCTAGAAACTTCTCCACCGTTCAGCCCCCCCTCCCTCTTCCCCTGAGACGCATTACGATCTTGATATCTTGCCTCGGCAACACAGGCATCCTCGCTGCCTTGAGCAGCTTGTTCTTGAAAATTTTCCGCTGCGGGTGACGATGCTCGGCAGCCACCTGCCCCCCGTTGACCGGCGTTAGTAGTGATTAATTGTAGGGTTTAACGCGCCGACGCAACGCAGGCGATGAGGCGCGCCGTATTGCAGCGCTCCGGATTAATTTCGACCACCTGGGGATCTTTAACGTGCCCCGAAATCTCGTGTACACGCGGGCGTTTTTGCTTTTAGTCTCCATGAGAAAAGCGGCCGCCGCGGCCGGGAATCTAAGCCACGTCCTCGTGCTCAGCAGCACAACGCCTTGGCCACTGAGCCACCGCGGCGGGCCCGGCGTTAAGCCCCAACCACATGGAGCGATTTTCCAAGCGACATGGGGAGCGACGCGACTAGCGGCGAACTACTTTTCGCCGCGTACCAAGTCGCTCATCGAATCGCTCGGTTCTGGGTCGCCAGAAACAGTCGCTCGCCTCCCGGAAGTGGCCTCAGCGACTAGCCAATAGGAGAACCCCTACGTAAGCACGCAACCTCCGGTTTTGGAAGAGAACGGGGGGAAGATTTTGCAAATCCACGCAGACGGCGTTTGCGGTGCAGCGGCAAAGAAAGCTTTGCGTGGCAAAGCTTGTGTACACGCTGAAGCAGAACCAAGAAGGCTCCCGCACACACTGGGTGAGACCCGTGTGGGAAAAACGACGTCAAGAAAGCGAATTCTTCACGGCGTTCATGTTGGAGCCGAGAGACGAGGCGCAGAAGGAAAAGCGTGCGCTATCGCTAACCCAAACCAGTTTTAGAGATGCAATGAAGTGCAAAAAGCAAGGTAGAAAGGCGTAATACTTTTTAGTCATGCTTTTTATGACAAATGAACAAAAAAAAAATGTTTGCAAACAACCAGCGTACCAAGCGCGTTACTGTGCGCAGTGCGGCAACATTGAAATCGCCATCCTCAGTCGCTCGAGCCGTCGCTGTCATGTGGTTGCCTCAGCGAGCGACTTCGGTTCGGCGACTGCGGATCCTAGTCGCGTCGCTCGTCGCGTTGCTGGAAAAATCGCTCCATGTGGTTAGCGCTTTAGTCTTAGCTTGCTCTCCTTCCCTTGGTCTTCTTCTCTTGCGACTCGCCAGCCAAACTTCTCGGAAACTTCCTCCGGCGTTCTTTATTCACCCTCCCTTTGAACACGCAAAGCGGACGCCATTTCCTTGAAAAACTTCGCCTCTAAGTCCCCGGTAAGGTCGATGACCCGGCTGGAGCACGCCTAGGCCCGGCTGCTATGCCTAGCTGCCTTAGACTCAGCTCGCAGGGACATGGTGCTCGTAGAAAAAGACGTCGAAAATCGAAAAATAAAATGGTTTCCCACCTAAGCTGGTTTCCCACCTTGCGAAACACCTTCAGAAGTGCCGGTCACCTTGAACATCCACTCTAGAGCACAGTTGCTTAGAACTCTGGATTGCTTAAAAACTGTGGATTGCCTAAAGACTGAATGAAAAGGTACTTGCTTATTTTTAAAGGGGACGCAAACAACCCGCATGGTGCACAGTTCAACGCGAGCAGCGGCGGCTGCTCTTCCCGCAGTCCCCCACGATGTGCCCGCATGGCAGCGCACTGATCGCAATAAAATGGCGGCGCCCTGAGGTGGCCGGAATATTATGGTGTATGCACCCCTAGTCTATCACAAGTGCAACACTGCCCCCCCCCCCCCTCCCTCGATGTTCTTTCTTACCGCCATAGCACCACTCCGTCTGGCCTTGCACACTTGATTTGGTGGTGCCGAGATTTTACCAATCATCGCACATTGACATCACGGAAGTCCCGACCCACAAAACATAGAGAAACAGACAGCAAATGAGCGTAATTACTATCTGAAAATGCAGTTTACTCAAATAAAAGCGGCCGGCCACAAATACTTCGAGTGGACTTCCACCGTTCATACCTGTACCAAACTGCTACACATGATCACTAACTCCACCAATGATACCGAGAGCTGGTCAATCTGTTCAACGAACAAAGCCTATAGAAACTCCCTGCATTTCTTTATCTTTTATTTCCCTCTATCCCCATTAATTTTTCCTATCATGACCTGGGGACCTCCTCTTCTCGTAAAAGTTATACCGCTTCTAGTAGCACCAATTTCAAAATGCTGAATGCTTTCAGAACGCAGCCAACAAGAAAATCGAGTGCACTTAGTTGTACGTCCGTGTACGTAAAATGTAAAATGGATGTAAACTGTTTTTTAACGTAGTGCCGATGGAACCAAATGGTAGCCGGCGAAGAGAATGATAATATGCACTGGTGGTAAACCATATGCGGATCTAGGTTCTCCACCATACGCTCCTACGCTTTTGAAATCAACCTACCGCGAAACGCCTCGTATAGCTGAAGACAGTGATTCCGGTTACAAACTGCCAGTCTGTCCTGTATTTGCTAATTACCAGGTTATCATTTTCGGGTTTTCAAATATTGTGAGCTTTTCTGAGCACCGGAAATGAGGGAGAATTTCGGTGAACACTACGAACATCAATGTGGCCTTCTTTTGTCGTGCCCCGGGGGGATTGTTTCGAGCCATCGCGGCTTTCTGTCACCTCCTGCAGCTAACGACTTTATAATGCGGGTACCTATATGTGTTTATGAGCGCGGATTTTGTTGACGATTGTGAAATACTATCTCACCCGATTTCTTTTTGGGTTTCTGATTGTAATCGCACTGGATCAGCACCGAGGGTAGTTTTTGAAACCATGGCGTTGTTTCACCACTCACTGCAGATACCGGACTTATTAATTTGATGAAAACTACTGGTAGATTAGCAATGCCGGGAACTCCCTCTAAGGAAATCCCCACTGTAGGTGGTTTATGTAAAAGACGAAAACAACGTTCGATCACAGCACTTGTCACCTGTCCTGGCGTTTGTTGGTCGCATTTTGTTTCGTCTATGGACAATGCGCTAAGCAGAGCAGGAAACACAGCTCATGTACACACACTGAATAAATACAGGAACGGCGGCAATGAAGCGCTGCTTTCCTTTTTCGTGCATTGGGCACGTGTCCCGGATACAAAAGCACGAAAAATACAGTAGCCACGTAGAAGAGACATCCGCTCGTAGTAACAGATTTCTCTTTGAATATCGTTGATATCAACTGTCAGCTTTGAAGCCAGATTAATGAAAACCTGATCACGCTTTTTTTTTCTGAACTTAGTATGTGTCTTTTCTAAGAACGAATAGGGCGGATTGATGCTTCCTTTTATCAGTTTTTAATTCCACGCGGGCTGTTGCTTAAAGCAGTTGCACTGCTATTAACATGTAGACAGCGCTAAAGTTTTAATTAAGAATGGTAAAAACCTGAATTGCAACTGTGTAAGACTCCTTATTTACGGGGTTTACGCTTGCTTGACAGATGCAGCGACCTTTGACAGTGTAGTTCTTTGTGGTGCCGCATTGCTCCTGCGCGTCGAAAACGTGAATGCTCGAGAAATTCTATGCCATTTTCCCCATTTGCCCCAATAAAAAAATCCAGTGCTGTCAATACGCTGAAAGTCAGCTTGCTGGAGTACATTGTTCGCCGTTGCAACCTCCTGCCCAGTAAACGTCTGCTCTCCACACGACGATGGCGCGGCCGGTGGTGGCGCTGCATGCGAAGGCTGTGCACAGCTCCTTCTTTAGGCGTAGCACGGTTCCTACAGAGCACAGACGGCATAAAGGTCGCTTGAGTCACCACGCACCATTTCTGTCATAGCATCCGCCGTAGCATCATTGCCCAGCTTCCCACCCTGCAGTTAACGTTTGCACCTGCCTGCCTCAGCCGTAGTTTCCGGTTGGCAGTGGTGACGCATTTCCGTGGACACTTGATAAGCACGGCTGGTAGCGGACGGCTAGCGGGCACGGCAAAATCGAGAAATCAGCCTGATAACGCTATCGCGTTAAAAAAAAAACAATCTAACTGAATTTTCGTCGCCCAAGGCGAAGTGAATATCAGTTGAAGAACCACAGCGAAAGCGTGCTCCCGGGTGCTTCCTAACCTTACTAGCCTTCCTAGTCGGTTTGCAGCGCAGCAACGTTGCTGGGGCGTAAAGGTCGTGACTTTAAAGTCGAAGCGGAGCAAGTAAGAGGCAGAATGATAAGTACTGATGGTTCCAAGCGGTGCATTTCAAACTTCGGCGAATCTTGCTCATAAGGGCTACTTGTTCAGCGCAAGCAGTCAGCTAGACAGGAGGGACTGCGCAGAATCAATGCAAAAAGAAGTGTAAATTTTAAAGGATACGGGTGAATAACTTTGCCGACAACGTTCCAAGTACATTAATGTTCGAAACGTATAGATTAATCGCATTCGTACACAAAAAATTGGGCCCATCTCCCCGCGAGGGGGACTCGAGTCAATGCGTCGCATAGGGGGTGGGTGTATTGCGTTAACGTTTAGTGTTTGGGGAGTTGGTGGTAGTGAATGCGTTGTATCAGCAGCTTCTTGACGTAGTTTGAATGAGTCAAGGATATAAGGCGCGTTCGTAGCCTTTGATTCTGTGTCGGTTTTGTGGCGCAGTGGGAAGAGCACCATGTACCTCGCGTTCCGCCCACAGGTAGTGAATGCGTTGTATCAGCAGCTTTTTGACGTAGTTTGAATGAGTCAAGGATATAAGGCGCGTTCGTGGCCTTTGATTCTGTGTCGGCTTTGTGGCGCAGTTGGAAGAGCACCATGTACCTTGCGTTCCGCCCGCAGGGTCATGGGATCGAAACCAGGCGCCGATAACTATTATTTTTTTTATAGTGTAGGGGCTGGCTGCGGGCAACGCCGAGGGACGACGGGTGACAGTGCGAGTTAAAGAAATGCTCTGCATTTAAAAGAAAAAAAAAATATTCTAGGACGTGTAGTGCGGAAGAGATTCAAGTACACCGAAGCCGTCAGACCAGCCGTCCATAGTTCCGCTAGTGGTAACAGCGGTCAACAGTTCTTTATTAACTATTTCCTACCCGCTGAAGGAGATTGGCCGTCGCACAATAACAACAAATGAAAACGAAGAGCCAGTGGACCGGACAGGGATCATAATCGGCGTGGAACGCGAGAAGAGCGCGTGCGAGCCAGCCGTGTGCCCCGCTTGCTTTGGACTGCCTTGCTGAGCATCCAGCTTCGTTTTCTTCGGCAATAAACCCATCTTAAAGATGTAACAAATCTCTCAACTATTTCTCGGTAATTCATAGAACCCCTTAAATCTCCATTCATGTCAGGCGCAGTTACCTGCATATTCATACAGGGTGTCCCAGCTATAATGAGCCAAGCTTTTAACAAAGAGCAATGGAGTTACTAGAACCAACCCTAGTGCATAATGTTTCCAGGACAGTGGAGTAGCGGCCTGTAATTTTTTGTTAATTAAATTTTATCAACTAATTGTAAATAATTATCTAACCCGAGAAGTACTGTCCTAATCATTAAAGTTTCAGTGAGGCACTTGTACGTACCAACGAGGAGCATCTAACTGCGGTATTTTCAGCGACGAACTAATTCCGTACTCATTTATTTTGGTTGTTAAAAAAAAGCCCGCGAAATACGAAAAATACCACGTGACGGCGCTCCCACCTGCTCCATAAACCGGCAGCCTCAAATAAGCTCATTGAAAGCAATTGCGTTACCTGTCACACGCCAGAAGAGACAGTGCATCACCTCATAGAGTTCATCACCTTGATAATGAAATGCATGGAAGGAGCAGCAACAGCAAGTTTCGCGGGGCGTTTGTGGCAGATAAGACACAAACGTGGTCGCGATTGCTTCTTTTGTTTCTTTTTTCATTCTGACTAACTCAGAGGGAGCCTGTTCGAGCGCATTGCTTTACGATGCGGACGGGAGCGCCGTCACGTGGTAGTTTTCATATTTCGCGGGGTTTCTTTATACATCTAAATAAATGAGTACGCAATTAGTTCGTCGCTGAAAATACCGCAGTTAAATGCTCCTCGTGGGTACGTACAAGTGCTTCATTGACACGTTAATGATTAGAACAGTACCTCTCGAGTTAGATAATTATTTACAATTAATTAATTAGAATTTCTTAACGAACAAATTATTCGCCGATACTTCACTGTACTGCCAACATTATGCAGTAGGTTTTCTTGGAGAAAAGACACTGCTCTTTTTAAAAATCTTGGTGCATGATAGCTGGGACATCCTGTATATGCATATTGAACGCACATTCAGTTTAGACGCGGTTACCTTTGACGGTTATAAAAAAGAATTTGGGCTATAATAAACTAAGTATGATGGAGTAATGCCCATACTACAGTTGGGTTCACACCACGAGCCTAGATAGGCTGATCCGCTGAGTTACCTCGGGCAGAATTTTGATGGCGCAGATACTGCGAGCTAGAAGCCGCGAGTGGAAATTGGTACAGCACGCATTTTCACTTTCCTTCGGCATCCGCTCGAGCGGAATGGCGCGCGCTTGGGAAGATCGCCGCTTCCTTGTTGACGCTGTGGGGGCCTCCCTCGCGAGTTGCCTACCAAATGCAATCGAACCCGGATGCGACAGAGTTTCGCGCAACGCAACGTAGGCATGTTTACTGCCCACCAGGGCAGAGCGCCTTCTGCGGGAGTTCTTGCCTTATCTGCAGCAATCGCCACCGGAACCCTTTTCTTAAGTCTCCAGTGCCCGTTCAGTCTCACAGGGTTGATTTAGAACTTGGCATTTGTTTTTCTGGACGACAAGCTACGAAAATGTGCCCCTCCTCGCGCTTACCTGTGCGACACAGTGACTCAATGCAGCCAAGGCTTCAGTGAGGTGGAGTATAAAAACGGGCGGAGACCAACGGCCGAACAGTACGGTTCACAGACTCACCCAAGTAGCAACTATGAGCGCACTGGTAAGCCTTGCTGTTCGAAAATGCACGACTGGCCTGAGGGGCGCGCAGGGCCGTCAGAAACCGAGCGTTTGTACAGCGAAATGCAATGATTCCGTTTTTGACGAATCATTGCATTTACAATTATTGCATATGGTATTATTATGATTATTATTATTATTATTATTATTATTATTATTGTTATTATTATTATTATTATTATTATTATTATTATTATTATTCGCTTTCTTGTGGGCCAGATGGTATTCCTGCTGCAATCCTAAAAACATATGCAAATATATTCGTTCCTGTGTTCACTTCAATATTTAATAACTGTCTCCGGTCGGGAACGTTTCCTCGCTCATGGAAAATCTCTCGCGTATTCCCTGTTTTCAAGTCAGGCCTAAAAACTGATGCTATAAACTATAGGCCTGTCTCGCTGCTTTGTTCTGCCTCTAAAATTTTCGAGTTATCTCTTCATACGGTCTTGTCTTTCTCATTTAAACATGTCCTCATTCCTAATCAACATGGATTTATGCGTGGTCGTTCAACTTCCACGAACCTTGTATGCTTCATGGAGCAGGCTGTCCCAGCAATCGTTGGTAGAAGCCAACTGGATGTGGTCTACTGTGACATGAGCAAAGCGTTTGATGTTGTCAACCACTCGTTATTGCTTGCAAAGCTCACTCTGTTAGATGTACACGCTTCGTTGGTGGGTCTTATACGTTGTTATCTCAAGGAGCGATATTGCTATGTAAGTGTTAACGGTCAAACATCATTTAGGTACAAAGCAACCAGTGGTGTACCCCAAGGCTCCGTTCTGGGTCCCCTTCTTTTTTCCATTTTCATTAACGATGTTGCTTCTGCCATTCAAAATTCTTCTTTTTTGTTGTACGCTGATGATATAAAAATCTTTAGAGAAGTGCGTAGTGTTCAGGACTGTAATTCTCTTCAGGTTGATATAGCGTCATTCCATCGTTGGTGCACCAAAAACGACCTTATCTTGAACCCTTCAAAAACTAAAGTTGTCTCCTACAGTAGAAAAACTCAACAGCTGCAATACTCTTATAAAATTGCAAGCACTGCATTGCCGAGGGTGACTGAAATTCGAGACTTGGGAGTACTATTTGATACTTCTCTGACTTTCTCTTCCCACATTGCACAAATTACCCGTCGGTCTCTTCGTTGTCTGGGTGCTGTTTGCAGGTATTCTAGAGAGTTTAAAGGTCCGCTTCCTTTCTTAAAGTTGTATTCGGCTCTCTGCTTACCTCTTCTTGAATACGGGTCTGTTGTCTGGAATGGAACTTGCAAGTCCAATAGTGACCGTATCGAAAGGGTTCAAAATAAGTTCCTTTCTATCTTTAAGCACCGCTTCCGTCATGTGCAAGACGACGCAAACGGCATCATGTCTCTTCTGAAAAGCATTCCTTCCCTTCGGTGTCGACGAATGCGAGCTGATATTATCTTTCTCTATAAACTTCTTCATGGTAATATTTTGTGTGACGATTTGGTTACACTTATCAATGTCAATTTGCCAAATAAACTTTTCAGAAAATTTCCAGCTTTCAGACCAGTTGCTTTAAATAGCCGACGCTCGTCCATCTGCCGAATACAATGTGCATATAATGAATATTCCGTTCGGCTTGATATATTCCAGAGCTCCTTTACTTTGTTCTCTAATGAGTTGAAAACTGTTGTAGCTTAAGTCCTATGTCATTCCAAATTTATATGCCCTATGTATTATGTGCAAACTGTTCTTGCTTGCTTTTCACTTTTTCTTGTTTTGTGTTGCTTGAATATTTGTACGTTTTAGTGTCAGTGTTGGTAATGCTGAAGCTTTCCCCCCCCCCTTTTTTTTTTGGAACTTCCTAATATGTTGTTAGAAAACCTTGGTTACATATGTATACTCTATGTCATGTTGATTCAATATTTGCTTGTATAGTTCCTATTTTTCACATCTACTGAACGTTTCGCTGGCCGAGTGGCATGGCTTGCAACACTAAGCCTGCCTTTTCTTTTTTGACTTTCTGTTCTTTTTTTTTTCCTTTTTTGCTTTCTAAGATTTCTGTAACTATTTTTACTTTAGTGTTTATGTCATACATATAGTTTTTGTGTGTTGTCTTGTCTTAATTGTAGTGTTTTTTTTTTGTATGGTGTACCAGTACCAAGACCCTAGGGTTGTTCCTGGGCACCGAAAATAAAGGTTGATTGATTGATTGATTGATTGATTGATTACTATTATTATTATTATTATTATTTGCATTGTTACAAGCCGTTCGTGTTATCGTACATTCGTGGCTGAATCCTTTTCAAAGAGGACTGATAAAGCGGCATTTGTGTTTGTGTAAATTGTTTTGAGAGAACGTGGAGTTCGATAGTTATACAAACCTATCCTTCCAAGCAACCGCTGATGCGACCGTAAACAACCGTTTGTTAGGTGTGCACGTTTTTCTCTGGCGTGCCGTAATAGCGTACTCCCGAAACACTGTTTGCTTATTTATGTGTTGCAGAGTACCTAACTGCGATCTTTCAGCTTCTTTCTTGAAGCCGCTGGCCGACTTGCATCAGTGTTCTCAGAGTAGTTGCATACATTAGGGGAGTGCAAGACTGGATTCCCAAAGGAGGCGGTTGCTTCTCTAATGAGGGCCAAAACGAAAACGCACCTGGGTAAGCTTATTCTGCGAGTGTTCAAAAGTCATAGATGGATTTGAATAATTTGTAGCCATTTTCTAAGTAGTGCCTCATCGGCCTTAATTTCTCTCGGTACACTGAATGATGAATATTTTTTTTTCACAGTGGTTTCATCGCTAACGTTCGCGGTTGGGTGCGCCGCTTTGCATCTCATCTGACCGGGATTCCGAAGCAGCGTACTCCGTAGTCACGCAGCCCAACTCAAAGACGCGAAGAGCAGCATTTTTAAGCATAAGAAATAGTAGGGCTATTGATTCTGATTTACATTGCCCCCAAAAGCGCGCAAAAAAGCTGGATTTTGTTTAACGTGTAATTTTTTTTATCTAAGAACATTCCCCGAATGAGTGAATGGAATGTGTGAAGTAAATCCAGCCTATGATGTTTGGTGTCACGCATCTTCCCCATTAAAAATCCTCAGTCACGGCTCGCATGGATGCTGTCTTTAAGTATATGCGTCATGCGTCCGTGGGAGAGTTAGTAGCGCCGGTTTAAAAATGCATACAAATGTGTTGTTCGTCCGGTACTCGAGACACTCCCGTGCGACTACGATAATCCGGGCTACTAGGAAACGCACCATAAATAGCGAATTCATCATGAGTAGAGCATTTGTTGTCGTGAAATACCATGCATAGGGGAGGAGTTCAGTTGTTCTAAAGGCTATTTTAAAACGGAGAGTTGACCTGACACTTGAGAGTTTATTCCTGAAGACGACCCAGTACAACTAACATTAAACTAGCCCTCTGGTAGCCAGGGGGCTGTGGCTATACACGTCGTGAGGTGTAGCATACGTGTTTAGCGAACACTCTTAATATGTCACGGTCTTTCTGAAAGTTTACCGTTTGAACTAGCGGCAAATCAAGCCCAAATATAGTATTAAAAACCATGAAGCCGCTTTCGGACGTTGGACTTGAAGCCTTCAGCTTTATAACGAGTTCAACATCCGAATGGTTAGGCTATTAGGGTAGGATGTTCGAGAAGCCTTCACCTTGGTAACATTGCCGCTTTTGCTGTAATGCATTTGCACGAACGCCCTAAAATGCTTTGTTTCATTTACAGACCATCTGTCTCGTCGTCTTCGCCCTTGCGGCTTGCGCAACGGGTGGCGGATTGGGTGGTGGCTACGGAGGAGGGCTTGGTGGCCTCGGTGGCTACGGCGGTGGCCTCGGTGGCTACGGCGGTGGCCTCGGTGGCTACGGCGGTGGCCTCGGAGGCGGCGCAGGTGGTTTGGGTTACGGCGGAGGTGTCGCGGGTGCCGGCGTCGGCAGCAGCGTGGTACTGCTGCGAGGCGGCCCCGGCTTCTCCAAGACGGTGGCGGGACCCGCGTTTCTCGTGCGGACGGTGCACCATGTGAGCAAAGTGCATGGCGGAGGCGCCATTGTTGCCCACTCCGGCCTGGGAGGAGTCGGAGGAGGAGTTGGAGCTGCTGGTGGAGGACTCGGGTATGGAGGAGGAGCCGGAGGGCTCGGATACGGAGGAGGACTCGGATACGGAGCAGGAGCCGGAGGGCTCGGATACGGCGGCGGCCTGAAAGTCGGAGGTTACGGCTGGAAGAAATAGGTACGCGTCCTCAGTTTAATATTGCTACGTCACTTTAAGAGCCTCCGAAACTTCGAGCAGTTGGCAGAATGAAATTTCTTTGCATTGTAAAGATTTTTCGGTTTCTCATGTGAAACAGGTCGAATGCATTTTATGAAACCTAAGGCACCTACTATCAGGAAAACTAATTCTGGAGTATGTTCTCTTTCCCTCGTTCAAGTGCCGGACATTATGCAATGGTGGTCTCATTCTAATTTTAACAAGTGGGAAGTTAAGGACTCTCCAGTAAAATGAGCATGCCGAAAAAACTCGAAAAGGAGTGATTGGAAACTCTCATGACGTTTTGTGTGCCAGGCCTGAGATCATAAAACAGGAGTCGAATTGTGTAAACATGTTTACGAAAACGTATTTTTCCCCCCTGCAGGTTCAAAGGACTCTGGCTGGTTGCTAGGGGCTCATAATTCCTCAATTCATGGCGTTGATCATCAATAAAATATCGACAAAAATCACTTGTGAATGAATGCAAATAAACAGGTCTGAAAACAGAGAATACACCGTTGTCAACCCTCAATTGTAATTGAACTCATGCAGCGGCGGCGCACGGCCTTGTGACCAAAACGGGCGTCTATCTTTCATTTTCCTATATTTATTTTCGGCTCAATAAACGTTCTGCGTATATAGATAAATGAAGCCAGCTGGCGCAAATAGTACCATCCACAAATAACTTTCCTTCCGGTCCTCTGGAGAGCGGGAATAACTAAAGCACTGATGTCGGCCGTCACATCTCACCGAACAGATCGGTGTAATATTTCGACCTGTTGAGTTGAACTCCTCGGGTTGCTTATAGTAAACTCGCGATGCTAGAATCAACAAAGCATAATTAGGGTACAATGGGAGGGGGGGACCAAATTCCTACGGCTGGATAGCAGCTATTCATAGAAACTGAATTAATTTCAGATTGTTTCCCCCGTGCGTGATTACTACGCCGATATAAATGAGCTTTTTTTTTTACCCATAAGTCGGCAAGGCATCAGACTCCGATGTTGTAAACGGAGTCTGAAGTGTGGTTTCGTAGAGGGCATAGATGAGTGTAAGTGACAAACTCCGAATGTTTTTCACTGTTAAAACGCATAAAATATACAGCTCACTTACCGTCATCATCTATGATATTTGCTCTTGGCAAAAGTCCTTGGCGTTAAACCTCAAGCGTAATCTTGACATACTTCCGGTTGATGATCCTTGTCTGATTAACAGTTCCTCTGAAGTCGTTACCCATCTTAAAAGGACCCAGAAAAGCTTTGTGAAGGTGGCAATCAAATGCATTCAGGTGGTAGAACACATAACAGGGAATTTTTGAGCCAAGTGTGAGCCCCATACATTGTACGGATAAGTTGTAAACAAGTTTTGAAGATCGCCTTTCTCAGCCGATGAGCGCGCCGCCGCAGCGAGCCGACCGCGGCTGACGCAACGCCGACCGCGGCTGACGCAATGCCGACCGCGGCTGACGCAACGGCGATCGCGGCTGACGCAACGGCGAGGCGCCAGCCTGATTCGGCCGATCGTCGGTCGCCGGCAACGTAACTGCCATTGGCTTCCGGCTGCTCTTCCTCCTTCCTACGCGATCCAGAGGCAACGGCGGGTCTGCAGCGATTGGTGCCTAGGCGCAGGAATGTAGCTAGCGGAGAACGGAAGTCGAGCGTAGCGATGTTACATGGCTATCCCCAGTGTTTCCAGCTGCTTTGAAAGAAGCAGAGAGAGAGGAGGAATCGATCGGCAAGGGGGGAGAGGTGCACTAATTGCTTCTGGCGCAGCTAATACTGAATGTAGATCAATAATTCCAGCGGCATTGCATCGCTATATTGGTACTACGCGACAATAAAGGCCTTTTGTAACTTTTACAAAAGGCTTTTCTGGTTCCCTTTAAGGACAACAGCAATATCAGCCTTTCAACAGCAGCCGCTCACTCCGGCTTACCATAGCCCATACCGAATCATTGAGCGGCAACCCAAAAGAGAGAGAGAAAGAGAGACAGAGAGAGAGAGAGAGAGTAAATCTTTACTGAAAAGGAGAAGAGGTCGGCCTGAGAAATTGATCTTGGACCTGCTACTTCCCTCTGGGTACGGTAGAGTACTGGGGACCGAAAGAGAAAGGAATGAATATGGGATGCATGGGAAATGATAATGAAAGTGACAAATGAACTATGTACAAGCAGTAAAACCAATATACGTCTCACATACAACGGGGCACTGGTTCAGATGACTACAGTTCACTTTGCAGCTACAACTACTTTACAACTACGTCGCGGCATTTCTTAGCAACCGAACCGCCACCGTACGCATAGGCCATCTGCGATCCGACACTTTTTCAGCAATTCCACGAGGAACACCTCAAGGCTCGGTTATTTCACCCCTACTCTTTAACCTTGCCATGAAGGACCTCCCACCCGTGCTCCAAGATATTCCGCATCTCCGACACGCCTTCTATGCGGACGACCTCACGCTATGGACACCCACTGGATCAATCGGAGATCAGGAAGAGGCACTTGAAATGGCAATTGACACCGCCCAACGATATCTCCAATCCAGAGGACTGGAGTGCGCCCCCGAAAAGTTTGGTTTACTAACGCTCAGCAAGAAATCTACCCGCAAGACCGCACACAGAATACCAGAATCAGAATTATATATAAATAATCACCCTGTCCCTAATGTCCCCTACCTTCGGATATTGGGCCTCATTATACCTAGAGACGGATCTGGCTTACAAGCCCTACCACCATTACAGCGTACACTCAACCAGCTCATGCACATCATCCGCCGCGTCTCCAATCGTCGCTTCGGACTTCGTGAACACGACACCCTACGCATGGTCCAAGCCATTCTCATCAGCAGGATAGCGTATGACACGCCATACCTGGCCCTGAGACCACAAGAAATACGGAAACTCGATGCCACCATACGCCAGGCCTACAAGACCGCTATTGGGCTCCCAATCAGCACGGCAACCAAAAACTTTTGCAGTTAGGGGCCCGCAACACCTGGCAGGAAATACAAGAGGCCCACCACGCATCTCAGATACGCCGACTACCGATAACGCCCACGGGAAGAGCAACACTTCTCCGTCTACACTACAACGTCCCACCACGACAAGATGAGAAAATTCGAATCCCAGCAGACATTCGGCAACACATCCGCGTAGCCCCCATACCCCGAAATATGCACCCGGTTTTCAACAAACAGCGGCGCACTGCACGAGCTCGCTTGATTCATAAGGACAATCACCATTTACCATGCACTCGGTACACAGATGCATCACCGTACCCTCATCAGAAAGCACATGCAGCCTGTGTCGTTAGCACGCAAGGCACAGAACTGGCAGCAGCGACCGTTATCACCACTTCCATCGAGGCTGCTGAGGAGTGTGCCATCGCCCTTGCTGCTACAAATGGCGAGGAATTTCGTACAGTTATAACCGATTCACAGACCACCTGCAGAAACTTTCTCATTGGCCGCATCTCTCAACCAGCACTGCACCTTCTGCGCCAACTAAAAAGACTACCAGAAATTAACATCATCTGGTCCCCCGGCCACCAGTTCCTCGAAGGGAACGAGGCGGCACACGCCGCTGCCCGTGCTCATACACACCGGGCCGTTACCTCAGAGGGAGAAAACAACAACCGAAGCGCCTCAAAGCCAGCACCAATCCATACATACACCGAAATCTTATCCCACTACAAAAACGACCGCCGTCGCTTCCCGCCACCTCATGCACAACTAACACGCGACGAAGAAACCACTTTCCGGCGCCTCCAAACCAATTCGTATCCCCATAACACCCTACTGAACGCTATGTACCCAACTCAATACCCTGCCACCTGTAACTTCTGCCCTGTTTCTGGCACCCTATACCACGTGGTATGGGAGTGCCAACGGACTCCCACTCTAACTCCAAATACCAACCCTACCTATGAGCAGTGGGTGGAGCAGCTGACCAGCTCCGAGCTCTCGGACCAGCGCCGACTGGCGGAACGGGCCCGTACGGCCAGCCAGCTCCAAGGCATCTTGGAATAAGGATGCCTCTCACTGGCTGGAGGCCCTAAGAACATCCTCCTGCTCATTACTAAAATAAATGTTTGTCTCTCTCTCTCACTTGGCAGCACATGACTATCGTCAATGAAAAAAAAAAAAAGGCTCAGACATTATTTCGCACTCTGTTAAATTTTATCGCAACCTAGAGCCGAGAATCCAGAGAGGAGTCACCAAGAAATGTAAGCAGGGCTTTAACGGCTAGGCTTTGTTTCCTGTTGTCAGCCCACGTGCCCAAAATCTTTTGTTCGGACAGAGGGCGAGTGTCCAAGCGCAGTAATGCCGTCTCAAGGTTTTTCGCTCACTAGAGTACTTCGGAGCTAAGCAAATGTTCTAGAGCTAAGCAAATGTTAGATAGTCTCCGGACAACCGCACAGAAGGCAGTCCGGGCTGGCTTTCACTATCGCCATTAACGGTCGTTGAGACGTCGACGCCGCCGCCAACCGAGTCAAACCTGCTTACGCCGCCTTCCTCCGACCCGGCCAGGCCTTAGCCGACTCAACGTCGGTGCCCAGGCATCCCAGCTGCGCCAACCAAAAACATCACGTGGTTCCACAAATCAGCGAAACCCTCCTAGCTATTGAAAAAAAAAAGGGAAGGGGGGTGGGGGGGGGGGGGGGTGCTGTAGCGACCTGCGGGCCAACGGGTGCGCCGCGCCGAAGATGACGACGACGGGAGGGGGGAGCTCCTCACGTACGCAAGCCTGGAGGACGCTGGGCGCTCCTGAGTTTTGTCTCTCTCTCTCTCTCTCTCTCTCTCTCTCTCTCTCTCGCTCGCTCTCGAGGCGCATTCTCACGGACCCTGGCGCTGGCTTAATAAATCAGTTCTGGTGGAAACGCTGTCGTGGCTGGTCGTCTCTGCACCGGTCGTGACAAGCGCGACATTTTTTCGTCATCCTTCTGAAATCAAGGGTTGGACGGAAGGCCATCTGGTCGAGGAAACGCATGATAACATGAACAAGGCATCCGTGCTGGAGCCGAAACGTCTTTTTTTTTTTATTTTATAAACCTTCTTGGTCGGTGCCAGTTTTTATACGTTTTCGCCCTCCTTCTGCAGCCATTTTGCTTGCTCATGGAGCCTCCGTAACTTATTGGCTGTTTTTGTGGACTGGTGTGAGCGTGGTTATCTACAGTCAATAGCCATGGCCGTCTAACAAGCGCCAAATTTTAGGTGAGCTAATCTCGAGACCTGATAAAACTTCGCTGGGAGCAAATGGTACCTTATAAAATGTAGAGATGGATGCCTGTCAACGAATTTTACCCACCGAACTTTACGACTGTGTGGACAAACGTATCTGCCGAACAGCATGCCTATTAGCAGTGATAGGTTCCGTTGCTGTGCATCTAGCTGTCCTGCCATTGATTCTGCCCCGCAGGGACCCCATTTAAGTCACCGCCACGCCGATGCACCTAAAGAATCCTGGCTCTGTCGACATTCGAAACGGAGTTGTACTTCTAGTTCCCTTCGTCTGCAGCTTTCTTTGGTTTTGCACGAAGGAAGGTTTTTATTGATACATTCTGTGCAAATGATGGTAGCCGTAGAGCTTACAACCACTTGCCAACAAGCAAACATCAGAAAAGCTGTCATTCAGGATCAGTCGACGCAGTGCGCTGAGTGCTGTCGCCTGCGAGGTCTAACATCGTCAACCAATACCCGCAGCTCGATTCACAGTTATTATGGAAGGAAGGAAGGAAGGAAGGAAGGAAGGAAGGAAGGAAGGAAGGAAGGAAGGAAGGAAGGTAAAGGAAAGGCAGGAATGTCAACCAGGCTGTTGCCTAGTTTGCTATCCTACACGTGGGGAAGGGGAACAATGGGAAAAAAAAGATGAAAAACCGTAAAAGAATGGGAAGGTAAAGAGGTGTGGCTAGCGTTACGATGCTATAGGCGATAGAGTTCATTGACTTCACAGAGAGTAGTCCCTTGCGCTAGTCTGCTGTGCAAGTTTGTTGTTTTTAGGAAGCACAGAAGCGCTTTTGTGGCCTTGTGCGTAGATGACGGTGAAGGCCATTGGCCCAGCATTTTCCCCTCAGAGAACGGGCGCCGAGAATCGAGCTTCCGTAAAGTTGCGGAGAGTTGCCTTCTTGCCGATGAAAAACGCGGACATTCGCATAGAAGATGGCGTTGTCTCCAGTGTGTCGCAGACTTCACACGCCTCACTGCCTGCCATTCCAATCAAGTGGGAGTAAGCATTTGTGAAGGCGACTCCAAGCCAGAGACGGCAAAGAACGATTGCATCAGTCCAACCTAATGGGAGAGGACGCTGAAGATGCGGGTCCAGGGCATGAATACGAGAGCTCGTGCGTTACTTGACATATAGTAAGGCTCAAATTAAAAGTTACTTAATGGTAAGCTTAAGGTG